>NC_137828.1:19009206-19646706 GCF_963921795.1 Nannobrachium achirus | reverse complement strand
TTAACCCATCAGGGACATTGTAATACTAGTGTTTTAAGTATGGCACCTGGTCTTAAAAGATTCAAATACATGAATACATGGTTTGAAATGCCATAAAATTGGTTCTTAAATGTAGCCCAGGGAAAAGGTAATATTATGGTCCCACTATCCCACCTCCTGGTACCAGTCAGGAGACTGACCGGCCATGACGTTATGGACCAGTTGCAGGCGGGACATGGACGCCTTATCCCAGTGTCACAGGAATTGCAGCAGGCCTAATCCAAATGGGATGCCTTGAGGCTTGGATGACTTTCTCATAAGGTCTTGAGAAAAGTCATATTTTGGTCAACATACAACAGTCATGAACTGATTGTTGTTGTTTATTGTGCTGTACTGTACATTTATGTTGGTTTTATCCTGCTGTTTCCCCTCAGAGTCCCAATTCAGGTTCATTAGATTGTTGCTCATCAGTGTTGATTTCGTCGACTAAAACTATGGTGAAAAATGTTTGTCGACTGTTTTTTTCACTGACGAAAACAAAATAAAAACTAAGCTGTGATGACTAAAACTAAGACTAAATATATTGACAATTTCGTCAACAAAATAAAAACTAGGCTAAAACGTTAGGGAGGGACTAGTGGAGAAGAGTCATTTTATGTTTGGTTTACTCTCAGGTGTTGCGTGCTGAAAATAGCCGATCTACAAGCTCACAACGTGGCACGCTGCGACACGTTGTGAGCTTGTAGATCTGCTATTTTAAGCACACAACCAAGTGTAAAATCATTCATTACGATGCCATCAAGGCCTACCAAAATACATTTCAGTTGACTAAATCAACTGTAGATTTAGTCGCCTAAAATCTTTTGATATTTAGTCAACTAAAATTAGACTAAAACTAATACTTTTAACACATGGCCTGCTCAGGTTTATAACATTTCTAGCTGTTGCTGCTGCCGTCGTTCACTTACGCTTTAATTTTGAAGAGCCTCGGAAGCTTCGTGCGTGTGCACGTGAGTGTCCACTGACGATTGAGGAGGATAATCCATTTGTTTACAAACGCTCGCGAAACTAAAATCCAAACCGGGACCGACCATCGCGGTAAAGTGTCGCCGTGAAAACAATCAGATCTCTGCTTCTCTGGCGTTGTTTTCATCTCATTCATAGATAAAGCCCTTCTTATGTTTCAAAGTAGAATCTAAAGCAATGTAAACTGCCTCCGCATTTTCTCCCCCTGTCTAACTGCCTGCAGCTGCGGGGTGACGTAATGGACTCAGGTTATTCAGAGGGCAGCTGCAGGCACGCACAGTTAACTCTTCGTTGCCTCGTCTGTCAACGAGATAACTTCCTTTTGGCAGGGGGACACCTAGTGGCCTTAACTCGTCACTGAACGAGTTTGGCTCCCAAGTTGTTAAGGTGACTAAATTATGACTATGACTAAAACCAAATCAAAATTTGCTGTCAAAAACAACACTGTTGCTCACAAGAAGAGATGCAGAATCTTTAGCTACTGTTCTATGGTTAAGAGCTGATCTTATACAAATTGGAAATTTATATATAACCAAGGACATTATGTCCAATGCCTCCACCCATCCATTCTATCCTCCTACTCACATACTGAATGAGTGACATTTGATTTATGAGCCAAGGGAGAGGCTGATGAATAGTGTTGATAGATGTTGTATCAAGAAAGTAATGCGTTCACTGGATCTGTCCATCGTATGTGAAGAAACAGAACCACGTCATTATCCTCTAATCCAGTGTTCCTCAAATGGGGATATACGTGTACCCCTAGAGGTACGCAGAGGTACTACAGGGGGTACTCAAGATAATGCTCCCAAAAAAAAAAATAGAAGTATAAATCATGATACTATTATTCATAGTTAAATACAATGAACTACAGTTGAATTAGAATGAGAAACAACATTTATCTGTTACAGTATGTTTAATGATGACACTTAGAATCTAGATAAACATGTTGTGAGCCTGAAACACATACCAGGCAACTGGGATGTGTTTGAATGTTGTTTGAATGCAAGTTATTGACATGAAAACTGAATCGAACTGTTTTGGCCAGTGTTGAAACTCTAACCCTAACCCTTTTTCTATGTTTTGTGATGTTATATTCTTGAAAAGGGGGGTTATCATATACCGCTAGTTATGGATTTTAATTGCAGTTGGGAAAATGTTGTTGTTGGATAAAGGGGGTACTTGGATTCAAAAATCAGCGAAAGGGGGTACTCAAGCCAAAAAAGATTGAGAAACACTGCTCTAATCTCAAATGGGGGTTATATGTGTACCCCTAGAGGTACGCAGAGGTACTACAGGGGGTGCTTGATCGAAAACGGAAAGTGGAAACATTTATTTTACTGTTATGTTTGATAAAACATTGACACGTGTATGTGAACATGCTGCTCTGTAAAGCTTTAAACCAAATGAAGTAACATTTCTGACTAGCACGGCTGTTACTGAATAGAATGAATAGACTACTTAATTTTGTGTTCAACATGTTGACATGAAACTGGACTTTTGGTGTCGGTATTTTCTCAGCAAAATGTTGTGGATTAAAGGGGGTACTTGGATTCAGCAATCAGGAAAAGCTGGTACTGAAGTCCATAAAGTTAGAGAACCACTGCATAGTCTAATCCAGGGTTCCCCAATTAGTTTTCCCCAAGGGCCGAATCATGTCTAGGGTACCAAGCCGAGGGACACAACATTGCAGGGGGTGACGGTGGCGTTCCCGCTACTCCAGCGCCAGTTCAGAAATTATCATCGTTGTCGGGTGAAAATCTTGTATGTCCAAAACCGTTCGTTTTGCATTTATCATTTTAAAAATGATATAAACTAGTGAAAACAGCCGATCTACAAGCACACAACGCCTCGCACCGCGAGGCGTTGTGTGCTTGTAGATCTGCTGTTTTCACTACTTTTGTGAGACGGCCTTGAATGATGAAGCAGGGCTTTACTTTGCGAAATGACGTACAAATTTGAGATACAAGGTTTCCACCTGACAACGACGATATACTAGTGTTGTTGCTGCTCTTATACAACCATTATTACTGGGGTTGGTGGGGGCCTGACAGTAGCCCCCCGTGGGCCGCAAATGGCACGCGGGCCGCCTATTGGGGAACCCTGGTCTAATCCATTGACAGGAGAGTGTTACTCTTTTATCATAATTGTGTGGTTATTAACATTCGATCTTGTGTATTGAGTCAGTCATTAAGAAGTTAATAAAGAACTGTGAATGTTTCACATAGCTCAGCATGCTATAATGTAGTTGCACTAACACTCAATTATTGTGACGTCTTATTTAAGAAAGGGAGATATTGTTCCAGTTGGTGTCATATAATATTTTCCCTGTACGATATCTTGGTAATTAGTAACCATTGTTATTTATTATATATTTTATCTTATTATATATACACAGTATATAGTACTGTCTATAATGACATGAGCATCCAAGGCCAGTTCATTTCAGGCTGCTCAAGACACTCCACAAATAATCCTTTTTTAATTGAATAACAATTGCTGTGTTTGTGTCATGCATTTCCCTGGTGAGCTTTGTGTGCGTTGTGCACTCTCTCATTGTGCATCCTCCCACATAACAGTGCTGTTCTGATATGACTGCAACTACGCAGTTTGTACACACAGGGGCGTCACAAGGGGGGGGGGGGGAGTGGGACTGAGTTACTAGGGCCCAAGGTGGAGGGGCCTTCATTATTTTATACTTCAGCTATTGAAAAATAGCAGATATACAAGCTCGGTGCCGCGCTGCAAGCTTGTAGATCCTCAGAAGGATTTGAAATGTTCAGACTTCAAAAAAAATACCAGATCTACAAGCTCAGTTTTTTTCCGATTCTTTCAAATTCAAACAATTCGAATTCAGAAACGATTATTTTCCGATTTAAAAACAATTCTCGATTCAAAACGATTCTCTATTCAAAATGATTCTCGATTCAATTCATATATCAGGATCTACTCCAGTCTGCTGGCATGAAAGCAGAGTACATTTACGTAGCTTTTATAATCTTAAAGGTTTTATCGACTTATTGCAATAATGTAAACACACAAAGGTAAATCCAAGACAACATGTTTGATTTATTCGTGCTTGCACACATTCTTTTAACTTGTACAAACACAACATAATATCTAATAAATTATTGTAATAAAAAAATCGATTTTTGTAAAATGAGAATTGATTCTGAATCTTACCATGTTAGAAACACGATTCGAATTCAAATCGATTTTTTCCTGCACCCCTAGTACCCAGGGCCCAGAATTTGGTGCGACACCCTGTGTGCACAACAAGACTGGTATGTTGCGCTGTAAACAGAAATAAGCAAATGAAACAAACTCACCGGCTTGCATGTCGTTTGCAGAAACAGTACATTTTGTACGCTGAGTTTTCACTTTGCTGCATGCGCAGGGTTGAAAGATTCTGCCCATAATAAATGGAGGCCACAGGAGGTGGGGTTATAGATTCTGCACAGATCAGCTGATCTTCAGAACATGACAAGGGTCTGTAAAAGGACATCAATGGTATAAAAGATGAGTTGATGTGCAGACACGGCTTTACTTTGGGGGTTAAGAAATAATAAAATACCTGCCCCCGCGGGGATGCCCCCCTGGATAGTCCCAGGGCACTGTTTCATTTGTAACGCTTGAGAGACGCACAGTACAGTAGAGCTATAAGTCCGCTTCTGTGAAGAGCAATAATGTAGATATCATCTCTCCGCTCCGTTTTTGAAGTGTGTATAAAAAATGAACATGTGCCCAGGGGTCAATTTGAATTCAAATGACTGAATAAGCTACATATTAAATGGCACTGTGAGGTCATTCAAACAGCAGCGAACATAGCATGACTACAGGACGACCTGCTGTTCCATGTATGTAACGCTGCGTTTCCATCCTGGAGCCTTTAGATTGACTTCCTTTTGAAGAGCGTAGAGCCATGCTTGAAATGCTTGAAGTTTATTTGTCACCACTCGTACCGGTACAAACCAGCGAAATGCAATCGTGTGAGGTCTGTTAGAGTTGTATGAGTGATAGGTATTTTGTTATGGTTAATATGATATCATCCTTTTATCAATTCATATTGACTGTTAGATATGAATTATGATACATAATTATATGATTCATTTATTAGGTTATATTATGTGAACTACTGTCTGAACTTACAGTATAGGAGACCATGTTTTGGTTGTACTGTAAGTTCAGGCTAGTGGATTACAGGTCATGGTGACTGTGGTTACCCTGACTACGAGATCATGTTTTGGTTGTACTGTAAGTTCTGACTAGTGGAAAATTACCAACACTCTATGTGTCTCTGTATTCTTGTTATGATAATGGGGACCAATTAATGAGACCCACGATCTTACTGTCATAATCTGTATTCTTTATATACTGTATGTTAACTTCCATCTTTGGAAGAGAGAATTAGCAAGCTGCCACTAGGATGGTATGCTCACTGTATTGTCTTCCTTGTCTGACTCTCTTCAATACAGCAATTTATTGATTGTCCTTTGGCTCGTCTCTGTCTTATTTTGGTTATGGAATTATCCATATCCATATTTATTTAACTTAATAATTTATTTAACAATGGGTTTGCTTGCAAAGTTGATTTGACTAGTTTTTAGGGATTACACATTATTAAATACATAATGCAACAATAATAATAATAATACAACTTTACTGTTCACTTTGATGTCGGCTTTTAAAGCAATTTCTTACAGATTTTCATAATCACTAATGGTGTGTTCCCGTCTGCCTTTCTGTTGTGATTCTATTTTTGCAGAAATTATCCGAGGTAGGGTACAGTACATTCTGTTGCATGCTCTTCAGAACGGTCTTTGATGTGCTTTGCCCTGATTGATGTTGAACTCTTGTCTTTCTTAAGAACCTCGCTATTCATTTCCTGCATCTCGGTGTGCTTTCAATGTCATCATTATTTGAACCTAATTCAGAAGATGAGAACTGTTTTAATGCATGACCAAATCTAGTTTGCTCTTAAAAGTAGCTGCTGCTGCATGACAATATACTGTAAGTTTGCCAGCATGATTAATGAAAAATCATATTGCATGTTTGCATAATATGATCTCTGAAGAAAAACAAATATATAGGCCTATATATTGTATATTTACTTTGCACACTGCACTTTGCACTTTGTTTCTTGTGCAATGCTAGTGCTAATGCTGTTATAATGTATTGTAATGTGGAGCAAGGATCATTGGGTTCTCTTGTCAACGCTCATTATTGTTAATAAAGCAATGTAGTGTTCATTTGAATCCAAAGCTACATCACGAAAGTTTGCAATATTTTCATGAATTGAACATAGAATTACAATGTCTATGGCTTTGTTCAGTAAGGGATAATGAATGGCTCCGCGGTGAATGACGATATATAACAGACTGACGGCCTGATAACTAAATAAAATTAATAATTTGACTCAAAACTATAAAACAAAACAAAGTATTTCCTTGTTTACAGATGGCTGGAAATGTTCCACAAGTGTTGCGCTGGGCGTCCTCCCAGCGCGACACGGTCGCCTTGGAAAACAAGGAAGTGCTGATCAGATATAATCCATTTTCTGATACTACGTCGTCTATTTCTCGCTTAAAATATTTTTAAAAACATTCTTGAGAGCAACGTTTAGTTCTAAATGTCGCTGTGGGTTTGTTTACATGGCTGACATGTTGGATACAGCACAAGATTCACGCAGTGCAGCTTGACTGCAGCAGGTGCTCTGAGTCTTTGATTAGCAGCGGTCTGTTATATAGAGCGGAGATTTCAGCGCTTGACCAATCAGAATCAAGCATTCAACCAAGCTGGGTAATAATGAACGTTAATTTGTATCAGCCGATAAAGAAAAGCACACTTGGGGTGATACATAAACACCATAAAAATCACCAGTTTATTTCTGGAACACAGTTCTTATATGACACAATCTAAAAATCCCTCCATGGGTTTTCCAATACAAATAAATTGCTTTGTGACCCAGGTAATAGCGCTCTCTAGCTCTCTACACCCCTAGTAGTCGGGGTGTAGTCCGTGAGGATCGTTCAAAATATGCAAGTGATCCAGCGGAGCCCAAGAAAGGTTGAGAACCACTGGTCTACTTTTCTTGTTTTAAACCCATTTAGAACGGGTAGACTATATTGTGTATCATTATTTTATGCTTTAACTATTGAAAAATAGCAGATATACAAGCTCACAGCGTGGCACCGAGTGCCGCGCTGTGAGCTTGTAGATCTGCTATTTTTTTTAAATCTTGAAAATTATAAATTTGACCCGATTCTATAAGTGTCTTTCGAATCCTTCTAAGATTTTTTGAAAAACCATATGTTTCTATGTCAGCAATCTGGCCAGCCATCGTCAAAGAAAAGATCCTTTTCACTTAAATGGAGCTCAGTTATTCTGTTCTTGTTCTTGAGAGACTACTATGTCAGTGGTTCTCAAACCTTTTCATGTGAAGGACCCCCAAAATTATATGTATTTTGCCCACGGACCCCCATCTCAAAATATCTAGTTCCAGGGACCACCCAGAAGCAAAATTTGAGTTACAAATGTTCGCTTTGAAAATACATAATTATATTCAAAGATTTGTACACATTTTCACGACTTTTTCAAAAATAGCAGATCTACAAGCTCGCAGCGCGGCACTCGGTGCCGCGCTGCGAGCTTGTATATCTGCTATTTTTCACTGGTTAAAGCATTCAGTAATTCTAGGCCTGAATGGGTTTTAAACTGGTGTGCGAGGACCCCTCAGCGGTTTTAAACGACAGAGAGAGAGAACTCGATCCACGGTGTTTTTTGGAGAGGTGCCGACCACTTTGATAAGATAAGTGTGAAGGAAAAGATGTTGCACACATCACACTCGTAGCCGCGACGCCGGAAGATTTCATTTAATGAAAGCTACCGTAACATTTCAACATGACAAGTCTCTTCAGGGTATTGATCCTCAAAACCCAGAGGAAGACTCGCTCGTCGGTAGCTTTTTATTAAATGAAACTTTCTTGCATGGTGGCTACGAGTGTTCTTATCCTTCATACTTTTAGCCTACTCTACTCTACCAGCCAGCCAGCCACACTTTGGCAGGTGGCCAGCTGTCATTCAAGGACCCTAGCTGTTCCATTTAAAAAAATAAAATCCTGGAAAGTGTAATAACCTGGCACATTCAGTAGGGAAGGCTATGACGATGTCGGTCGGGGCAGCGCAGGTACATGTGGCGATAGACCCCGAAGGTTTTTTTTCTCCAAATCTAGGGGGTTAAAACCTTTGTGTCAGCAGTCCAGTAAGTTACAACTTTGTAGCAATAGTTCACTTTTTATTTCATTGCTTTAAACGAAGCATTGATCTACTATCAAGGCCGGTTGAAATCGTTAAAATGGCCCGGGCAACACCGCGATCACACAAATTAAGATACTTTTAGAGCATATTGTTGTACTGTATTATTGTACTATATTGTATTATATTGTATTGGAAAGGACCATAATGGAAATAAGCCTACCAGCTTTCTTATGTTCATCCTTTTGGCTATTTGTATGCTTATATGCTAATATGTCAATAAAGAAATCAATCAATCAAACTTCTTCAACGCAATCTCGCCCTGCCACATGGATCCTGCTTACTGTATGCATGTTTCTCTGCTCCTCTCCTCTCCGCTCCGCTCCTCCAGGTCGTAATTGTGAGTTCTTACCCTGCGAGGCCAATAACCCCTGTGAGAACGGAGCAGAGTGCGTGGAGGAGTTCGACCAGGACCATTTCCCCCTGGGGTTCCGCTGTCGCTGTGGCCGGGGCTTCGCCGGCCCCCGCTGTGAAATCAACGTGGACGAGTGCCAGTCCGGCCCCTGTCTTCACGGCTTCTGCTATGATGGTGAGAATATGTTCCCCGATCGCACAAACATGCTTAACCCATTCAGAACGGGTACACTATATTGTGTATCATTATTTTATGCTTTAACTATTGGAAAAATAGCAGATATACAAGCTCACAGCGCGGCACCGAGTGCCGCGCTGCGAGCTTGTAGACCTGCTATTTTTTTTTTTTTATCGTGGAAATTAGAATTTTGACCCGATTCTATAAGTGTCTTTTGAATCCTTCTAAGATTTTTTGAAAAACCTATGTTTCTATGTCAGCAATCTGGCCAGCCATCGTCAAAGAAAAGGTCCTTTTCACTTAAATGGAGCTCAGTTAGTCTGTTCTTGAGACTACTATGTCAGTGGTTCTCAAACCTTTTCATTTGAAGGACCCCAAAAATGATATTTATTTGGCCACGGACCCCCATTTCAAAAAATATTTTGTTCCAGGGACCACCCAGAAGCAACATTTGAGTTACAAACGTTCGCTTTGAAAATACATATATTCAAAGTTTTACACACATTTTCACAACTTTTTCAAAAATAGCAGATTCTCCAAGCTCACAGCGCGGCACTCGGTGCCGCGCTGTGAGCTTGTAGATCTGCTATTTTTTAAAGCATAACTTAATTCCTGGTCTTGATGGTTTAACCCTGCAAGGCCCAGCGTTGCTTTTCGGCAACATTCTTTAAATCTTTAAATGTTATAATTAGTTTTCCTGTTCTTTTTTCACATTAACATCACCATTAAATCCTATTGTTTAGTATTACAATGCCATTGGCCACGATATTTGCATGTAAATAGTACCACCCACAGAGGCTGACATTCACACCACTTCAAGATCTCTGGAGTCCCAGAGTCTGGACGAACAACATCTCACTTTTTCACTGAAGCTATTCCTCACAAAAACGTAAAGTAAAGTGCCTGTAATGTTTTTTTTTTCGTGATCATTAGAATGTCTAAAACATGTGTTATTATTGTGAAAAAGATCCCCAAAATGCAAATTAGAGCATGATTTATGATTCATGGCTATAAAACCTTACAAAAACACTATTAATTTTGAAACATTACATTTTCCTTTTTTTTTTTTTTTTGGCAAGTAGAAATTAATTCGGGTCTTGCAGGGTTAACCAACCCGTGGCCAGAGAGGGGACCCGCCAGCCGATGACAAGTGTGAGCCTCTGTCGTGTCCACACTCGTAGGAAATGTGTCACATTTGGCTTCGCTCGCTTGGAAATTTGACAGGCCGTTTTCAAACGGTTGGCCGCGGCGGCTAATAGGGGAGCGTTATGGAAGTAGAGTTATTCTATCTGAAGTGCAGGATCACTAGGACGTTACCTCGCGGAGTAAGGCTTTATTAGTCCCTTAATCCATTCAGAACGGGTACACATTATTGTGTATCATTATTTTACGCTTTAACTATTGAAAAATAGCAGATATACAAGCTCACAGCGCGGCACCGAGTGCCGCGCTGCGAGCTTGTAGATCTGCTATTTTTGAAAAATCGTGAAAATTAGAATTTTGACCAGATTCTTTAAGTGTCTTTTGAAACCTTCAAAGATTTTTGGAAAAACCCTATGTTTCTATGTCAGCAATCTGGCCAGCCATCGTCAAAGAAAAGGTCCTTTTCACTTAACTGGAGCTCAGTTAGTCTGTTCTTGAGAGACTACTATGGCAGTGGTTCTCAAACCTTTTCATGTGAAGGACCCCCAAAATTATATTTATTCGGCCACGGACCCACATCTCAAAATATTTAGTTCCAGGGACCACCCAGAAGCAAAATTTGAGTTACAAAGATTCGCTTTGAAAATACACATATTCAAAGATTTGCACACATTTTCACGACTTTTTTTCAAAAATAGCAGATCTACAAGCTCGCAGCGCGGCACTCGGTGCCGCGCTGTGAGCTTGTACATCTGCTATTTTTCACTGGTTAGGAAAGCATTCAATAATTCTAGGCCCTAAATGGGTTAACCTAACTGCAAGAGGAAATCAATTAAGCATCAATGCTGGGTTGTAATTTGAATAAAGGATGATAAACGACAACGTTAATACAATCAAAGCCAAAGGCAGAATGTTTTTTTTTTCTTCTTTTCTTCCATTGGCCCTCCAATAAGCTTTTACGCCCCACGTGTTCAATCTCTACCGATAGTGATTAAAAACGTCATAGATCAACTTAGAGGATTAAATCCAGTGACTAAATGGTTGATTATTTTCATGTATCTCTGTGTAGGGAGCTGCCGTTTTAGTTTTCTTTTATATTATCTTCATTTAATATGGGTCCCATACATTATAACGAGATGTGGTTTTGTGAAACAATGCATGCAAAACACTGTATATATTAATTAAACATCCATGTTGCAAATTCTAATTGATCTACTCACAGTATCAAACTGTTCCCAGTATAGTGGGGGGAATCCCAGTACACTAATTACCAACTTGGATTCCACACATTTTTCACCTTTATTCCCTCGCACACACACATACTGTAAATCACTCAAATCATGTCACTCTTTCATAGCACACCTTATAATGGCAAAACCAACTTTCATGACACGCTTATAGATAACTGTCCAACAACGTGATCCCTCTACATTATTTATTACGACACTTAAATTAGACCATATGCAGAGCGCTGTCTTTCTTGAGTGGTCCTGAGTGCGTGCAGCCTACTTATTGGCTGGTCCTCCAGCAGCCGGATAGGAGCCAGCCAACCACCAGGGGAGAGCAGTGCATCGCCACAGTCGGGGCTAGGAGGATGAGTAATGCTGCTGCCACCAAGGACCTAAAGCATTTAATGAGAGTAATAGCAGCTACACGCACCAAGACAGAGTGACAGCATAGATTACGTGGTAAATCTTTGGGATAATGAAGAAGCCTGGGACCCCGGCTGGGGACGTAATAAATTCACTCCTGTAAGGAACCCGCAATTACCTCTGTCACCGCCGACCGGTCGCCTGTACACTACTGTTTGTTGCCTCACCGGTCGGTCGCCTGTACACTACTGTTTGTTGCCTCACCGGTCGGTCGCCTGTATACTACTGTTTGTTGCCTCACCGGTCGGTCGCCTGTACACTACTGTTTGTTGCTGGAAGGAAGGGCAGGTTGCATCTTTTCTTGAACTTCATTAGTGATCAAGGAGCGGAGCAGGGTTGGTTTGTTAGACGTGGGAGAGTCTAACTCGTGACGGGAGAGATGGGCACGTTTGTAACATAACATTTGAGTGTAGAAAACACTCCTGGAATGTTGGTCTCTCTCTCTCTCTCTCTCTCTCTCTCTCTCTCTCTCTCTCTCTCTCTCTCTCTCTCTCTCAGTGGCGTCAGTTCAGAAAAAGCTAAGGTATGGCAACATGACTGGTGTCTTGCACGCGCGCCTTCATACCTTAGCATCAGTCATGATACAGGGACTGCCCATAGGTCCGAAGGTTCATCAGTCCGAATGTTCATTAGTCCGAATTTAGTTAGGGTTACTGAGCTTAAGGTTAGAGTTAGGGTTAGGGTTAGGCATAGTATTCTTAACAAATTCGGACTAATGAACCTTCGGACTAATGAATCCATGGCACCCATGAATATAATTATGATACCTTGTTAAAGGGACCATTTTGTTAAATTTAGCATTTGTAGATAGATAAAGAGACATTCATGGATTTTTTATTTAAAAGTAAAAGTAACTTTTATTTTCCCCCCTTGACCCAGGGTATGGCAGCTGCATACCCCTGCCATACCCAATTGATTCCCCTGCTCTCTCTCTCTCTCTCTCTCCTTCTTTCTATATCTCTTCCCCTCTCCCCTGTTGCACTGCGTCTCTCCTCCGTTCACCATGAGAGAGAGAGAGAGAGAGAGAGAGAGAGAGAGAGAGAGAAAACGACGAGGCTTCCGAGGGTTTCATTGAGAAGGAGGGATAACTGCGTACGGAGTGGTAGAAGAGCAGCAGGGGGAAAATACGATTGAGAGATACAGAAGAGACAGGTTTATTTAAACACGCTGAGAAGTCTTAAATCCACCGAGATTAATGCAGAAGGGGAGGGCCATCTCAAATCTTTACAACCGCCGGGTTGACTTCTACGACGCGTGATCCATTGTTAACAAATAATAAATAAATAAATGGAATGGCACTGGGCTGTTGGTGCTTGTATGTATGGTCATGATCAACACTTAACACAGTACTGTTACCTGTCTGGGGCCGCGTAGTACATTATCTGAAACTACCCAGGCTAGCAGGGACGTGCTGGGCCCCTGATTCAGCCCGGGAAAAAGAGTTGGAGAGGCCCTCATTGCGCGCTATAGAGAGAGATCTCTCTCTATAGCGCTGCTGCTACTCAAAGATTTGCCATTTCAGATCATGACAAGTGACAAGCCAGTGGACCAACTACTTACTGTACATGAGTTATATTTCGTCGTTGTCGGGTGGAAACCTTGTATGTCCAAAACCGTTTGTTTTGTATTTATCATTTTAAAAATGATTTAAACTAGTGAAAACAGTCGATCTACAAGCACGATGCGAGGCGTTGTGTGCTTGTAGATCTGCTGTTTTCACTACTTTTGTGCGACGGCCTTGTATGATGAAGCAGGGCTTTGCTTTGCGAAAAAAATCTACAAATTTGAAACTTGGAGATACAAGGTTTTCTGCCCGACAGTGACGATTTACTTTGTTGGCCGCCCAGCCCCCAAAATGGAACGAAGGCCGACATTTTATTTTGAATGAACCGGCCGTTCGGGAGTTGTCCCGCTTTTCCCCAATGGCCAGCACGTCCCTGCTACCCAGGGTAGTAAGAATTAATCTATACAGTGAAGCACTGGTAATAATGAATTGTTCTCCTTGCAGTGGTGGATGGCTTTTACTGCCTGTGCAACCCGGGCTACGCTGGGCCTCGCTGTGAGCAAGACATCGATGACTGTGCCAGCAATTTGTGCACCAACAATTCAACATGCAAGGACCACCATTTGGTAAGTAGAGTATGGATGCTTTTATGTCACCGGCTCTTTGTCTTTCTCCCCCCCCCCCCCCCCCCCCCTTTTTGTTCTCAAAGCGAACATTTTTAACTCAAATATTTGCTTCTCGGTGTCCCTGGAACAAAATATTTTTGAGATGGGGGGGGGGGGGGGGGGGTCCACAGCCAAATACATATAATTTTTGGGGGTCCTTGAAAAGGACATGAAAAGGTTTGATCACCACTGATATACTGTAGCATAGGGGTCTTCAACAGGGAGAGTTACTACAGGGGGTCCTCCAAATCGTTATGACTTTTTTTCTTCTTTTTTTATATTAACCACTTGAAACCAAGAACTTTAGACAAAAATAGCAGGTCTACAAGCTCACAACGCCTCGCAGCGCTATTTTCGGAAAAGAGGTCTGGACTAAGTGCAGAGTGAAAGATCAAGTTTATTAAGTATTGACGGTTCAAGTGGTTAAATATCTGAAAACACACATCGCGAAAAGTACTCGAGTATCCAGAGTGCCGATCGCGAGATATCTCGCGAAAAGTAATATATTACTGTAACGGCGAGTACAATACCGAGTAGAATGGCCGAATGTCCGGAGACGAAATCCGTCGCTGATTCATCATCATCACGGCTCCACGAGCACAAAATAGTCATCCCATAACATTGAGGTGGACGGGGGATCTCATCTTTAATGTCCATTATCTCAAAACTACACTTTAGAAGCGAAGATGGAGGCAGATGCTCGCTTATATAACACATGTATAAACGCTCCGATGCAATCCAGCATGGCACCACGTAAACAACGATCGGTTCCGGCGCAGGACCCGATGACGTCAGACCGGAAGTGTTTCCGGTCTGGACTTCTGGCCTTCAAAATAAGATAGTGGCCGTTAATGGAAGAAGTGACAGGCACTCTGGACTTTATAATCCGTTAATGTCTCGGGCTCAGAATGAGTTAACATGAATCCAAAATACACTGATGATCGTGCTGTCAAACCATTAAACTATAATATGGAATCTATGAAAAGGTTGCGGGGGTCCCTGCTTCATCTCTCTCTCTCAACTAAGGGGTCCTTGGCCTGAAAACATTGAAGACCTTTGCTGTAGCAGCATACGTTTTTCAGAGAACTGCTATGACGATGTACAACATTTTTAGAATCTGCTGCAGGGTTAATGGGTTAATGTAAGCAGAATGTGTAATGGTGTACTGTACTCACCCCAGGTCATTCTACTGTATATTGTGTGATTTTATCACATCTAAGGGGTGCGTTTGACCCTGATATGATATACATGCATGTAAATCAGAATCTATTTCTCCAAGATACTGTAGTCCCTGGCTGGCTGCCTGCAGAAACAATGCATTTCTTTGTAATTATTCTATTTTTTCTCCAGTCTCATCTTTAGCAAGCTACTGTACTTACTGTACATTCAGCTAAATTAGCAGTGTCATGAAGACTGTAGAGACATGACATTTATCAGAACAGATAAAAAACAAGACATTCACTAATGGCTAAGAAAAACACCCAAAGTACACTCAATGTATTTGACATTCCATATCGTTTATTTAATGGTTTTCGCTTCATGTACAAAGGCCTCTTTTCAAGCTCATCTGTCTCATAATTTCCACAATTCACCGTCAATCAGCTATTTTCGGCAAAGAGATTTGGTGTAGAGGGGGGGAAAAAGAGCAGGCTAAGTATAGAGCCCTGAGGTACCCCGGTTCACTGGATTTGTGGTTAAATGTGGTCATTTTGACCTACTGTACAGCTTGTAGCCTGACATCTTTGTTGCACCTTTACACCCAGACAAACCAAAGTGGTCTGAACTGACCAACATTGCCCTCCTAGAGCCCTGCAACGCTCCCTAGGGGAGGCTCAAAATGAAAACTTTAAATTAAGCCTCTTGCTCTATTATTGTAGACGACAGCAAAACCGGTTCCGGTTTGTCAATGTTGGATCCGGTTCCTCTGGTTCCTCTGGTTCTGATCCCAACCCTAACGGTCGGGCTACACCAGAAAACGCTGTCTGTGCGTGTGCGAAAAGCCCCTGGCTACACCAATATGTGCGGGAGACCAGAGAGTCTGTGTACAAAACGCATACGCGCGTGTAAAAAATAGAACAGATCCTATTTTTACAGCACTCGTATCCGGGGCTCGCGCCATCCGTGAGCCTGGTGTAGCTGATATCATTGATATATATTGGATCTTTCCAAAACGTGCATACGCACGCACACCCCGCATACGCACGCACACCCCGCATACGCGGGTTGAAACAGAAGCCACCAGGGCAAGGGTCTTCAACAGGGGGTCTGGGACCCCTAGGGGGCCCTCAGAGTTACAACAGGGGGTCCTTCAAATCTTTGTGTGATAGAAACTTTGTTTCTCCTTTTTTATGTTAGTGCCAAACGACTTTTAGATCAACATTCTTACTATGGGCTTCCCTGCCAGACGATTTAAATCGACTTTGACTTAGAAAAAAAACTAAAAAAAAAAAATCTAGTTAACTCATATGCTGCCAACGTTGGGGTTAGCATCAGGGTGAGTCTAGAAAATTGGTTGGGGGGGAGGATGGGTAGAGAGACAGAGCTTCTGATATCATCAACCTTCCTATCAAAGTGGGAGATAAAAGCTTCAGCAGAGAGGGAGGGATGCTGCATGGGGCAGGGGTGTCGCACCAAATTCTGGGCCCTGGGTACAAGGATCCACTGTGGGGCCCCTGTGCTTTAACTATTGAAAAATAGCAGATATACAAGCTCACAGCGCGGCACCGAGTGCCGCGCTGCGAGCTTGTAGATCTGAAAATCTTTGAATATTTCAAATCCTTCTAAGGTTTTTTTTTTTTTAAACCTATGTTTCGATGTCAGTTTTCATGTGAAGGACCCCCAAAAAGGTATGTATTTGGCCACGGACCCCAATCTCAAAGTATTGAGTTCCAGGGGACCCCCCCAGAAGCTTAAAAAAATACATACATTCAAAGATTTGCACACATTTTCCACAACTTTTCAAAAATAGCAGATCTACAAGCTCGCAGCGCGGCACTCGGTGCCGCGCTGTGAGCTTGTATATCTGCTATTTTTCAATAGCTAAAGTATAACATAATTAAGGCCCCTCCACCACCTTGGGCCCTAGTAACTCAGTCCCACTTTCCTACCCCTTGTGACGCCCCTGCATGGGGGGACTGGGGGAGGGGATGAGGGTTAAGGATGGAGGAGAGCAGGTGCCTTGAGAAGAGCCTCCTCGGTTCAGAGGAGGAGGACTGGATCTGAGCTGCAGCTGAAAGAAAGACTTAGCAGTGGATCACGAGCAGAGGTGGAAAAAGTACGCACGTTTCATACTTAAGTAAAAGTATCAATACTGCTACTGTAGATGTACTCCGTTACAAGTAAATGTCCAGGATTCAAAATGTACTTCAGTAAAAGTATGAAAGTGTTTGAAAATAGCAGATCTACAAGCTCACAACGCGTTGCGATGCGATGCGTTGTGAGCTTGTAGATCGGCTATTTTCAAATAGCGTAGGTATACAATAGGGCTAAAGTGGATCAATGTATGTTTTATAATATAATCATTTATATCTGCAAAGTAACTAGTAACTAAAGTTTTCAAATAATTGTAGTGGAGTAAAAGTACAATATTTGCCTCTGAGATGTAGTGGAGTAGAAGTAAAAGTACAAATAACTCAAAAGTGTACTTAAGTACAGTACTTGAGTAAATGCACTTTACACCACTGATCGCGAGAGGCAGAAGGCAGAAGGCAGAACGTGGGAGTGTAGGGTCATCTGATTAGCCAGCGTTGGCACACATTCCTTTCAGCTTCCCCGAGACGTATTCACTGAGTTGTGAGGGTTTCAGATAACCTATAGGAGCTGGCAGACACAGGCTTGTGCTGGCTTAGAGGAGGAGAGAGGGCAGTGGTGGTTAAACACAGGCGGAATACAGGAGGAAGTTGCGAAGCGAGGTAGTCGGGGACCCACAAGCCCAAAAGCTCAAGGAATAGGGTTGAACCTGTAATGTCTTGCCGTACTTTTTATTTCTGTTTTATCTATTAGTTTGGTCATTAACTCATTCCCTGCCAGGCCCGATAGTCCCGAGATTATTCCAATGTATTTCCCCGCCAGGCCCGATAGTCCCGAGAATTAATTTTTTTTTTTTTTTCAAAACAATTTTTTTTCAAAAAAATGTTTTGACCCCCAAAAATGGAGTAGGCATGATAGCAATCGCGAAATTGCATGTTTAACCCCCATAGCAACCCCATATTTCAAGCATGGCAGCCATTTTGGCAGCCATCTTTGTTAAACATAGTGGCTGTTATCTCATGAATGCCTGAACGGATTTCCATTCGGATTTTTTTGTTTGAAAGCTGTGAGCAATGTGGACACACGTGGTGCATTATCTAGGCATGGGTGTGCATGATCCGTGCACACCCAATTACATGGAAGTCTATGGAGACGAATGGCAGGTGGGAGTACGGAGGTATGTTAAAATGGCGGTCAATGTGTTAAGGTCCACAGAATGAGAGGTCTGCTCTGCCGGAAACATCGCGAAAAAAAAGTTATGGCCATTTGTATTCACTGTCCCATTGACTCCACTACACAGGAACAGAAAAATATTTAAAAAAAAAAGCAAAAGTAGCACGTAGCATGCTTTAAGTAGCATGTGAGGGGTCAAACTAGGGGTTCTTAACTCATTTTGCGCCGATCCCGAGAATACTCGTGAAAAATACTCGAAAAGAACATGGTGCCGATCACAAGTATACTCGTAAAAAGTAATATATTACTGTAACGGCGGTTATATTACCGGATACAATGGCGGAACGTCCGGAGCCGAAATCCGTCGCTGATTTATCCTCATCACGGCTCCACGGGCACAAAATAGTAATCCCATAACATTGAGGTGGACGGGGGATCTCATCTTTAATGTCCATTATCTCAAAACTACACTTTAGAAGCGAAGATGGAGGCAGATTGCTCGCTTATAAAGCACATGTTGGAAAGCACGGATCCGATCCAGCATGGCACCACGTAAACATGATCGCTTCCTGTGAATGACGCGATGACGTCAGACCGGAAGTGTTTACGCTATGGACTTCTGGCCTTCAAAATAAGACAACGGTAGTGAATGGGGCCGGGGGGAGGCGCGCTGGACATGTTAACCCGTTAATTTCAGCAGCACAAAATGAGTTAATGATTCTGAATCCATCACAGTTTTCTGGAATATACAAATGGACATAACTTTTTTTTCGCGATGTTTCCAGTCATCTCACATTCTGGGTGAGTGGGTCCCTGGCTAAGGTGATATTTGGGGGAGGAGGGGAAAGGATAGAAGCAGAGA
The DNA here is from genome assembly GCF_963921795.1 of Nannobrachium achirus. Classification (NCBI taxonomy): domain Eukaryota; kingdom Metazoa; phylum Chordata; class Actinopteri; order Myctophiformes; family Myctophidae; genus Nannobrachium; species Nannobrachium achirus. The sequence continues at coordinate 19,627,607 of NC_137828.1, read as the reverse complement.
TAGAGGAGGAGGAGGCGGGGTTCAGAGACCCGTGGTTCGGTTGAGTGGCGACAGATTGAGGTTGCGTATGGGTTTAGGTGGGAGAGGAGCAGGGACGTGCTGGGCCCCTGATTCAGCCCGGGAAAAAGAGCTGGAGAGGCCCTCATTTTTCTTTTTCTTTTTTTTTTTTTTTATATTTTTTCGTTGTCGGGTGGAAACCTTGTATGTCCAAAACTGTTTGTTTTGTATTTATCATTTTAAAAATGATTTAAACTAGTGAAAACAGCCGATCTACAAGCACACAACGCCTCGCAACGCGAGGCGTTGTTGCGAGGCGTTGTGAGCTTGTAGATATGCTGTTTTCACTACTTTTGTGCGACGGCCTTGTATGATGAAGCAGGGCTTTGATGAAGCTGGGCTTTGCTTTGCGAAAAAATGTATACATTTGAAACTTGGAGATACGAGGTTTCTGCCCAGTGACGATTTACATTGTTGGCCCCCCAGCCCCCAAAACGGAATGAAGGCCGACATTTTATTTTAATTTTTTTTCGGCCGTTCGCTTTTCCCAAAGGCCAGCACGTCCCTGGAGAGGAGAGGAGAGGAGAGGAGAGGAGAGGAGAGGAGAGGAGAGGAGAGGAGAGGAGAGGAGAGAGATGGAGAAGGTCAGAGGCTGCATGTGAAGTTCTTTGATAGGAAAAATTACTCAACCACTTACCCTGCTGCCGTTGGTTGGCTAGAGTAGTACTCCAATCTTGCACTTTATGCGTCGTCCTGGATAATAGCGTCCGCTTAAACGCCCGGATTTTAATTGTACATCGAAGATGGGGAAACACTGTTAACGTAATTCCCCTCGTTTACCAGTAGGGGCTGCATGCATATCTCTCAACAATGGAGCTTTAATTTCATTAGGCAGACTTAACCCTGCAAGACCCGAATTAATTTCTACTGGCCAAAAAAAAAAAAAAAAAATCAGATGGTGTTGTAGGAGTCCTAATCACAGGAAAATGTAATTTAAATGTAATTAAAAAAAAATATTACAGGCATTTTACTTATGTTTTAGTGAGGAATAGCTTCAGTTAAAAAGTGAGATGTTGTTCGTCCAGACGCTGGAATTTCAACTTCTCTGGGAGGTGTGAATGTCAGTCTCTGTGGGGGGTATTTATATGCAAATATCGTGGCCAATGGCATTGTAATACTAAACAATAGGATTTAATGGTGATGTTAATGTGAAAAAAGAACAGGAAAATTTATTATAATGTTTTTTTAAATGATTTAAAAAATGTTACCAAAAAGCAACGCTGGGCCTTGCAGGGTTAAATGATTACATTTGTTGGCGCTTGTATTGTGCGTTTACGTGTCATTTATGCCAGGGCTGTCTCCTTGATTTGATTGAAGTTCACGGAGGCGAGGCTGGCGTGGCTAATTGTCACACTTTGAGAGAGTGGAAAAAAGGCCAGGCTTTTTAAAGCCAGTTGTCACAGCACAACAGTGGAGGCTATATTTCTCAAAGAGGAGGTTTAATGTGCTAGTAAAATTTATGCTCGACCCATTTTACATAGGAGTGAGCGAAGCCAGGCAAGGATTGATTCAAGAAGGCTGCCTGATGACTCTGCACTTAAGCCATTTAGGCCTAGAATTATTGAATGCTTTAACCATTGAAAAATAGCAGATATACAAGCTCACAGCGCGGCACCGAGTGCCACGCTGTGAGCTTGTAGATCTGCTATTTTTGCATTTAAAAAAAATAAAATTATTATTATTATTTTTGCAAGTTTTTAACACTTTGAGTGCCAGCCCCCCCTGGCCCCCGTCCCTTACCAGTGCCACCATTAGGTCCCATTCATTCTGCCCCGATTCCAGGGAATATATTGAAAATGATCCGATATTCACATCGGAACAAAAATGGGAGGTTTGGTAAAAGAGGATTTTTTTTTTTACCCAAAAATTTTTGGAGTGATTTCGGTGAGCGGTTTTGGAGATAGGTGCTCGAGAGTGCGCACTGCGCAAACCAGTCAATAACCTCAGAAATCTAGATTCTGAGATATTTGAGTTCAAAGAAAAAAAACTTTAGGAAGCCATAGCGACAAATTGGTAAATGGTAACGGAACACAAGTACCCTTGACAGAAAGAATAGCATATTTTCTGCAAAAAAAGTGAAAAAAATATTGTACCATCGTCTAGTTTCAAGGGGGCAAAGTGAAAAAGTATGAAATGACTCAGAAGGTGGAAATTGCCTTACATTTTGATAGAACTATGCACTGTGAATTCACTGTGTTTTTACCTGGTCTAGAAGGTCAGGAAGACAAAAAGTCAGAAAAGCGATGTCAACCTTTTATTTTATGGCAACATCGAACCCTAACCCTGGTGAGTACCTCACACATCCAGCATGAACATATTTATGTTCAGCAGCAGAGCAGAGCAGCAGCAGAGCAGCAGCAGAGCAGCAGCAGAGCAGCAGCGCTCCTAATAGCATACTGCATTTTAAAAACTGCTTTTTTACAAAGGCTTTTAACACACAAACGCTTTTAATGACTGCTCTAGCTTTTTAGTATTTAAAAGATTTTAATTATTTTAGCTCACAACACTTGGAGCCAACACAACATCCCTAGCCAGGAGGCTAGGGAACCCAGGATGACAACTCACTGCACACTGAACGCCGTTCCAACGCAACAGGCCCAGTCTTCTGGGCCTCGTTGGTAAGTCTCGTTTCAAGCTAGACTCTCAGTGTGCAGTACTGCTCTGGTTTAAAAGGCTACAAGGCTAAAAGGCCTACACCGGTCCTAACAGTAGCCCCAACTGTCATATTTCACTTTTACTGGCCACAGTTTTCCCTTTCCTTCCCCAGCCACCACCACCACCATGTCACTCACCGTCTCACCCGGCTGCGGCGGCTGTTTTCGGCTGTCCCAGAGAGTGTCGGAACTGGAGGGGCGAATATCCCAACTTCACCAGATCCAGGAGGGCGAAACATTCCTCGACCATATGTTCTCCGTGTGCCAGGACACCGTTGCATCGATCCTTGACCCAGATTCACCCGGCGGTGGAGTCGAGGACGAGGTGATTTCGGAGGGTCCAGGCGCTCCTATCGCGGGGCGCGAGCTTGATGACACGGTTCCCGCCGTGGAGGAGAAGCAGCCCCGATACGTTCCTGTCGCGAGGGGCGAGCTGGATGACACGGTTCCCGCTGTGTTGCCCGCTGTGCTGCCCGTGGTGTTGCCCGCTGTGTCGCCCCGATGTGTCCCTGTCACCGAGGCCAAGTTGGACGTGACTGTTCCAGCTTTGATGGACGTGTTGCCTCGGCTGGATGCCTCCGTCCGGCGGTGGGACCTTGAGGGTGCAAAACCTAGATTGGAACCCACGTCTAGTTCCACCCCGGCCCCTTGGACCAAAGTTGTTAGGACAAAACATGGCAAGGGATCCCAACGTGGTCCCGTTTCCCATAGTTTACCACAAGTCCCCCTGCTCACTACCAAAAATTATTTTTCTGCCCTGGATCCAAATGTCCAGCGAACGCCCCAGGTTGATCCGTGTGGTGGCTCGCAAGGGCCCTCTGTAAAGTCCAGGTTGGCTGGCTCTGGCCGGAAGAATGACCGTCACAATCTTGTGAAAGGGGCTGTTAAACGCAGGGCAGCGGAACACGCTTCCCACCGATCACGATCCAGATCCCCCCGTCCCACACAGAACAGTATTCCATCTGAAGCCCCCCATGCGCCGCCCGTTCCAAAGCCCCCATCCACGGCAATCATCGGAGATAGCATTATAAGACATGTCCACTTTGTTGACACGATAATCCACTGTCTTCCTGGTATAACCACAGCCCGTCTCCTCGATAAAATCCCCGAAATTGTAGCCTCTCTCCCGTTGTCCGTCACGAAAATAATTATCCACACAGGAGCAAATGATCAGCAGTCTGAAATATCAAGAACGAGCTTTAAACGGCTTTTTGAGCTCCTCAGTAGCTGTGGGAAGTCAATCTTCATCTCCGGACCGTTGCCCACTATGCCCCACGGAAACGTTCGCTTTAGCAGATTAATGGCATTGCATTATTGGCTTCAGTCTGCATGCCACAAATATAACTTCAGCTACATTTCTAATTTTTTTCTATTTTGGAGCCGTTCCTCTTTTTATCAGCCAGACGGCCTGCACCCACATAAACGTGGATGCGAAATGCTTTCACTCAATCTGAGTCGCACAGTGGCAGCTCATTTACAATCATCATTTGATTGACCGTTTACCAGACCTGACCAGTCTGTTTACTCTGACGATGTATTCACTTCCGGTCCTTCCCAAAGTACTCCCGGTTCACAGCATCCAACCTATCTTGCTCAAAACAAAACTAGCTCCCCCTTGTGGTCAGATTCCACTTTCCATATTCCTATTCAAATCTCTAATAGACATCAGTACCAATACTCAAATCGCACAGTTTTGGCCTCCAATTTAATCTGCGTTCCAATCCAACCTATTGCAACTGCCCCTGCTCCTATTATACCTACTAAATTAACTCCAGATACTTTTAAAAATAGAAAAGGTCTAGGTATAATTCATTTAAATATTAGAAGTCTTATTTTAAAAATGGATCATATTAAAATCTTAATACGTCAGAATGATCCTGACCTGCTTATTTTGGGTGAATCATGGCTAAAAAAACATATAAATGATGCAGATATCGCCATACCAGGATATAATTTATTTAGAGTAGATAAGCCCAAAAAACGAGGTGGTGGGGTGGCCATCTACGTCAAGTCAGTTTTCTCTGTGTCAATCCTGGATTCTATTACTCGGCCAAATTATTTTGAATTACTTGCTCTTAAGATTCAAGTAGGTCCAACTCCTGTAATTGTAGTAGGTGTTTACAGACCTCCTTCTGCTGTGGCAGATTCTATTCATGCACTAGCAGACCTAATGTCCAAATATCTAGACATGGAATTAATAGTTTTGGGAGATCTTAATTTTTGTTGGAACGATACGTTATCAGACCGCTTTAAAGAAGTTTGTAGCAGCCTTAATTTAACCCAATTAATAACCGAGATTACCAGGCCAGATCCGAAGGACAATTCTAGGGGTACCCTACTTGATCTGCTATTTTCGAATAAGCCTGAAAAAATCACAGCCTGTGGTGTTTTTGAGCTCGGTAAAAGTGACCATTGCCCAATTGCTTGTGTTAGGAGTACATGTCTAACAAAAACAAATTTTTGCACTGTTACTAAAAGAAATTTCAGACATTTTAATGAGCAATCATTCTTAACTGATTTGCAAGGTAATATTCACCTTACAACAGAATTCTCAGAGCTACAACTGGCCCTGGACTTTTTTATTAATACTTTTATCTCAGCTGTTAACAGGCATGCCCCGCTGAAAAAATTTAGAATCAAAGACAGATCAACACCTTGGTTTTCCCAGGAGCTCTCAGACCTATTTAAAAAAAGATACAATGCCTGGTCTCGTGCCAGACGTTCAGGAGACCCTGCCCACTGGCTAATTTTCAAACAAATCAGAAATGTCTGTACCACGGCAGTGAGAAAAGCAAAGTCCAAATATTTTTTAGATCTCATTACTAGTTCCTATTCAAACCCAGCCAATTTTTGGAAGGCTATTGATCTCAATAAAAATAAATCTACTCATTCTTTGCCTACTAATATTAAATATGATAATTTGGTTCTTGAAAATCAAGCTGAAATCTGCCTTGCTTTTAATAAGCACTTTGAGGATGCAGGGAATCTATTTGAAAAAACATACACGAATCCACTCCCAAGTACCAGTGGTGTCCTCACTGACATGTGTCGGCTGGAGTCTATGGGCCACCGTCAGTCCTTTTCTTTTAACCCCTTCACCTGTAGTGCAGTCTTTGATGAATTAGCATCAATGAATGCAAAAAGTTCACCAGGTGAGGATAACCTGGATCCATTTTTTATCAAATTAGCTGCCCCAATTATTACAGTGCCTCTTGTCCATATTTTTAATCTTTCAATTTATCAAGGTGTTTTCCCTAGCTTATGGAAAACAGCTCATGTGACCCCTCTGTTCAAAGGGGGTGATAGGGAGGACGTTAACAATTATAGACCAATATCAAAATTACCCTGTCTGGCTAAAATATTGGAAACCCTAGTGAATAACCAACTCAAACCATTTCTTTCAAAATTCTCAATTTTAAGCCCACAACAATCAGGCTTCAGACCAAATCACAGCACCATCTCAGCAGTCACCTTAGTGAAAAATGATATTGCCACAGCATTAGATAATAAACAGCACTGTGCTGCTATATTTGTTGACCTTTCTAAGGCATTCGACACTGTGGATCATGGACTTCTTATGGAGAAATTGAAAAATATTGGCCTCGATATTAATGCCCATCGTTGGTTTAGTGATTATTTAACAGGGAGGCGCCAATGTGTTAGAGGAGGGGATTCCCAATCTGAATTTTTGCAAGTCACTAAAGGTGTGCCCCAAGGTTCAGTTTTGGGTCCAGTCCTTTTCACTATTTACATAAATAATATAGTATCCAAATTAAAAGATTGTAAATCCCATTTATATGCAGATGATACTGTTATTTACTGTATAGCCAACTCTGTTGAAGTAGCAATGGAAAAATTACAAAATGCTTTTAACACCCTGCAAGATGCTCTCATCTCACTTAAGCTAGTTCTTAACTCAAGCAAGACAAAATTCATGCTATTTTCAAGAGCCAAAAATATAAATACTGACTGTCTTCATATTGATACTCTAAGTAGATCCTCCATTGACAGAGTTACAGAATATAAATATCTGGGTATTTGGTTAGACGATAAACTTACATTCAATCATCACATTTCAGAACTTTCAACCAAATTAAGACAAAAAATTGGCTTTTTATATAGAAATAAAGTAAACTTCCCTATGATCTGCAGGAAAAGGGTTGTGGAAGCTGTCTTTATGTCAGTATTAGACTATGGGGATGTTATCTATAGAAATGCTGCCCCTACTACCCTTTTACCCCTTGACACAGTTTACCATTCAGCACTTAGATTTATCACTGGTGAAGGATACTATACCCATCACTGTACCCTCTATGAGAGGGTAGGCTGGCCATCCCTTGCTGAGAGAAGAACAAGGCACTGGCACCAGTTTATTTTTAAAGCTATCGATGGGAAGTTACCACCTTATATCACCCTACTACTTGACTGGAAAACAATTACTTACCGGACTCGCTCGAGTGACTGGCTTTTACTTAAGGTTCCACCTGTTCAGTCCGAACTAGGGAAAACAGCTTTTTGCGTTGATGCTCCTGTTTCATGGAATAATCTACAATGCATGCTAAAGATTAATGCTCCAATATCTTATGGTCAATTTAATAACATGCTTTTAAATCTCCCTACCTCAGTATGTAATTGTTTTTAACCTACTATTTCCTTATGATGTTTTATTTTATTTTTTGTGCATTTGTATGTCTTAATTGTACATTTTTGTGTTTGTAATCTCGTCAGCATTGCAAATGAGGGTGAACCTCAATGCTCTTTTCGAGAATAAATAAAGGTTTCAATCAATGTTCAACAATATTTACAAATATTTCCAAAAAAAAAATCACAAATATGACTTCACAAAAATAAAATATAACTGGATAAAAGTAAAATAAAATAAATGTGCAGCAAGTAAAGAATAAATAAAATAATATAAAAGTCAAAAAAAGGCATTCAACAAGCCAACATTCAGGAGTCAAAGGCACCACAAATCAAGGTCAAAGATGGTACTGTTCACCGTGTGTGTGTGTGTGTGTGTGTGTGTGTGTGTGTGTGTGTGTGTGTGTGTGTGTGTGTGTGTGTGTGTGTGTGTGTGTGTGTGTGTGCGTGTGCGCGCGTGCGTGTGTGTGTACCTCAGGTGCCTCAAAATGGCCTGGTACCTGTTCCTTGCCATTGTTCTGGGAAAGTACGGCATGGCAATGTTTTTTTGACCACTGCATGGCAATCTCCGGCTTGTGAACGATAGCTGTGAGGAAGAGAAGTCCCAGAAAGTTCTTCAGCTCCCCTAGAGTGACATTGGTCCAGGCAGCGAACCTACAGTGTGTATGACCTATGCCTGACTCCTCCGCTCTCGCTATCTCCGCCATCATACTGTCCTCTGCGTTGTCATTGGTCTGGTTGCAGATCGGGCTCCCATCCTTCCTCCATCCAGTCAGACTCCACGGGCCCTGTATATGATAGAAATAAATACAAAATACTAAATGAACGTGCTTCTGTATAATTTGTATGTTCTTTAGCAAAGGCTGTCGCACAAAAGTAGTGAAAACAGCAGATCTACAAGCGAGGCGTTGTGTGCTTGTAGATCGGCTGTTTTCACTAGTCTAAATAATTTCAAATGTATATATGTATATATACGTGGCCACTGAATTCTATAGGCTCTGCTTTGATACAAATTTGATACAGATTTGAGATCGATTTGATAGATTATTATGTCACACACACACACACACACACACACACACACACACACACACACACACACACACACACACACACACACACACACACACACACACACACACACACACTGATTGTATTACTAAACTATCTATCTAGGTATACACACACAATAAAAAACTAAACTATAAAGAAATGTATTCTTACTGGAAGAAGTTGGAGGAACTTCATACACCTACTACAAACCATGGATTGACATCTAGACCTACTGCACATACAGTATGAAACAGAGCTGATACCTTTATGTACTATGAGGAAAATAATGCTGCTATTTGTACCCTGTATATATATAAAATGACAATGCGACATAGCTCTGTTTGAACAATGCTGTACCCCCTCCAACTGTATATTTTCAACTGTTTTTTTTATTGTATGTGTGATACTTGCTTTGGCAATGTAAACGTATGTTTTCTCATGCCAATAACGCTCCTTTGAATTGAATTGTATATTACCAAATGCACCCTACGTGGAAAAAAAACAATAGCAGGTCAGGCTTATTGACATCGGTTATTGATTGATTGAAGAATGTATTACAAGCTTGCATTAGAGTAGACCTACAGATTCATGGCTCATTTCCACAGGAACACACTTTATGCATATCATACAGTGGTGTGTTCTAGACTTTTTTTGAGGGCATACGATCAGCTACTATTCGTTTGGCCAGGGCAGACGCTATAGTACATAATCCCTATCAAATACGCTACTTTGAAAGGTTCACGAGGGCAGACGCCGTTCATATTTTATTGTTCCTCCATCACGGAGGTATAGAGGCCGGCGCCTGGCGGCGCCGTGCCTGCGAGGGTGTCCCAAGTCGGGCGAGGTGTGGAGGGTAGTCCCCGGTGAGTCCCCAGAACACAGCACTGATCTCATATAACATTGAAAGACAGACAGACGTATAGAACATATTGAAACGTAAAAAGCATAGCTTTATAATGCTTACCCGGTTCGCTGATCGCAGCACACCTCAGCAGTGCTTCCTTCAGGGCAGGGGGAGACAGAGCACCGCAGCGACCGGGTCGTCCTCCTTGGCTAAGTCCACGCACGGCCTCATTTGGGTGTATTAGCGCCCGCTGCAACTCCGCTCTCCGGGGCCATACCTATCGGTGCAGCCGGTGGGCGCCGTAAGATGATACACTGCTCCAAACAGCCTGCCTCCGGTCCGGATCACCGCCGTAGCTCCTCCGTCCACTGTGGATGGCTGGCGACGTTCCTTGGCTCCCCCGACACAGCAGCAAAAACACAGAATTCTCTTCAAATCGCCGGCATCAGCGTTCAACGGCATCACCGTTCATCCTCACGCGTCGCCTCAGTCAAGTCCCAAACGCAGCCGCGCAGCAACAAACGAAAGTCCAACTGGTGCTTCGGGTTTTGATTATGGTCGGTGGCGGTGCTGGGCAGCAGCAGGCTGCGGGCTTGGTGTCCACGCTCCACGGCCACGGGGCATGGTTCGGCTGCCTGCTTGGTCTCCATGTGCGGCCATGACTTGCTCTCTGATCAGCGGAGCAACGGTCCGGTAACTGGGACGGCGTTTTCTTTTTCTTCAAAATGGACGCCCCCAACCTACAAAGAAACTAGCCCTTCCCTTCCCCCACTCCTCCTAGGTAAAACCTCTACCTTCCGATCTCTCTCTCTATCTCTATCTCTCTAAATAATACTACATCTAATGATTTTATAACTAATTCTAGCTCATTCTCTCAATATATCTCTCTCTCCCTCTGATTGCTGTGTGTCCGGACGGTAAAAGTCACTGAATTCTTTGAGACCCTTGTTTCTGGGGGGAACCGGCCAATCAGCATGCTTGAATTTGGTCACATAAGCGTGTGATGTCATGCAGGGGCGTCAATTGGGTATGGCAGGGGTATGCAGCTGCCATACCTTGACAGGGGGAAATAATAAAAATGTACTTTTCATCGTGCCTGTTGCTAAGGTATGGCAACATGACTGGTGTCTTCACCAGACACCAGTCATGTTGCCATACCTTAGCTTGTTCTGAACTGACGCCACTGAATTGTCATGCATGACGACCGTCCCATCGTCCAAAAGGGCTGTATCTTGGTTACCGCATAGATCCAACACTGTACTACTGTAATATGAAAAAAAAGCATCTGGCGTCATATGACGCCAATATTATTTTCTGGCATCATTGCCAAGTGCGTGTCTGACGTCATATGACGCCCTGGCACTCAAAGTGTTAATATACTGTATCTATTTAAAAGCAACCATTTGTAACTCAAATATTTGCTTCTGGGGGTCCCTGGAACAACATATTTTGAGATGGGAGTCCGTGCCCAAATACCTGCAATTTTGAGGGGTCCCTGACAAGAAAAGGTTTGAGAACCACTGATTTAGAGGAAGGATTAGAAGTCGGGTCAAAGACTTGCATATTTTCACGATAAAAAAAAATAGCAGATCTACAAGCTCGCAGCGCAGCACTCGGTGCCCCGCTCTGAGCTTGTATATCTGCTATTTTTCAATAGTTAAGGCACAAAATGATGGTTGAAGTGGTTAAAATCTAACGCGAATCGGCCGCGTTCCAGGTATTTGATGGTTAAAGGATGCAGTGTCCTTACAGTAGATGATGGTGATGATAATAATAATAGTAGACTTGAATTATGTCACCGTGATGTGCATGGCTGCAATGATGAATCTGCTATTATAGCCTACATGCATGAGTAATGGCAATGCACTGTTGAACAAAATAAAGCATCGTTTCGAGAGGCTTTTTCAAACAAAGACAAAGGATAAATACCGTCATTTGTCTTGCGTGTGTGAAGAGCACTTAGAAAGCCATGTCTTTATGTGTATTTGATTGAAATAAAGACAAGTTGAATCCAGTCCAGGTTTGCTATAGTTGCTCAATCAGAGCCACTCAGAGGTTCAACATACAGCATTTAGAAAATCTGATCTGCCATTTGAAGACTTAACATGTCCTGTCATTTGGGAAGATAGTAGATTTGCAGGGGATTTGCAGAAAATGTAGCTTGTACATCAGCAGTGGTGTAAAACGTACTTACATTCTTTACTTAAGTAAAAATATCAATACTGCAATGTAGATGTACTCTGTTACAAGTAGAAGTCCAGTATTCAACATTTACTTGAGTAAAAGTACAAAAGTATTGCTATCAAAATGTACTAAAAGTACCAAAAGTAATAGTACTCATTGTGCAGAATGTCCCATTTCAAGTTATCAAATGTATACAAATCTTTTGAAAATAGCAGATCTACAAGCTCACAATGCGTCGCATCGCGACACATAGTGAGTTTTGTAGATCGGCTATTTTCAAATGGCCAAAATGTATACGGCTGAAGTGGTTAATGTGTGTTTACTGTTTTGTAATAATAATCTACAAATCTACAAAGTAACTAGTAACTACAGTTTTGAAATAAATGTAGCGGAGTAAAAGTACAATATTTGGATCCGAGATGTAGTGGAGTAGAAGTAAAAGTATTGGAAAATGGAAATACTCAAGTAAAGTACAAACATCTCAAAAGTGTACTTAAGTACAGTACTTAAGTAAATGCACTTAGTTACTTTTCACCACTAGATCAGCTATTTTTGCTGTTTTCATGACCTTCTTTGACTTCAAAGTTTGAATCTAACTATGAAGGTGGATTCTGCCTTTCAAAGGGAATGGAGTGGTTTCTTCCATCCATTTGCGAGTTTCTGCAAAAAATACGCTCCATTCCTCCATAAAAACTACAAAATCAAAACAGGGAAAGAAACCTGTGGAAAAAATGCATTTGCAGGAGTTGAAACAGCACGTCTTTACGTTTCCCGAACCAGACAGACAAGGACACACAAATGAGGAGGGACGGTGCATGTATATGAGGGGATATAATGACATGTACGCAGATCATTTTCCTAGTCACACAGTTCTCTGTTTAACACATTTAGGCCTGGAATTATTGAATGCTTTAACTATTGAAAAATCGCAGATATACAAGCTTGTAGATCTGCTATTTTTGAAAAATCATGATTTCTTTTGAATATATCTTTTTATTTTTTTAAAGCGAACATTTCTAACTCAAATATTTGCTTCTGGGGGGTCCCTGGAACAAAACATTTTGAGATGGGGGTCTGCGGCCAAATAAATGTAATTTTGGGGGTCCTTGACGTGAAAAAGTTTGAGAACAGCTGATTTAGAGGAAGTAATTAGAAGCTGGGTCAAATATCGTGTCAAAGAAATTCAAAGACTTCACGATTTTTTAAAAACAGCCGATCTACAAGCTTGCAGCGCGGCAGCTCGGCCGCGCTGTGAGCTTGTATATCTGCTATTTTTCAATAGTTAAAGCCTTAAATAATGGTTAAAGTGGTTTAGATCTAGCCTCGCGTAGCCAGGCTTACTAATCTCCGAAGAGAAAAGCCTGGTGACAATAGAATTAAGGCAGAAAGCGTTCAACTTCCGCCGTAGGAATTTCACCGGAAGCTGTATTTTTTTCACGGTGCGGTGTTCCTGCAAACGTATTCCCTGCACGAAATTAACTCTGGTCTAAGTCTCCTGCTCCGTCGGTTGCGCTCGCAATAAACAATATGCAAACAAAAACATTGATTCAAGCAATGTTACACCTATTAAGAGTGAGTTAAGAGCTACAATCTATTTTAGTTTTTTCGCTGGGGAATGTAAACAGACCCGCACCGCATGACGTAACGTCCGTTAAACGCAGACTTCCGCTAGAAATCTTGGAACACACCGGAAGGCATATTGTCTACAGGGTGGTTTAGATCTAACCAGAGATCGAGTTATACCCACAGAGCTATGGGAGCCCTATTCTGAATAGGGCTCCCATAGCTCTGGGGGCCTTTCGCCGCCGCCAAAGGCGGCGGCGAAAAAAAATCGGGTAATTGCGGATATAAAGTCGCCTAAAACGGGTACTTTCCTATATTAAATCATATTAAATCGGGTATTTCGCGGATATAAAGTCGGCTAAAACGGGTATTTCCTATATTAAATCATATTTTTCCTTTCACAATATTAATTCGGGCTTCACATTGGCTATGTTGACAACTCCAGGCAGTCTTTTCTGTTCATATTAACTCACCATTATTGCTCAGCCTCCAGTTCCCAATTCCTCCATCTGAGCTCTGAGCCATCCAGCCAAAAGTTCCCGTTCTGGTAGCATAAAGTCGGCTAAAATGGGTATTTTTCTTTCTCAAAACAAGGCGGGTCGGGTTCATATTTATTTACTAAAAAAAACATTGTCACGGGCACAGGCACACTAAGGCTACAGTCTTGCTCAGAAGACAGCGTTGTTTTGTTTGGTTGTTTGTTGCTGTCCGGCGTGTCCGCCTTCCTTTGCCGTCCGGGCCGTGGCTAGAACAAACACTCGATGCAGTGGTTCCTAGCTTACCCCATGCCCAGGCCATGGCGAGACCACGCAGCTGGGTAGGTCTGCATCCAGGGCCTCCTCGGCCCTGGGGGAAAGGTAGGAACCATTGCAGCGAGTGTGTTATAACCCGGACGGTAAAGGAAGACTCACACCCCACATTAAATGCGCCTGATTTATAATAATAAAATGAATAGTAGGATTAAACGGTGTGATGTCATTGTTCAGTCTTACTGTCTAACATGTTTATTTAGTATATTTAGTTAACATAAATAATATAAATTCTTCCAATGGAACATAAAAAATAAAAAAAAAACGAGAAAAAAAAAAAAAAAAACACACTTAGAAAAAAAGAGACCCCAAAGGGGGTTGTTGACTATGGGGTCCCAGACTTTAACTATGGGAGCTAAGACCCCACTGGCACCCACGTAACTCGAACTCTGGATCTAACGTGACTCGGGCGCGTTCCCGGTATTTGAGAGTTAAGCTCTTTGTTTTGTTTGTTGTCCCCCCCCCCCCCCCCAACAAAACCCCTCATTATTCAAACACAGTTTTTTGGAAAGCCCTTCTTCTTCACATTGTGTTGTTTACCGTGCGGTTGGTTATATTCCTCTCTCTCTTTCTGAGCACCACGTCGGTCCCACAGAGGTTGGTTATATTCCTCTCTCTCTCTGAGCACCGCGTCGGTCCCACAGAGCCTTAGCTTATTTTTGAGAATTGCAGTCCCTGAAGGTGACTTAGTAGCAGAAATAAGATTATGTTCCATTGCCAGGGGTAAGGAATGGGAGTCTCCTGGAGGCATCTAATTCATCATGAGATGACGGCATCTCTCCCCTCTACCACCACCACCACAGGGCCTACAGTGTACAAATTATATCAGACAAAGTTTAACGCATCAAGACCGGCAACGCATTATCACTTTAACCAATATTTTATGCTTTAACTATCTAAAAATAGCAGATATACAAGCTCACAGCGCTGCGAGCTTGTAGATCTGCTATTTTTGAAAAAATCATGAATATATTGACCCGATACTATAAATGTCTTGTAAATCTTAAGGTTACGTACGTAACCCTGGTTATTCAATAATAGGAGCGAGAATACTCGCCTATAAACAAGTATTTGAGCGACTGTTTGAAGAATAACCTAAGGTTTTTGAAAAACGCATGTTTCTATAGATAGATAGATACTTTTAAAATCAGTCGCTCGGAGGCAGCACAACAGTATAAGGATATTTACAAAGTTACAGAAAGAATTTAAAAATTGTCAGTGGTTCTCAAACTTTTTCATGTCAAGGACTCCTAGAATTATATGTATTTGGCCGCTAACTCCCGTCTCAAAATATTATGTATCGGGTACCCCCTCCCAGAAGCAAATATTTGAGTTGCAAAAGTTTGCTTTAAAACGTATATATTCAAAGATTTGCAGACATTTTCACAACTTTTCAAAAATAGCAGATCTACGAGCTTGTATATCTGCTATTTTTCAATAGCTTAAAGCATAGAATAACTCCAGGTCTTATTGGGTTAACGGATCCCCTCCGGTGTATGAAACGCAGATTAGCTTGCGTTCAAGCAGAAGTATAGCCGGGACCTTTTCTAGACGGAATGTTGGCAGGGTTGGAATCCTCCTCGCCCGCCACCCCGTTGACCACTCTGACTGTACTCCTCTTCGTTGTGTGTGCAAAGAGAACTTTTTAAATCAAACCGGTGCCTCGGAAAGTAACAGACAACAAACCATTCATCTCCCGTGCCGTGATTAATTATCATGATGAAGATTTTAATGATAAAGTAGAGGAACTGACTGCTCATATACTTGGAGGAAGGAACTCAAGCCCAGTGAGGTTCCTCGTAGATTTGCCAAGGGTGTCTAGGTTTACACTGACTGAGTGGTGTACTGTACGGCATCTCTCTCCATTTAGCATTGTTTATACACAAACCATAATGTATGTATACAGTATCCTGTCAAATCCAGATTTTGACTCATTTTAACCACTTAAACTTGAGTTGGTTAAAAGTTGACCCTGTAGTAGATTAGAGATTATCATGATTGATTATGTGTGACGTTATAGAGTAGATCATGTGTTCATTGATTATATTAATATCTAGCTCTTATGATACATCATTGATACGGGATAGCTTGTAAGAGTCTAGATGTCTCACTAGGACTGAGTAGCTATTGTTTTGGTAAAGCCTATCTTGTTATGGTACAGCTCGTTCCAGAGGCCTTGAAGCCACACAGTATAACTCAGTGTCTGACCATTCTTCTTGGCAGAACTACTTTACCACTGCCCAGAGTGATAATTGTACTTCTGTCCATGATATCATGTTATATAAACTTGACCACCACCACCTAATATTGTCTTGTCTCCTCATTTTATCAATGATTATTGATTGATCTGAATTCCACCACAGTCCCCCAGGGCCCAATGCTAGGTCTGCCTTTCTTTTCTCTCTGAACCAAATCTCCTCGCTGAAAATAGACAATCTACACAACACATCACAATGCAAGCTTAATTATAACTAGACAAAATGCAATTCTGGGAAATTGCGAGTGTGGTTGCCTATTGTCTGGATAGCCAAATTGTCATGTGAAGCTTAACCAATCCTCAAATCCATAACCCCCCGGCTCCACCAGGCGCGTCGAGCGTCGCGTCAACGTCAACGCTGGGAACGCTCCCGTTTTAATCAATGAAGGGTGCTCCACTGCCGACGGCGACGTCAACGTCGGACGCTCCGGTGACGGCGTCCAAACTCGAAAATCGCCCCGGTTCAATTTTTTGACGGCGTCCACAACGTCCAGTCATGTATAAAATATGATTAAATGCATTGTATTTTTAAATGTAGGCTATATACGTGCTTTTCTGCTGTTGGCTATCCATTCACGTCATTCACAAGGGTGACTAGATGTCACAAAAATCCTAGCATATTTTTTTTATGTAATTACAGCGGTCTTCTTTGATAAAATGATGTATAAACACTACACAACAGGCTATAATAATCATGACAAAACAAAGTGGCAGTGCATTGCTGCTCTCTGCTGTGAACATAGTGTGCTCTATACGTTCACTTTCAGGTCACAAATAGTTTTATTCCTGTTTGAAAGTGATTTTCATGTTGTTTTGGAAATGGGCTATATTGGCCATAGAATATACCTCGCAGCTGCGGTGGAGCCGGTCGGACGTCAATGTGACGGCGTCAATGAAGCCGCCACGACGCAGAGCAACGCGACGCCGCCAGTGGAGCCCTGGGGTTACAGTGTCCAATAAGAAAAGGTTACAGAAAAATCTCATTAAACTCAATGGACTTTTGGGGTTACAGAAAAGGTGACAGAAAAAAGTCCATTGAACTCGATGTACTTTTTGTTTTTTTTTGGGGGTTACCTAAAGTCCAGCGTAGAAGGGCTCGTCGCCGTCTGTGCTCCACAGGGACAACTTGCATCAGAGAAAATAATAATAGTCAAGGACCCACAAGCCCAAAAGCTCAAGGAATAGGGGTGATACCTGTGAGGTCTTGCCGTACTTTTTATTTCTGTTTTATCTATTAGTTTGGTCATTAAGGTCCACAGAATGACAGGCCTGCTCTGCCGGAAACATCGCGAAAAAAAGTTATGGCCATTTGTATATTCACTGTCCCATCGACTTCACATACAGGAAAAGAAAAATATTTAAAAAAGAAAATAAATGTGCTTTAAGTAGCATGTGAGGGGTCAAACTAGGGGTTCTTGATGATTCTGAATCCATTGCAAGCATTTGTTTTGCATGAAAAACATTCCTAGGGCAAAATATCGGCCCCCCAAATCTGTGAAAAGTGAAGATTTTTTGATGACTCATCACTTTTTACAAATTTAGGGGGCCAACATTTTGCCCAAGGAATGTTTTTAATGCAAAACAAATGCTTCCAATGGATTCAGAATCATGAAGAACCCCTAGTTTGACCCCTCACATGCTACTTAAAGCACATTTATTTTTGTATTTTTTTCCTGTATAGTGAAGTCGAAGGGACAGTGAATATACAAATGTCCATAACTTTTTTTCGCGATGTTTCTGGCAGAGCAGGCCTCTCATTTTGTGGACCTTAATGACCAAACTAATAGATAAAACAGAAATAAAATGTACGGCAGAACATCACAGGTCCTCTCCCATTATCAGGGGCTGGGTCCCTGACTATAATAATACCTGTGCACTTCAGCAGAGACTACCCAAATAAAATACACTGGAACAGTCCACTGGTCTAAGTGAAGTAAAGCCATAAAACACGCTGGCTGCACTGTTTTATGGTTTTGCAGTCGCCCGACTCGCCCCTGCAGTTAGGGTGGTTGAGTCTCAGGGACACTTCAACACATTGGGAATCAAACCAGGGACCCTCTATGATCCCAGGAGCCCTATTAAACCATCATGGCCCTCCCCAACGCGTGAGCTCGTAGATCTCCTATTTTGGCCCGAATGTTCGCCGCGGAATGAGTACGCTACAGGGGGTACATGTGATTAAAACGTGTCTCTGGGTGGTGCAAGCAGTTGGAATGTCTTGCATAATTTTCCCAACGATAAGGTACTCTTGATTGCTTTACAATAACCGCTTCGCAGCTTGCATATATTTCAGAATGTGGGTGGTGGAAGGAATACATCTGCATGGCAACTAACGTGATAATCATGAAGACGAGAGCATGACTACTCCACACTTAAAACAGATTTCCACATGAAATGTTATCCCGTTTGAGTGGGAGGTTTTAAGCCATTTAGAACGGGGTACACATTTTGTGTATCATTATTTTATGCTTTAACTATTGAAAAATAGCAGATATACAAGCTCACAGCGCGGCACCGAGTGCCGCGCTGCGAGCTTGTAGATCTGCTATTTTTGAAAAATCGTGAAAATTAGAATTTTGACCCGATTCTATAAGTGTCTTTTGAATCCTTCTAAGGTTTTTTTTGAAAAACCCATGTTTCTATGTCAGCAATCTGGCCAGCCATTGTCAAAGAAAAGGTCCTTTTCACTTAACTGGAGCTCAGTTAGTCTGTTCTTGAGAGACTACTATGTCAGTGGTTCTCAAACCTTTTCATGTGAAGGACCCCCAAAATTATATTTATTTGGCCACGGACCCCCATCTCAAAATATTTAGTTCCAGGGACCGCCCAGAAGCAAAATTTGAGTTACAAACGTTCGCTTTGAAAATACATGTATTCAAAGATTTGCACACATTTTCATGACTTTTTCAAAAATAGCAGATCTACAAGCTCGCATCGCGGCACTCGGTGCCGCGCTGTGAGCTTGTATATATGCTATTTTTCACTGCTTAAAGCATTCAATAATTCTAGGCCTAAATGGGTTTAATCTACACATTCTACATTCTATAAGAACATCGAACGGAATTTTAATTAACTAAATTATATCCCCGAACCACGGCGATGTTTTTACACGTTGGTTGGAGTTTGACATGTAAAAACAGATGGGTAAACAAACGGGTGGCTTTTAGGGGCAGTGAGGCCAAAGCAAGCGATGGATATTCATTAGTGTCCGTCCTTTGCCAAAGAGCAATGTCTGAACTCCCCAAACTCTCTAACTAGCTCTCTGAAGTTGTGGTTTAACCAATTTAGGCCTAGAATTATTGAATGCCTTTAACTATTGAAAAATAGCAGATATACAAGCACACAGCGCAGCACCGAGTGCCGCGCTGCGAGCATGTAGATCTGCTATTTTTGAAAAAAATCTTTGAATAATATATCTTTTTAAAAGCGAACATTTGTAACTCAAATATTTGCTTCTGGGTGGTCCCTGGAATGACATATTTTGAGATCCGAGATATTTTGGGGGGTCCTTGACATGAAAAAGTTTGAGAACCCCTGATTTAGAAGAAGGATTTAGAAGACATTTATAGAATCGGATCAAAAAATATTCAAACATTTTCAAGATTTTTCCAAAAATAGCTATAATATATCTGCTATTTTTTTTATAGTTAAAGGAGTAGTTCACCCCCAAAATGACTTTTTTTCTATTGATTACTCATGCCATGGAAACTTGAGTTCAATCATATTTTTTTAGTATTTGTGTCACATTCCTAAGACAAAAAGTTGATTATAGTAAATTTACCCCCATTGATTCCGGATGGGGACCCGAATGCATTTGGGTCCCCATCCGGAATCAATGGGGGTACATTTTTTTGTAATCACATTTTTGTCTTAGGAATGTGACACAAATACTAAAAAAATATGATTGAACTCAAGTTTCCATGGCATGAGTAATCAATTGGGGAAAGAAAAAGTCATTTTGGGGGTGAACTACTCCTTTAAAGCATAAAACAATGGTTAAAGTGATAGTTCACCTATTTTTGACATAAAGCTGTGTGAAATACTTGCCATTAAAACAGTGGTTAAACATGTATTAATTGATTACCAGAGTCCCGTGGTCAGAGTTCTGGTCAGTTTCTAATGAATATTAAGTAGTTCCAATGGGGTGGGGGCCATTTGGCGAGACCCAATCATTGAAAATAGATGAATCCACAAAACTAGGTCATTTGTATTGTTGGCATATTTCTACCATACAGAGCGATGTTTCGTTCTGATCAGCTGACTGCAAAGCACCTTGTTTTGGGGAAATACGTTGCAGCGGCGTAGTGATACTGGACACAAAAAATAGTACCATGTGACAGAGGGGTCAAAGTTGAACGAACGTTGGTCTATTTGGTAGAAATAGGTCAACAATACAAATTACGCTAGTTTTGTGGATTCATCTATTTTTAATGATTGGGTCTTGAGCCCCTGCCAAATCACCGGAACTACTTTATATTCATCTAAAACTGACCAGAACTCTGACCACGGGACTCTGGTAATGGATTAATACATTTGTAACCACTATTTTAATGGCAAGTATTTCATACAGCTTCATGTCAAAAATAGGTGAACTATCACTTTAAAGTGGTTCAAATCTAAAGTGACAGATTTGCGTTCGGGCCTAAATGTGTTAATATTCTGCCATGGGTATAGATAGATCGTAAGCACTTTCAAATGACAAAATGCTGAATGCGCAGCACGGCCCGCTCATTCATACTAATACAGTACACCGTACTGTTAGCCTACTAATACATCTTCATACACCATAACCGAATAGCTGGACGCATCGGTATAAATATTGCAATATTATGAACCATTACAAATTGAAACATTAAACTAAGAGAAGCAGATGATAAAGGGCTTGTTTACTTGAAAATCTAAATCGCTGTTTCATTGTTCAACAGAACATATTTCACGAGGCAGGCATCGTCCTTGCTTTTTTCTCTTTCTGTCTCTTCTGCAGCGGTATGAGTGTGTGTGCCAACCCGGCTGGGAGGGGGAGTTCTGCCAACGAGAAATTGATGAATGTTTATCGCAGCCGTGCAAAAACAACGCCACCTGCACAGACCTCCACGGCGGCTACAAGTAGGTGTACCGCGCGGTATGATTTGGCTCCGGGGCAGCTATGGGCTCGAGGCGCATCATTCACTTAATACATGCAAAGAACGTAAAAAAAAAGATAAAAAATAAATATAAAAACGTCTCTCCCAGAGATGTGGCAGCGGCATGCATGTCCTTCTCGTTGCCAGGAGGAGATAATGAATTGCAGATGGCAGGTAAAATAAATGAGTCAATCAATGACTCGCAGCATGAAAAGGTTTCGGGGGATCTGTGCAGGGGCGTCACAAGGGGTAGGAAAGTGGGACTGAGTTACCAGGGCCCAAGGTGGTGGAGGGGCCCTGGTAACTTTATCTATTGAAAAATAGCAGATATACAAGCTCACAGCGCGGCACCGAGTGCCGCGCTGTGAGCTTGTAGATCTGCTATTTTTGAAAAGTTGTGAAAATGTGTGAAAATCTTTGAATATATATTTTTAAGCGAACATTTCTAACTCAAATTTTGCTTCTGGGGGTCCCTGGAACTAAATATTTTGAGATCGGGGTCCGTGGCCAAATACATATCATCTTGGGGGTCCTTGACATAGGTTTCTTGCACACATTTTCCTGATTTTTCAAAAATAGCAGATATACAAGCTCGCAGCGCGGCACTCGGTGCCGCGCTGTGAGCTTGTATATCTGCTATTTTTCAATAGTTAACATTCATGGGGGGCCCGCAGTGAATCCTTGTACCCAGGGCCCAGAATTTGGTGTGACGCCCCTGGATTTGTGACTCATTGGAAGGAGGAAAAAAAAAGCCCTGCTATATCTGCTGCTTGAGCTAATGTCCCCCCCCCCGCCGCCCCGTCCCCCTCCCCCTCCCCTCCCCGTCCCCCTCCCCCTCCCCCCTCCCCGTCCCCTCCCCCTCCCCCTCCCCCTCCCCCCTCCCCGTCCCCCTCCCCCTCCCCCCTCCCCCTCCCCGTCCGTGTGTCTGTAGGGAGACTTATAAAGCGGCTTCAGGTGGAATAAAGTTGGGGGAGGATGGAAGGGAAGGGAATTGGAGCTGAAGTGGTTGGTACTCGCTGCTGCTGCTGCTGCTGCTGCCTGCTTGGGCACCCACTGCCACCAAGTGGAATATTTAGCTTCCTTGAGTGCAAGATAAGCCCAGATCTGCACACCCACACACCCACACACAAGCATGCAGTTCAGGGGCGTCACAAGGGGGGGGGGGGGGGGAGGGAGGGAAAGTGGGACTGAGTTACTAGGGCCCAAGGTTGGAGGGGACCTTAATTATTTTATAGTTTCCAGCTATTGAAAAATAGCAGATTTTACAAGCTCACTGCGAGCTTGTAGATCTGCTATTTTTGAAAAAGTCATGAAAATATCTGTGCTAATCTTGTATTTTTTAACTAAAATGTTGCTTCTGGGAGGGTCCCTGGAACTACATATTTTGAGATGTGGGGTCCGTGGCCAAATACATGTCATTTTGGGGGTCCTTTGAGGTTTTGAGCACCACTGACATAGGTTTTTCAAAAAAAAAAAAAAAAAAAACGTTTTTTTCTTCAAAAAGAGCAGATCTACAAGCTTGAATACCTGCTATTTTTCAATAGTTAAAGCACAAAACAAAGCGTAATAATGCGTTCCCAGTATAAATGGGTTAAACCCCCCTCCCTCCCTATGAAGAACATTCATGGGGGGGGGGGGGCTGCAGTGAATGCTTGTACCCAGGGCCCAGGATTCGGTGTGACACCCCTGGCATGCAGTCAGTCTCTCTCTCTCTCTCTCTCTCTCTCTCTCTCTCCCCCTCCCTCCCTCCCTACCTGTGTCTCTTCCTCGCCGGCTGTCGCATACATTTCCATTTAATATGTGGTCAGGGCTCTAACCTCGTGTGTCCTATATTCAGCTGTCCAGAATTAAACCCATTTAGGCCTAAAATTATTGGATGCTTTAACCAGTGGCAGATATAGCAATAGCAGATATACAAGCTCACAAGCTCACATATGTATTTTCAAAGTGAACGTTTGTAACTAAAAGTTTGCTTCTGGGTGGTCCCTGGAACTAAATATTTTGAGGTGGGGGTCCGTGGCCAAATACATGTCATTTTGGGGGTCCTTCACATGAAAATGTTTGAGAACCGCTGACATAGCAGTCTCTCAAGAACAGACTAACTGAGCTCCATTTAAGTGAAAAGGACCTTTTCTTTGACGATGACTAACCAGATTGCTGACATAGAAACATAGGGTTTTTCAAAAAAATCTTAGAAGGATTCAAAAGACACTTATAGAATCGGGTCAAAATTCAAATTTTCACGATTTTTCAAAAATAGCAGATCTACATGCTCGCAGCGTATATCTGCTATTTTTCACTGGTTAAAGCATAAAATAATGATACACAATAAATGTGTACCCGTTCTAAATGAATTAAACGCTGCTATGACCAATAGTGCAATTAACCTGTAAATCCCCTTAACTGTTTCTGTCTCATGCAAAGATATTCAGCTGGGAACGCACACACACGGGGTCACATGCACCGCTGCATGCCGCCTGTATGACACACAGAGCACGTATCATAGTGGCATAGTCGTGTTTTACCGTTTTAATCTCCAAATTGCCTAATTAACTCATACCCCGCCATTTGCAAATACCTTCGTACTTTCATATGCCTCTGTCTCCATAGACTTCCATGTAATTCATAGTAAATGGTAAATGGTGCATTTATATAGCGCTTTTATCCAAAGCGCTTTACATAGATTGTGCATTACATTCACCCATTCACTCACACATTCATACACCGGTGGCGGAGGAAACCATGCAAGGCACCAACCTGCTCACCGGGAGCAACTGGGGGTTCAGAGTCTTGCTCAAGGACCCTTCGACATTAACTCAGGGGGAGCCCGGATTCGAACTGGGAGCCCTTCGGGAACCCTTCGTGCTCTAATAACGGTTTCTCTACCCCTGAGCTATGCCGCCCCATAGTGCACTGATAATGTCATGTCCATGCCTAGATCATGCACCACGTGTGTGCACATTGCTCACAGCTTTCAAAAAAAAAATCTGAATGGAAATCCGTTCAGGCATTCATGAAATGGCAGCCATTATGTTTTCCTAAAATGTAAACAAAGATGGCTGCCATGTTTGAAATATGGGGTTGCTATGGGGGTTAAACATGCAATTTCGCGATTGCTATCATGCCTACTACATTTTTTGGGGTCAAAAACGGGAAATTCTCTGGATTATCGGGCCTGGCAGGGAATGAGTTTGCTTGTCTAATCTAAAAAAAAAAAAAAAAAAAAAAACATTTAAATTTGAAGTCGACGTTTGCCGTTAATTCCCTAATTAGCCCCGGTAATTAACTTTATTACTTGACATCCGGCGATATCAACATGCGATTTAATGTGTCGATCTTTTTTAACGTTGCCCATGTTTCCAAAATAACCTCCGCAAAAGCTTTTTATTTATTTTTTACTTTTTTTTTTCTTCTTGCAGTGGTGGAAAAAGTACTCAAATGTTTTACTTGAGTAAAAATATCAATACTACAATGTAGAAACACTCTGTTGCAAGTAAAAGTCTGGAATTCAAAATGTACTTGAGTAAAAGTACGAAAGTATTGGCATCAAAATATACTTAAAGTACCAAAAGCAAAAGTACAAAATGTTTGAAAATAGCCGATCTACAAGCTCACAGCGCGTCGCATCGCGAGGCGTTGTGAGCTTGTAGATCGTCTATTTTCAAATAGCCTAGGTAAAAATATGTCTAAAGTGGATTAATGTATATTTTTATAATTTATATCTGTAAGTATCCAGTAACTAAAGTTTTCAAATAAATGTAGTGGAGTAAATAATATTTGGATCTGAGATGTAGTGGAGTAGAAGTAAAAGTATTGGAAACACTCCAGTACAAATACCTCAAAATTGTACTTAATTACATAACTTAAGTAAATGTACTTAGTTACTTTACACCACTGTCTCCTTGTCTCTCCCTGTGACTCCAAGGTGCTCGTGCGCTCGGGGCTGGACAGGTGCGCGCTGTGAGGACGACGTGAAGGAGTGCTCCTCGGGGCCCTGCCTGAACGGCGGCCGGTGCAGGGAGGATGACGGGGAGGCGCCGGGGGAGTTCTCCTGCACCTGTCCCGCCTTCTTCTCCGGGCCGCTGTGCGCCCTGCCCTACGACCCCTGCTCGCCGCTCCACAATCCCTGCCGCGGCGCCGGCTCCACCTGCCTGACACGCTCGGACGGAGGGGCCTCCTGCCGGTGCCCAGCTGGTGAGCAGACACCACGTACACTTCTACACCACCTTATACCGACCACCTCCACCCTCCCTCCTCCACCACAGACTTTATTTTAAGCCGTTGAAACCGGGGAACGCATCTGCGTCACATTACACTTGAACAGCTTTAGGCCATTAAAAAAATAGCAGATATACAAGCTCACAGCGTACGTGGCACTTGGTCCCACGCTGCGAGCTTGTAGATCTGCATTTTTTTTTTTAATCGTGTGTGCACTTTTGTGCAAGTCTGTGAATATTTTTTACCCGCTTCTATAAATGTCTTCTAAATCCTTCTTCTAAAATCAGTGGTTCTCAAACTTCTTCCTGTCAAGGACCCTGTGGGGGACTTCAGATCAATCGATAATCAATGAGAAAATGAGGAGACAAGACAATGTACTGGGTGGTGGTGGTTATGAGTTATGTAACATGATATCATGGACAGAAGTACAGTTAAAGGAGTAGTTCACCCCCAAAATGACTTTTTTTCTATTGATTAGTCACGCCATGGAGAGTAGAGTTCAATAATATTTTTGGGTTTTTGTTGCATTCCTAAGACAAAAATTTGATTCGAGTACATTTACCCCCATTGATTCCGGATGGTGACCCGTTTCAAAACGGGTCACCATCCGGAATCAATGGGGGTACATTTATTGTTATCACATTTTTGTCTTAGGAATGTGATAAAAACCAAAAAATATTATTGAACTCTACTCTCCATGGTGTGACTAATCAATAGAAAAAAACCTTTTTGGGGGTGAACTACTCCTTTAAACACTCAAGTCAGTGGTAAGGTATTTCTGCCAAGAGGCACTATTCAGGGATCATAGTTATACTGTACTCAAAGTACAAGCTGAACCATAACAAGATAAGCTTTACCAAAACAGTAGCTACTGAGTCCTAGTGAGACATCTAGACTCGTACAAGCTATCCCGTGTCATTCATGATGTATCATACAAAACCAATAACGTCACACATAATCAATCATGATATATACAACAACCCCCATCTCAAAATATGTTGTTCCAGGGACCACCCAGAAGCAAATTATTTGAGTTACAAATGTTCGCTTTTAAAAATATATATTCAAAGACTTGCAAAAACTATATATATATATCGATATCTGCTATTTTTGAATAGTATAAAAAATGGTTGAAGTGGTTAAAATCTAAACTTGACACAGATGCATTCCTTCCCGGTTTTGATGGCTTAAGCCCACACGTCCGGCAGAGTAGAGTAGGATGGTGCAATTCAACATGTTCAGCATCCACACTGCAGTCACCACACACAGACGCTTCATTTATTCCTGGTTGCACCCTGGTGTCATGTGCTGAAATGCTGAATAAGGTGATCTACAAGCTCTCTTGTGAGCTTGAACTGTAGATTTCCACATATTTTATAGACTGTTTCCAGCCTTTTTTACAACACAGTTTACAATTTACAGTTTAGGCATTTAGCAGACACTTTTAATCCAAAGCGACTTACAATAAGCAGATAAAACATCACAATAATAAACAAGGTTAAATGTCAGTACATCAACAGCAATATAACAAATGCAAATGAATATCTATCTAGAAAAAACAAAAAAAGGTTTCTAAAAAAAAAACTAAAAACAAATGCTAACTAGCTTCATGTATGGTCATTGATTTTTCCAGTAGTGCTAAGGGTTTAGGTGGAGTCTGAAAAGGTGAGTCTTCAGTCCACGGCGAAAGCTAGCGAGTGAGTCCGTTGTTCTAAGTGCGACAGGGAGTTTATTCCACAGTTTGGGGGCCAGGAGGGCAAACTGTCTCGGACGAGTGGATTTTTTGCCCTGGGGTTTTTAGCGAGGGTTCTGTCATCATCCCTGTGTTTTATAGGCAGTTTGCAGCCTTTTTTCCCCCACGTATTTTCGGGGTTAGATCACCTGGTTACTTTGGGGCATATTATAGAACTACCTTAGATTCCATACTAAATAGACTACAGAATGCAATAGATTTTTTGTTCAAGGAGTCCAATCACACGAGTAGTTACTGTTACAGCTCTGTGTCTTGGTACTTTGCATAAACACACCAAAATATCGGGTGCTCAAAAATATTCACAGTTGTTGTTCTGCTTTAAAACCTCACTTTCTTTTTGGCCCCGGAAAGTCCTTTTTTGCAGAAGATGGTTGCAGATGAGGAGTTACTGTATATGTGTGGATGAATTGTTCTACTAAGAAGTTTTTTCATTTTCTTTTAGTCGGACAGATTGTGTGTTGGTCATAAAAAAAAGTGATCTTGGCTTTACAGTGTGCTTTATTTTGCTGATTCAAACGTAGCGTAATGTATCCTAGTCGTCAGAGGAACCAAACCATTATTGAAGCCTTGAAATGGAAATACGAACATCAAGTAAAGACAATTCTCAGTTAAATTAATTCAAATTGAATCCATTTAAATCGTTCTACAATAGTCGGAAACTAAACGAAATAGTTTAATACTTCAGCAGTGACACAGGAGAACTGGGGGGAACATGGGAAAAATGTAACAGAAACCACGTGTCAGTTATTACGATATCGATTGATGATGGTGACAGTTAAGTCCCACTGTGTGTGACATTAATTTTAGTAGTGTTTTTGGCTAAACCTCTGGCAGCTCGTTGTTTTTAGAAGCGGCCATTAATCCCAATATTTAGTTGAAATAAAAACACGACTGAATGCTATGGGGTACAATGACAATTTATAATTACAGTTTAGGCATTTAGCTGACACTTTTAATCCAAAGCGATTTACACTAAGCAGGTAATACGTCAATATAATAAGCAAGATAATATGTCAGTATATCAACAACAATATAACAAGGCATAGGAATATCAATCTGGAAAAACAATAACATAGGTAGACCACGCACCTAATCAGTAAAAAAACATTTCTAAAACCTAAAAATGCTATCTAGCTTCATGTGTGGTCATTGAGGGAAGGGGAGTGTTACAGTAGTGTTATGGGTTTAGGTGGAGTCTGAAGAGGTGAGTCTTCAGTCCACGGTGGAAGCTAGAGAGTGAGTCTGTAGTTCTAAGTGCAACTGGGAGTTTATTCCACAGTTTGGGGGTCAGGAGGGCATATTGTCTAGGACGAGTGGATTTTTGTCCTGGGGTACTAGCACAGAGGTTATATGGAATGCAACAAAGACGTGTTCAGAAACAGCCTTTACCAGTAAGACTCCCTAATCGGGAGATAAGCGACCGTCATGTCGCAGCGTGATTTTATCACTGTGTAGGAGTAGTGTCCAAAAATGTGTTTGAAGAAATTGGCCTGATGGTGGCGCTATATGGAACAGATCCATGTTGATGAGATGAGTGTAGAGTAGACATACTGTGTACCGATTTGCGGGATTTTAGGGCAAAATGTGTAGGAGCAGTGTCCAAAAATGTGTTTTAAAAAATCGGCCTGAAGGTGGCGCTAAATGGGACAGATCCATGTTGATGACCATGAGTGTAGACATACTGTGTACCGATTTGTGTGATTTTAGGGCAAAGATTTTAGGAGCTGTGTCCATAAATGTGTTTTGCAAGAATCGGCCTCATGGTGGCGCTAGAAGAGGGTCACGTGTGAATTGATGGGTGGAGGTTGTGGTTTGGCCAGGCAAGGAGTGTGTGTGCAAAATTTGGCATGGATCGGGGCGGATCGGGGCAACGGTTGCGGAGATATGAGCAGGGCAAAAGTGTGACGTGTGACAGACAGACTGACGGACTGACTGACGGACGTACAGCTGGTCGAGGTTTTGATAGTAACTGCGACCTGACGGTCGCAATTAACTTTAAAATAAATAAGTAAATACAATTACGGTACATTCCCGTTGCCTGCTGCGTCATTTTGGTGCGAGTGTCGGTGGCAGACCCTTCTTTATGAAAGCATTCTTTAGCGAAGTTGTCTAGTAAAAAAAACATTATGTGGAATAGTAAAATATACCTGTGAAAGATTATATAAAAAAGTTACACAGTACGATTTTTTTTTTTAACATTTACTGTATTACAAAATGATGTCATTTGATGGGGAATCACTGTAATTAAGCCGAATCATCAAAATGGTCAATATCAAGAAAAATGACCCGTCTTGATATTGATCGTATTAACTCTCAATTAAGCACTTGTACTTAGTCATGCATGTGGAAGCATAGTCAGGTCAATAGTTATAATGGCTTCTTTCTAAATGGAACAGTTCTTCTTTCTGGAGCATATAGATGTAATATAGAAACATGTAGCTACACAACGTAGTGTGGCACTGTGAATGTTTATTTTCTTGTCCATAAATCATTCTCTAGGTAGAATGGTACACCTGAGATCACTGGGAGAAAAAAAAAGGTTGTACTTCTTATTGCAGCTATAATAGAGAAACGAAGCCATGTCGTCATTTGTGCGTAATGTCGCCCTCTAGGGGGTTCATGCTGGTATTGTTTTGTATTCAAATCGCCATTGGGAGATTTGCGATCACCGCATATAAGAACTGTGTTAAAAATATAAACACACCATGTGCGCGTTTCTGTCAGCGGGGGGGTTCTGCATAGTTTATGATATTCATTCATATCTGATATAGCCTGTTGTAGATCGTTTCTAGCGTTTATTGTGTTACTCTTTGGGTAAATCTGTACATTTCCACCTTAGTTGATGCTTCATATCCATTTGGGTCAATCCGAGAGCATGGTGTGTTTATATTTTTAACACAGTTCTTATATGCGGTGATCGCAAATCTCCCAATGGCGATTTGAATACAAAACAATACCAGCATGAACCCCGTAGAGGGCGACATTTCACGCCATTTCACGGAAGTGACATCACACTTCGCTGCTGAATGGTTCCTCCTACATGGAAAAGTTATGGTGATTTTTCATCTTGGGGTATGACCACAAAGCTATACAGACCACTAATGCCATTTTAACCAATTGTTAGTCCTATTGTGTGCATATGCTTTGCTGTTTGATGAATGGTGAAAATAGCCAGTCTATAATGTATAGTGAAAATAGACGATGTACAAGCTCATAAGGTGACACGATATTCTGTTTTTTTTTTGTTGTTGAAAACGTCCACCCACAATAACTTGCCCAAAACAGCACTACCACGGTTAATGAGGTCAAGGCCTCGAACACACTGTACGATTTGGAAGTGTCGCCAACTCATCCGATTGCATTTCACACTATACGAGTCTCTTTCTTATAATCGGCTGTCAAACATCTTTGTGGTTTTCACACTATAAGATTGATCTCCGACAAGGGATCACACACACTGCCAGATATTTCACCAGGATATGCTATCCCCGATAGCCAACATGACATTTGTTTTTATTCTAATTGTGCACAAGAGCGATGATACATCCATCTATCCATACAGACAGACAGACAGACTTTATGCCCGTGAGCACGGCTGTCCTGTGCTCTCATTTAACACGGATCTTCTCAGGGTGCGCTTGCAACCTCTTTCATACTCTATGATGTCCAGTTTGCGACAGAGCCAAATATCAAACTTGATAGATATCTAGAAACGCTCGGGAGTGCTATTATCGCGGCCAGATCTTCTCACAGTGCCCGTGTGATGGGTGTGATGTCATCACGGTGTGATTTACAATACAAACCCCAAAATCAATCCTCCAGTTCTAGACAACAACACAGAAGGGAAGGAACTTTTTTTTCCCCCCACACAACTTCTCTAAGGTATATTAATGACATAGTTGAATGCATGGACGTGCTGGCCATTGGGAAGAGCGGGACAACTCCCGAACGGCCGGTTTATTCCCGGCCTGGATCCAGGCTGGCCATTAGGAAAAAAATTAAAATAAAATGTCGGCCTTCGTTCCATTTTGGGGGCTGGGCGGCCAACAAAGTAAATCATCACTGTCGGGCACAAACCTCGTACCTCCAAGATACAAATTTGTACAAGTAAAGCCCTGCTTCATCAGACAAGGCCGTCGCACAAAAGTAGTGAAAACAGCAGATCTACAAGCCCGCAACGCCTCGCGGTGCGAGGTGTTGTGTGCTTGTAGATCGGCTGTTTTCACTAGTTTAAATAATTTTTAAAATCATAAATACAAAACAAACGGTTTTGGACATACAAGGTTTCCACCCGACAACGACGGAAAATAACTCATGTAATCGGCCCACTGGCTTGTCACTTGTCATGATCTGAAACGGCAAATCTTTGAGTATCAGCAGCGCTATAGCGCGCAATGAGGGCCTCTCCAACTCTTTTTCCCGGGCTGAATCAGGGGCTCCTCCTTGCATGTCCCTGGTTGAATGTTGAAAATGGGTGGTTTTCCCCCTTCAAGGTTAGGCAAAATTAGTGCATACACGGTCTTCATTTTGAGAAGTACAATATCGTACAACGAAAAGTTATGTTACTTTTAAATAACTTATCTAGGAGTTGGCTGTGAGATCAGGGTGCGCTTTGGAGCATTTTGTCCCTCGCTGTCACTATACTTTTAACCCATTTAAAGCCTCTGACTTTAACGGATTATAAAGTCCACGATGCCACCTTCAGGCTCCCATTCACTCCTGTTATCTTATTTTGAAGGCCAGAAGTCCACACCGCGAACACTTCCGGTCTGACGTCATCGCATCCTGCGCCGGAACCGATCGTTGTTTACGTGGTGCCATGCTGGATTGCATCGGAGCATTTATACATGACATGTGTTATATAAGCGAGCATCTGCCTCCATCTTCGCTTCTAAAGTGTAGTTTTGAGATAATGGACATTAAAGATGAGATATATCCCCCGTCCACCTCAATGTTATGGGATGACTATTTTGTGCTCGTGGAGCCGTGATGATGACAAATCAGCGACGGATTTCGTCTCCGGAGCTTCCTCCATTCTACTCGGTATTGTACTCGCCGTTACAGTAATATATTACTTTTCACGAGTGTACTCGGGATTGGCACTCCGGGTACTCGAGTACTTTTCACGAGTATTCTCGGGATTGACACTAAATGGGTTAAAGTGACAGACCCGGGGGAAAGTTGACTGAGACAGCGTGTACTTTATCCAGCAGTGTCCTACTTCAGCTGCATCAATTCAACACACCCAGTTGTTACCTGCTGCGTCCAGCCTTATTCTGATGACTGCAGGGCAGGGGTGTCACACCACATTCTGGGCCCCATGGGTACAAGGATTCACTGCGGGCCCCCCCATGAATGTTCTTCATATAGGGGGAGGAGGGGGTTTAGCCAGGTAAGGAGTGTGTGTGCAAAATTTGGCATGGATCGGGGCAACGGTTGCGGAGATATGAGCAGGGCAAAAGTGTGACAGACAGACTGACGGACTGACTGACTGACTGGGAACGCATTATTACGCATTATTTTGTGCTTTAACTATTGAAAAAGAGCAGATATACAATCTCACAGCATGGCACGCTGCGAACTTGTAGATCTGCCATTTTTGAAAAATCTTTAACAATTTTGTGCAAGTCTTTGAATATTTCAAATCCTTCTAAGTTTTTTTTTTTTTCAAAAAACCTATGTTTCTATGTCAGTGGTGCTCAAACGTTTTCACGTGAAGGACCCCCAAAATTATAGGTATTTGGCCACGGACGGACCCCCATCTCAAAATATTTAGTTCCAGGGACCCCCCCCCCAGAAGCAAAATTTGAGTAGCAAATATTTGTTTAAAAAATACATATATTCAAAGATTTGCACAAATTTTTCACGACTTTTAAAACATAGATCTACAAGCTCGCAGCCGCGCTGTGAGCTTGTAGATCTGCTGTTTTTCAATAGCTAAAGTATAACATAATTAAGGCCCCTCCACCTTGGGCCCTGGTAACTCAGTCCCACTCTCCCCCCCCCCCCCCCCCCCCCCTTGTGACGCCCCTGCTGCAGTCTGAGCTGCCCTTCTGCCAATTCTCATCTTTGCTAGGCTCCACTATTATGTTTTCATAAAAATAAAAAAAAATAAAAATAAAAACTCATGGCTTTCTTTTTACATCTTTCTTTTTTCCCCCTTTTCTTTTGTTTGCTATGAACTCCTCCTATAACGGAGCCTACCCTGACCCCATTTTAATTTGAAAACTCAAGGATTGTGTTTTAGTCGGGAAGGACGGATGGAAATGGAGACTTTTTGAAAATGATTATTATGCCTGGAGTGAGTTATTGCTTTCATACATACAACATACTTTTAATAACAATTCCATTACAGGAATAATAAATCCTATACCAGAAAGTAGTTCCCACGACTGTCTGCACAAACAAGGTGACGGGTTATGCAACTCTTCTCTTCCAGCCGGTCGGTCTCATTGTGTGCAGCTCTGCCATCCTTTGCTGTCCCTTATACCGCATGGAAATCTTGAAAAAAAATGTCATTAACCCATTTAGTTCTAGGATTATTGACTGCTTTAACCATTGAAAAATAGCAGATATACAAGCTCGCAGCGCGGCACTCGGTGCCGCGCTGTGAGCTTGTAGATCTGCTATTTTTCAATAGTTAAAACATAAAATAATGGTTAAAGTGTTTAAAATCTAACGCGACTCGGGCGCGTTCCGGGTATTTGAGAGTTAAAACCATAGCTTTGATGCAGTCATCACAGCATTTCGTCGTTGTCGGGTGGAAACCTTGTACGTCCAAAGCCGTTCGTTTTGTATTTATCATTTAAAAAATTATCGAAACTAGTGAAAACAGACGATCTACAAGCACACAACGCCTCGCACCGCGAGGCGTTGTGTGCTTGTAGATCAGCTGTTTTCACTACTTTTGTGCGACGGCTTTGTGTGATGAAGCAGGGCTTTACTTTGCGAAAACATTTAAAGATGTGAAACTTGGAGATACGAGGTTTCTGCCCGACAGTGACGATTTGATGGCCCATAACGATACCCCCCCCCCCGCCCCCAAGTAGGGCTGTCACAATTATTACATAATCGCAATTATGTCAAATAATCGCGATTATTTTTCATAATCGTCATAATCGTTTCCATGTTGAAACATTTTCATATTTTTTTTTTTAAAGTCGAAAATAGTGGAAATAGCAGATCTACAAGCTCACAACGCGGCGCATCGCGACGCGTTGTGAGCTTGTAGATCGGCTATTTCCACTGTCAATGTTCTGTTTTAAGTATAAAGTTGTCAAATATGTCAGTAATTTCTTTGTATATTTAGGTCATGTGTCATTTCTGCCATATGCAACTTCAAAGCCTAAAAGCCAAAGAGAAATGTAATTGTCAACGACAAAAACACAATTAAATCGTTAATCGAAATTATTTGAGTGACTTATTAATCGTCATGTAAAATGTCATAATCGTGACAGCCAGCCCTACCCCCAAGTTGATCAATCTCATCCCCCGTGCAGTTCTGCGTGTGGCTTTACAGTGGGCTTTTCCCCAGGGACGTGGCTCTATATCCACTCCTCTGTTAGTTAAGCCTCCATGCCATGGAGGTCCACGTTCAACCTTAAAGGTGTATTCAGTGATAATGAAAGTGGCCAGGGGTCATCTTGTCCCTTATGGCCTTACAGCGTGGAAATGTTTAGTTTTTTATACATTTTTACACCATTATAATGTTCTCGTTTTGATCATTAGACCCAATCACTGAATATCGGTAGGCCTACGTCTCCAGCTTCAGGATATGTATGATACTGATTTACTATGAGACTGTGGCATTTTATGAGTTCAGTAGTTTACAATCTAGACATTTAGCAGACATTCTTAATTCAGAGCGACTGTGGTTCTCAAAACTTTTATTTTGACCATCATAACTAAACATCATAACATAACTACGGCCATACTCTACCCTGATTGGTCGAGGACTGGCTGGCCACCTCTGAAAACCGAATCTAGCTATGCTCACAACACGGGCCATGGTGGAAGTCCTTATATGGTCAGCACACATTCTAGTGAGGAGAATGAATGGAAAATGTACCAATTATATTTTTATTTGAATGAAATACAATCACTGAATATACCTTTAAACGTTGCTGTGGCTTTCACCTTGACCAGCAGGGCCCCAGTGTCATGTGGGAAAAAGGTGACGTGTTTTCAGCCGTGTTAGGAAAGGACAGAAATGATGTCTGTACCGGTTGCTAGAAACACTCGTGCGGACGAAGATCGTTTTTCATTTTAAAATGCAATTTTTTAAAATGCCGTTTATATAAAAATAAAATGTATTAAGGCCCTATCATAGTACCGTCTGGGGTGATAAGCCATCACCGCAGTGTGGTCTTTTAAAGTCAGAAAATGACAACATTACGTCATTAGCCGCGGTGAAGAGCTATCACCGCAAACCCCGACATCTCTCCTCTGTTTTTACCTTCAGACACTCTACCCATCACCCCGTTCACCCCCGGTCGGTCTAGACCATACATGGGCAACTGGCGGCCCGGGGGCCACATGCGGCCCCCACCTTCACTTAATGCGGCCCTCAAGTTAATATCGGAATACTATTTGATATATTATTGATTTCAGCTGTTACAATTCCAAACATGACCTGCTTTAATTCCGGCAGTCTATATTATAGCTTAATGACTATCCAGTTGTAGTATTAAAATGTATTTTTTTTATGTCCAATGTATATTTGTATTTAAGTTCATAAATTTAACATGAGTATATAACTAAATGTGTTTGAAATTAAATCAAAATGTTACATTTCAGGATTCCAATTAAAAAATAACAACAAATAATTCAGGATTCCATTCAAAAGAAGATGAAAAAAAAATGCTGATCTACAAGCTCAAAACGCATTGCAGCGTGATGCGTTCTGCTATTTTTGCTTCTTTTGTATGAGATACTAGAATGACAAAGTAGGACGTAGCAATTATGCATTGTGGCCCTCTGGAGTGAGTGTGGAAATATAGTGGCCCTCGCCATCATCAAAGTTGCCCACCCCTGATCTAGACCAATCAGTGTGGCCCCCTGGTTTCAGAGTCACAGAGCCACGGTGATAGGACTTCACCCTGACTCTGATGGCCTCCACTTGTTATCTCATTTTTTAGGTGATTAGTTTAGTTTCGTTTATTTATTTATTTTTTCCATGTAAAGAAACATTGCATTTCATAAACACATTTCATAATCACATTTCATATACATTTCCTTTCCCTGGAAAAAAAGGAATAGACTGAAGCCTAAGCTTATTACATCTACCCTAAAATTGTTTTTTAAAAACATGTAAAACATCATTTATAGTATGACAAATTTTCAAACAATTATAACATGATTCCACTCATTAATACAGTATTCAAAATATTATTATATTAAGATACAAAAGTACCAAAAATTAAAATAAACATTTTATTTCTCCCTAATTTCATAAATCCATAAATCTGGTAATAACAAAATAGTAACCCTAGCACATTAAAATGTAAGACTCTCCACTAAGATAGGATCGTCCTTTTTACTCATTTGCATATCTATCTCTGGTTTTGTTTTGAAAGAGTTTCTTAAAAACTTCGCCATATTTGTACACTCTTTTAATTCATTATCACATTTGTTCCACAACTTGACTCCCTTGACCGTCACACATCTACTTTTAGGTGATAGCTTATCACCTAAAAGTTGAGGTGATCACCCTTCAACCTGGGACTATGATAAATACTTTTAGTGTAGCTGTGGCCAAGGAACAGACAGTGACACAGGGGTTCAGTGCTGTGTCTTCAAGGCGAGACGAGGGTCTCGGCCCAACGTTTCTCATAAGTTGTGAGACTCGGGCTCAGCTCAGCTCAGCCAGCCCGAGAGGAGAGGAGAGCCGCTCTGTCTACATCTGATTGGGGGGATATGAATCCTTCTGCTTCCACCCTGACACAAGCTCCCAACTTTTTCATTAAATTATGTCTGTCTGGGTTTTCTCACCAGAGGAGGCAACGACATGTCTGATTTATGGGGAATATGTGATGTAACAAGAGAGGGAGGGAGGGAGGGAGGGAGGGGGAGAGAGAGAGAGAGAGAGAGAGAGAGAGAGAGAGAGAGAGAGAGAGAGAGGGAGAGGGAGAGGGAGAGGGAGGGAGAGAGGGAGAGAGGGAGAGAGAGAGAGAGAGAGGGGGAGGGGGCCTCATTGCATCCGTCGCTGCCACTGTGGAGCATATGAACCAAAAAGAGTACACTTTAAATGAGTAGTGGTGCCAGCAGCACGCTTATTGCTGCTGTTGCTTTTTGTGCTCTCATTTCACAACAACGTCAGATCCACATTGACTGTTACACCAGGGGTCTTCAATGTTTTCAGGCCAAGGACCCCTCAGCTGAGAGAGAGATGAAGCAGGGACCCCCTAACTTGTTAAAGTTGAGGGTAGCATTAACCACTTAAATCCTTTATGCTTTGTCCTATGATGAATATAGCAACGTTCACAATTTGTTGTGATGCGATGAGTTATATGATCTCGCAGGACTGCAATTATCACAGTTAATTACATTTCAACTTTGGAAAATCTCCACCTCTTATGCTATGCCATCAAGTATATTTTTATTAAAGCTATACTGTAACTGTAGTAGACTATTTTAATTAACACATTGGCCGCCATTTTAACATACCTCCGTACTCCCACCTGCCATTCGTCTCCATAGACTTCCATGTAATTCATAGTGCACGGATAATGCACACCCATGCCTAGATAATGCACCACGTGTGTCCACATTGCTCACAGCTTTCAAACAAAAAAATCAGAATGGAAATCCGTTCAGGCATTCATGAGATAGCAGCCATTATGTTTAACAAAGATGGCTGCCAAAATGGCTGCCATGCTTGAAAGATGGGGTTGCTATGGGGGTTAAACATGCAATTTCGCGATTGCTATCATGCCTACTCCATTTTTTGGTGTCAAAAAACGTTTTTTGATTTTTTTTTTTTTTTTGAAAGATTCTTTTTTTTTCTGGACTATCGGGCCTGGCGGGGAAAGACATTGGAATAATCTCGGGACTATCGGGCCTGGCAGGGAATGAGTTAATACATTATAACACAACTGCAGACAGTGGTTGTAGCTAGTAGCTACTGAGAAATGTAGATATTGTGGTGGGGTACAGGATCATAACTGGTTCATGAGAGGTATTGCATGAAGATCAGAGCTCAATGTATCCGTTGCTCCAACAAGCTGTCCATTATAAGCTGGACATTTTGGCGCTTGCGCAGGGGGGATCCAGGTTCCTATCCCGGCTTGGACAGTTATGTATTACAGCTTTAAGCTTATCAGTCTATATAACAAAGTGTCTGAAGATAAAATGCTAAATTAGATTCAAGGATAGTCAGGTACAGCAGTAACTATATGACCCCTAAAAGAAACATGTGTTTCTATATCAGTGGTGCTCATACTTTTTCAGGTCAACGACCCCCAAAATGACATGTATTTCACCGCCGACACCTATCTAAAAATACGTTTGTTCCAGGGACCCCCAGAAGCAAAGATTTGAGTTAAAAAACGGTTTCTTTGAAAAATATATATAGCCTACTGTATGCACATTCAAAGATTTGCTAACATTTTCAAAACATTCCAAAAATGGCAATGTTTATGTATTTTTCTGGTGTCCCACCAGCACGTTCTATCCTCACAAAGTCCTATTTCTGACCATTGTCTTTCTCAGTGTATGGGCAGGTCTATGTAAGCAGGTCTCAGAACGGGCTGTCTGATTTTAGGTGTTTCAATAGTTAAAGCATAAAATAATGATACACAATGATGTGTACCCGTTCTAAATGGGTTGTTAAAGGAGTAGTTCAGCACTTTTCAACCTGTCTTCATATAATAGGTCCTCACTAATGTTCATAATAAAATAGCACAATTTTTTTCTATTCAGTCTGGGTCTCATAGGAGAGCTGTCAAATCCTTCCTACCAGTGACATCATCGTTTGACAAAAAAATAATAATAATAATATTTTTGAAAAAAAAAAATTCGATTTTTATTATCACGAGAACAATGGTTTCCACTTTAACATTGCAACTTTTTCAGGAATAGAAAGCCTGCAGTTTCTATTAGCTTGCATTTCCCATTGATGATGTCACTGGTAGGAAGGATTTGACCCACCCACAGCTCTCCTATGAGACCCAAACTGAGCAGATTTTTTTTTTGGATATTTTATCATGAACATTAGTGAGGATCTATTATATGAAGATATGTTGAAAAGTGGTGGAGTGCCCCTTTAAGTTATAATATTTCATAAAACGTGTTGGTTGTTAACACAGCGGGTGCCCACGAGGTGTCTACGCAACAATTTCTTTGATGTCGCTGGAGGCCCACGACGCGTTGACGTGTTTACTGTATTTACAGTATTATGTTTAAACCTCACCGTTAGGTTGGGGCTATACGCATGGATGTAGCCCATTAGCCGCTAGTCGCTGGGAGCTTCGCACGGCCGTTTTGGTCCGTATACTCCAATGCATTTCCTCATCTTTAAAGCCCTTTATCTCCGATGTTTGTTTTATGGCTAAAACTGTGGCCGTGTGTGGCATAATGTCCAAATTTTGATCGGCAATGAACAGCTATAATCAACACTAGCCCTTACTGTATGTTACACAATAACATCCTGTCTGCGCTCATGTGACCAAGTGACGTCATCGCGCATGCATTGACGCAAAGGGGCCTTGTCTTCTTCTATGGAAGTCTATGGAGTGACCCTTCGTGCTCTAATAACGGTTTCTCTACCCCTGAGCTATGCCGCCCCACATGTAGGAGCATCAATGTAAGAAATACCCGTTCCATTTAACGGCTACAGAGATACTGTGTACCGATCTGCATGATTTTTGGACAACAACCCAACATGGGTTTGTGTGTGATTGTGCATGGCCTGAACAACAGCGCCCCTCCCTTAACATGTGTGGTCACAAAAGGTACTGTAGGCTAAATAGATATAGATACACCATAAAAATGCTAATATACGGCATACGATTTGTGAAAGTGACAAACGGGCTTCACAGTTATGTCAGGTGTGTTCATATGCTAATGGTGATGCGATTTCAGATCAATTGCTCCAGCCACTGAGGAGAAACGCTGTGACAGACACTCACTCAGACAGACACTCAGACATTTGGAAAATTATATGTTTGATGTACAGATCTGCATTTTCAAAACGTCACACGTCCTGACGTTGGCAAGACGGTAGATTTTCCTTGGCCGAATATTGAGCTTAGATCAGCTATTTATGCTATTTTTATGACCTTCTCTGACTTCTCTTTCACTGCTTCGGACATTCCCGTTCGCCCCAATTTTGACCCAAACGCGCTGCCAATACGGCTCGTTCTTTTTTACCTTGTCTGATGACTGTAAGCTGAGGAGGGGTTGCGCTGCCGTGTACAGTAAAAACATCTCCCGTAACGCTGCTCTAAAAAAATCCACCGCACGTTAACAATAATGGAGTCCCAAATCACTTCCTGGCTGTTTTTCTGTGGATCTGATCTAGAAAATGCATTTCTATGCTCTGAATGGATGGCAAGCGGAGCTGCCCAATTCACATTAATTCTTTGTATAAGGCTGCCCTCTGCCGCCAGTTTAGCTAAAGTACACATATGAGCGTCCATTGTAAAAAAAAAAAATGTTTGGAAAAATCAATAGATAATTTTCTATAACATCGCAAAGGTAAGCTGCTTTTTTTCTGGCACCAGCCCCAATACATAAATAATAAATCTGGCAGTAGAACTGTTAAATCTAACTATGAAGGTAGTTCTGCTTTTCAATGGGAATGGAGTGGTTTCTTGCCATTTGATGGTTTCTGCAAAAATACCCTCCATTTCCATAAATATGAGAACGGCAAAACAGGGAAATAAACCTGTGATACTGTAAAAATGCATTTGCAAGACTTTTTTTTAGGAAAAGAGCCATAAACGGCAAAATAGTGTTATAATAGTATAATCATATTCACAATGCATTGTAGACCCGACCTTAACTGTTCTGCTGCCCTTGACGACGCTCACCGTCAGTGAAAGGGTTAATACCATGGCGCCGTTGACGGCGAGGACTGTCAATCTTACTGTATATACAGTAAAGATATTATTACTTACTGTACGTCGCTCCGGTCCCGCCCGCATCGGTAATGTCCGCGATGTGTTTACAACGCACGTCGGGCGTGCACGCGAAGTTAACGTCCTCCATAGTAAATCCATTGAGAGGCCCATAAAGAGACTTCATTTTCTCCAAAAGGGACATTCTTATACAAAGGATGGTCTCCACTCTCCATACTATACACAAAAGCTGGGCGCAGCCATGTTCTCTTCTGGGCTCACACTGTCATGTGACTAGATGACGTAATCGTTGCCGTCAAGTGATAATCCAAAAAAACAAAAACAAAATAATAGCGGCGGCCTATGGAGGAAACGGCGTGGCACCGAGGCAACAAGCAACCTTCAGATTAAGAGGCACGGGTTGTGTTAATATAAAGTCTCACCCACATGGGGCAATTGCCTTGCTATGCCATTTCTAAACTGTAAATGCCAAGCACATATAACCACCACGTACAACACAGGTTTGATATTCCACAGCATAATGTCAACCCTGGCCAATGCAGACACTGTTTTTCCCCACAGACTTTCCAGTTTATGATGGCCTCTAGGTCAGTAGCACTTTGGCTTTACAGCAATTTGCTCTATTTTCCTGCGTTGCATGCATCTTGTGCTGGCTCACGACCCGACAGTATAGTTTATTGTTTTGTTGTGTCTTGTGTGGGCAAACCAGAGCTAATGGTTGAAGAGCTTTAGAACGATATGATTCACACTCTTTGGCGCTCGGAGCAACACCCAAATCCATTGATTTTATTCTCTTGAACACACGCACGCATGGTGGGAATAGAATGACCAGCTGGGAACTTAACCACTTAAGCCCTATATCATCACTGTCAGGTAGAAACCTTGTATCTCCACGTTTCAAATGGTTTTTTTTTTGTTTTTTGTTTTT
Organism: Nannobrachium achirus; assembly: GCF_963921795.1. Taxonomy (NCBI): domain Eukaryota; kingdom Metazoa; phylum Chordata; class Actinopteri; order Myctophiformes; family Myctophidae; genus Nannobrachium; species Nannobrachium achirus. The sequence goes on along the minus strand of NC_137828.1, from coordinate 19,585,445 downwards.
TTTTTCTTTCTAGAAATTAAAGCCCTGCTTCATCGTACAAGAGTGTTGCACAAAAGTAGTGAGAATAGCAGATCTACAAGCACACAACGTCTCGCGATGCGAGGCGTTGTGTGCTTGCAGATCGTTTATTTTACAATTTCAATTCAATATCAATTTCCATTAGAGATGGGGAGTGACATGCGGCAAAGGTCGTCCGGATCGGGAATCGAACCGCCGCCGCCGCCATGCAGGCATCCATGCCTATATGCTGCAATCCCTAAGTGGTATGCGCCTGGAACAGTAGGCCAGCGGGCACCCCGCAAATGCATTTTCACTATTTTAATTTTTTTTTTTTTTTTATATATTAATAAAAAAGGAAAAGTTTTGGACATACAAGGTTTCCACCTGACAACGACCATATACAGTACTTTGTCTTGTGCCTAGAATAAACACACCTAAAAAAGGGACACCAGGTTTCCAGGTTTCTCTCACTCTGGTTTTTCAAAGTAGTTGTTATGTTACCACACGGCTAACATCAATTGGATTTGACTTTGACAAGCACACATTTTACCTATCATTGTATAATGGAAAATGTACTTTTTGGACAAGTGGACATGACTTTTGGGCAATTAGTGCAAAAAGTCAATAATTTTTTATGACCTCCCTGAACTGATGGCACGGTTCTTTATGCCTCACTTGATGCCTAAAACTAGATAGTGGACCTCGAATTCAAAAAGGTTAAGAACCTGATATGGATCACAGACAACAATAGCACACATCTACAAGCTACAGAGGCAACACAGGGGTACTTGGATTCAGCAATCAGGAAAAGGTTTCTTCAACAGGGGGTCCGGGACCCCTAGGGGGTCCTCAGAGTTACTACAGGGGGTCCTCCAAATGTTTGTGTGATAGGAACTTTTTTTTCTCTTGAAAGGTCAAGTTTATTAAGTATTGACGGTTCACAAGGTTAAATATATGAAAAAACACAAATTGACATGAATCCAAAATACACTGATTGTGCTGTCAAACAGTGACACTATTGAATCTCTGAAAAGGTTGTGATTTCATGTGCTTCATCTCTCTCAACTAAAGGGTCCTTGGCCTGAAAACATTGAAGACCCCTGTTATATAACGCTTTTATCTGGTGTATGATCTGCTGAATGTATATGTTTTATAAAGCTTCTACAGTATCTAAGCCATAGTTCATACTTTGGCGATTCGTGACATTGTCTTCTTTTGAAAAGAAATAACAACACACAAAAAATGAAGATTTATAATGCTTTTATAATGCTTTTATTTGAGGTTCACAGAAAGGACTTGATCAACCACACGTGTCATTGATGACATGAGTGAGTCCGTGATACTCCTGGTTTTCCCTCTGGGACTGTGGAGGAAGCGCATCAACACGTTAAGAACATGTTAAGAACATGTTAATACAGAAATAATGGCTAATTACCAGTGGTGTAAAGTATAACTAAAGTACATTTACTAAGTACTATACCCCTTTTGCTGTTACTTTACTTTACTTGACTTAACCATTTACTTTTACATGTAAGAGACAAATGTTGCATTTATATCCCACTACAATTATTTGAGAACTACAGTTACAAGTTACTTTATGCATTTTGATTATTATTAACCACTTCAGCCCCGTATACATGACAGCGTTTGAGGAGCTTGTAGATCTGCCCATTTCAAAAGATTTCTATAGATTTGAAAACTTGAAAAAGGACATTCTGCATAACAACTAACTCATAATTTTAGTAATTAGAGTACATTTTCATGCCTTTGCATTTTTACTTATACTCAAGTAAAGTCAGAATACCGAACCTTTGCTTGTAACAAAGTATGTTTACAATGTGGTATTGATACTTTTTACCTGAGTACAAAAATTACAACAGGATTTTTCTTTTTTTTTTTTTTTTATCCTAACTACGTGGACCATTTCAGTGTAACAATGACAAGGTGAATTTCTGTCCTCACCTGTCATTCCCATATTACACATAGATCATTTGCCATTGGGTGCCGCTGTATACACTTCCGCGGATCTTCCATTAAAGCCTCTGCCTCGTCCTCTATCAGATCACCCTCCTCCCTATCCTCAGCCTCTTCAGCCTCAGGAAGGTCTTCAACCTCAACCTCTGCAGGTTTAGGGAGGTCTGCCGCCTTCACAGCAGCTACAGCAGAAGAAGAAGAAGAAGAAGAAGAGTTTTGCCGGGTAAGTTTACAGGCTGAATGAAGGATATCGTTGTCATAAATTGGATTACCCTTGGACTGCCCATTTAGCACACTGGACCACCCTAGGACTACCCTTTCAGCATATTGGACCACCCTTGGGCACTTTGTAATTTGCACTTTCGAACACTTGAGTATTTTTCAAAAGCAAGTACTTGACATGGCTTGACATCACATGAGGCAAAAGGACATCTTATGAAACTATAGTTACTGTACCTGGCTTGTCCGCATCAGCTTTCACATTTTGCACTGCTGCCGCATTGATAGTGGCCAACACAGCCAAAAGAAGGATCACGAGCTTCATTTTCTGTGAGAATGTAAAACAAAAGCTGTCAGTAGGACTCTGTGTGCCGTTGGATCTGCTACCGTGAAAGTTATATAGGTGTATAATGTATATATGATATTTAGAGGCACTTCTTTTCAGTAACAAAAGAGACGAATTAGCGATACTAAACAGAGAAAGGAACTTGAAGAAAACATTCATTTACAGAAGGTTTTCAGGGAAAGCTAAGGAGAGCCAGAAGAGTTAGAATAGAGTGTTTTGCCAATACTTTGACCCCAGTCCACAGATTGAGCATCGCTGATGCTAGCAGATATCTAGTTAGGCCTAAGTCTTGTGCTCACCTTCAGTAGTTTAGTATCTAGTATTTAGTATCAAGTTAAGTCTTGTGTTCACCTTCAGTAGTTTAGTAACTAGTATCTAGTTAGGTCTTGTGCTCACCTTCAGTAGTTTAGTATTTAGTATTTAGTATCTAGTTAGGTCTTGTGCTCACCTTCAGTAGTTTAGTATTTAGTATTTAGTATCTAGTTAAGTCTTGTGCTCACCTTCAGTAGATTAGGGGAAGTCTTCAGAGCTGAGAAGAACCACGTCAGTGATGTACAGTTAAGGTGAAGTCTATGAGGGCCCAGCTACTGGAATATATACTCTACTAACTGCCCTGAGTGTTTATTGAGGGGAGAGTTTATTGAACAAGGTTTAGGGCTATTTGACACTCTGCATAACCGGGCTCACAGCTGAATGACACGTGGACAAGTCATTACATAAAGATTCCTATATTCATTTATTCAAACATGTTTCGCCAGTATTGGAGAAGCTGTCCTTTAATTTAAAAGTCGTAATTTTTATCGACGTGTCGTGAGATTGTTGGGTTTAAGTGGTAAATATATACGGAAGGAAAATGTTAAAACATTAAAATGTTCTGAAAAAGTGGAGTTGGTGGTCAGGTTCCCTGACAGGAAAGTGCATTCCGTCTTCAATACATATTATAGGTTATTTATTACTTTGTGATTGAAAGGCAATCAAGGTGTACCTTTTTACACCAGTGCAACTCACTCTGGTTTTACCTATTGTATCATTTTATTATGGAAAATGTACTTTTTGGACAAGTGGACATGGCAATTAGAGCATGACCTGTAGGTCTACTTGCCCGAAAGGCAAGCGCCTCTCAGACCTTAGTGTCAACCCCAGTAATAATGACCAGTAAGACTCCCTAATCGGGAGATAAGCGACCGTAGGTCACTTATCTCCACAAATAGGGCAAATATGTGTTTTTCCAAAATCTTCCTGATCCATGTTGATGACATGAGTGTAGACATACTGTGTAGTGATTTTCGTGATTTTAGGGCAAAATCTGTAGGAGCAGTGTCCAAAAATGTGTTTTTAAAAATCGGCCTGAAGGTGGCGCTAGAAGAGGGCCATGTGAGAAATGAGGGGTGGGGTGTCCGCATTGCCTTGGCGGACGAATAGGTACCGGCCCCGGCTCTCCCGGACACTCCTAGCCCGAGTTACGGCAGTTTATGTGAGCTGCAGTGGAGGGGGTCCTCCACTGGGGGCGTCACCACTTTTGCATTCGTTCTGGAGCACCAGGAGTGGGTGGTCCCCAGGAATTCCCCGTGAGCAGCCCCGTTGGGGTGGTCATTTGGTAATTTTTGCACATGTGGTCATTATTTACACTTGGGGGTCCCCCAGGGACTTTGGGGTCCCTGGAGCTCCGGGGGTCCTTGGAGGTTGTAGTTTGGCAGGTAAGGAGTGTGTGTGCAAAATCTGGCATGGATCGGGGCAACGGTTGCGGAGATATGAGCAGGGCAAAAGTGTGACGTGTGAAGTGTGACTCACTGACTGACTGACTGACGCACGGACACCTGGTGGAGGTTTTCACTCTGGTTTTACCACACGGCTAACATTAATTGGATTTGATTTTGACAAGCACCAATTTTACCTATTGTATCATTTTATTATGGAAAATGTACTTTTTGGACAAGTGGACATGGCAATTAGAGCATGACCTGTAGGTCTACTTGCCCGAAAGGCAAGCGCCTCTCAGACCTGAGTGTCAACCCCAGTAATAATGAAAAAGGAAAGATTTTGAACGTACATTGTTTCCACCCAAAATAATTGATATGCAAAGAGAATTGGCTGTGATGGAAAAAAGTCATCGTATATAGAAATACTCTTTTCAAGTAAAAGTCCTGTATTCAAATTGTACAAGTACAAAGATATTGACATCAAAATGAATAATAATTGAATCAATAATCTTTCGAAATAAAATGAAATAAATCTACAATTTCACAACACGTTGTGTTTTGTAATACTAATCTTCTAAAATCTGCAAAGATAAAACAGGTAACTTAAACTATTTCAAATAACCGTATAGTGGAGTGGAGGGCATGATGTTTGCAGATCCTCCTCAGAAAGTGACAGGTTTGGGCCTACAGTCATTGGTGGAGGTATCATTGCATCAGCCAACAGATAAAGGGTTGGTTATGTTTGTCTTATTTTTCCAGGTATCAGTAGCATGTGACGGCGATACAGCATGTACCTACAGTATGTACTTAAACTTGATGCCTCTTATTTAATTTAAATGTACTGAATCAGCATGTGACAGCCCCTGAGCATGTGGATATGTACTCTAGCCCAGCTACTGGAATATATGTAAGCAATTTACCCCGAGTGAGAGGACATTATGCTCTGATAATGTCCTGTGTTAGGGGGTGATCGGACGAGGCGAAGCCGAGTCCGATAACCCCCTAACACAGGACATTATCAGAGCATAATGTCCGACCCCGAGTGGTAAATAGCTTTTCTACCACTTTTTCCCATATACATGAAAGAAAACACATAGTTGTAACTTGCAAAGTTCTTTAGTTTACAATCATTAATTGTTTCAGAATGCACATATACATCCGCCACAGCATATAGTCCCACAAGTTTGAATCAGACAACAGGACAAAAGGTGAATAAGTCAGCAGGGCACCGCAGGGAGTTGAACCCCGTCCCAGAGTAAACCAGGAGTACCTACTACCAGAGCCTTGTGCTGTTAAACACCATATAGCCCCACTCCCGCCCCACTCCCAGTGATTGCAAAAACAAAAAATACATCATAGCCTAGGCTACTTGTTGTCATGATGTTCATTCATATTTATGGTGACATTTCCTGAAAAGGTGCAGTTATTAAAGTAGTTGTCAGGGGTAAGACGTTTTGCTGCTGTTGGTGTGTGGGAGTCCATTGGCAGAGGGCGTTTTTGTGGGCCTGCAGCAACCTCAGCAGAAGATCCTGCACCAACCCCAGCAGATCCTGCAGCAGAAGCTCCTGTTGCCAGGATTGTGCTCCAGTTCCTCCTCTCCTTCATGTTTGGACACCAGTAGGACTGTAGAGAGCTCTCATTCTTGTGCCCTGTCACTGAAGATTTTAAGATTTGCAATAGAAAAAGTTAGTTTCATTTAACAAAAAAGAAGAAAAAAATATGAAAATGTAAGTATATACCTGACATGATTTCTCTCGATTCAAGTCCTGCATCTGAAAGCTTTTGGATAGTTGTTGCTCTTAAGGAGTGGTTAGTGTACACTGTCGTTCCAGCCAATTTACAAATCCTAGGCAGCATTTCTCCAAGGTACACCCAGGGGTCTCTTTGCATACCTAGGAACAATAAACCGTGAAAAATAAACATTTGAGTCAATGAAGTGTAGTCTACACATAATGCAATCGCATAGTGACGTTGATACAGCAACCACTAGAGGGCAGTGAAAAACTGGACTATTTATAAAAAACAGCATAGACAAATTAAGGCAATGAACTTACCATGGACCCTTGGAATAATCCTTCTTTGGATGAAGGTAGAACGCAGGCGCTCCAGGTGGCAACAGTGAAAGATATTTCTCCAGAGAAGCCACTGGACACAGTGGGTTTCCGGCTTCTTCATACATGAATCCACGCAGCCTTTCTTTGTTTTTCTCAGAGTAATCTTTGATAGATAGATAGATAGATAGATAGATAGTTCTACCACATCTACCATATACACGAAAGAAAACACAGTTGTAACTACTGTAACGGTCGCTGTAAGGCTGTTGTGGTTTTGGTGTTTTTATTTACCTTTTGAATAAGGTTCTGATGTGTTATTCATTGTTGTTTATTTTATGGGTAACTGTCTGTGAAATAGTGCCATCTGTAGGTGCACTGGTCTGTGGGGTGCAGACCAGGTGCCCTAATCACTGCTTACTCAATCAGTGCTTACTTATTCCACCTGTCGGCCTCTGGGTTTGTCAGAACTGCTCTGTTTGCAGAAGAGGAAGGGAGTCTGTCCCGCGAGGGGGTCTCTCTATAATAATTTAAAATAATAAAAGAAGAACTAACACTCCTGAATGTGTTCTGGCAGAAGGCGAACACGGTATGTTACCCACCTGTTTGTTTGTCTGTACTGTTTTAATTTCATTTCTATGTTTATGTGACCTTGAAGTTCATTGTGATCTGGACATTTCATTCACTCATTTTATGGTTGATGGACATTAAAAAGAACACTAAAAACGGACATTTAAAAAGACAAGGACGATGATGTTAAAAAGATTTCATGTTTATAATTTCTTGTTTAAAAATATGTGTGTTTGTTATGTGAATTCATTTACAGTTTTCACGTGGTCCCGTGGGGCAAATAAAACAACTCTACGTGATCTCAGTATGCTGCGTGGCCTTATTCTGCACTACACTACAGTTCAGGGGCTGTTATAACTACCTTACCTTTGTGATTCTTGGTCTCTTCATTGAACGTCAGCGTTGCATACTTAAGACCCTGTTCATCTCTACGTATGACGAATGACTCTGGTTTCAGCGCACGGTTTCCCTAGATAGATAGATAGATAGATAGATAGTTTTATTGTCATTATTACACAGAACAGGTTCAGTGAACAACGAGATTAGAGCCAGTCCCACAAGGTGCATACACAAGTCAGTAGTAAAGTAATAATACAAATAATAATAATAAACAAACCTCATTTGCGCGTCGCCCCATATGTAGCTGTATATCGAACCACACTTTATGTAACAATCCATGGGGTGTTGCAGGAGACAGAGCACTGGATTGTTTGATTTTATTAAAGTCTGCTTCTGTTATGGATGGATGGTGGGTCGAGGTATCTTTTCCTTCCTTACGCAGTTTCTTCATCACAGCGACAAAAACAGAATTGCTGCTACTGAACTCACTGTCAGATATTATACTCCAGCCTCGGGACAACGGCGGATCATTCATGTAACGATTCATTCCTGCTCGCAGACCAGCGTAACTACTGACACTATATTCATCACCTTTAGCGTTTCTGACTGTAGCGTAGAATTCTCGTAGTATCTTATTTAAATCTTCTTTGCCGATGGTTGTCAAATCGGTGACAATTTTCTTCTGTGTGCACCAGGTCTGGAAACACCGCGTACTCCAGTTAGTTTGTTTGACGGTACCGGGCTCACTACGACATAACTCGAGCGCATCTAATTCCTTCTCGGATATATCCGAGTGTCTCTTACTGGCACTGGGTTTCTCTTCATCTTGTAAATCCAACCACTCATCCATAGATAATCCACCGAGTAAATCAAAGTTAATCGTGAAGTCACTCATTGTTGTTGTCGTTGTGGCACTGGGTTTGAAAGGTGTTCCGCACATCCGGGTACTTTGTTTCCTTACCGGGGAAGGAAACAAAGTACCCGGATGTGCGGAGTGATCTTGGAAAATGTGACAACTTTGCGGCAGTTGTTGTCTCATAACCTCCGGAATTTAGCCAATCAGAATCCAGTATTTGAACACGTGACTCGAAAAAGTGGTAGAAACTCTACTAACTGCCCTGAATGTTTATTGAGGGGAGAGTTTATTGAACAAGGTTTAGGGCTATTTGTCACTCTGCATAACCGGGCTCACAGCTGAATGACACGTGGACAAGTTATTACATAAAGTTTCCTATATTCATTTATTCAAACATGTTTCGCCAGTATTGGAGAAGCTGTCCTTTAATTTAAAAGTCGTCATTTTTATCGACAGAACTAACCCCATCTCTTAACCTAACCCTAACCTTAACCTCTGTGGAAGTGTCGCCACTCCGACAATAGGAAGTCACTGTCGGAGTGGCGGCATGTCGGAATGGAGAGCGCCTCCCATATATATGTATTCCAAGTGACCCCACCTCAGGGGCAGCCGGACTAATAGGTTTGGGGAGTTGGGTCCAGAGGGTGGCCCTGTCACCCCAGGTTGGGTACCTGGCAGGTTTGGGCCTACAGTCGTTGTGGAGGTATCATTGCATCAGCCAACACATAGAGGTTTGCTCATGTTTGTGTGGCTTGATGACTCTAAGTTAAACATGAATTCCAGGTATTATTAGCATGTGACAGACAGACCCAGATCATGCACTGTACAGTAAGTCAGAGGTTTTCAACCCTTTCATATCTAGTTCCATCCTTTATTCAGCATTTGAGCCACAGACCACCATTTGATGACATGTATAGCCTATCAGACCCTAAACGTAGAATATGTTGTTATCGTTGGATAAAATGCTATCCACAATTCCATGCTGTATTGATATGGTACCATAGGAGAGATAACAGGCAATAACAATGCTGCTGCATTCTCTAATTGGGTAGACTTCTTGTAAATTAAGCAACGCAGATGTTTAACAATAATTTCACTCTTTAGAGCGCAAAATGAAACGGAATGGAACCAACCGCTCAAGAGTTAAAGATCTGTAAATCTATCTAAAGTAATCTATTACTGTAACGGCGAGTACAATACCGAGTAGAATGGCCGAATGTCCGGAAACGAAATCCGTCGCTGATTCATCATCATCACGGCTCCACGGGCACAAAATAGTCATCCCATAACATTGAGGTGGACGGGGGATCTCATCTTTAATGTCCATTATCTCAAAACTACACTTTAGAAGCGAAGATGGAGGCAGATGCTCGCTTATATAACACATGTATAAATACTCCGATGCAATCCAGCATGGCACCACATAACAACAATCGGTTCCGTCGCAGGATGCGATGACGTCAGACCGGAAGTAATCAGCGCGTGCACTTCTGGCCTTCAAAATAAGATAACGGGAGTGAATGGGAGCCTGAAGGTGGCGTTGTGGACTTTATAATCCGTTAAAGTCAGAGGCTTTTAATGAGTTAAACAAGACCTCTTATTTTTTGTGTGTTTAAAATAACCAAAGAACCAAGAACCAAGAAAAGCCGGTCTTTTGCTGGACACTGCACAGCAAAAGACTATGTAACTTGAAACTTTACAAGTTACATTTCTCTAGGGGCATAACTATAACTTGATCAAGTTACTGCCATGGTGAGTTACTTGTAACTGTACAAGTTACGCTTTCAAAGTAACTTCGGTAAAGTTTTTTTTTTATTACATAAAGTTTCCAATATATTTATTTATTCGAACATGTTTCGCCAGTATTGGAGAAGCTGTCCTTTAATTTAAACGTCGTCGTTTTTATTGACGTGTCGTGAGATTTTTGGGTTTAAGTGGTAAATACGGAAGGAAAATGTTAAAACGTTAAAACATTAGAAAAAGTGGAGTTTGTTGTCCGATGTCAGGTTGCCTGACAGGAAAATGCATTCCGTCTTCAATAAATATTATAGGCTATTCAGTATTTGTGATTGAAAGGCAATGCTACCTTTTTACACCTTTCAGTGGAACTCAAAGTAGCTGTTATGTTACCACACGGCTAACATCAATTGGATTTGACTTTGACAAGCACACATTTTACCTATCATTGTATAATGGAAAATTTACTTTTTGGACAAGTGGACATGACAATTAGAGCATGACCTGTAGGTCTACTTGCCCGACAGGCAAGCGCCTCTCACACCTTAGTGTCAACCCCAGTAATAATGAAAAAGGAAAGATTCTGGACATAGATTGTTTCCACCTGAAAGAATTGATGTGCACAGAGAATTGGCTGTGATGGAAAAAAGTCATCCTATATAGAAATACTCTTTTTCAAGTAAAAGTCCTGTATTCAAATTGATATTGACATCAAAATGAATAATAATTGAATCAATAATCTTTCGAAATAAAATGAAATAAATCTACAATTTCACAACACGTGTTTTGTAATAATAATCTTCTAAAATCTGCAAAGATAAAACAGGTAACTTAAACTATTTCAAATAACCGTATAGTGGAGTGGAGGGCGTGATGTTTGCAGATCCTCCTCAGAAAGTGACAGGTTTGGGCCTACAGTCATTGGTGGATGTATCATTGCATCAGCCAACAGATAGAGGGTTGGTTATGTTTGTCTTATTTTTCCAGGTATCAGTAACATGTGACGGCGCTACAGCATGTACCTACAGTATGTACTTAAACTTGATGCCTCTTATTTGATTTAAATGTACTGAATCAGCATGTGACAGCCCCTGAGCATGTGGATATGTACTCTATGTATAATGTGTGTAGCTTGATGTCTTTGCCGTGAGGCTGAAGCTATAGTTTGGGTCATGTATTGTGTAGTTTGATAATAATAATAATAGGCCTATCTGGAATTTATATAGCGCTTATCTGAGTAGCCTAGTCGCTTGACACGTGTGGGCTAAAGGGGGGCTAGGGGAGAAGGTAGGTGGGGCGGAGGTTGTGGTTTGCCAGCCAAGGAGTGTGTGTAAAAAGTTTGGCATGGATAGGGGCAACGGTGCCGGAGATAAAAAGTCGGGCCAATAGTGTGACGTATACAAGGGGGTCCGTATATATGTCCAAAACCGTTAGTTTTGTATTTATCATTTTAAAAATGATTTATAGTGAAAACAGCCGATCTACAAGCACACAACGCCTCGCACCGCATGAATGAACCGGCCGTTCAGGAGTTGTCCCGCTTTTCCCAATGGCCAGCACGTCCCTGTGTGGCACTCGGGGTTGTCACCCTTGACGTGCATGACCAGGTTGCAGTCCCCTGCATCCAGGGGCGTCACACCAAATTCTGGGCCCTGGGTACAAGGATTCACTGCTGGCCCCCCATGAATGTTAACTATTGAAAAATAGCAGATATACAAGCTCACAGCGCGGCACCGAGTGCCGCGCTGCGAGCTTGTAGATCTGCTATTTTTGAAAAATCGTGAAAATGTGTGCAAGAAACCTATGTCAAGGACCCCCAAGATGATATGTATTTGGCCACGGACCCCGATCTCAAAATATTTAGTTCCAGGGACCCCCCAGAAGCAAAATTTGATTTCGAAATGTTCGCTTTAAAAAATACATATATTCAAAGATTTTCACACATTTTCACAACTTTTCAAAAATAGCAGATCTACAAGCTCGCAGTGCGGCACTCGGTGCCGCGCTGTGAGCTTGTATATCTGCTATTTTTCAATAGATAAAGTTACCAGGGCCCCTCCACCTTGGGCCCCGGTAACTCAGTCCCACTTCTTTCCTACCCCTTGTGACGCCCCTGCCTGCATCATGCAGCCGGTGAACGTCGGGCCCCCGCCGTGTCGGCCCGACCACATGGGCTTCCAGCCGTAGATGACCAAATTACCGTCCTCCTGTAGGTTCAGAAATTCATTCGTCATTAAAACCCATTCAGACCGGGTAACATTATTGCGTATCATTATTTTACGCTTTAACTATTGAAAAACAGCAGATATACAAGCTCGCAGCGCGCCACCGAGTGCCGCACCCTGCGAGCTTGTAGATCTGCTATTTTAGAAAAATCGTGAAAATCTGAATTTTGACACGATTCTATAAGTGTCTTTTGAATCCTTCTATGTCAGCAACCTGGCCAGCCATCGTCAAAGAAAAGGTCCTTTTCACTTAATCTGGAGCTCAGTTAGTCTTTTCTTGAGGGACATGTCAGTGGTTCTGTCACGACCTGGCTCTTAGGCCATGACAAACTGAGGAGGACACACGGTAGTGGTATAGATAATAACAATAATTTATTAACATAAGTGAATAATATATACAAAGGGTATGAAGTGTGTAAGTCAGTCATCAGTAGTGTCAGCAATGCATGGATGTGTGTTAAGTATAGTGTGGGGTGTTGTAAAGTGTGAGAACGCAAACAAAGGTGCTGTCGTCTGGAGAGAGGGAGAGAGAATGAGGGTGCCATGCAGGCTTTTATAGGGCTCCAGGGAGTATAAAATAAAATGCGAAGGCGCACGTGCAAGACACCTGTCATGTTGCCATACCTTAGCTTTTTCTGAACTGACGCCACTGGCTGACATAACTTGGTGAAGGTCCCCTCCAGTTAACTGTTAATAATGATGTTGGCCTAACTGGCCAAACAAGTCTGTGGACTAACATTTTCAGACAGAGCATATTTGCAGTGCAATTCCCAAACATGGATTAACATATTTGTACAGTACACTTCTAGACAGCTTCTTTCACTTGAATGCTATAGAGCAGGGTTCCCCAATAGGCGGCCCGCAGGCCATTTGCGGCCTGCGGGGGGCTACTGTCTGGCCCCCACCAACCCCAGTAATAATGGTGGTATAAGAGCAGCAACAACACTAGTATATCGTCATTGTTGGGTGGAAACCTTGTATCTCCAAATTTGTATGTTCTTTCACAAAGCAAAGTCCTGCTTCATCGTACAGGCCGTTGCACAAAATAAGTGAAAACAGCAGATCTACAAGCACACATTTGTGTGCTTGTTGATCGGCTGTTTTCACTACAGTACAGTAAGGTACAGTACAGTACAGTACAGTACAGTACAGTACAGTACATACACACACACAGGGTATAGCTGCTCAGATTCACCGCTCCACTTCGAACAGGCCGGACTGGGCCCGTCAGAGCATTGCCTGGGACCTTGACACCTTTTACTATAATTTTTTGAGTGGAAGCGAGCCCACACTGTTTCGAAGGAACAGTATTTCTAGTTGGAGGTTGGTGCCTTGCATGGTTTCCTCCGCCATCGGTGTATGAATGTGTGTGTGTTCTTTGGGTGGATGTAATGCACAATCTATGTAAAGCGCCTTGGATAAAAGCGCTATATACAAACTCACCGTTTTACCATTCAAGATCTTGAAAATGTCACTGTTGTTTTTTCCGGTCTGAACGGGTTAAAAAAGGCTCTTCACCTGTTTATTAAAGGTGCTGGTTTTAACAATTTATAGGGTTGTGTGCCACCTAATTGTTGCATCAGCGCGGAGATGAAAAGATGTTGCCTGTTATAAATAGCGAGGCAGAGAGAGAGAGAGAGAGAGAGAGAGAGAGAGAGAGAGAGAGAGAGAGAGAGAGAGAGAGAGAGAGAGAGAGAGAGAGAGAGAGAGAGAGAGAGAGAGAGAGAGAGAGAGAGAGAGAGAGAGAGAGAGAGAGAAGAGAGAGAGAGAGAGAGAGAGAGAGAGAGAGAGAGAGAGAGAGAGAGAGAGAGAGAGAGAGAGAGCACATTGCGGTAAAAAAAAAAAAAAAAAAACACACACACACACACACACACACACACACACACCAGTAAAAACGGGACTCATAAAATGTCCCTGGGACCCATCTGAATCAAAAACATAGATCTGGAACTGCTCTAATTCACCGCTTCAGTTCGAACCGAGGTTTGATTTTTTTCCCACTGAACGCTGCTGTGTGATTTGTGCAGCTTCATTCACAAACTGCACACACACACACACGCACGCACGCACGCACGCACGCACGCACGCACGCACGCACGCACGCGCGCACACACACGCACGCACACGGTCCCTGTACTACTATGGATGGCTAACGATTGGACAGGGAGGCCATGCCGTTACGAGAGAGAGAGAGAGAGAGAGAGAGAGAGAGAGAGAGAGAGCTGCAGAAAGGCTCCTTGGAGAGGAATAGGAAATGAGGTAGCATCAGAATACATTACACCATGAGCTTTGCGTGGGCACTCACACTCTCTCTCAGGGGCGTCACACCAAATTCTGGGCCCTGGGTACAAGGATTCACAGCGGGGCCCCCCGTGAATGTTAACTATTGAAAAATAGCAGGTATACAAGCTCACAGCGCGGCACCGAGTGCCGCGCTGCGAGCTTGTAGATCTGCTATTTTTTGAAAAATCGTGACAATGTGTGCCAAGAAACCTGTGTTTCCATGTCAGTGATGCTCAAACTTTTTCATGTGAAGGACCCCCCCATCTCCATCTCAAAATATTTAGTTCCAGGGACCACCCAGAAGCAAAATTTGAATTACAAACGTTCACTTAAAAAATACATACATTCAAAGATTTGCGCACATTTTCACGACTTTTCAAAAATAGCAGATCTACAAGCTCGCAGCGCGGCACTCGGTGCCGCGCTGTGAGCTTGTATATCTGCTATTTTTCTATAGCTAAAGTTACTAGGGCCCCTCCACCTTGGGCCCTAGTAACTCAGTCCCACTTTCCTACCCTTGTCACGCCCCTGCTCTCTCTCTCTCTCTCTCTCTCTCTCTCTCTCTCTCTCTCTCTCTCTCTCCACACTCACGCTCTGTGACTCACACGACCGTCCATTATTATTCACCGGCGTAAATCCATTCCTACTTTCGCTCCAACTCAACAAACACTTCGCTATATACAACTCATCACTTGATCCCTATCCAGCAATCTTTCACAGATCGGGTTATTTACACTTAAGGGTTATTTTCCCGGGGAAAACTTGCGTAAGCCATAGCGTTGTTATCCCCAGGTCTAATTAAATTTGAGTCTGTCTGACGCTCTCGTGTCTGTCTGTCTGTCTGGCATATTACCCCAAAGATATACTTCCGTTGGCCGAACCTCGCCACTCCCAGTTCGAACGTGCCGCCCGCCACCCACAAAGTGACAAACATTATTAAGGTTAACTGTTTGGAAAATCAACATCAATTAGTTATGTCGTCTGTGGATGCGACGTGGCGGTCGCATATCTCCCGATTAGGGAGTCTTACTGGCAAGGGCGTCGAGGGGGGGGGGGGGGGGGGGGGGTAGTGGACTGAGTTACGAGGGCCCAAGGTGGAGGGGCCTTAGTAACTTCAGCTATTGAAAAATAGCAGATATACAAGGTCACAGTGCGGCACCGAGTGCCGCGCTGCGAGCTTGTAGATCTGCAATTTTTGAAAAGTCGTGAAAATGTGTGCAAATCTTTGAATATATGTATTTTTTAAGCGAACATTTGTAACTCAAATTTTGCTTCTGGGGGGTCCCTGGAACTAAATATTTTGAGATGGGGGGTCCGTGGCC
This sequence comes from Nannobrachium achirus, assembly GCF_963921795.1. Taxonomy (NCBI): domain Eukaryota; kingdom Metazoa; phylum Chordata; class Actinopteri; order Myctophiformes; family Myctophidae; genus Nannobrachium; species Nannobrachium achirus. The sequence continues at coordinate 19,569,823 of NC_137828.1, read as the reverse complement.
AAATACACATCATCTTGGGGGTCCTTCACATGAAAAAGTTTGAGCACCACTGACATGGAAACATTGGTTTCTTGCACACGTTTTCACAATTTTTCAAAAATAGCAGATCTACAAGCTCGCAGAGCTTGTAGATCTGCTATTTTTCAATAGCTAACATTCATGGGGGGGCCCACGGTGAATCCTTGTACGGAGCCCCCTAGTGGCCACTGGAGGGGAAAAAATATATATAACGCTAATTCGTGGCCACCAATTACTATTTTGTGGGCATGAATTAGTATTTCGTGGCCACCAATTACTATTTTGTGGGCATGAATTAGTATTTCGTGGCCACCAATTACTATTTCGTGGCCACCAATTACTATTTCGTGGCCACCAATTACTACTTCATGGCCACCAATTACTATACTATTTCGTGGCCACCAATTACTATTTCGTGGCCACCAATTACTATTTCGTGGCCACCAATTACTATTTTGTGGGCACGAATTAGTATTTCGTGGCCACCAATTACTATTTCGTGGCCACTAATTACTATTTCGTGGGCACAAATTACTATTTCGTGGCCACCAATTACTATTTCGTGGCCACCAATTACTATTTCGTGGCCACGAATTAGCATTATATATATATTTGTTCCCTCCAGTGGCCACTGCGGGGCTCCGTATCCTTGTACCCAGGCCCCAGAATTTGGTGTGACGCCCCTGCTTACTGGTATTTAATTGTGCCAACCTTTTTTTTTTGTTTGTAGTTAGTACAGTATGTTGCTAGAGGTGGGTCACGTACTGTAACTATGAAATGAAACATATAGCGTTAGTTTATGCAGGACTAGTGAGTCTCACCCGACCTCAGCTTTAATCAGCTGTCATTACAGCACACTCATAATCCAATCAGAGCTCACTCCCTTTGAATACGGCTTGCATTCACTCCACCCTGTAGACAATAGGGCTTCCGGTGTGTTCCACAATTCCTAGCGGAAGTGCTGCGTTTAACGGACGTTACGTCATGCGATGCGGGTCTGTTTACATTCCCCAGCGAAAAAACTAAAATAGATTGTAGCTCTTAACTCACTCTTAATAGGTGTAACATTGCTTGAATCAATGTTTTTGTTTGTATATTGTTTATTGCGAGCGTAACCGACGTAGCAGGAGACGTAGACCAGATTCTTTCGTGCAGGGAATACGTTTGCAGGAACACCGCACTGTGAAAAAAATACAGCTTCCGGTGAAATTCAGCCCCACCTCCTAGAACGTCTTCTGCCTTCTATTGTCACCAGGCTTTTCTCTTCGCAGATGAGTAAGCCTGGCTACGCGAGGCTACATTCACTCTAGCTCTGCTTGTCTTGGATCTACCTTTTGATCAGAGTCTGGCATAGGCTCAAATACCTGTGATTTTATGTCTACTGATTCAAATATTGCTTGTATTCAATGTATCGCTATTGTACTACTATTGTAGCCCTATGAGGGGTTTTGCTTAAAGTTCCCTGATATTGTTTAGCAGGCATGCAGGGAACATCTCCGAACACGGAGCACTTAAACGTCAAGTTTAACCGTATTCCATTTGTTGCAATACATGGTTAAATCTACTTTGAAGTGAGTGTTTCCTGACTAAACTGAGCATGTAGGTGTACGGTAGGCAGAGGTGGAACTATAACTCACATTATTTACTTATTTACGTAAAAATATCATTACTACAAATACAATGTAGAAATTCTCTGTCACAAGTCTGGAATCCAAAATTGACTTAAATAAAAGCACAAAAGTATCGGTATCTAAATTTACTTAAAGTACCAAACGTAGAAACTACTCATTATGCCCAGTTTCAAAAGTTTCTAAATGCATACAAAATGTTTTGAACATAGGAGATCTATACGCTCACAACGCATCACATCACGACGCGTTGTGAGCTTGTAGATCGGCTATTTAAATAGGGCTGAAATGGTAAATGTGTGTTTTGAAATAATAATGGAAACCTACAAAGTAACTACTGTAGTAGTTTTCTAATACTTGTAGTGGGTAAAAAGTACAATATTTGCCTCTGAGATAGACAGTAGTGGAGTAGAAATACTCCAGTAAAGTAAAAGTACTTCAAAATTGTACTTAACTCTTAGTTAGTGCCAATTCCGAACTAGTTTGGCTTTATTTTTCTATATCAGTGTGCCGATTTATTTATTTATTTTTCGAGCCGGGCCGCCGGCCGTCATCTGTTTACACGGCCCGCGAGAGCGTCGCGCCGCCGATATTTACCATCCACTCCAATGCAATCCAGGATCTTTAGAGCTCATTTTCTCTGTTCCATGCATATCCATGAGGTGTGCAAGGTTTAATCATGGCTAAATCGCCGAAAATAGGGCTTCTAAAATGCTTGGTAGCCAGTAGCTAACTTCATCCTGTCCCTGTTCATGCACAAAGGAAAGTGTTCAGGCGCGTCATGGCTGCGCACGGCTTGTGCATATACCAGCGTTTGTCTATGGTGGATTCTATGGCCATTGGGCGCCCTCTAGTGGTGAAAAGGTGGCACTGAAAGAGTTAAGTCCAGTACTAGAGTACATGTACTTAGTTACATTGTATGAGTTGAGTTTGTTCATGACATACAATATTGACTGCAATGAAAGCCAACGACTTCATTATTGAAGTACGTTTCATGAGTTTAAATGACTATGGCAAAACCTACAAATAAAGGTGCTAACTCTGTTTGGCATCTCTGTTTTGGACATGTTATTACAGGTGAAAATATTGAAAATGTTCCATTAATTCGTTGAAAATAGCAGCATTGCGGTGTGACACATAGATGCATTATACCCTGAAAAACCTGCATTATACCCTGAAAAACCTTGTTGCTTGTTTTCTTCTGTAAATAGGGCTAAAGTGTTTTCTGGAGAACTGGTCTATGTGTACAGCACCTACAATACATGAGGAGACCATGCGTTGATGCCGGTACGGACCTTTAAATGCATTCATGGAGGTTCTCTAACAGCCAGCAGCTTGTCTAATAGATAGCCACCATGGATAAAGCAGCGTTATCGCCCAAAACCTAAACAAATCCACAGCAGCGACTGTGACTGAGAGGATCGCCTCTAAACGAGGTAGAGGGAGCGGCGGTCCTCCTCGCGCTTCGCCGCAGGGACGTGCTGGGCCCCTGATTCAGCCCAGGGAAAAGAGTTGGAGAGGCCCTCATTTCAGCGCTATAGAGAGAGATCTCTATAACCCTAACCCATCATTTTATTATTATTTTTTTTTCTAATGGCCGGCCGTTCGGGAGTTGTCCCGCTTTTCCCAATGGCCAGCACGTCCCTAGCTGCTTCGCCGTAAGAGACGGTTTTGTGAGGGTTTTGTTCTTATTTGCGGCAGGCAGCGGCCAGGAGGCCTAAGTCAAGTTGTCAGGCCGCGGCGCAGATGTTCCACATTCCTCTTAATGAGGTAACCTCGGCGGGGCGCCTGACAGGAGAGCAGCCTCGGAATGGATGGCCGGGGGTTAGGGTCGAGGTGAGCGGGTCACCGTCCAGCAACTACAAGAGGAACAAGAGGAAAACAAACCGATGTAATAGTGCTTACCCCAGCGTATAAGGGTAACTTGCATTACATTCGTTGCAGTTTGCAGCGGGGGAAAAGAAAAAAGAAAAGTTCACGAGTTACTTGACACCCTCTGCACAGTGCCCCGAATCCAAGATTCATTTTGCAGGACGACTCCATGAAAAAACGAAAACGCCTTCCGTACGTTTTCTGCAAGATGCATTGCTATAATTAAGAATTTACCCTCTGCATAAGGTTATCAATCATATTTCATACTTCGCAGAGGTTAGCAGACAGAACGGCAGAGGTTGCATGAGCTATGTACGTTCCCCTGTCCCATTGATTGATAATGTATTAACTGTTACCAAACTAGACTTAGAGGTCAGATTGTACAGAGCTTTGATTGCTCTATTGTTCCAACTAATGATTATCATTATTATTAATTCGATTTGCACACAGATTTACACGTCGGCGTCAATGGCACGCATGTTTACACGATTTACACGGACAAAACGTACACATCGAGTAAGACTCCCTAATTTTCAGGTTGGATACACAAACTTTAGAAGGCAATGGTAGCCAATCAGGAGGGAATATGGGAAATGGGACAGATCCATGTTGATGACATGACTTTAGAGATACTGTGTACCGCTTTGCGTGATTTTAGGGCAGAATCTGTAGGAGCAGTGTCCAAGAATGTGTTTTTGCAAGAATCGGCCTCATGGTGGCGCTAGAAGAAGGCCAAATGAGGGGTGGAGGTTGTGGTTTGGCAGCCAAGGAGTGTGTGTGTGCAAAGTGTGGCATGGATAGGGGCTAACGGTGGCAGAGATATGAGTAGGGCAAAAGTGTGACGTGACATGTGACGGACAGACTGACAGAAAGACAGCCGGTGGAGGTTTTGATAGTAAGTATAGTAAAAAAAAATGTACAGTGGACAATTGGACTTCTGTATGAGAGGGAAGACTTGAGCAGTGACTTAATGGTATAGTACAGGGGTTTTCAAAGTGGGTGACGGGGCACCCTGGGGTGCCGCGACGGCAGTCCAGGGGTGCCGCGAGATCATTTGATAATATTTGGAATTTATTTGGACACTTGAAAAAATATTTAGTATCATTTTAAACTTGAAGTACAAAGTTATTTTCAGTCAGTTCTAACCAAAATGTCTATTATCTCAACGTTTTCCTCGCAACATAATCACTAAAATATCATCACTGTTGGGCAGAAACCTTGTATCTCCAAGTTTCAAATGTGTACGTCTTTTGGTAAAGCAAAGCCCTGCTTCATCATACAAGACTGTCGCACAAAACTAGTGAAAACGTTGTGTGCTTGTAGATCTGCTGTTTTCACTAGTTTAGTACATTTTATAGATGATAAATACAAAACGAACGGTTTGGAACATACAAGGTTTCCACCCGACAACGACTATAGGCCTATGCTATAAATATAAGGTGCTCGGAGTGAGAATTATAATGTAGGGGTGCCTCGGATTAAAACAATATTTATGGGGTGCCCTGAGACAAAGAAGTTTGGGAACCCCTGGTATAGTAGTCTTAAGACATCTGTAAAGAGGAGGGAAGACTTGATCATGGTGACTTAATGAGGTTACCATGTGATCGAGTGCTTACTGTATGAAATCACACCGCACGACGTCACAAAACAGAACCACCGCCTTCGGCCATAAACAATTGTGAAACGCACGAGTGTGACGCACTTCGAAACTCACTTAGTGCTTTTAGCACTTGTGCTGTTATTAGTCAAGTCATTATGAAGATCACTTTTTTCCATTTGGCCTAATGAGGCATAGACCGGCTTCACCCCACTAGGACAAGCACACCGGAGCAGCCAGCTTCCCCAGCGTGGTTTTTTAAGCGGTGACTAGCCGCTTCCAATGTATGCTCATGTCTGTCCTCACTCACTCACCGTCGTCCAGTATGAACAGGATCTGTGCATGCGCGCGAGAGAGAGAGAGAGAGAGAGAGAGAGAGAGAGAGAGAGAGAGAGAGAGAGAGAGAGAGAGAGAGAGAGAGAGAGAGAGAGAGAGAGAGAGAGAGAGAGAGAGAGAGAGAGAGAGAGAGAGAGAGAGAGAGAGCGAGCACATTGCGGTAAAAAAAAAAAAAAAAAAACACACACACACACACACACACACACACACACACACACACACCAGTAAAAACGGGACTCATAAAATGTCCCTGGGACCCATCTGAATCAAAAACATAGATCTGGAACTGCTCTAATTCACCGCTTCAGTTCGAACCGAGGTTTGATTTTTTTCCCACTGAACGCTGCTGTGTGATTTGTGCAGCTTCATTCACAAACTGCACACACACACACACGCACGCACGCACGCACGCACGCACGCACGCACGCACGCACGCACGCACGCACGCGCGCACACACACGCACGCACACGGTCCCTGTACTACTATGGATGGCTAACGATTGGACAGGGAGGCCATGCCGTTACTAGGCTGTCTCCTGTTTTCGTACAAGCCCAGGCAATTAGTCGCGGAAACAAATGGGATGCCTTCCTGTTGTTCCTGTGCATATTATCTGGCAACAGGCCCGTGCACAAGATGTCCATCTTTTAGATACCGCTGTTGTCGGCCAGGAAACCTCTTATTGCGACCGAAGGTCGCAGTTTACCACGAGAAATGTCACAGCTTGTCCGTGTCGACGGACGTGTAGACGTGTATATGCACACGGTGGTTCTATGGGTTTGTCGCTCTGACATCATGCTCTGATGTCACTGTGATGTCATGGGAACCACTCTTAACAGAATGAGTTTGCCGCTCTGACATCACACTCTGGCTTGATGTCCCTTTTATGCCCAAATATGGAGATCGCTGATGTCGTCACGAGTCACACTTGCATCACGCTCTGGCTTGATGTCCCTTTTATGCCCATATATCGAGGGCTTGGAGCGCAAAGGGCCTAAGTGAAATTTTCATTTTTTTCACAGGACAGTTTTTCATTGATTGTAATAATTAAACTACAAACAACATTAAAAAAGTATAATTTAAAATACATTCATTGAAGCCTAATCTGTATTAAAGTATAGATTGATTAAACATATTTCTTTTTATTAAATAATTACAATCAATGGAAAGCTGTCCTGTGAAAAAAAATGAAAATGTCACTTAGGCCCTTTGAGCTCGTCACGAGTCACACTTGCATCACACTCTGGCTTGATGTCCCTTTTATGACCATATATGGAGGTCGCTGATGTCGTCACGAGTCACACTTGCATCACACTCTGGCTTGATGTCCCTTTTATGACCATATATGGAGGTCGCTGATGTCGTCAAAAGTCACACTTGCATCACACTCTGGCTTGATGTCCCTTTTATGACCATATATGGAGGTCGCTGATGTCGTCACGAGTCACACTTGCACATTTTAATTATGTCCTTGTCCGTTTTATGCCCATATATGGAGATCCCTATCCCGATGTCATCAATATTAAGGGCATATCTGGGAATGCTCATATTTGGTAATGCCCATTGCCCATATATGGGCATGTTCTGACATCACATTGTTGACTATCATGCAGGGGTCTCCATATATGGGTAAGTGGTCCGATATACATCACTGGCCAGATGGCCAAGAATTGGCGCAACCTCGCCCTTTAGGGTGAGGTCGCATGTCCCCCCCTGAGGCGTCTTACTAGTTTCCATATTTCAACTCGTTGTATTTTTTCCATAAATTAATGCCTATACTTTGTCATACTACAGTGTCACACAAAAGTAACGAAAAAATAGGCGATCCACAAGCCCCCAAAACGCATTTTGAGCTTGTAGATCTGCTACCTTTTTTTTGCTCGTTTGAATTTTTTGGACATAATATGAGGTTTCCACCCAGGGGCATAGTTCCGCCGATTTAAAATGAGCCCAATACGGAACTAAAACTTCCTATGATTGGCCGCTAGTTTCGTTGTTTTCCCCCTGGCCGGTTGCAGAAAGAATTGTTCTCCATTGGATCCCATTCATTTCCCCCTTTCGTGTTCTAACCTTAATTAACATTTTCATGAATACTTTATGGTTCCTATCGCTAGTTAAAAATTGCCTTTCAATATTCGATGATATGCGTTTTGTGAAAATAAGGTCCCATTTATGTTAAAATTGATGATAAAGTTGCGGGGGGCGTGGCCAACTAAACTGATACCAGCCGGCTGTGTTCTTCTTTGTGTGCTGTATTTCGGGAGGCTCCGACCACATTCTCCCATGTATCTCTGTGGTTGCACGTGACCGTTGGCAGCCAATAGCATCCTCTGGTGCCTTTACAATCTATGATGGCAACACCCATGCCAAGGAACCATATTGTGTCATTTGCGCTGCATAGAAACCAATGGCTTGGCTTTGTCCATATCTTTTATACAGTCTATGTTTCCACCTGACAGCAACGATACACTGATTGCTGGATTGTGACAGGTCTAAATCTATATCATGTAAATGTGACAGCTGCAGTAGATTAGAGATTATCATGATTGATTATGTGTGACGTTATAGAGTAGATACAGTGTTCATTGATTATACTAGAAGCTGGGCCGCCCTTCGGGCGGCCCAGCGTCTAGTCGGCGACCTGGCCAACTCGGGAAGATGTAAATAGGGAATGAATGCCCCGCCCTTTAATGCAAACCCCATTATGGAGATCTCTGTATCAGTCTGTGTCCCTTTTATGCCTATATACGGAGATATCTGTCTATACTCTATCTGTGTCCATATCTGCCCATATGCCCATATATGGAGATCTCTGTATCAGTCTGTGTCCCTTTTATGCCTATATACGGAGATATCTGTCTATACTCTATCTGTGTCCATCTTTTATGCCCATATGCCCATGGAGATCTCTGTATCTGCCCATATGCCCATATATGGAGTTCTCAGTCTTATGCCCATATGGAGATCTCTGTATCTGCCCATATGCCCATGGATATCTCTGTATCTGCCCATATGCCCATATATGGAGTTCTCAGTCTTATGCCCATATGGAGATCTCATATGCCCATATATGGAGTTGCGGCGGGGAGCGCGCGTGCCGAATCTGTATCTGCCCATATGCCCACATGCCCACGGAGATATCTGTCTATACTCTATCTGTGTCCATATCTGCCCATATGCCCATATATGGAGATCTCTGTATCAGTCTGTGTCCCTTTTATGCCTATATACGGATATATCTGTCTATACTCTATCTGTGTCCATCTTTTATGCCCATATGCCCATGGAGATCTCTGTATCTGCCCATATGCCCACATGCCCATATGCCCATGGATATCTCTGTATCTGCCCATATGCCCATATATGGAGTTCTCTGTATCTGCCCATATGCCCATATATGGAGTTCTCAGTCTTATGCCCATATGGAGATCTCATATGCCCATATATGGAGTTGCGGCGGGGAGCGCGCGTGCCGAATCTGTATCTGCCCATATGCCCACATGCCCACGGAGATATCTGTCTATACTCTATCTGTGTCCATATCTGCCCATATGCCCATATATGGAGATCTCTGTATCAGTCTGTGTCCCTTTTATGCCTATATACGGATATATCTGTCTATACTCTATCTGTGTCCATCTTTTATGCCCATATGCCCATGGAGATCTCTGTATCTGCCCATATGCCCACATGCCCATATGCCCATGGATATCTCTGTATCTGCCCATATGCCCATATATGGAGTTCTCAGTCTTATGCCCATATGGAGATCTCATATGCCCATATATGGAGTTGCAGTGATGTCACAATGACTCAGCGCTTGCGCCCGGCACTGCAGTGATGTCACAATGACTCAGCGCTTGCGCCGATTTTGCACCGATTTCCGCATAAGGAGATTCCGAACGTTTCGCGCCGGTTAGGGAAAACCGCGCGTCGGGTCGGGTCGAGGCCCGGCACTGCACTCCGTGCCGCGGCGGGGAGCGCGCGTGCCGAATCTGAAGCCGGTGGGACGAACGGTTCTCGAGATATGCGGATTACAGACAGACACACACGCAGACACGCACGCAGAAACTTCTCGCATTTATAGATAGATTAATATCTAGCCTAATGACACATCATTGATACTGTAAAGCTTGTAAGAGTCTAGATGTCTACCTAGTGTCTGAGTAGTTATTGTTTTGGTAAAGCCTATCTTGTTATGGTACAGCTCGTTCCAGAGGCCTTGAAGCCACAGTATAACTCTAGTGTTAGACCATTCTTCTTGGCAGAACTCTTTTACCACTGACCAGTGTTAATTGTACTTCTGTCCATGATATCATGTTATATAAACTTGACCATACCACCACCTAATATAATTGTCTTGTCTCCTCATTCTCATGATTATTGATTGATCTGAATTCCACCACACAGCAAAACCTGAATTTCAGACTGCAAATTGAAAGTCATCTAGAGAGGATGTGTTCCAGTATAAAACGGCTGGCATCACACATAAGCAGGGGCGTCAGAAGGGGTAGGAAAGTGGGACTGAGTTACTAGGGCCCAAGGTGGAGGGGCCCTAGCAACTATGAAAAAATAGCAGATATACAAGCTCGCAGCGCGGCACTTGGTGCCGCGCTGCGAGCTTGTAGATCTGCTATTTTTGAAAAGTCGTGGAAAATGTGTGCAAATCTTTGAATATAATGTATTTTTTAAGCGAACGTTTGTAACTCAAATTATGCTTCTGGGAGGGTCCCTGGAACTCAATATTTTGAGATGGGGGTCCGTGGCCAAATACATACCATTTTGGGGGTCCTTCACATGAAAAGGTTTGAGCTCCCTGACATTGAAACATAAGTTTTTAAAAACAAAACCTTAGAAGGATTTGAAATATTCAAAGATTTTCATGATTTTTCAAAAATAGCAGATCTAGCTCGCAGCGCGGCCCTCGGTGCCGCGCTGTGAGCTTGTATATCTGCTATTTTTCAATAGTTAAAGCACAGGGGCCCCACAGTGAATCCTTGTACCCGGGGCCCAGAATTTGGTGCGACACCCCTGCTGGCATCACACAAGACAGTAGAAACAAAATACTGTACGCAGCCTCTTCAGCTCCCTATGTGTGTCTGCTGCCAAATATGCTAAAATCCAAGGTGTTTGATCGTTCTACATCGTTCTACAGTCCTTCTCCAATCATTTCCCTTTTTTAAGGCAGTCTCAAGACATGCCATGAAATATCTCACATGTCGTGACGAAAGACAAGAATACAGTAAGTCTAGGAATGCCTTGAAGAGAAATCTTAAAGGTGATACACCATGCATTTAAAAAGTATTTATGTCATATTGTTTGTCCCAAAAACGTTTTTCAAAAGGTTTGAGGCTAAATTACCACTCCTGAATAGAGAGCCTCTCATTTTTGAATGGCTCTCAGAGCATTTTCAGCTGCAGTACCACCAAAAAAAAATCTTCTTCAAAAACGGCCATTATTGACGGCACAAACGGCAGCAAATCTGGACAGCCTTTTTTGAGAACCTGTGGGATGCTTTTAACCTCCACCTTCCCAAAACCAGAGAAAGACACAACGGTCTGAAATGGGACTTTGTGAGGATAGAAGGTGCTAGTGGGACCCCCCAAAAAAGGTTTTAAAATAGGAAAAGTGAATTTTCATGGTGTATCACCTTTAATGTTGGGTGACTGCTGAATATGATGTAGCTGTTTCCTGAATCCTAATAGTGTTCACCAGAAGAACGACAGACTGGCATTAAAGGACCATTTCACCTCTGGGACAACCAGATCTTATTTTATTGTTCTTTTGGGATGCGATCAACACGAGTAGGATAGTGGGCAGTGTTTGGCGGGAGGGCAGTTGGTGACGTCACAGTAGGTGTACGTGCGTGTGCGCGTGCATGTGCATGTGTGTGCGTGTGTGCGTGTGTGTGTGTGTGTGTGTGTGTGTGTGTAGGTGTTTCAAAAGTGTATAAAGGGCCCATGTTGGGGTGTATTGTTTGGTGTTCATTCTTAAAGACAGTGGGTGTTTTATTGTTTTTCTAAAGGATGGGTTTAGCGTGACTGTAATTAGTGAATGGAGAGAGGGCAGCTTTGTGGGATGGGGAAAGCAATGGCTTTTTCTTGAGGGCGGTTTACCGATCAGCCTGGGGTTCTATTCCTTGTAGGATGGGGAGATGATGATTTTGGATTAATAGCATTGTGACTCCTCTGTCATAAAGGTTTGTGTACACATTGGTGAATGGAGGGTCACCGTGTTGGGGGGGAGATTGTGGCTCTCTTATGTATGACTTTAGTCTCATTCTGTATGTACTGGGGACAGTGGATATGGCTGGATGGACATGCTGCAACATGTGTGATGTCCACAACAGGGAGAGGGGATGGATCACTTTACCTAACTATGGTCCTGACCCCAGCATGGGTTAACTACAGCAGGTCCATGCCAGTAGAAGAATGGTCACACATCAGGGGGTGGTGTAAAACAATGATAGGCCTACTGCTAAGCTCAGTGACCACAACACAGGGTGTGTAGAAACAGGGCATGCACTTTTAGTGGATAATGCACTATATATTTTTCCAGTATGCACACATGGATATAGTTATAGAAACCTATTACCTAGCCAAAAGTGAGAAATTCCATACATGAAAATAAAAGAATAAATAAGTAATGAAAAACAGCCGATCTACCTGCTCACAGAACGAGGCGACATGGAGAGAGAGAGTAAGATGTGACAGGGGGGTAGACGCTGACAGATCTACAGTACAATTATGGCTTGTACTGAAGCTATGTTGATCGTTTTGGGGGCAAACATATAATTTATCGATTGGGTCTCGAGATAAATAAATACCATTTAAATAAAAAACGTTTGGAAGCAATTAGTATACACAGAGTTTTAAAAGGTTATAGTGCAAATAATATTAACAGACCAGTAAATATTTAGTTATTATTTGTTTTACATTAGCAAGCCTTAACTAACTATGTCAGGGTGTCTGATATGAATTTCGTCAAACCTTAACATAGTTACAGTGGTTATCACTATCAATACTCATTAGTTGAGTTTTGTGCTCCTACAGTACATAAAATCAGCGTCTGAGGGATGTAGATTATCTCTGTTTTTTTCTTCCTATTTATATATTTTCAATACATGATAGGGACCATAGTAATAATTAGACAACTTATTGTTTATTTCCTGGGTGTTCTGTAGGGTAACTACGTTTGTAATCAGCCTGTACCATCCATGAGCCTCACACCATGTACGGTAGTACATTTACAGTAAAACGTTTAAGCCCATGCATAAGCTTACTATTTAGTGTTTTATCTATGACATTATTGTATTTCACTGGCTGTATAACGGACAGGTATAGAGGATCAGCTATTCATTTACACTATACTTGTCTATTTTCCTCTCACTACATTTTGTTTTCCCACTACAATTAAAAAAGCTCACCGTCATACACATCAACATAACTACAAAAGCCAGCACACCATCAACAAAACATCAACACCCGTACACATTACAGCAGGACAACGCCGAAACACATGACAAAATGCAAAACATGAAACCAAAAAGTCACAATATTTTACAAACAATGTGCTCAATAGACTAGTTTCAACAACAATCGTTAATCCTATAATACATCTGGTAACAACTTATTGTTTATTTCCTGGGTGTTCTGTAGGGTAACTACGTTTGTAATCAGCCTGTACCATCCATGAGCCTCACACCATGTACGGTAGTACATTTACAGTAAAACGTTTAAGCCCATGCATAAGCTTACTATTTAGTGTTTTATCTATGACATTATTGTATTTCACTGGCTGTATAACGGACAGGTATAGAGGATCAGCTATTCATTTACACTATACTTGTCTATTTTCCTCTCACTACATTTTGTTTTCCCACTACAATTAAAAAAGCTCACCGTCATACACATCAACATAACTACAAAAGCCAGCACACCATCAACAAAACATCAACACCCGTACACATTACAGCAGGACAACGCCGAAACACATGACAAAATGCAAAACATGAAACCAAAAAGTCACAATATTTTACAAACAATGTGCTCAATAGACTAGTTTCAACAACAATCGTTAATCCTATAATACATCTGGTAACAACTTATTGTTTATTTCCTGGGTGTTCTGTAGGGTAACTACGTTTGTAATCAGCCTGTACCATCCATGAGCCTCACACCATGTACGGTAGTACATTTACAGTAAAACGTTTAAGCCCATGCATAAGCTTACTATTTAGTGTTTTATCTATGACATTATTGTATTTCACTGGCAGTATAGCGGGCAGGTATAGAGGATCAGCTATTCATTTACACTATACTTGTCTATTTTCCTCTCACTACATATTTGTTTTCCCACTACAAACTGTTTCACAGTTTGTTTGTTACAAACTGTTTCCTACAAACTGTACACAGTATATCAATCATAAAGTGTAGAGGACCAACTATACAACACAACTATGCAACATCTACTGGCCTGCATAATACCTACAGTAATCAACTACTGTATATTCAGCACAAATATACATCACCAACAGAAATCATCAGCATCGTCACTGCACACTGGGACTAGCACACAAAACATAACACACAAAACATTAAAAAAACATAACTCGGGCATTCACGTGAAGACAAAATACACAATATGTTCTAATAATAAAGTGTTCAACAGACTTTTGCTCAACAACCTTTTAATATCAATTGACTGTGTAAATAACTGAAAGTTTTTTTTTTTTTTTTTTTTGCATAGGTGATCGGAAAGTATGGTTTCAATGTATAGTTTGGATATTTTTTTTGTCATTTTACTGTTAAGTTAATGATAGGATCATGGGTTACCTATGGTCATAGCGATGGATATGCATCTTTATGTATAACCTTGTTTATCTGAACTGAAGTAAGAGTGTTTTCTAAATGCAAAAACAGTTCACTAATACCAAATGTGTTGATATCCTAGAAAACACATTAGCATCAAACATCAACTATATCAAATTTGTCTACAGTACACTATCTACAGTACAGTATACTGTGCATACTAAAAACCTGTAAGATTCACCATTGCATTTCGTGAAATGAAAACCTACTGTACGTTTTTAGAAGCGTGAATAAACTTTAACTATACCTATATCAACATAAAAACATAGATGAAATTTTGTTGCAGTCACACACTATCTTATCTCATGCACGTTTCTATATGCTACACGTCACAGTAGGTGCTTCTAGTGGCAGTGGGTCCTAGCTAGTTAGTTGTCAGGCAAGTGAGACAACCGCTGCTTTCAGCACATTTTGCAAATACATCTAATATTTTTAGAATATGGTCACAAGACTCTTTTTTTTTTACTGTCATATTGGGATCCCCCAACATTAATTTGACATGGGACTCTGTGGCACAACGGTAGCGCGTCTGACTCCAGATCAGAAGGTTGCGTGTTCAAATCACGTCAGGGTCAAAGCTTTATTGATCCCTGTGAATAAATTGTTCTATGCTATTATCAGATGTAAAATGTAATTTAAAACAAATAGTGCTTCACAGGATTAATATAATATGGAAATTTGGTGTCACACTGATAAGAACCGGGGGCCAAAATAAACCGACCGCTCATTAGATGCAATGTAAAAGTGGTCACAGGCAGCACTCGCATGTAAAACTGCGACGATCAAAATCTGTAACTTATGTGACAATAAAACTGCATATGATTCTATAAACATATGTCATTACTGCCCATTTAAGTGAATAACACATTTGTAATTCATCTGCTTTATTATATGATGTTTATTATACAGGGGGAAATGCAAGTCATTCAAGGATTGAAAATGTTTGGTGTAAAACACTAGCTGGTTTTGACTACACACACAAATCATTTCTTTTATCTCCCTGAAATTTATGTTGTTCACATTAAAATTGTACACACTACACTCATACTAGGCCATGGGTAGGCAGTTTAGCCATATGTAACAGTACTAGAGGTATATACATTTGGTACAATATAAAATATAATATACAAGACTGCATGAACACCACAGATGCCAACTTCTTTCTTATTTTATTCAATGTATTGTATTTTTATTTTGTGTGCGAATAGGTTTATTTTATGTAAACTAGATGGTATCAAGGTATAAATATATTGCACCAGTTATTTTATCAGTTGTCATGGGGAGGGTCAGTTTAACCTATTGCAATTATCCAGATCCCTCCTACATTAAATTTCATTGGTTGGTCAACGTTCGGTCTCTCTAATACCCGCCTCTCTCGGGATCCTTTTTCTTTAAATATGAGGAAGACCAAACAATTTAACTAATAATTTCTCTATTCAAGGATGTATTTGAAAATGTTTGATGTAAAAACAGTAGTTAGTTTTGACTACACACACACACAAATCATTTATTTTTTCTCCCTGAAATTTACGTTGTTCACACACAGTTGGTACACACTAAAATATGCTCACACTAAACATCACTATGTGCTACAGTGATAACACAATTATACACAGGGTTCATTAAATACAAAACTTGTTTATTGTTATTTTGCTTACAAGAATGCAAGAGTATATTTTATTTAATGTATTGTATTTTTATTTTGAGTAGAAAACATGTACATATATATACAATGATAATGATAAACAACATAACTGGCGGAATCATCATACAAAAAAATACTATGTGGTAAAGCTACGTTTTTTATTTTTTATGCTTACAAGATTGTATGAACACTGTAATGAATGTGGACACTATACAATATAGGCTATGCACTTTCTTCCATGTAACATTGTATTTTAATAAATGATTCATGAATTCTCTAGCAATACTATAGCTCAGTACTTGGTTCTACAGATGGTGAGTTTATCCAGAAAGGAATGAGTTTGTTCATTACATTATGGTGTGTCACATCATCACCCATTTCATCAGCTGCGATATCTAACCTCAGTTCATTAAGAAAGACTTCGCAGACACCTTGCACTCTGTCTTCTGTAGTAATAATACCACGAGTTTCTAACACATGCATGATCCCTGAAATAAATCGCTCTGTCCATAGCATTTTGATAAATTCTTTATAATGAGCAAATACATAATAACGTGACACCGGATAACTAGTTTGCGCCCCATCGCACCAATTATGTGTCAAACAACAACAGACTAATGTAAGATCCCGGTCATTACTTAGTACAACAGTTAAAAGCTTATCAATGCATGCTTTTACAATATCCATAAACACGGTGCTAACCAGTCCATCGGGTTGGTCCAGAGCCAGGGGTATATTTGCTGGAGAGGGGTGGGAATGCACTGGAGAGGAGGAGAAGTGGTCAAGAAAAGAATACCTTTTAAACATGAATAAAACATACAATATATGCTGTAAAACTATTCTCTCTACTTTCTCAAATAATTACCAGCGTCAGAGCTTGGGGCATCAGGTGGTGTGTTACTCCAAAATGTAACAAGCTCGTTCAACACATCACGCTTCTTCTTGTTTCCGCCAAGCACATGATTATTATCAACAGCCTCTTTGATTTTTGTCTGAATTACATCCACATTCTTCAGCTCATATAGAAAAGCTTCACATATCCCTTGCACTCGAGATGTGGTAGTGACAGTTCCTTGGGTTTCCAGAACACGCATGATCCCCGAAATGAATCGATCAGACCAAAGTCTTTTCATTAATTCTTTAAAATGTATGAAGACATAATATTTAGGGATTGGATTGAGGCACTGGTGTTGGGTCTGACTAGGATGATCTGCTTGGCAGCCGTCACATTCATCTTTCCACAGATCAATTATTACCACATTCAGTAGCTTGATGATGCATACTTTTATAATTTCCAGAAGCTCTACATTGCCCAGACCATCTCCGTGATCCAGAGTCAGGGTTGAATTCACTGGAGATGGTGGTGAAAGCGAAAGCATTGGTGAGAAGGAGTAAGGTGTAGAGTAATTCACCGGTGAAGACGGTGGAACAGGATCTAATGCCAGATACTGAAAAAATATTGGTGATGATGGAGGTGAAGGACCACATGCAAGGGCATAGTATTCATCGTCCGTGTCGCTGCCATTGGGTTCGACCCATGGCTCACCTACAGTTTCCACTGGTAGAATACAGCTAGAGTTGGGCTTGTCAACTTCTTCGCTTCTTTCAGCAGATTCCTCCATGATGACTGGTAAAGACCACATTACGAGCAATAATACCCTTATATATTGTGAGAGGAATAGGCGTGGTGTGTCTTGCGAGAGGAAGAGGCGTAGGAGGGTGGACCAGTAAGGGGTATGAGGAGGAGGGGCAGAAGCAGATTGAAAACAAAGAGGTTTCATTGTTTAGACATAGCATTATTATTTTATAGTTCAGTACATGGTTCTACAGATGCTGAGTTTATCCAGAAAATAATGACTTCGTTCATCACATTATGTTGTCTCACATTTTCTTTTCTTTGTTTCTGGCTTCATGGTGTTGTCATCTGATTTGGTTGTATGCACATGCTTCCTTTTTTGCTGTTGTTTCACATGGCCACCAGAATTGTCCCATGGGATTTTCTTCAGAGCAGGAAACATTTTTATTACATTTCTTGTTTTCAGAATATCCAGGAAAGCATTGCAGGTTGATTCACCCTTGCCCATAATTATGTCCACAAGTTCAGTGGCTGGGTCCGCTGAGATACGATATCTATCCAGTTGTGTGATTAGTTTTCGTTCACAGATAAGCGAAATAAGCTTGAAGAGATTGTCAATATCTGACATCAGGGTGTTTTGAAGTGTTGACTTGTTTTTTCTTATACTGTCATGGGCTCTTCTGACTGCATCTGTGCAAGCCATGTATCCAGGACGTCCATGGTGTTGTGCTGCATAAGGCAGTGCCTTCAATTCAGGTCTAATTGCTGTTACTTCATTATTTTGTAGCATAGCAATGAACCCATAACAGAATTCTTCGCCCTTGCACAGCATTTTGTCCAAAAGCTCAACAGCTGCTCTGTACGGCGAGTGAGTGTCCCTGAGTTGTCTGTAGTCCACATTGCCAACAAGATCCGATTGGAAAGCGCAATCGATGAAAAATTCCACATCTGACATGATGATTTCTTGCAGTTTTGGCTTGTTTACCCTTAAAATCTCTGTAAACGTCATTCCCGGCATGAAACGAAATCCTTCCCTCTCTGTTTCAAAAACCATTGCTGGAAGACCGTACCACGGCATTTTCTCCAGATCAGGAAACCTGTCTGTAAGTTTTACGTGTTTTAGCAGAGACAGGAACACTTGGCAAATCTTTTCACCCTTGTTCATTATCTTATCAATGAGCCTATATGATGCATCCGAATAAGACATTTGCATGAGGTCCCGGTACTCTCCAGACACCAGTAGGCTTTCGTCAATTTCGAAAACACACTGGATGACATGTTTGATATCTGGAAGCAGTATTTTTCTAAGTTCTAAACTGTTTTTCCGTATCATATCTTTGGCTGTCACACATCCATTGCCAATCCCGTTTGGACGACTGTACCATGACATGTGCTGTAGATCAGGGTATGTTTCTATTGCATTTGACGCTTGTAGCAGACATAGGAACTCACTGCACGCAGTTTCACCATTGTCCATAATTATTTCCAAGAGTGCCTGAATTGTCTGTGAACTATCTGGGTTATTGTACACCATGTGCTTGAGCTTATTGTAGTCCCCATGATCCATCAAATGTTCTTCATGTCCAAAAGCCAACTGGAGGAGATAAAGTATATCATGCTCCAGTATGCATTGAAGTTTTTTAGAGTTTTCTCTGATCATATCAGTTGCTGACCATCCATATGGTAAATTTACCCCATTACTCGCACTGGGAGCTTCATCCTCTTTCACAGTGGACAACTGCACGGCCTTTTCTCCCATCTCTGGATAGGGTGGTGAAAGCGGTGGTGAGAAGTAAGGTGTAGAGTAGCCCAGAGGTGATGGAGGAGGTACACCCGGGCATGGACAATATTCATCATCAGTTTCAGATTTGGAATCGTGCATAGGATCGCATTCTACAGTTTCCACTGGTAGAATACCGCTAGAGTTGGTTTCATCCCTTCTTTCAACAGATTCTTCCATGGTGACTGGGGAAATCATAATATTCTACTCTCTAAGAGTCCCTTATATCTTGTGAAAGGAATAGGCGTGGTGTATCTTACGGGAGGAAGAGGCGTAGGAGGGTGGACCAGTAACGGGTAAGAGGAGGAGGAGCAGAACTAGATTGAAAACAAAGAGGTTTCTTTGTTTAGACATAGCTAACTATATTAGGTATAATTACTGTAGGATGATGGAAAAATGTGATGAGAAAAAGATATGTTTTTTATATGCTTTATTTTGACAAGAGAACATGATACATCTTTACAGACATGTTACACGCATGTTACAATTAATATAATATGGAAATAAAATGTGGATACACAATCTAGGGAAACACATTGAACATTCAACACATCATATGATTCAAGCAGACTATGATGCTCTCAAATCAACAGGAGAGGACACATGTATGGTAGGCCTATTGTTACTATGACCCATCGGTTTCTAGCTCATGATCCAACACAGGTCTTACAGTATTACAGTTGCCCCTTGACCACTGCGTATCTTCAGGTGGTTTTATAAAATCAGCCCACCCTGGTTTATTGTACATTGAAAACAGAGTAGCTCCAGATGGTTGTGACTTTTTGGAATTTTCAGGTACTTTTATGGAATCAACCCAACCGGGCTTATGGTCCATTGAAAACAGAGTAGATCCAGAGGGATGATTGTGATTAGGTTCATTCAAGAGTTTTTTATCGTGCACCAGGGGTACGCGTCTTGGTTTCTTTGTAGAGAGGTAGTTCGTACGATTTACACCGTTCAGGCGATCATCCAGCAACATCATCTTGCGAGTCTCTTTTGCTTTGCTGAAAAACCCATTGATTAATTTCAGCACGTCCTGCAGAAGCCACAAATCACCAGCATGAAAGGCTAAACGGATTGGAAAATACAATTCTTTGGTCATTACAGTCTTCGGCCTTTCACAAGTTGGTCCCATTGACTTGAATCTTATCAACAACCATAAATATGATCGTGAACAGTCGATAAGGAAGGCTTCTCCGCCTGATAAACGAGTAGGCATCGCTTCATCCACTTTCACCATATCCGATGGTTTGATGTAGTCCGAACGTTGACCAACCAATGAAATTTAATGTAGGAGGGATCTGGATAATTGCAATAGGTTAAACTGACCCTCCCCATGACAACTGATAAAATAACTGGTGCAATATATTTATACCTTGATACCATCTAGTTTACATAAAATAAACCTATTCGCACACAAAATAAAAATACAATACATTGAATAAAATAAGAAAGAAGTTGGCATCTGTGGTGTTCATGCAGTCTTGTATATTATATTTTATATTGTACCAAATGTATATACCTCTAGTACTGTTACATATGGCTAAACTGCCTACCCATGGCCTAGTATGAGTGTAGTGTGTACAATTTTAATGTGAACAACATAAATTTCAGGGAGATAAAAGAAATGATTTGTGTGTGTAGTCAAAACCAGCTAGTGTTTTACACCAAACATTTTCAATCCTTGAATGACTTGCATTTCCCCCTGTATAATAAACATCATATAATAAAGCAGATGAATTACAAATGTGTTATTCACTTAAATGGGCAGTAATGACATATGTTTATAGAATCATATGCAGTTTTATTGTCACATAAGTTACAGATTTTGATCGTCGCAGTTTTACATGCGAGTGCTGCCTGTGACCACTTTTACATTGCATCTAATGAGCGGTCGGTTTATTTTGGCCCCCGGTTCTTATCAGTGTGACACCAAATTTCCATATTATATTAATCCTGTGAAGCACTATTTGTTTTAAATTACATTTTACATCTGATAATAGCATAGAACAATTTATTCACAGGGATCAATAAAGCTTTGACCCTGACGTGATTTGAACACGCAACCTTCTGATCTGGAGTCAGACGCGCTACCGTTGTGCCACAGAGTCCCATGTCAAATTAATGTTGGGGGATCCCAATATGACAGTAAAAAAAAAAGAGTCTTGTGACCATATTCTAAAAATATTAGATGTATTTGCAAAATGTGCTGAAAGCAGCGGTTGTCTCACTTGCCTGACAACTAACTAGCTAGGACCCACTGCCACTAGAAGCACCTACTGTGACGTGTAGCATATAGAAACGTGCATGAGATAAGATAGTGTGTGACTGCAACAAAATTTCATCTATGTTTTTATGTTGATATAGGTATAGTTAAAGTTTATTCACGCTTCTAAAAACGTACAGTAGGTTTTCATTTCACGAAATGCAATGGTGAATCTTACAGGTTTTTAGTATGCACAGTATACTGTACTGTAGATAGTGTACTGTAGACAAATTTGATATAGTTGATGTTTGATGCTAATGTGTTTTCTAGGATATCAACACATTTGGTATTAGTGAACTGTTTTTGCATTTAGAAAACACTCTTACTTCAGTTCAGATAAACAAGGTTATACATAAAGATGCATATCCATCGCTATGACCATAGGTAACCCATGATCCTATCATTAACTTAACAGTAAAATGACAAAAAAAATATCCAAACTATACATTGAAACCATACTTTCCGATCACCTATGCAAAAAAAAAAAAAAAAAAAACTTTCAGTTATTTACACAGTCAATTGATATTAAAAGGTTGTTGAGCAAAAGTCTGTTGAACACTTTATTATTAGAACATATTGTGTATTTTGTCTTCACGTGAATGCCCGAGTTATGTTTTTTTAATGTTTTGTGTGTTATGTTTTGTGTGCTAGTCCCAGTGTGCAGTGACGATGCTGATGATTTCTGTTGGTGATGTATATTTGTGCTGAATATACAGTAGTTGATTACTGTAGGTATTATGCAGGCCAGTAGATGTTGCATAGTTGTGTTGTATAGTTGGTCCTCTACACTTTATGATTGATATACTGTGTACAGTTTGTAGGAAACAGTTTGTAACAAACAAACTGTGAAACAGTTTGTAGTGGGAAAACAAATATGTAGTGAGAGGAAAATAGACAAGTATACTGTAAATGAATAGCTGATCCTCTATACCTGCCCGCTATACTGCCAGTGAAATACAATAATGTCATAGATAAAACACTAAATAGTAAGCTTATGCATGGGCTTAAACGTTTTACTGTAAATGTACTACCGTACATGGTGTGAGGCTCATGGATGGTACAGGCTGATTACAAACGTAGTTACCCTACAGAACACCCAGGAAATAAACAATAAGTTGTTACCAGATGTATTATAGGATTAACGATTGTTGTTGAAACTAGTCTATTGAGCACATTGTTTGTAAAATATTGTGACTTTTTGGTTTCATGTTTTGCATTTTGTCATGTGTTTCGGCGTTGTCCTGCTGTAATGTGTACGGGTGTTGATGTTTTGTTGATGGTGTGCTGGCTTTTGTAGTTATGTTGATGTGTATGACGGTGAGCTTTTTTAATTGTAGTGGGAAAACAAAATGTAGTGAGAGGAAAATAGACAAGTATAGTGTAAATGAATAGCTGATCCTCTATACCTGTCCGTTATACAGCCAGTGAAATACAATAATGTCATAGATAAAACACTAAATTGTAAGCTTATGCATGGGCTTAAACGTTTTACTGTAAATGTACTACCGTACATGGTGTGAGGCTCATGGATGGTACAGGCTGATTACAAATGTAGTTACCCTACAGAACACCCAGGAAATAAACAATAAGTTGTTACCAGATGTATTATAGGATTAACGATTGTTGTTGAAACTAGTCTATTGAGCACATTGTTTGTAAAATATTGTGACTTTTTGGTTTCATGTTTTGCATTTTGTCATGTGTTTCGGCGTTGTCCTGCTGTAATGTGTACGGGTGTTGATGTTTTGTTGATGGTGTGCTGGCTTTTGTAGTTATGTTGATGTGTATGACGGTGAGCTTTTTTAATTGTAGTGGGAAAACAAAATGTAGTGAGAGGAAAATAGACAAGTATAGTGTAAATGAATAGCTGATCCTCTATACCTGTCCGTTATACAGCCAGTGAAATACAATAATGTCATAGATAAAACACTAAATAGTAAGCTTATGCATGGGCTTAAACGTTTTACTGTAAATGTACTACCGTACATGGTGTGAGGCTCATGGATGGTACAGGCTGATTACAAACGTAGTTACCCTACAGAACACCCAGGAAATAAACAATAAGTTGTTACCAGATGTATTATAGGATTAACGATTGTTGTTGAAACTAGTCTATTGAGCACATTGTTTGTAAAATATTGTGACTTTTTGGTTTCATGTTTTGCATTTTGTCATGTGTTTCGGCGTTGTCCTGCTGTAATGTGTACGGGTGTTGATGTTTTGTTGATGGTGTGCTGGCTTTTGTAGTTATGTTGATGTGTATGATGGTGAGCTTTTTTAATTGTAGTGGGAAAACAAAATGTAGTGAGAGGAAAATAGACAAGTATAGTGTAAATGAATAGCTGATCCTCTATACCTGTCCGTTATACAGCCAGTGAAATACAATAATGTCATAGATAAAACACTAAATAGTAAGCTTATGCATGGGCTTAAACGTTTTACTGTAAATGTACTACCGTACATGGTGTGAGGCTCATGGATGGTACAGGCTGATTACAAACGTAGTTACCCTACAGAACACCCAGGAAATAAACAATAAGTTGTCTAATTATTACTATGGTCCCTATCATGTATTGAAAATATATAAATAGGAAGAAAAAAACAGAGATAATCTACATCCCTCAGACGCTGATTTTATGTACTGTAGGAGCACAAAACTCAACTAATGAGTATTGATAGTGATAACCACTGTAACTATGTTAAGGTTTGACGAAATTCATATCAGACACCCTGACATAGTTAGTTAAGGCTTGCTAATGTAAAACAAATAATAACTAAATATTTACTGGTCTGTTAATATTATTTGCACTATAACCTTTTAAAACTCTGTGTATACTAATTGCTTCCAAACGTTTTTTATTTAAATGGTATTTATTTATCTCGAGACCCAATCGATAAATTATATGTTTGCCCCCAAAACGATCAACATAGCTTCAGTACAAGCCATAATTGTACTGTAGATCTGTCAGCGTCTACCCCCCTGTCACATCTTACTCTCTCTCTCCATGTCGCCTCGTTCTGTGAGCAGGTAGATCGGCTGTTTTTCATTACTTATTTATTCTTTTATTTTCATGTATGGAATTTCTCACTTTTGGCTAGGTAATAGGTTTCTATAACTATATCCATGTGTGCATACTGGAAAAATATATAGTGCATTATCCACTAAAAGTGCATGCCCTGTTTCTACACACCCTGTGTTGTGGTCACTGAGCTTAGCAGTAGGCCTATCATTGTTTTACACCACCCCCTGATGTGTGACCATTCTTCTACTGGCATGGACCTGCTGTAGTTAACCCATGCTGGGGTCAGGACCATAGTTAGGTAAAGTGATCCATCCCCTCTCCCTGTTGTGGACATCACACATGTTGCAGCATGTCCATCCAGCCATATCCACTGTCCCCAGTACATACAGAATGAGACTAAAGTCATACATAAGAGAGCCACAATCTCCCCCCCAACACGGTGACCCTCCATTCACCAATGTGTACACAAACCTTTATGACAGAGGAGTCACAATGCTATTAATCCAAAATCATCATCTCCCCATCCTACAAGGAATAGAACCCCAGGCTGATCGGTAAACCGCCCTCAAGAAAAAGCCATTGCTTTCCCCATCCCACAAAGCTGCCCTCTCTCCATTCACTAATTACAGTCACGCTAAACCCATCCTTTAGAAAAACAATAAAACACCCACTGTCTTTAAGAATGAACACCAAACAATACACCCCAACATGGGCCCTTTATACACTTTTGAAACACCTACACACACACACACACACACACACACACACACACGCACGCACGCACACACTGTAATAGATTCTATGAAATGTAATCTATTTGTTTTATATGTGCAGTCACGTGTCTGTCACTTTACCTAAGAATACAGTAAGACTGACTCAGCAACAGCTGTCGGGACCGTGGCTCCACGCGCGCTCCGACGTCATCAGTCCATACATGGAAGACTCTTCAGAATTGTATCTTTAGACATTGTTTAGGATACACCCTCTCAACTATTCTTGTCACACTGTCCGTGTATATAATGGGACCATGCCTGAGAAATGGGAGGCACAGTTAAGCATGCGTGTGTCTCAAAGAGCTCTTGTGTTAATATATTGTTAAATAAATATTGTACTCATTGCACTTTCACCTTCTGGAAATTCAGTTTATTTATATTACTATTCAAATAGTATGATGCTTAAAGAATTCTATTACAGTGGCGACTCTGGTGGGACCGGCATAATCTGTCTGTCAGCTTTTCTCTTTTTCTGTACAGGACACACTGGCTATTGATTCAGAGCAGCTGACGGACAGGGATCGCCGGTCGAACTTAACCGAGGGTGAGAAGTATCGTGAATACAATATGATTTGGGAGGCCAGACGTGGTCATTATAATTGCATGTACCCGGGACAGGCCACGACAATTTTATGCGGCTGTCGTACTTGCATGAACAAAATTTAATAGAGAGATGCCTTGCATGTATAGAAGGTATCTACCGTATCTCGGAAGTATACTGTTTAAACGTACAGTACCCGTGTAATTCGGGGTGAAAGCTAATACGTAGCTCCACGTGATCGTGGGTTGTTTCTGTTAAAGTACAGTACCTGTAGGAAACCAGGGTTAGGGTTGATTATCGATTGGGGAATCGCCTTTCGGCAATAATCATCTCGGTATAGGATATTGCATGACGAAATATTCTCAAAGACGCCGCACGTGGGCGATTCGTGGAAAACGAAAATATAGAACGTTAAGGACGTACGTAACCAGACGTAGAATATGAAGGCCTAATTATGAAATAGTCGTAACCAGACGGGATATATTTAACTATGAAAGCCAGACTTGGTTGTTAAATAACTGCCCACAAAAGGGGGGATAATATAGTTAAATGGTAATTTAAATATATTACATGGTAATGATATTAATTATGCATTTATGATAGTCAACTAGAAGTGGGTAGTTGGAAGAAAGAAAAAACAGAACCCAAATAGGAATCGGTATTATCTTTTCTTTCCACTTTCTTTCCTCTGTCTGGGGTAGAATGACCTGGGAAAATAAGAAGGTCTTATGTCATTAGGACATTGGGTAGACCGTATATGGGTTTTGCCACCTTAAATATTTTGTGGAAAGCGTAAGACTCGAGCTGCTGGGGGTGTGAATGTGAGTATGTAAATGTAAGGAAATACATTTTTGGCCTATATCAAATAACTGATGCTAGTGTAAAAAATACCAGGCAACGGGAGAGTCTGTTACCTTATATAAATAATCAGTCGTGGTCGAGCGATCAATATATCTGAAATGAAGAAACTGTTTGGAGGGAATGCTGGAGTTTCAGTTTGACTGGTAATAAAGAATCCCCGACCATCATGGTCGGCTGGGAAAAACGGCTTTCCGGTGATTTTAGGCTATAATGTAAGCCTATAGACTTCAAATTACACATTATTATTTGTCTAAAGTGTTAGAGCTACAACAAAACCCCTATTATAATTAGTCTAGACCTGTCAAACTCTTGTGAGTCTGTCTGACACGGCAGCTGAGCTGCCTGCTTCGGTTGCGTTCTACTTTCGCCGTACAACAGTTACGCGTGGTGGGGGTTGACAGAGCGCCTATGTGAAATGAGCAGAAATAGCGTTAGCAGAATGAAGTTTCCGGCGCTGGTCTCTTCAGAATAAGAATACCCCTAAAAGCCGGCTATAATAATACATTATGTACTGCACGTTAGGTTTGAAGCTCTTGGAGCCTGGCTTATTTCTGCCGGCTCCCAGATCGGAAATGTTCTTTCTGCTCACTTCACGGACCTTGTCGGAGCTACAAGCTGACAGCACGGTGAAATGCGCTGCGCTGTGAGCTTGTAGGTCTGCTATTTTTAAATGAGATACAGGGTCACAGCAGGCACGGGTTCCTTTGCTGGCTATTTTAGAAGCGTACCGCACCGGCCATACGAAGAAGCGTATAGGCCTACATTGAGGAGACGATTGTTCTCGTGCGTCAACGCTTGCATAATCATACAGCAAAGGAAACCTCGGCACAATTAAATAGACATTATTTGTTTTAACACTAAAACCCAGGGACACATTGGTTGGGACAGACCTGATGAGAGTAGGATATTATAAGACGGTAACGTAACGGACCACTACTCTTGGTAATAGTGTAAGATCTGCTGGTTCCAAGGCAGGATGGGGGATATATTGATTGTAATGGTTGATGAAGGCTTAAGTTGGTCTTAATATTTAAGTGGGACATCAGTTTGACTGTTAAGGCTGATTGGGAACATATACTGTAGCAGCAGTAATTGGTGACTAGGCTAGATCACATTGTTTGATTAACAGTGATGTTTGAAGGTTAAATGGATGAATTTACATGTATGTGTTGACCAGATCATTCTGGGTTGACCTCTAAAGCTTGACTTAGATTATTTTACCAGGGTTAAATTAAGGTTGGGTAGCAGTCTATTCTTAATTATTAACACTACGGTAAAATCGGTTGGCATTGCTTTGTGACAGGTATTAAGTGAGGTAATTTGTGGGTGAGAACCACATCATAGACATGGTAGTGGACGTCAGTCTAAATGGTTTAGTAGTTCATTAATAGACAGCTTGGGCTGTGATTGACATTATGCTATTTGCTGATTTGGATAGGACAGTGTAGAATAGCTGGACATGGGGAACAGGTGCCGTGCTTTAGGAATGGTGGGGGCCTGTGGAAGACAACCCCTGCTGTGAGAATAACATTTCTGTGGTCCATCCCAAATGTGTGTCAGTCTGGGTGGAATGGCTGTTTCGATATTTGGGCCTATTTGGCCTTTGTACGCTCATTTAAAAGGAGAATGTAACTTATTTCAGCCAGTGGACTGAAGAAGAGATTGTCCAAAATATATCTTTAGCTTTGCAGTTTAGCAGTCGTCAAAATAAAAGTGACCATATGAACTAATGAACATTGATTTAAAATAGGCTGTAGTCAGCTTGTTGTCAGGCTATTCTCTTCATAGGCCAAGCAAGGACTAAGGGTAAGGGTAGGAAATAAACAGTAGTGCAAAATATATATGGTTGGCTGAAAACTTTATTGATAAAATATTTCTCTAATTCAGTGAAACTCAAGCAAAGTGATGGTGTAATCTGGTTACACAAGTATGTCACATACAAGAAGTTAAATGTTTCAGTAGAATCTAATTTTTCCTAATATAGACAGTAAAAAAAAATGGTTGCCAACCTGTCAGTATATTTTCGCATACTTCAACTTGTGTGGAGACCAGTGCTCGGGGGAGCACTGCTACTAGTTTAATTTTAAAGTCTTAGCAGCCAACATGGCAATTTCTTTGAGAAAGGATAAACAACCGATTGGTTGGATGACTAGCTTTTAAGTGTAACCATTTTAAATTCTTAGATGTGGCATGTAAAATGTATCTAAAGAAAGGGAGCTGAAAAACGGGCACTAAATAGTGGTGAATGTATGTACTTAATATTGTAAGATGGGTAGTGAAATTATCCAATGTACTGGGGTTTTCCCATGTGAAAAATAGACATAATATTATAATATTATATTATTTGTTATTAATGGAGGACATGTGGTCAGATCTAGAGAACTGTTTCCGGACAGTACAATTACTGTAAAATGTACAGGGCCTCTAGAAGTAAGTGTGACAATTCTCTCACAGCAGCTGTTCAGGAATACACTGTCGGTTCATGACATAGTATTGACAGAATTGCCTTAAGAAGGATTCTGTGTAAATGTAAAATACTTTTGAGATTGCAGGGCATTATAATTAGATGGCAGATGATTGTAGCATTAGTATAAGGATAATGTCTGGTTGTGTTGTTTTATCATATTGGGAGAAGCCAGGTTTTTCAAACATAGACTTTGGGAAATCCTTTACTCTGCTTACTGCGTGTCCATCAGGGGTTCACCTGTCACTTGAGCTATACTGGGAGAGGGCAAATGCGATCACATTGACAGTCTGGTCATCAAGATGGACTAGTTCCGCATCTGGAGAACAATGTTGGACTGGGGACAACATGACACTGAGAATGTTTCTCAAACGACATTTTGGGACTACAGGAATCCATGACTACTACAGCCAGGGGCATGGCTTTGACTCTGTGGGGGGCACACAGAACACAGAACTTTCCTAAGGAACATGAAGGGGACATTGTGTGAACACTTTGAACGGACTAATCACTATGTTTTTTTCCCGTGGGGTGTTTGTAGTGCTTCCTCTCTCAGTGGGGTGCGAACGTGACAGGGGGGAACGATGGTGAGGCCGTAGTAAATTGGTGAGTACCTATAAGGAAGGATTCATTGAATATGATTAGTGGCTTGGCTTCCATATGGGAAAAAAAATACAACTCAATAGTCTAAATGTCTACTTAAAGGGACAAAGGATAAATATGGTCCTAACCAAAACCATATTAGATAGGACATTTATATAGATAGGACATTTACTTATAACTCAGGAAATATATAAATAGGACATTTACTTATAACTCAGGAAATATTGTTTAAAGAACATGTAGTTTTTGAAACCATGATAGTTTGAAAAAGTGTTTATGGAAAAAAGCGTTCTGTAGATTGGAACCCTATTTAAAATACTCTATAGTTAGTATGGCCATAACTATATATATTGGGATGGTTTTAAACCGTTCAAGGCATAACACAGTCTGCGAAGAGAATTGTCCCACTGGAAAAATATGATACCCAAAAAGATAAAGTATTCTTTAACCCTGCACTAGCCATACGTAGTCCTTAGGGTTTATAAGGAGGGTCCCAGGGAAATAGTCAAGATTTGTCTAACCGTACAAACCTAATTTTTACACTTACATAGGATGAGTGTTGCATTGCCCTAATTACTATACCCATAATGTTAGATAATCTAAAACAGTGGTTCTCAAACTGTGGTACATGTGGGCAACCCTTTTGGTGGTACTAAATATTTATATTATACTACAGGTAATACTTCTGACCAAGCAATTGATTGAAATAGGCTCACATTAGGAATATCATCAGTTTGCATGGAAAGTTCACAGATAGATAAATCTGTTTCATAACCAGGTCATCCATTATTGGCTTAGAAATGAATCTTCATGAATTCAAAGCCAATTGGCCACCTGAGCCTGTGCGTATATGGGGTGGGTCTACGTACCTATATTTTAACTTGGAGAGACACATATTTTATGAGATGGTACTTGGCGTAAAAAGACATTTCTAAAATAATCCAGAGACCTATACGTAAGCAAAACCTAAGAGTGATGCAGGCGTGAGGAACTATAGGAGTTCAATGGACATTTAACATCTTTCTAGTTTAAATGTTATGTAAGTGCTGGGGACTAATGACTAAGATAGGGAAAAATAATGGTGTTTTTAAGTGTATTGACATGCGTACACAAGTAAAGTTTAAAGCTGTTTTAGGTAACCTACTAGTGTGTGAATAACTATAGGAGTAATGTTGAAACTGGTTAGAGTAGGACCAAGGCGGATTAGTCTTGGTGTGTTGAGCTGAAATAACCAATATAGGATTGTACCTATTTCCTACATAAAACAAAGTAAGAGTCCTTTGCCTAGGAAGATAATATATGATTTATGTGTTCCTGTGCATAAGGAGGGTATATGATTTGGTGGGAAAAATATATTTCTAGGGGTATTATTTAAGTTGCTCAACCAGTGGGCTATTTAGGTGTAATCAAATATTTTTGATTGTTTTTTCTATTTTACTTAATAAAAACGCCACTACAGATGGTTACTAATAGGAAAAGATCTGTGTTAGGGGTTAACTGGTTATTATCAAATTGGTTACTGGCTGCTATGCAGCATATGCCATGCCGACCTTAATGTAAAATAAAAAATGCCTTTATAAGACTATTCCGTAAGTACCAGTGTTCTTTTTGAGAATCCTCCTTGTAATATAAACACTATCCATGAAGTCCCTAGGAATTTAGTGGATGGAACCCGCGATAGGGGTGGGTCAATGCGGTTGCATTTAGTTTCTGATGAAATGTAGTTTCTGATAGAATGCTACTACACCAGTCTTGTGTCACGAGTGACGTGGCTGTTCCCATGGGGGGGTGTTGCGGTGTTTATATATTTTTGTATCTCCCTGCTCGTGTGATGTTCTTCCGCTGAGCAAGGGGTGTCATACGACCATTGGGAGCGTGCACGTTGTGAGCGCTGAGCAAGAGTGCAACGCGTCACAAATACGACCATTGGGAGCTGGTACGTTGGGAGCTTGTACTGTAAATCATACTTTATAGATCATCCTCTATTAGAAGGCCAAAATGCTTCAGTTAGGAGAGTGATGAGCGTTATTAGCGTTATATTAAAGACTGGGAACTGGGTTTAGATACCAGTGCTTCTCAAAAGAGGGGGGAGGTAATATATGGAAGGTAATATAAATCATAAAATATATGGATTATAAAAGAAGTATAAGAAGAATTCCTATAAGAAGAATGGTAATATAAATCATAAAAGAAGAACAGGATATGAATTAGCCTTTTTATGAGCATTAGGCTATTAATTATAAGAGGACTAGAAGAGGTTACAATTATAGAATGACTCTAGTACATTTTCAGGTTTGTTGAACTCCTGCTGGGTTAATGACCAGCTGATAGACATGGGAGATACACCCTTGGAGTCACTGTATGTTTGGGAATAACAGGAGCCTGAACCACTGAATTGAAATGCAAGGAGTGGCCACTGAAGGGAATTCAAAGAGCGTAAGTCTGATATGATTGAGTGATACCCGGGTAGAATGAATGGGACAGTGTTTTTTGAGAATCACTGGTTTGTTGGAGAATAATGTTGAATGCATTATACGGAGTATGTTTTCAAAATTAGGATGTTTTCACCTTTGAAAATGAAAGAACAGTCACGCTAACTATATTTTTGATTTCTCTCTATAGGGATCCTGAGTCCCATTTTGGACGGAAATGAAATATATTGTATGTCGTCTAATGAAAGATTGTTTTCTCCCACGAATCACTTAGGCACGGAGAAAGGTGTCAAGTGTTTTAATGCAAAATTGGGTCCTCCCATGAAAGGATTTTCCAATTTTTAGGTGCTGAAATACTCTGGGGGTCTTAAGAGAGAAACACATGTTAAGTTGTGGATGTCTTAACGGATTTCTCTTTTCTTCCCAACATACTGTATGTGTTGTTAACATAAACTAACTAACTAAACCCGTAACAACATGTCTATGCTATGAAATATTGTTGCGTAGATGAAATGTAATTACAGGAGATGTCAAAATGTTTCCAAAAACATTAAGTCAATATGGAAACAAATGGAAGGAATATGTCAAATGTGTCTAAAACACTATGGTAAGAAAATACTTCCACAAATTAAGGTATGTAAAAATATAAGATATCATTCATTATTGAACCATTCATGACGTGATAAATGCTCCCCATTGCCATGAAAATACAGAATATTGTATAGATTATAAAAATCATTCTAGGTTAGGATGTGATAACCCTTGGTGCTGAGTTTTCTATTTTCAGTTTTTTAAATCCAAAAAAACTAAACCATACATGAAAGAATGAGATGTATGGAACCAAAAGATGTCTGGAAACCAGAACCACCAGATTGCCATGATGGAACTGTGCCAGGGACATAACTGCCTTGAATCCCCTCCACTAAGAAGGTCAACCTGACTGCTATGAAGGACGTGTTGGAAAAAAGGGGCGCAGAAACCCTATGACATGACATTGCCCAGATAAGGGAAGAAGAGAAGAACCAAGAAGAGAAGGGACATGTTCACGTTGAGCTCATGTGGAGAATTGCAGGAGAAACACATACACAAACAAAATGCTGGCTTTACGAAGTGATCGCTCAAACCTGAGGGTCGTAGGATGGAATTTTCCCAAGATATGCATCATTGGTTTTTTCGCCCCTACCACATTAAAATGTGTCTAATAAATATCCTCCTGGAGATGGAAAACAAATCTCATTACATTTACTGTTAATGACCATATATGATGATATATGATCAAAGGGAGGAATTGTAATAGATTCTATGAAATGTAATCTATTTGTTTTATATGTGCAGTCACGTGTCTGTCACTTTACCTAAGAATACAGTAAGACTGACTCAGCAACAGCTGTCGGGACCGTGGCTCCACGCGCGCTCCGACGTCATCAGTCCATACATGGAAGACTCTTCAGAATTGTATCTTTAGACATTGTTTAGGATACACCCTCTCAACTATTCTTGTCACACTGTCCGTGTATATAATGGGACCATGCCTGAGAAATGGGAGGCACAGTTAAGCATGCGTGTGTCTCAAAGAGCTCTTGTGTTAATATATTGTTAAATAAATATTGTACTCATTGCACTTTCACCTTCTGGAAATTCAGTTTATTTATATTACTATTCAAATAGTATGATGCTTAAAGAATTCTATTACAACACGCACACACATGCACATGCACGCGCACACGCACGTACACCTACTGTGACGTCACCAACTGCCCTCCCGCCAAACACTGCCCACTATCCTACTAACACGATCCTGAGTTATTTATTTTTTGTTCAATCTGTGTTTTTAGATATTTTAGTATTTCAGCATGCTAAAGCATATGATGCTTTGTAGCATGCCTAGCCAGCTCAGTCCTTACATTGTAATGGTCATGTGCACGTTTCCTTTTGGGAGTGGAAATGTTTTTTTTACTTTGTAAATGTTCTCCCTTTCTCTGCAATAGAAGATTTTTTAAAAATCAAAAACAAGCATTTTATACAGTGTTACCAGTTATAATTTGACCCTTTTGTCACACAGGAGTCTCAAACAAGGTTGTTTCTTACACTAAATACGTATTTTGGTTAAATTACTTCTTTACACCATGTGATTTCTCTTTTTTGGCCGAGTACGATCGTCTTCTGTCAAATACGATAATTTTAAACCTCCGGTACAATAATTCAACATTTCCCATCTGGCAACACTGATTTTATATCATGATCAGTACACTAGATGTCCATGAGTTACGTCAGTAGGTGGCCAGATGTTTATAAATAACCACTAATCGAGTACAGCCCGGGTGCCAGCCTGTTCGCTCCGCTCCGCGATTTGTTTTGTCTCTCCGCATCACCGTCTGGAAAGCCTCCTATCTCCAAGGGGAGGCGGGACATAGACGCGGGATTCACACATCCGTGGCTTCCGATTGGTCCTTGGTGATGTCTGTCAAACACACCGGCGTGCTGAGTGTGTTTATGATGACGTTGCTACGATAACCCTACTCTGATTCGTTGGAACAACACCCAATCAGCAACGACGACGCCTACGTCCACAACTTGCTTCCTGAAATACGAGTCAACTGAACCAAAGATATTTAATTAATGAAGATAGCTCATCCTCATTGGATCCACTAGAGTGCGACATGGTACACAAATCCTACAAATAGACTCCTAAGTGGGCGCCGGCTCTGACGGCAAATCTCACGCACGTCCTGTTGCTATAGATCCCACGAGAGTGTGTTGCTGGGACAGCTAAAGAGCAATAATAAAGTTGATTTTCTGAGTTGTTGTGTCGCTGAAAAAAGCCACTTTAGTATGACAATTTTGTTAATATTATGTGGCTTGTGATGATCTGGTCCAATATTTACCGGTAGTTCAGTGACTATAGCTTCTGAACTATTATTTTGCTCTGTGTTCACTATGTTAGCTCTCCCATTGTAAATGAATAGACTCCAAACATGATTCCGCCTCCTAAAAAGGTATCTACCTACGTCACACAGAAACGGGAAGTACAGGTCTTTTGCACCCTCTTGCCATCGCCCTCTTGGACTGAACCATTTCCAGACTGTGATGCAGAGAGACAAAACAAATCGTGGAGCGGAGCGAACAGGCTGGCACCCCGGCTAAATCGAGTACCGAAGTCCTGACGTCACTCGTTCATCCCCATGGGTTGCGGAAGTAATTTCTCTAGTTTAGAGAATTACTTTGGGTCATCTTAAAATGTCTAAGAATAAGAATTGTCAGGGAGGTGACTCTGTATCGTTTACGGTAGTCAGTCACTCATATTTGATAGTCTATTTCTGGCGAAAAACGAATTCTGTGGCGGTAACATAACATTAGTGTTTTCTCGTAGTCAAAACGCCGTCTGCCGGAATGATTTGTTTATTTTGAACACGGTTCTTATTTGATGCGACATTAAACAAGTCTGTGGGAATGGGAGAGAAATACGTGACCCATGTTGGATACGTAAATTACGCCAGACTTGGGCGCTCTATTAACCACTTGAACCCTGTATGCTCTGCTGACCAGTGTAGGAGTTTATTCTTGTTCCCCTCCTTTTTTCGCTCTGCACCCTGAGTACCTGAGACGAATAACATTCTATGTCCGTATTTTAAAATTTTGGATAAAGAATTTTTTTTGATTTACCAGACTGTAAACCACAAACTAGAAGTTTTGAATTTCTTAAAGTCTTATTTGTACTCCCCCCTCATTTTGTTGAGTTAGATTTTTTTTACTTAACTCATATATTTTAGGAATTATAAGACATAATACTTGTGGAAAGTGGAAAAACAGTATATCTTCAGCAGTTTGTGGAACAACAGTCTAACAGTCTAAGTAGTCCGGCTGCCAACGTTAGCATTGGTATGATTTTATGGCCTAGGTATGATTTTTGGTATATAGTTTTTTTTATTGGCCTAAAATGTTGTCTATATATATACGTTCATGAAACCACCTGCTGACGGCATGTCAGCATTGAGCAATTTCTTTTATAGGGGGTAAGAGTTTGGGCCCATCACTTACCATACACTATACTGTAAAGGGAAAAAAAATACCCCCTAAGTAGCATGTGAGGGGTCAAACTAGGGGTTTATAATTATTCTGAATCCATTGCAAGCATTTGTTTTGCATGAAAAACCTTCCTTGGGCTTAAAAAGCCCCCCACGAAATGATGACTCATCACTAAACCATGTTTTTGTTTGTCTGCTTTTAGGCCAAGGAATGTTTTTCATGCCAAACCAATGCTTGCAATGTATTCAGAATAATTATAAACCCCTAGTTTGACCCCTCAGGCCCTCAAATGCTACTTAAAGCAGATTTTGGGGGTATTTCTTTCCTTTTATAGTATAGTGTATAGTAAATGAATGGGCCCCACACTTTTACCCCCATAAAAGAAATTGCTCAATGCTGATAGGCGGTCAGCAGGTGGATTCATGACTGTATGTATATAGACAATATTTTAGGCCAATAAAAAAAACTATATACCACATTCCATACCCCACCTCAGCCCAGACAAAACTGTCAAAAGTGATGACTCATCACAAAATCATATTTGTATGCGTCTGTTTTTAGGCCAAGGAAAGTTTTTCATGCCAAACCAATGCTTGCAATGGATTCAGAATAATTATAAACCCCTAGTTTGACCCCTCACATGCTACTTAGGGGGTATTTTTTTTCCCTTTACAGTATAGTGTATGGTAAGTGATGGGCCCAAACTCTTACCCCCTATAAAAGAAATTGCTCAATGCTGACATGCCGTCAGCAGGTGGTTTCATGAACGTATATATATAGACAACATTTTAGGCCAATAAAAAAAACTATATACCAAAAATCATACCTATGTTAGCATATGCTAAGTCGGCAGCCGGACTAAAGCCAGTGGTTCTCAAACTTTTTGCACCAAGTCCCACCTCAGAAAATATTTGGCTCTCCAAGTACCACCAATAACTGATGTTAAACTGCTACACGTACCCTATCCCAGCGATGCTACAACTACCCTAATCCCAACCAGGAGGCATTTTTATTAATTATACGCATTCCAATTAACATTTAGTAATAATACGATACGACTATTATTTGATTTTGTAACTGTAGAAACAGTGAAAAATAAGCATTCTTAAAATAAAATAAAATAAAAGCACAATACCAAATGGACGTGGAAAAGTGCTGTCAAATGTGTAAATTAATAATATTAATATTTGACTCATCAGACTTTTATAAGGCTTCATCTCTCTCAGCTATAATATTAATAATGGTTATAATATTTGACTCATCAGCACATTAGTGCAACAGACTTTTATTATTTTCCTTCTATAAAGGGGTCCCTGCTTCATCTCTGTCACAGCTAAAAGGGGTCCCTGCTTCATTTCTCTCACAGCTAAAAGGGGTCCCTGCTTAATCTGTCTCAGCTAAGGGGTCCCTGCTTCATCTCTCTCTCTAAATAAGCTGGTTCTAAACTCTTTATAGCGGTGCAGTGTTGCACACTGAAAACAGCCAATCTACAAGCTCACAAGGCGTCGCAGTCTCGTGGATAGCGGCGACTCGTTCATTGTATTGTAAGCTTGAGGAGTGTATTTATTTTGATGGGTAAATGACTACTCATTGAACTGTAGGCTACAATCTTGGAGTTGCTTTGCTTGCATGTGTTTCCTTATTTCCTCGTGACAATGCGGAGGACGGCGCGACCTACGCAGCACATGATCGCTATGTTTTTAACTCCTCCATTCTAAACTCGAAATATATCCACACAATCAAGGTTGACTTATTTTTCACCACCAAATCTGAAGAAACAGCTGATTATGCACTGGCGTTGACTTCCACATCCATCTCTCTGTATGCTTCTCATTTCTCCGTGCTCGGTGAGATCAGTCAGTGTGTGCAGCTGCTGTGAAGTGTGTGACGTGTGTGTGTGTGTGTGAAGTCAGTCGCTCACTGCGCGCTGTGCAGCAGGCATCAGCCAGAAGCGCAGCAGCATCGCATGCATGTTATGTTTCCTGCCTCGGCAAGGGGATGTTTGTGATTGGTTGGCTTCGGCTGTCAATCTAAGGAAAGGTTTGTGGTTGGATGGCCTTAGCTGTACATTTAGGGCAAGCGTAAAAACGCATGTTTTCATTGGCTGAGCGGTACATGCTGGGGAAATTTGACATCGCAACAGTCCCAGTCTCAGTCTTTTTCTTTTTTGGGGAATCTCCTTGCGTACCACCAGAGGGGGCCTCACGTACCACTGGTGGTACGCGTACCACAGTTTGAGAACCACTGGTCTAAGCAATATTCAGCAGACAAAGGGAGCAGATAACTAACTCATTTGCTGCCAAGGCCGAGGAGCCCGAGAATTTCCCGTTGTACGGCCCTGCCATGCCCGAGGAACCCGAGA
The DNA here is from genome assembly GCF_963921795.1 of Nannobrachium achirus. NCBI lineage: Eukaryota > Metazoa > Chordata > Actinopteri > Myctophiformes > Myctophidae > Nannobrachium > Nannobrachium achirus. The sequence continues at coordinate 19,531,152 of NC_137828.1, read as the reverse complement.
ATTTTTGAAAAAAACGTTTTTTTGACCCCAAAAACTATAGTAGGCATGATAGCGATCGCGAAATCGCATGTTTAACCCCCATAGCAACCCCATCTTTCAAGCATGGCAGCCATCTTTGTTTACATTTTAGGAAAACATAGTGGCTGTTATCTCATGAATGCCTGAACGGATTTCCATTCAGATTTTTTTGTTTGAAAGCTGTGAGCAATGTGGACACACGTGGTGCATGATCTAGGCATGGGTGTGCATGATCCGTGCACTATGAATTACATGGAAGTCTATGGAGACGAATGGCAGGATTGGAGTACGAAGGTATTGTTAAATGGCAGCAGATGAGTTAAAACCGACAATTAAACAAAATGAGGGGGGATTGCATTAACAATTTAACAGATTAAAAATGACTAGTTTGTGGTTTACAGTCTGGTAAATCCAAAAATATATATATTCAAAAAATTTCAAATATGGACTTATACTGTTATTCGTCTCAAGTACTCGTCTTCAAGTCTGCTATTTTCGTGGAATGTTTGACTGTTTATCTTCTTATGACATGCCCTGGAGTACTACATACTTGCCATACAAAAAAAAAAAAAAAAAAAGGCTGATCTACATGCTCACAACTCGTTGGAATGTGACACTTTGTGAGCTTGTAGATCGGATACATTTTGTGACTTTTGACCATTAAAAAAAAAAAAAAAATCTTGCCTGACATGCCCAAAATAGTGATGCCAGTTTGAAAGTGGTTACATACACTAGTGAGGAGATTGCCTTTTGTTATAGTGTGATAAGGGAGCAATCAGAATAGAGAAATGTGATCTCAGTGGTGAATTGATGCAGAAGCGGCTGTGTTGCTCTCTTTACATGCAAACACCATTTGGTCTCATGGCTCATAGAATATCCCCCAGAGGTGCTGCTGGCAGGGGCGTCACAAGAGGGGGGGGGGGAGTGGGACTGTGTTACCAGGGCCCAAGGTGGAGGGGCCTTAATTATTTGATACTTAAGCTATTGAAAAATAGCAGATCTACAAGCTCACAGCGCGGCACTCCGTGCGAGCTTGTAGATCTGCTATTTTTGAAAAGTCGTGAAAATGTGTGCAAATCTTTGAATATGTATTTTTTTAAGCAAACATTTGCAACTCAAATTTGCTTCTGGGGGTCCCTGGAACTAAATATTTTGAGATGGGGGTCCTTGGCCAAATACAGATCATTTTCGGGGTCCTTCACATGAAAAAGCACCACTGACATATAACACAAAATTTTCAAAAATAGCATATCTACAAGCTCGCAGCGCGGCGCTGTGAGCTTGTATATCTGCTATTTTTCAGTAGTTAAAGCAGAAAATAGCAGTGAATCCTTGTACCCAGGGCCCAGGATTTGGTGTTACACCCCTGGTTGCTGGCCAGATGGAGAGTAAACCCCCTTATTTGCATGGCATGCAACACTAGCCTTCATCTTCCGCAAGATTGAAATTGTGTCCTGCACAAAACAGTTGGTTAATGACTTTATGTGCAGCTGTGCTGACAAGGGAATTGACAAATATGAAACATGATATTGCAAAACACTCCCCGTCACTTAAACGGATGCTCCTCTCGTAGCCCCTTTCAATGCACCTCATTGCCTCATTTATTCCATTCATTTTAGGCCATCATCGTCCCCCTTTTTCACTGACCAAACAGACCTCGCTTGATTATTCCAGACGGGACGTAGGTCTGTTTCATTAGGGTTTGTTAATCAAAATATCCTGATATGATATAGGGGGCTAGGACAAACGCCTGAGTGATCAGTCACATACCCACAGCCTTATTTCATACCCATAGCCTTGTTTATTCCCAAACACAATGAGGTGATACGATGTGATCAACACAGCAGCCGTGTTTGACATGCTAAGTTCTTGCAGCAGTGCGGTCACTCACCGCTGTATCGGCCAGGGACGTGCAGAGAATGTTAGAGAGGCAGGGGCTGACATTTCTAAAAGGGCCTTTTGGTGGAAACATCGAAAGTAGCAGACCTCCAACCTCGGCTATTTTCGGTGCTTGATACCACACTGAACTAAGCATAACCAGTAAGACTCCCTAATCGGGAGATAAGCGACCGTAGATCACTTATCTCCACAAATAGGGCAAAAAATTGTTTTCCCAAAAACTTCCTGATCCATGTTGATGACATGAGTGTAGACATACTGTGTAGTGATTTTCGTGATTTGAGGGCCAAAACTGTAGGAGCAGTGGGCAAAAATGTGTTTTAAAAATCGGCCTGTAGGTGGCGCTAGAAGAGGGCCATGTGAGAAATGAGGGGTGGGGTGTCCGCGTTGCCTTGGCGGACGAATAGGTACCGGCCCCGGCTCTCCCGGACGCTCCTAGCCCGAGTTACGGCATTTTATGTGAGCTGCAGTGGCAGGGGGTCCTCCACTGGGGGCGTCACCACTTTTGCATCCGTTCTGGAGCACCAGGAGTGGGTGGTCCCCAGGAATTCCCCGTGAGCAGCCCCGTTGGGGTGGTCATTTGGTCATTTTTGCACATTTGGTCATTTTTTACATCTGGGGGTCCCCCAGGGACCTGGGGGTCCCTGAAGCTCCTTGGAGGTTGTAGTTTGGCAGGCAAGGAGCGTGTGTGCAAAATTTGGCATGGATCGGGGCAACGGTTGCGGAGATGAGCAGGGCAATAGTGTGACGTGTGAGGTGTGACAGACAGACTGACGGAGGGACTGACTGACTGACTGACTGACTTACAGTTTGTGGAGGTTTTGATAGTAAGTGCGACCTGACGGTCGCAATCAAGTCAATACTGGAGATGTGCCGTAACAGCATGGATTTCTACACAGAGAGGGCAATTCTTTCAACATAAGATGCTGCATTCAAGTTCAGGAGAGTTTGGACTAGGCAATTATCTTGAATACTGCCTTCAGATAGTGAATCTTGAGTAAATCTACTTTGTTACTTCACCACTGATGACAGCGTACAACATGTTGGCGAGGCCCACTATAGCAACACCTGCTGTGTTCTTAGCCAACTCCCTCCCCACTCTCGCTGGCAGTGCTGGGGAATCCCAGTGGGGCTGCCATTTTGTTCACTGGGCAGTTCCCTGTTGAAAATACTGTCAAGCTATTTATTTGTGTTGATGAAATGGTATTTTATCCTAGTCTTAGTGTATAAGTAAGACTATGGTTGTCTGATAAACAATGTTGCCTTGCATTCATCATTGCCTTTTGGTATTCAACCTCGGGCAACAATAAATTCCCAGGTGATCATAAACAATAAAAGCTATATTGAATAGACACTTCTGAATTTAATTATGTTGTGTCTCTGTTTCAGGACTACACTTTGAGGCAACTGATTTTATTGACAGCTACATTTTGTGCAATTACTTGTAATAATAAACTAGCAATCGCTTGTTTTATTTAGCAAGGAATAGAGATGAATTCCCCTCACACAATTCAAATTCTTACAGCACTTGCAGTCTTCTTTGTTTTTGTTCCAGCTGAGCTCATTCTGCTTCATGTGTTTAGCATAGAAAATCAGGCATTTTGGCTGAAAGACATGTTTTATTTTTATTCACAGCATTTTCACTTGTCTTCACACCATGGGCTCTTAAACTGCATAGTCAAGCAACCTTGAAATGTGTGAAAGTATCAACATATCTGTTGTTGTTGTTGTTCATCTTGGTGAACTCAGTGTTTGAAAAAGAAAGAAGAATGTCTGTTCATTGTCCAAGACCCCCTGTGTTGCAGTATTTTAAAACCCATTAAGGCCTGAACACATTATGACGCAATATTTTATGCTTTAAATATAAAAAAAATAGCAGATCTACAAGCTCACAGCGCGGCACCGAGTGCCGCGCTGCGAGCTTGTAGATCTGCTATTTTTTTAAAATCGTGAAAATTTGAATTTTGACCCGATTCTATAAGTGTCTTTTGAATCCTTCTAAGGTTTTTTTTTTAAAAACCTATGTTTCTATTTGTCAGCAATCTGGCCAGCCATCGTCAAAGAAAAGGTCCTTTTCACTTAACCGGAGCTCAGTTAGTCTGTTCTTGAGGGACTACTATGTCAGTGGTTCTCAAACCTTTTCATGTGAAGGACCCCCACAATGATAAGTATTTGGCCACGGACCCCCATTTCAAAATATCTAGTTCCAGGGACCACCCAGAAGCAAAATTTGAGTTACAAACGTTCGCTTTGAAAATACATAATATATTCAAAGATTTGCACACATTTTCACAACTTTTTTCAAAAATAGCAGATCTACAAGCTCGCAAGCGCGGCACTCGGTGCCGCGCTGTGAGCTTGTATATCTGCTATTTTTCACTGGTTAAAGCATTCGATAATTCTAGGCCCTAAATGGGTTTTAACCACTTTGCAAGCTTGTGTTGTGAGTTGTGACAGAAGAATAATAAATATAGGGCTCCGTTGCTGCTGGTATCCCGTCAAAGGAGAGTTTCACAAAACAGTTTTACAAAAACAAACTACCCTCTTATCTGGGCATCATTTGAGGTTATTGGTGCAGCAGAGTCGGGGGCTGGGCTGGCGCCATCCATTTCATCTCAATTATCCACCGGCCTAATGGCTGCAGCTATACACTAATACACCACTTTCAATGCATTTCAAAGGAAGGGTTGTTTATGTGCATTAAGAATGTTTTGCAGTACTTACATCACGCTGAAAGCAGTGTGCGCCGCCGACGCCGGGCTGTTGTGTGTGTACAACATCGCACACAGTGCTTTAGAGAACCTGGGGTGAACTCCGTTGTGAGCCCAAATGAGTGCGTTTTCTTCCGTCAGACTAACATGGTCCACATTTAGAACCCGACTGATCAGCGGTAGATAATGTCAATGCTTTAGCCCAAAAGAGATTGTTTGGATCTTGAGGGGGAAAGTCTACCGAAAGCCAGGGAGTATAGAGCTGCAGATAAGCTGTAATTATTATAGCATGCTTGGGCAATTACACGCCACTGTGAAAAAGAGGTTACAGGCTTCATGCATAATGCATGGAGCATCTGAAACATTATCTGTGGGATCATATAGGCTTATGCAAGAGAGTAATGCAGCTCTTGGATATCGTCGTTGTCAGGCAGAAACCTCGTATCTCCAAGTTTCAAATTTTGACGTTTTTTTTTTTTCGTGAAGTAAAGCCCTGCTTCATCAGACAAGGCCTTCGCACAAAAGTAGTGAAAACAGCAGATCTACAAGCACGCAACGCCTCGCAACGCGAGGCGTTGTGTGCTTGTAGATCGGCTGTTTTCGCTAGTTTAAATCATTTTAAAAATGATAAATTCGAAACGGTTTTGGACATACAAGGTTTTCACCCGACGACGATGACGATATGCTACTGTAGCATGGCCAATCCAAGCTGCACAAAATCAGCCATATAAAGCTATTGATAGGAGGGTGTTGTGATGAAATGGTATTGCATTCTTGCATGAACGCAATCTCTTCATGTTTTATCAGAGCTTGTGTGATGTTGTGAGATTAGTCACGTCTTTTGTCAGTTTCTTTGTTTCTAAAAAGCAGTGGGTCACTCGATCACATCTTCCTTGCATCTTGGGATGTTCGTTAGATTTCTGCGTTGAATTACATTAGTTTCATAGACGATATACATTAATGGCACTTACTGATGTCTTGTGTCTTATACAACAGTGGTTCTCAACCTGTGGGTCGGGACCCCCAGGGGGGTTGCCAAATTATTTTGGGGGGTCCACAGATGATTAGCTTAATGTGCAACATTGTTTTCTCACACAACAGTAAGCAAACCAACAAAATGTAAGTGTATCGAGGGTATCGGCACATTTCTAAAGTGACTTTTACTACCTCCAAAATGACAAATTAAACATTGGCCAAATTGTCAAATATTAGAGGCAGAAATTGTGAAAATAGCAGCTCTACATGCTCACAACACCTCGCAGCGCGTTCTCAATTTCCTTTTTTTATCGAGGAATTGTAATTATTTAACTGCGGACCCCCCCATCCCAAAATACTGTGTTCCAGGGCCCCCCCCCCCCCCCCCCCCCCAGAAGCAACGATTTGAGTTAAAAATGTTTGCCTTAAAAAAAATGTATTAAAAAAAAATTGAAAACGTGCATGATTTTTTCTTTGCTGATCTGCAAGCTCATATATGAGCTTCTATATCTGCTATTTTTGAAAGTATTTAGTTAAAGTGGTTCCAGATGTTAAAGGGTTAAATACCGTAACCAAATATGAACACAAAAAAACATAATGGTAAACAACTTAAACAAGAAGGATTGCATTTACATGTTGATATACAGTAGGATTGTGGTGAGGAGTGAGATTGATGAGCTGAGTCATGGCGCTAATCAACTGTAGTCTATTCCCTCCGCTTTAAATGCATATCCTGATTAGCTCTGTAATACATCTATAAAATTACGTGCGTGGGGTCATTTAATTCTGGCCAATTATTGAGCCTTTAGCGCCGCGCATAAATTAAAATATATGGCGCCTTTTATGCATATTGTGGTATAACTATATTTGACCTAACCGCAGAGTAGATCTCTGTCACATTTGTTTTCATGGTCACATAATGAAGACAGGAGGTATATCATAAAGCCCCAAGAGGCTTTGAAGTTATAAAAAACGCCAGTGAGCATCCACAATATCTACCAGTCCTGTAGTAGCAGGACTTGAACAGGTACAGTGCCTGTATTGAGTTACTAGGGCCCAAGGTGGAGGGGCCTTAACTATTTTATACTTTAGCTATTGAAAAATAGCTGATATACAAGCTCACAGCGCGGCACCGAGTGCCGCGCTGCAAGCTTGTAGATCTGCTATTTTTGAAACGTCGTGAAAATGTGTGAGCAAATCTTAGAATGTGTGTATTTGTTTAAGCGAAAATTTGTAACTCAAATATTTGCTTCCGGGGGGTCCCTGGAACAACATGTTTTGAGATATGTGGGTCCGTGGCCAGATACATATCATTTTGGGGGGTCCTTCACATGAAAAGGTTTGACCACCGCTGACATAGAAACATTACACCGATTTGAAATATCAAAGACTTGCACAAATTCTCACTACTCTTTTGAAAAATAGCAGATCTACAAGCTGCCGTGAGCTTGTATATCTGCTATTTTTCAACAGTTAAAGCACAAAATAATGCTAAATGGGTTAAACCCCCTCCCCCTATGAAGAGCATTGATGGGGGGGCCCGCAGTGAATCCTTGTACCCAGGGCCACAGAATTTGGTGCGACACCCCGACATTATAATTTTCACTCTATTTAAAGCATATCGTTGTATGTCCAAAACCGTTCGTTTTGTATTTATCACCTATAAAATAGTGAAAACGGCCGATCTACAAGCACACACCGCCTCGCATCGCGAGGCGTTGTGTGCTTGTAGATCGGCTGTTTTCACTAGTTTTGTGCGACAGTCTTGTATGATGAAGCAGGGCTTTGCTTTACCAAAAGACGTACACATTTGAAACTTGGCGATACGAGGTTTCTGTCCGACGATATTTTAGTGATTATGTTGCGAGGAAAACGTTGAGATAATAGCCATTTTGGTTAGAACTGACTGAAAATAACTTTGTACTTCAAGTTTAAAATTATACCAAAAATATTTTCAAGTGTCCAAAATAAATCCCAAATATTATCAAATTATCTCGAGGCACCCCTGGAATGCCGTCACGGCACCCCAGTCCTATATCTGGGGCGGCTTAGCTCAGGGGTAGAGAAACCGTTATTAGAGCACGAAGGGTTCCCGAAGGGTTCCCAGTTCGAATCCGGGCTCCCCCTGAGTTAATGTGGAAGGGTCCTTGGGCAAGACTCTGAACCCCACATTGCTCGCGGTGAGCAGGTTGGTGCCTTGCATGGTTTCCTCCGCCACCGGTGTATGAATGTGTGCGTGAATGGGTGAATGTAATGCACAATCTCTGTAAAGCGCTTTGGATAAAAGCGCTATATAAATGCACCATTTACCATTTATATCTTGTCTTGGGGCAGTTGTTGTCACCGTGCCAGCTCCTTTGATAAAGAGAAGGAGGAGGAGCAGTTCCAAATAGACCAGTCAAAAGCAAACACTCAGCCAAACAACAACACAACAACATGGATCGAGCCATCACTCATTTCCCTCTGATTGGAACATCCATCAAATGTATAGTGCTGCTACCGGAGTCACCGGGGAACCCCTGCTCTCCTGCTCTCCCTGGAAGACCCTCGCTCACTCTGCTCCGTGGCAGTAGCAGTAGGGGTGTAACGATATAGTAACTGTATCGAAATATCCTTTTTAACTTAAAAAATCGATGTATATCGAAATTAAAACAGCTAAAATCGAATCGTATCGTTTTATTTTGTATCGTATCGAATCGGCAATGCAAAGAATCGATTGTATCGATACTACCTACTTGTGCATTGTATTTAGCATTTTTAAGAAGAAAAAATTAAAAGGAAGGGTTTAATTACTTTTCCTTTCCATATAGCTACACTGGTCTATCGATAAATGTGTGTAATCTCTGGGTTCATGTCAATGTGCAGGTTTGTCGATATACAATGTCCATGTATTTGCCAGATAATCACAGTGTTTACTTATTTATAGCCATAATAATACATGTTTCCCTTAAAAACCTGCACTATATCCACACCTTTCACACAGATTTAATTTCTTTGCTAAATTGTTACTATATCGATTTTAAATCATTGAATCGAATCGTATCGTATCGTATCACCATGAAAGAACCAATATCGTCCATGTATCGTATCGTCAACCATGTATCGTGATACAGTATGTATCGAATCGCTATTAAAATGTACCGTTACACCCCTAAGTAGCAGTGATCACGCACCTTCAGCCCTGGGAGACCCTCACTCTGCTCTGCTCGGTGGCAGTAGCAGTGATCACGCACCTTCAGCCCGCATGATGGAATGAGCAGCGTGAGAGCGCGCCTTGGGTATCCCCCCTGCAGCCAGGGGTGTCACACCAACATTCTCTGGGCCCTGGGTACAAGGATTCACTGCATGCGGGCCCCCCATGAATGATGTTCTTCATACTAGGGGGAACTGGGAACGCATTATTATGCAGTGTTTTGTGCTTTAACTATTGAAAAATAGCAGATATACAAGCTCACAGCGCGGCACCGAGTGCCGCGCTGCGAGCTTGTAGATCTGCTATTTTTTGAAAAAGTCTTGAAAATTTGTGAAGTCTTTGAATATTTCAAATCCTTCTAAGGTATTTTGAAAAAAACTATGTTTCTATGTCAGTGGTGCTCAAACATTTTCATGTGAATGAACCCCAAAATGATATGTATTTGGCCACGGACCTCCATTTCAAAATATTTAGTTCCAGGATTCCCCCCAGATGCAAAATTTGAGTTACAAATGTTCGCTTAAAAATACCTATAATCGCAGAATATAGATTTGCACACATTTTAACGACAAAAATTGCAGATATACAAGCTCACAGCGCGGCACTCGGTGTCGCTCTGTGAGCTTGTATATCTGCTATTTTTCAATAGCTAACGTATAACATAATTAAGGCCCCTTCCTCCACCTTGGGCCCTAGTAACTCAGTCCCACTCCCCCCCTTCCCTTGTGACGCCCCTGCGGTCTCCCCCGCTATGCACTCTGTCAGGGAGGAATCCTCCAGTCACTGCTCCCTGGCAGAAGATGCATTACATCGGGTTGACGTGCGGAATTGTCCCCAAGGTGCTCCGGCTGTTGCTGTGAGTGACAGGCCAGCCGGGGAAACCTGTGCCATCCCATAACTCAGCAAGTCGTTGCCTCCGTGCTCTCTGCGGTCGCACGATGGTTCCCCCATTTATTCTCACATCTCCTAAAACACACTGGAGGGAGCCGTGTCCGGATTAACGCCCACCCCCTTTCATCAGCGTCACCCTTCGTTCCGTCGCGGGAATTCGTCTTTCTTTATTTTTAAAGCTTAGGATGGCGTTATTTTTCTGTTGTGGCCTGTGTGTGTGTGTGTGTGTGTGTGTGTGTGTGTGTGTGTGTGTGTGTGTGTGTGTGTGTGTGTGTGTGTGTGTGTGTGTGTGTGTATAGCGTCTCTTCCTCCAGTGCTCAAGCGTTTTGGGCATAGACTGTAAAAATATATGGACAGTGGGAAGCCATTGGTTTCTATGCAGCTCAAATGAAGCATTTTGGGTCCTTGTATTGGCTCCACCATCATTGTGGAAATCAATGTCTCATTTATCAATCATAAATGAGACCATATTTGCACAAAACGCATATCATGGTGATTGAAAGGAAGTTTTTCACTAGCAACAGGAACCATAAAGTATTTCAGACAATGTTTATTAACTCATTTGCTGCTATGGCCGAGGAGCCCGAAAAAATCCAGATGTACGGGATTTCTTTTTTCACAATTTTTTTTTTTTTTTTTTTTTTTACCCCAAAAAATGTAGTAGGCATGATAGCAATCGCGAAATTGCATGTTTAACCTCCATAGCAAACCCATCTTTCAAACATGGCAGCCATCTTTGTTTACATTTTAGGAAAACATAATGGCTGCTATCTCATGAATGCCTGAACGGATTTCCATTCGGATTTTTTTTGTTTGAAAGCTGTGAGCAATGTGGACACATGTGGTGCATTATCTAGGCATGGGTGTGCATGATCCATGCACTATGAATTACATGGAAGTCTATGGAGACAGGGGCATATGAGAGTACGAAGGTATTGTTAAATGGCAGCAAATGAGTTAAGGTTAGAAAATCAAAGGGGGAAATGAATGGGGTCCAATGATGGAGAAAAAATCTTTTTTGGTACCTGGCGTGGGGAAAACAGCGCAACTCGCGGCCAATCATAGAATATTTCTCCTCCGTTTATGCTTCATAAATAATCCAGGCAACAACCTAACCCCTGGTTTTTGGGCCATGTTTATCATCGTTGTAAAGATGATCCACAGATCAGCATCGGGTTAAAAAAAGATCCGCCGTAAGGTGATGCAACACAATCCCCCCAAATCGCTATACAGCAGCGAGTCTCCCTCGGGAACGGAATTTATGAGCGCTAAGCTGTTGCATTTATTCTTTTTCGGCATCCATCATGACATATCAGTCAACTCCCCCGGTGGTGAAGAAGAGCGGTGTTCTACACTGATCGACGCCCCCAAAAGAGAGCATTATAAAGTGATGATCCCTGTTGATTCATGACATTTTAGGTGAAAGAGAACCTAACTATTTTTTTTAACACTGAAAGACCTGGAACTTTAACCATTATTTTGTGCTTTAACTATTGAAAAATAGCAGATATACAAGCTCACAGTGCGCTGCGAGCTTGTAGATCTGCAATTTTTTTTTTTTAATTGTGAAAATGTGTGCAAATCTTTGAATATCTTTGACCCGATCTTTGACCCGACTTCCTAAATCCTTCCTCTAAATCAGTGGTTCTCAAACTTTTTCATTTGAGGGACCACCAAAATTACATGTATTTGACCACAGACCCCCATCTCAAAATATGTTGTTCCGGGGACCCCCCCCAGAAGCAGAGATTTGAGTTACAAACGTTTGCACATTTTCACGATTTTTCAAAAATAGCAGATCTACAAGCTCGCAGCGCGGCAACGTTTGAGCACCACTGACATACAGGCTTCAGGGGGTCCCTAGAACAACATATTTTGAGATGGGGGGTCCGTGGCCAAATACATGTAATTTTGGGGGTCCTTGACATGAAAAAGTTTGAGAACCACTGACATAGAAACATGCGTTTTTCAAAAAAAAAGCTTAGAAGGATTTGGAAGACACAAATTAAACATTTCATGATTTTTCAAAAAAATTGCAGATCTACAAGCTCGCTCGGTGCCGCGCTGTGAGCTTGTATATCTGCTATTTTTTCAATAGCTAAAGCGTTAAATAATTCTAGGACTAAATGGCTTAAAGCGGCATGCAGGCCTATACGGTAATACACGGCCCCTGCTGATAAACAAGGAGAATAGGATAACAAGCCGTCGTGTTGCCAGCTCTCCCCGTTCCCCCTGCGCGCACGAACACACACACACGCACGCACGCACGCACGCACGCACGCACGCACGCACGCACGCACGCACGCACGCACGCACACACACACACACACACACACACACACACACACACACACACTTCCAACCCCACACACCCTGCCTGCGTCTCCCCATTCCCCATATTCCTTGTCTATCAAAAACACTTCACACGTCTCCCTCTTGAGTTATGACATCTCAGATACAAGAGAACCTAACTTTTGTAAAGTGGCATACACACAACAATACACGGCCGTTGTGTGCTATAAAACAAGCTCTCCCCGTCTCCTGTTTTATAGTGGCAGTGAATGGGATTTTTTTATGTTTTCATAGCCTCATTACAGCTATATAAAGTACCAAAGGAAAAACATCTAGGTGATATTAATAAAAAGGGAAGACAAAGGTACAGTAGTTACATTGCAAAACAGGGGGTTTACCCGAAAATATATGTTTTAATTTGTTTAATCCCAGTGGGACAGAATCCTCTTTGCAGATAATTTTATAGTGGTAGTGGATGGGATTTTTTTTTCTTCATAGCCTCATTACAGCTATATAAAGTACCAAAAAAAACACATCTACGTGATATTAATAAAAAGGGAAGAAAAAGGTACAGTAATTACATAGCAAAACAGTAGTTTTCCCCCCGAAAATAAATGTTTTAATTAGTTTAAAATTTTAAAGGTGATACACCATGCATTTAAAAAGTATTTATGTCATATTGTTTATGTCCCAAAAACGTTTTTCAAAAGGTTTGAGGCTAAATTACCACTCCTGAATAGAGAGCCTCTCTAATTTTTTTAATGGCTCTCAGAGCATTTTCAGCTGCAGTACCACCTTTGGCCTGAACTGTGCCCCCCCCCCCCCCCCCCAAAAAAAAAAATGTGTTTGATTTTTTTTTTCTTCAAAATGGCCGATGATGACGTCATCATCGGCAGCAAATCTGGATAGCCTGTTTTGAGAACCCGTGGGATACTTATAACCTTCGCCTTCTCAAAACCAGAGAAAGACACAACGGTCAGAAATGGGACTTTGTGAGGATAGAAGGTGCTAGTGGGACCCCAAAAAAAGGTTTTAAAATAGGAAAAGTGATATATCATGGTGTATTGGTTGAGCTTCACATGACAGTTAGCACGCAGCGGAACATAGTCACGAGCGAGCCCACACTGTTTCGCAGGAACAGTATCTCTAGTTATTAGTATATAGTATATTATTAGCGGTCTGTTATAGCGCCTCCATGAGGCTGATTTGAACATTTTTGAAGGTTCTTCCCTTGGCCTACTGGGAGTTTGCCAAGGAAAGATGCGGCTGGAGAGGAGCTTCTCCAGGGACGTGCTGGGCCCCTGATTCAGCCCGGGAAAAAGAGTTGGAGAGGCCCTCATTGCGCGCTATAGAGAGAGATCTCTCTCTATTGCTCTGTGCCACTGCTACTCAAAGATTTGTGACAAAGTGACAAGCCAGTGGGCCAATTACATGAGTTATATGTCGTTGTTGTTGGGTGGAAACCGTTTGTTTTGTATTTATCATTTTAAAAATGATTTAAACTAGTGAAAACAGCCGATCTACAAGCACACAACGCCTTGCGGTGCGAGGCGTTGTGTGCTTGTAGATCTGCTGTTTTCACTACTTTTATGCGACGGCCTTGTATGATGAAGCAGGGCTTTGCTTTGCGAAGAAATGTACAAATTTGAAATTTGGAGATACGAGGTTTCTGCCCCACAGTGACGATTTACTTTGTTGGCCGCCCAGCCCCCAAAATGGAACAAAGGCCGAATTTTTTTTATTTATTTTTTCCTAATGGCCGGCCTGGACCGGCCGGGAACGAACCGGCCGTTTGGGAGTTGTCCCGCTTTTCCCAATGGCCAGCACGTCCCTGAGCGACAGACACACAGACAGACCGACATACGAACGGATGGACAGATGGGCGAAAACATAATTCCCGCCTTCGGCTGTGTGGGTCTGGTTGAGATAACTATTCATAGAGAGAAAGTGTTTGCGTGCTCTGAATGGGTCTTAAACTGGACTGATATTCCTCTAGGAGAAGAAGTTCCAGATGGTGTTATAACAGCCATTCAGCTGAAGTGCAGTTCAAATTAATCTTGGAGAGGCGAGAGGGTGAGCAGATTTTAAATCACGTCAAACCTTGCATCACTATTCCGTCATAATAGACATGAAAATTACCTTATGCTCTCAGAGCATATGCCATGGCTCTATGTGTTGTGAGCTTGTAGATCGGCTATTTTCAGCGAAGAGATTTGCTGCAGACGGTATTTTCTGTGGATACGTAGTAGGGCATTCACGAATAGTGATTTTTAGTATTCTAATTAGTATTCGAATATTCGACAGGACTGGACAAACTGGCCAACCTGTCAAATATTAAGTAAGCAAGAGGCTAACATTGTGAAAAAAGCAGATCTACATGCTCACAACGGCTCACAACGCCTCGCGTTGCGAGCCGTTGTGAGCATGTAGATCTGCTATTTTCACAATATTTATCTGCGAAACCGAGTCACATTAAATGTAATACCTACAATTCCAAGTGCTTGTCAGGGTGGGGGTCCCCAGTTCAAATATGTTTATTTTGGGGGTCATGGCCTAAAAAGGTTTTTGAACCCCTGGTATAGAGCATTAACAAATTCATCCACCAGGGGCATTGACAACTCATTCTTATGACTTCCTATCTAGCCAAGCTTTATAAACTATATATGTTTTAAAGAGAAAACAATAAAAATAAGCGAATATTCGACTTCGGTGAACAACGTCGAATAGTGGCTTTGATATTCGAATATTCGGTGAATGCCCTAATACGCTGTGTTACGTCTTTAACACGCAAAACATTTGCGTTGTAAAATAAACTGCCCAAGGCATTTCAGGAACTTGACCATAATGGAAGGATGCCATTTGGAACGATGCTTGTTAGGAACGAACGCCCCACCTTTTATGCCAACCCGTTCTATCCATTGTCAGAGGACTTTTATGCCCATTATATGGAGATCCCTTGCACAGCATGTCCATGTTGTTTATGGAGTTCTGTGTCACCCTAGCCCCATATAGCAGGGGTTCCCAAACTTATTTGTCTCAGGTCACCCCATGAATATATTTGTTTTAATCCGAGGCACCCCTAGATTATAATTTTCACTCCCAGCACCTTATATTTATAGCATATCGTCGTTGTTGGGTGGAAACCGTGTATGTCCAAAACCGTTCGTTTTGTATTTATCATCTATAAAATGTCCTAAACTAGTGAAAACAGCAGATCTACAAGCACACAACGCCTCGCATCACGAGGTGTTGTGTGCTTGTAGATCGGCAACTACCTTTACTTTTTGGATAAAATTTGGGGAAAAGGCTAATCTACCTCGGTGTGGAGGCGTTCTACCCCAGCCCGGGGATACCCCCGTAGGACCTCATCTCGGAGCACAACGGTATGCAGCGTGACTGACTGACTGACTGACTGACTGACTGACTGACTGACTGACTGACTGACAGCCGGTGGAGGTTTTGATAGTAACTGTGACCTGACGGTCACAATAAATGCACCATTTACCCATAGCCGGGGAGCCACTGTGCCAAAATGAGAGGAGACCTGTGATGTCATGACATACTCCAAATTTTAGTTTTTCCTATTAATTTGGTCAATAAGGTACACAGAATGAGAGGCCTGCTCTGCCGGAAACACTGCGAAAAAAAGTTTCCCATTGACTTCACTATACTGGAAAAAAAAACACACCAAAAAAAGTAGCATGTGAGGGGTCAAACTAAGTGTTCTTCATGATTCTGAATCCATTGCAAGCATTTGTTTTGCATGAAAAACCTTCCTTGGGCTAGATTTCAGCCTCTCAAACCTGTGAAAAGTGATGAGTCATCACTTTTCACCGTTATTTTGTTCCGTTTTCCAGCCCAAGGAATGTTTTTCATGCAAAACAAATGCTTGCAATGGATTCAGAATCATCAAGAACCCCTATTTTGACCCCTCACATGCTACTTAAAGCATATTTCTTTTGGTGTGTTTCTTTCCTGTATATTGAAGTCGATGGAGTGAATATACAAATGGCCATAACTTTTTTTCGCAGAGTTTCCGGCAGAGCAGGCCTCTCATTCTGTGTACCTTAATGACCAAATGAATAGAAAAAATAAAAAGTATGTCATGACGTCACAGGTAAAACCCTATTCTTTGAGCTTTTGGGCCTGTGGCTCCCCGGCTACCAGGGCTGGATTAACTCCTCAGAGGGCCCCTGGGCACTGAAGCACCAAGGGGCCCCCGGTGTGCGCGCAAAATGTTTTAGGCATATGTAGGCATGTTAGGTCCAATATAACATCTGCCAGCAGTTGTCACAGCACGGCCCGGCAGAGTTTTAATCGGTTGACTTGACTTTCATGAAATATTGTACATTGTACTTAACACACAATCAGCACTTTTCAGCAGCATTCTCACAGCATTTGTTTCAGGGGTTGGTGGACATCATGTACTTCATTCTGATTAAACAAACCATATGGGCCCAAAGTGCCCATATGGTAGATCTGGGCCTGCATTTACCATTTACCATTAGGTAAATGGTAGAAAATACTGATTAGATTTATTGATATTTTTTGGGAAAACCGCTAATCTGACGACATCCCGGTTCCCACTCGGGACATTACTCCCTCTGGGCCTCTGCAATATGCACGCAGAGCTTAAAGCTGATTGGTCAGATGGTTCTCAAGATACGCAGGGGACACACAGACATAGATTAACTGAATTTATAGAAGGATGGATGTGTGTGCGTGCAGGGGCGTCACAAGGGGTAGGAAAGTGGGACTGAGTTACCAGGGCCCAAGGTGGAGGGGCCCTAGTAACTTTAGCTATTGATAAATAGCAGATATACAAGCTCACAGCGCTGCGAGCTTGTAGATCTGCTATTTTTGAAAAGTCGTGGAAAATGTGTGCAAATCACAAAAAAAACATTTGTAACTCAAATTATGCTTCTGGGAGAGGGTCCCTGGAACTCAATATTTTGAGATGGGGGTCCGCGGCCAAATACATACCATTTTGGGGGTCCTTCACATGAAAAGGTTTGAGCTCCACTGACATCAAAAATAGCAGATCTACAAGCTCGCAGCGCGGCACTGTGAGCTTGTATATCTGCTATTTTTCAATAGTTAAAGCACAGGGGCCCCACAGTGAATCCTTGTACCCAGGGCCCAGAATGTGGTGTGTGTGTGTGTGTGTGTGTGTGTGTGTGTGTGTGTGTGTGTGTGTGTGTGTGTGTGTGTGTGTGTGTGTGTGTGTGTGTGTGTGTGTGTGTGTGTGTGTGTGTGTGTGTGTGTGTGTGTGTGTGTGTGTGTGTGTGTGTGTGTGTGTGTGTGTGCGTGCGTTCCCGAATGCTTCAATATCTTTGCGCCGATGATGATTAATCATCCCTCAGCCCGCTATAGACGGATCGCACCTTGAATATACCTTGGGTTTGACCTCGATCCATGAGTGAAATGATAGCACAGGGACATCAAAGAGTATAGAAGCCATAATAATAAGATAGTCCTATTAACCTGGTGTCTGGCGGATCAGAGCACCCAGCTCATAGAATAGGAGGCCGCAGTGTGTTTCATAGCGGTTCCACCAAGCACCAGTGGCATGGTTGAGTCCAGGGGTGTCGCACCACATCCTGGGCCCTGCTGGGTACAAGGATGTACTGCGGGCCCCCCCCCCATGAATGTTCTTCATAGGGGGAGGAGGGGGTTTAACCCATTTAGACTGGGAACGCATTATTACGCATTATGTTGTGCTTTTAACTATTGAAAAATAGCAGATATACAAGCTCACAGAGCTGCACTCAGTGCCGCGCTGTGAGCTTGTATATCTGCTATTTTTTTTTAAATCGTGAAAAGTCTTTGAATATCCTTGAAAATCCTTCTAAGGTTTTTTTTTTAAAGCTGTACTGTGGAAGCTGCTCAACTAGTGGTCAGTAGCGGTATTGCTTTTTTCGGCCGTTTTTCGCCGCGGACCACCGGAACGGGGGTCCGCGGACCACCGCGACCCCCACGACCGCCTCTGCCTCGCCGATACGAATCCATAGAGCCGTCTCCCGTCATTTTTAGACCAGAATTGAGGGAGTAGCATGCAAGATTCCTTCACCAATGTAAACACAGTTGCTAAGGGAAGCTATTTTCTGAAGAGACAGCAAGACTCGCTGTGATTGGCCGGTGGTGTATGATCGGCGCTGTGATTGGCCGGTAGTGTATCATGTGGGAGATTACATCATTTTGCCGGGAAATTCTCCCCCCCTCAACTCATAGAAAACATATAAAGAGAAGGCTTCAGAAGCTGAAAATAACAGAGTGGGGGTTCTAAAACTTTAGCGATTTAACAGTTAGGACAATTTTAAGATTTGTTTTATAAAAAAAGTTACATAGTATAACTTTAAACCTATGTTTCTATGTCAATGGTGCTCAAACCTTTTCATGTGAAGGACCCCCCAAAATGATGATGTATTTGGCCAAGGACCCCCATCTCAAAATATTGAATTCCAGGGACCCCCAGAAGCTAAATTTGAGTTGCAAAAATTTGAGTTGCAAAAAAATACATTGGCCTATATTCAAAGATTTGCACAAAATGTTCACGACTTTTCAAAAAATAGCAGATCTAGAAGCTCGCAGCGTGGCACTCGGTGCCGCGCTGTGAGCTTGTATATCTGCTATTTTCCAATAGCTAAAGTATAAAATAATTAGGGCCCCTCCACCTTGGGCCCTAGTAACTCAGACCCACTCCCCCCCCCCCCCCCCCCCCCCCTTGTGACGCCCCTGGTTGGGCCAGGCAGAAGGAACATCGCTAGGCTCCCAGGCTGCCTTCAGAGGGACAACAACGTATCCATGCTGATCTCTGCTTAGCCTCCCTACTGCCCCTCAACCCTCTAATGAACAGTACCATGGGGGCTCTGGGGGGGCTTAGCCTCTCGCTCTTCTTACCCTAACATAACAAGATGTCCCTCCCCTCCCCCCTCCCTCTCCAACACACACACACACACGTGCGCACACGCCCACACACACGCACCTCCCAAACCCCCAAACCCCCAAACCACCAAACCTCAGACCAATCTGTCTGTGGCACTAAAGTATTATTATTAGACTTATATACTCTCCAAGGGGAAACAGTGGAGTGCGCAGTGAGGAGCTGGAAGATGAGATATGCTACAGGGGCTACTAGTTCCATTAAGCCCTTTAGAACCGGGATTAGTTCATGCTTTAGCTATTGGAAAAATAGCAGACATACAAGCTCGCAGCACGGCACCGAGTGCCGTGCTGCGAGCTTGTAGATCTGCAATTTTTTTTAAAAAATCAAGATTTCTTCTTTGAATAGCCTATATCTTTTTAACTCATCTGCTGCCATTTAACAATACCTTCGTACTCCAATCTTGCCATTCGTCTCCATAGACTTCCATGTAATTCATAGTGCACGGATCATGCACACCCATGCCTAGATCATGCACCACGTGTGTCCACATTGCTCACAGCTTTCAAACAAAAAAATCCGAATGGAAATTCGTTCAGGCATTCATGAGATAACAGCCACTATGTTTTCCTAAAATGTAAACAAAGATGGCTGCCACGCTTGAAAGATGGGGTTGCTATGGGGGTTAAACATGCGATTTCGCGATCGCTATCATGCCTACTATAGTTTTTGGGGTCAAAACATTTTTTTTGAAAAAAAAAAGTTTTTTTTTTCTTCTTTTTTTTCTTCTTTTTTTTCAAAAATTCTCGGCTTCCTCGGGCATGGCAGGGCCGTACAAATTTGTAACTCAAATATTTTGCTTCTGGGTGGTCCCTGGAACTACATATCATGAGATGGGGGTCCGTGGCCAAATACATATCATTCTGGGGGTCCTTGACATGACAATGTTTGTGCACCGCTGACATAGAAACATAGGTTTTTCGAAAAAAAAAAAAGAAAAAAAAAAAGAATACCTTAGAAGGATTTAGAAGACACTTATATTATCGGGTCAAAAATCTTCCAAGACTTGCACATATTATTTTCACAATTAATTTTTCAAAAATAGCAGATCTACAAGCTCGCAGCGCGGCACTCGGTGCCGCGCTGTGAGCTTGTATATCTTGCTATTTTTCAATAGTTTAAAAGCATTAAAATAACGCGGTAACAATGCCGCTCCCGGCCTGGATGGCTTAAAATGGCATTCACCAGGGCCTTTGTTATCATCGGCCCCGACCGTCCACAGGATGTAGCAGGGCTTGCTGATCCATGACCATCTCATCTATCTTCCAGGGTTTGCGGGAACCCGCTGTGAAATTGACACCGACGAGTGCAGCTCCAGTCCGTGCAGGAACCACGGAGGGTGTCGGGACCAGGTCAACGGTTACAGGTAAAAGACTTGTTGGCACACAATCATCATCTTCTTCTTGTTCCTATAGCGTGCTGTGGGGAAAAACATACTGTATGTATACGCTTTGCTGCTATGAATTTGAACCGTTGATAAATAACACCAATATTCACAGTGAATCCACTACCTCAAACCTGTCTCTTATACTGTTTATGTATTATGTAATTAATTTGAGTGTTTTAGTGTCTTAATATTAGAACAGGGGTCTTCAACAGGGGGTCCGGGACCCCTACAGGGACCTCAGAGTTACTACAGGGGGTCCTCCAAATCTTTGTGTCATAGAAGCCTTTTCTATATTAACCACTTGAACCCTAGCGCCCATATTCTGAGAACTTTAGCCAAAAATAACAGATCTACAAGCTCACAACGCCTCGCGCTGCGAGGCGTTATGAGCTTGTAGATCGCCTGTAGAGGGGAAAAAGAGCAGACTAAGTACAGAGTGAAAGGTCAAGTGGTTAAATATCTGAAAACACACATTGACCGGAATCCAAAATACACTGATGAGTGTGCTGTCAAACAATGAAACTATATGGAATCTATGAACAGGTTGTGGGGGTCCCTGCTTCATCTCTCTCTCGACTAAGGGGTCCTTGGCCTGAAAAAGTTGAAGACCCCTGTATTAGAACAATGTTGTATTTATCCCTCAGTAATTAGATCATAGCTCAAGCTTTAACTTGGCTTTATTAGCTACAGTATATATACAGATCCATCTCATAACATTTGAATATTGTGTAAAAAAGCATTGTAGTTGCCTTATAGCACCCCAAATCATAACTGACTGCGGAAACTTCAAGCAACTCTGACTTCAGAAGGTTGACGTTTCTCTATTACAAATCCTGGTTTCGAGTGGTCTCGTGTAATATTTTGAAATATGGACTTTTGATATTCATGAGCTGCATGCCATAAAAATTCAAAGCTTTAACAAAAAAAAGGTTTGGAATAATTCACTGAATGTGCAATGTATCTAGAATATATGAAATGTTTCAATGTATCTAGAATATATGAATTGTTTCAATGTATCTAGAATATATGAAATGTTTCAATGTATCTAGAATATATGAAATGTTTCAATGTATCTAGAATATATGAAATGTTTCAATGTATCTAGAATATATGAAATGTTTCAATGTATCTAGAATATATGAAATGTTTCAATGTATCTAGAATATATGAAATGTTTCAATGTATCTAGAATATATGAAATGTTTCAATGTATCTAGAATATATGAAATGTTTCAATGTATCTAGAATATATGAAATGTTTCAAGAAAATGTACTTTGACACAATATTCAACGGTTTACAAAATGTACGGTTCGGTTCGGTTCGATATTCCGGTGTCACGGTTCGATACATTTTTCGATACAAAAAACAAACAGAAATGTCCTTGATTTATAAATGTATTTTTATAACGACGTGTTCTTTTGTTTTAACTTTGAACAATACGATACCCAACCTCTAGGGTAGTGGTTCTCTAAGTGGGCTCTGCTGTGGACCCCCAGGGGTCCTTGAGGGGGTTCCAGGGGAATGCGGATGTGGAGTGGTATTGTATTGTTCGGTACAGGGTCATTCGGTTCGGTACAGGGTCTTTTGGTTCGGTACAGGGTCTTTTGGTTCGGTACAGGGTCTTTTGGTTCGGTGTTCGATATTCGGTTCGATATGTTGCACCCCTATATATATATATATATATATATATATATATAGCTATAATAAAGCTAAGTAAACCTTTATTCTCTCCGCTCATGCCCTTCCAAAAACATATCGAAGACCCATCCATTACAGATTCAATAATGCACCGTTTGAGGTGTCAGCGAGGTCAAATTAAAAAAGTGCTCGATACACAAAGGCACGTCAAACGGTACGCACTTTCTTTACCGCTTGATATTCCGTTAAACAATTAGAACCGGCGCTCGTGCTGCATGTGCAAATCAATCTAAACGCGATATGTAATTAATATCATTACGTTCCGATTGATCTTATATTTTCTTTTTTGCACAGCATGTGCCAGTAGGAAAGCAAATAGATTTTCAATGTTGCACGCGAGACCCAACGTATCAATAATAACGATTTGTCTTTTCTAGCTGTGAGTGCAAGGAGGGATTCTCTGGCCTCCACTGTGAGGAAGACATCAATGAATGTGCCTCCAGTCCCTGCCAAAACGCTGGCATTTGCCAGGACCTCGTAAACAGGTTGGTACAAAGACGTACTTTTGTGGGCTTTGATTTTTGCACATCATAATTCCACCCTCTTTTCATGCCACTGCTGCGTGCTTTCCATCGTGTGTGTCCAGGGACGTGCTGGGCCCCTGATTCAGCCCGGGAAAAAAGAGTTGGAGAGGCCCTCATTGCAGCGCTATAGAGAGAGATCTCTCTCTATAGCGCTGCTGCTACTCAAAGATTTGCCATTTCAGATCATGACAAGTGACAAGCCAGTGGGCCAATTACATGAGTTATATTTCGTCGTTGTCGGGTGGAAACCTTGTATGTCCAAAACCGTTTGTTTTGCATTTATCATTTAAAAAATGATTTAAACTAGTGAAAACAGCCGATCTACAAGCGCACCGTTGTGTGCTTGTAGATCGGCTGTTTTCACTACTTTTGTGCGACGGCCTTGTATGATGAAGCAGGGCTTTGCTTTGCGAAAAAATCTACAAATTTGAAACTTGGAGATACGAGGTTTCTGCCCGACAGTGACGATTTAATTTGTTGGCTGCCCAGCCCCCAAAACGGAATGAAGGCATGCAGACATTTTATTTTTATTTTTTTCCGGCCGTTCGGGAGTTGTCCCGCTTTTCCCAATGGCCAGCACGTCCCTGGTGTGTGTGTACATCTGTGAAGGCCAGGCGATGCATCATTTTAGACGTGTTTGTTTGTGAACGGGGCAGGAACAAAAAAATTAAAAAAAACACATTTTCAAATGAAACCCCACGAGGTTATACTGATGTTCTGCTCTAAACCGTTTAAGCCTAGAATTATTGAATGCTCTGACTATTGAAAAATAGCAGATCTACAAGCTCGCAGCGCGGCACCGAGTGCCGCACTGCGAGCTTGTAGATCTGCTATTTTTGAAATAGTCTTTGAATGTATATTTTTTTAAAGCGAACATTTTTAACTCAAATTTGGCTTCAGGGGGGTCCCTGGAACAACATATTTTGAGATGGGTGTCCGGACTGTCCGCGGCCAAATACATGTAATTTTGGGGGTCCTTGACATGAACAAGTTTGAGAACCACTGACATAGAAACTTGCGTTTTTTCAAAAAGCTTAGAAGGATTTAGAAGACACTTCGGGTCAAAATAACCCGAGTGCACTCGGTGCTGCGCTGAGAGCTTGTATATCTGCTATTTTTGAAAAATGTTGATTTATTTCTTTGAATATATCTTTTTTGAAGTGAACATTTGTAACTACAATTTTGCTTCAGGTGGAGGTCCCTGGAACAACATATTTTGAGATGGGGGGTCCACGGCCAAATACATGTAATTTTGGGGGTCCTTGACATGAAAACGTTTGAGCACCACTGACATACAGGCTTCAGGGGGTCCCTGGAACATCATATTTTGAGATGGGGGGTCCACGGCCAAATACCTGTAATTTTGGGGGTCCTTGACATGGAAAAAGTTTGTAAACCACTGACATAGACACATGCGTTTTTTCAAAAAAAGCTTAGAAGGATTTAGAAGTCACACAAATTAAACATTTCCTGATTTTTCAAAAATAGCAGATCTACGAGTGCCGCGCTGCGAGCTTGTAGATCTGCTATTTTTCAATAGCTAAAGCATAAAATACGTACCCGGTCTGAACGGACTAAAGTGTTACAGTTTATATAACAAGGCATCTCTTCATCCTTGACACACATAAGCTGCCGCGCGCTAAAGACAAGAGAAGAGAGCAGATTCAGCAAGAACACATCATCGTGTTTCTACGATCGGGGCTTTACTCCAACCAGAGCGCCTTTCCTTCCTACTGTGCTTAATGGGAGCCTCGGGAGGTTCCTGGCTCCGTCGGACAGACGGGCAGAGGAGAAGTCCCTGGGCCAATTTAAGTCCTAAATGGTTTGTCTCAAGTTTTTGTCTCCCGTCACGATTTTTTGGCTCCCATGTGACCTGGCCCCTCCCCTCGCGCGGAGCGTATATAGTTCCCCCTGATTGGACGGTCCTGGGGGTTCATATCAGGTGTGTTACATCTGCTTCCAGGGGCGTCACCACCAGGGGTGTCACACCAAATCCTGGGCCCCGGGTACGAGGATTCACTGTCTGCGTGACTGTCCATGAATGTTCTTCATAGGGGGGAGAGGGAGGTTTAACCCATTTAGACTAGGAACGCATTAGTTTGTGATTTAACTGTTAAATAGCAGATATACAAGTAGATTGTAGATTTACTATTTTTGAAAAATCGGGAAACTTTGAATATTTTTTACCACATTATATTACGTGTCTTCTAAAAAAAACTCTGTTTCCATGTCAGTGGTGCTCAAACCTTTTCATGTGAAGGACCCCCAAAATGATATGTATTTGGACACGGACGCCCATCTCACAATATTTAGTTCCAGGGACCCCCCAGAAGCAAAATTTGAGTTACAAATGTTTCCTTAAAAAAATACATAGATTCAAAGATTTGCGCACATTTTCACGACTTTTTTCAAAAATAGCAGATCTACAAGCTCGCAGTGCGGCACTCGGTGCCGCGCTGTGATCTTGTATATCTGCTATTTTTCACTGGTTAAAGCATCCAATAATTCTAGCCCTGAATGGGTTAAGTCCTAAATGGTTTGTCTCAAGTTTTGTCTCCCGTCACGATTTTTTGGCTCCCATGTGACCTGGCCCCTCGCGCGGAGCGTATATAGTTCCCTCTGATTGGACGGTCCTGGGGGTTCATATCAGGTGTGTTACATCTGCTTCCAGGGGCGTCACCACCAGGGGGCGTCGCACCAAATCCTGGGCCCCGGGTACGAGGATTCACTGTCTGCGGGCCCCCCATGAATGTTCTTCATAGGGGGGAGGAGACTGGGAACGCATTCGTTTGTGATTTAACTGTTGAAAAATAGCAGATATACAAGCTCACAGCGAGCGCATCACCGAGTGCTGCGCTGCGAGCTTGTAGATCTGCCATTTTTGAAAAATCATGAAATTTGGGCAAGTCTTTGGATATTTTTGCCCCGCATTCTATAAGTGTCTTCTAAAAAACCTATGTTTCCATGTCAGTGGTGCTCAAACTTTTTCATGTGAAGGACCCCCTAAATGATATGTATTTGGCCACGGACCCCCATCTCAAAATATTTAGTTCCAGGGACCCCCCAGAAGCAACATTTGAGTTACAAATGTTTGCTTAAAAAAATGCATAATTCAAAGACGAGTGCCGCGCTGTGAGCTTGTATATCTGCTATTTTTCAATCGCTAAAGTATTAAATAATTAAGCCCTCTGCACCTTGGGCCCTAGTAACTCAGTCCCACTCCCCCCCCCCCCCCTTTGTGACACCCCTGCACACCCCTCCGCCTCCGCATCACTGACAGAACAAGCATAGAGTCCACCTGTACTATGGTAATGAATGTGGCTCCATGGCATGCTCACAGCACGCTGGCTGCAACGCTATCTTAAGTGTACCTGTCCCTTTGACTGCAGCCACTCATTACAAGCCTGACTGTGGTGTACAGTAAAGGACAGGAGAGGTGTTGCTTTCAAATTATAGACTGGATATAACCTGAACCCACTACCGTACCTGTTTTCAGTTGATTTATTTACAGACCATCAGGGCCATTTTTGTAAAACAGATTTTTGGACAGATTTTGCCCTAAAATCACTCAAATCGGTTCACAGTCTACAGTCATGTCATCAACATGGATCTGTCCCATTTAGCGCCACCATCAGGTTGATTTTTTCAAACACATTTTTGGACACTGCTCCTACAGAAAACGCTAAACTAACATTTTGGGAAAGTCACTGTCTGCATGTGCTTACCTTATTATGCTCAATGCCTGTGTGTGAGTTGAGATCAATTGCTCAACCCACTGAGGAGAACCATACGGGACAGAGAGTGATAAAACCGAGGTTTTGTCATTTATATCAAACTTTCGAGAATAGATTAATTTCACAGACGTGTATTAGAGACGCAATCCTACATTTTTAAAGGTGATACACCATGACATTTCACTTTTCCTATTTTAAAACCTTTTTTTGGGGTCCCACTAGCACCTTCTATCCTCACAAAGTCCCATTTCTGACCGTTCTCTGGTTTTGGGAAGGCGAAGGTTAAAAGCATCCCACGGGTTCTCAAAACAGGCTGTCCAGATTTGCTGCCGTCGCTGACGTCATCGACGGCCGTTTTTGAAGAAAAAAAATATTTTTTTTTCAACAAAAAAAAATCAAAAAGATTTTGAGGGGGGGTGGCGCAGTTCAGGACAAAGGTGGTACTGCAGCTGAAATGCTCTGAGAGCCATTCAAAAATGAGAGAGGCTCTCTATTCAGGAGTGGTAATTTAGCCTCAAACCTTTTGAAAAACGTTTTTGGGACATAAACAATATGACATAAATACTTTTTAAATGCATGGTGTATCACCTTTAATATTTATGTGTCTTTCAAGGTTGACACCAATGAGAGACATTGAATTAATGTTCTAAAGATGCACTTCCTAAGTACTGCCTTGTATCTGTTTTGTTCCTGCGTTGTTATACATACAGTAGGCTACCTCAAAAATAGCAGATCTATAAGCTCACAATGCATCGCATTGCAACATGTTGTGATCTTGTAGCAAATTTCTTTATGTAAATATTTGTCATTTTCAAAATACTTGGAAATAAATGGAAAACTATCCCAAAATAATTGTTAATGTGGTTGGTGAGACACGGCAATTCTGCTGTGGCAACTTATTGTCAACATTGCAAAATTGCTTCAATGATTAAAGATGATAACTAGTCACACACAATGTGGTTCATGTTGACATGAGGACTTCATGGCACGTTGAATTTTTGCAGCACACACACACACACACACACACACACACACACATACACACACACACACACACACACACACACACACACACACACACACACACACACACACACACACACACACACCAAACATCCCCACCATCAGGGGTGTCTCACCAAATTCTGGGCCCTGGGTACAAGGATTCACTGCGGGCCCCCCCATGAATGTTCTTCATAGGGGGAGGGGGTTTAACCCATTTAGACTGGGAACGCATTATTAAGTGTTATTTTGTGCTTTAACTATTGAAAAATAGCGGATAGCAGTTTTTTTTTTCTTCTTTTTTAGTCTTTGAATATTTCAAATCCTTCTAAGGCTTTTTGAAAAAACTATGTTTCTATGTTAGTGGTGCTCAAACCTTTTCATGTGAAGGACCTCCAAAATGATATATATTTGGCCACGGACCCCCATCTCAAAATATTTAGTTCCAGGGACCCCCCAGAAGCAAAATTTGAGTAAATATTCACTTAAAAAATCTAAGATTTGCACACATTTTCACGACTTTTCAAAAATAGTGGATCTACAAGAGCTTGTATATCTGCTATTTTGTAATAGCTAAAGTATAAACTACTTAAGGCCTCTCCACCTTGGGCCCTAGTAACTCAGTCCCACTTTTCCCCCCCTTGTGACACCCCTGCCCCACCATCATGTGTGGGCGGGGGCGATATTGAATCCTCCAACAGCTGGAGTGCTGAATGGAGCAAAGTACATTATTGGGCACTCGAGGTCCTCCCCGTCCCTTCCTAAAGAACTTATCAAATAGAGTTTGAGTCAACTGTCATGAAAGGACGCGATGAGAAAATAATTACCGCTGCTGCTGCTGCTGCTGTGGTTACTGCATGGCAATGCACAACGTAAACACCTGTTTAGCTGTCACATGCTGTTACGTTTTGAATCAAAGCTGTCAGTCTAATAATGAGTATGAAAAAAAACATCTCCAAACTCGCAACTTTTAGTTGAGTTGTAACCTTACTTTAACCCATATAAAGCTCGCGAGGCGTTGTGAGCATGTACATCGGCTATTTTCACAATACATTTTGTATAACACTCAACTCTTAAGGCCCATTCCCACTGGGAAATAAAAAAAAAAATATATATAAAAATAAAAATAAAATCTGCCACAGATATTTCTTTTATCTGTGGCAGATATTTTTTTGTATCTGTATCTACCATCCACTTTGAATGGAAAAATATCTGGAGAAAGAGATTTTTTTATCTGTTATCTGGCCCAGTGGGAATGGGCCTTTAGTGCTCGTCCGGGTTTTTTTTAATAAGTATGGAGATACAAGGTTTCTGCCCCGAACAGCAACGTTACGGGTGTGATTCTATTTGATTTCTCCATTTTTATTGAGCTGCAATGTGTCTTCGTTTTACTTCTCCTAGGTTCCGTTGCGTCTGCCCGCCCGGGTACTTCGGAGCGCTGTGTGACCTGGATGTGAATGAGTGCGAAGGTTCACCTTGCCTGCACGAAGGCGTCTGTATCAACAAGCCCGGGGGCTTCTCGTGTGTCTGTCGCCCTGGATACTCAGGTAGATGCTTCACCCTGGGGTGACACCCAGATCAATATGAGAGGCCCCCCCAAAAGCTTATCATGCCTGCTGTGGTCTCCTGCTATTGACATCACTCTCACACCGAGCGGGGGGCTTAGAAAAGAGGACCGCATCACAATAGTTGCTTTTAAGCTATTTAGGCCTAGAATTATTGACTGCTTTTTTAACTATTGAAAAATAGCAGATATACAAGCTCACAGCGCGGCACCGAGTGCCGCGCTGCGAGCTTGTAGATATGCTATTTTTGAAAAATCGGGAAAATGTGTGCAACATTTTTCAATATATATTTTCCAAAGCAAACATTTTGTAACTCAAATCTCTGCTTCTGGGGGTCCCTGGAACAACATATTTTGAAATGGGGGTCCACGGCCAAACACATGTAATTTTGGGGGTCCTTGACATGAAAAAGTTTGAGAACCACCGATTTAGAGGAAGGATTTAGAAGTCGGGTCAAAGATATTTAAAGACTTGCACACATTTTCACAATTCTTTTTTCAAAAATAGCACATCTACAAGCTCGCAGCGCGGCACTCGGTGCCGTGCTGCGAGCTTGTAGATGTGCTATTTTTCTGCTATTAAACCTCAAAGACGAGTGGCGTTCCAGGTCTTTGAGGTTTAGCCCTGCACCCCCTCCTCCTCCTCCAGATACCTTGTGCCGCGCTGTCCAGCAACACTAACGAGAGATAAATCCATGTCAGCTGCTTTTATCTGATGAAAACTTCTCACTGTCTCTTAGCTGCCCTTATTTCATCAGGGTCCTTAGTCTCTGCAGACCATTGTTGTTTTACTTCAATCCATTTGTCTTATTTTACACACACTAGACGGGATATTGAGCTTTCCCAGTGAGTGTGCGCGTGTGTGTGTGTGTGTGTGCGCGCACATGTGGCTCGTGCGCACGTGTCCAAGCATGCGCGTGCAGGGGTGTCGCACCAAATTCTGGGCCCTGTGTACAAGGATTCACTGCGGGTCCCCCATAAATGTTTTCTTTTTTTTGTGCTTTAACTATGGAAAAATAGCAGATATACAAGCTCACAACGCAGCACCGAGTGCCACGCTGCAAGCTTGTAGATCTGCTATTAAAAAAAGAAAAAAAAAAGTCTTTGAATATTTCAAATCCTTCTAAGGTTTTTTGAAAAACCTATGTTTCTAAGTCAGTGGTGCTCAAACCTTTTCATGTGAAGGACCCCCAAAATTATATGTATTTGGCCACGGACCCCCATCTCAAAATATTTAGTTCCAGGGACCCCCCCATGAAGCAAGAATGTAGTTAGAAATGTATATATATTCAAAGATTTGCACACATTTTCACAACTTTTCAAAAATAGCAGATCTACAAGCTCGCAGCGCGGCACCGCGCTGTGAGCTTGTATATCTGCTATTTTTCAATAGCTAAAGTATAAAATAATTAAGTCCTCTCCAACCTTGGGCCCTAGTAACCCCCCCCCCTTTTGTGACGCCCCTGTGCGCGTGTGAGTGTGTGTCTGTGTGTTGCGCACGCACCACACCACACCACACCATCTAATCCCGATTCCTGTCAGGTAGGGGGAAGATTAATTTCATTTGTCTTCCACACTGTATCATCAATTTATCCTCTCCCAGTTGAACAGGGGGAAGGATATTCTCTGAGGTATTGCTACTCTGGAGAGCATGCAGCGGAGGCCCGGCCGACACACACACGCCTGGCCCAATTCCCATAGAAGCAGGCTTTTATTATTAGGCACCACCGTACGCACAGCAGCAGTACAAGTCATTACTTTTTCCGTTGCTTTAACCCTGCAAGGCCCAGCGATGCTTTTTGGCAAAAAAAATTAAATCATTTAAAAAAATTAAAAAATTAGTTTTCCTGTTCTTTTTTCACATTAACATCGCCATTAAATCCTATTGTTTAGTATTACAATGCCATTGGCCACGATATTTGCATATAAATACCCCCCACAGAGGCTGACATTCACACCACTTCAAGATCGCTGGAGTCCCAGAGTCTGGACGAACAACATCTCACTTTTTCACTGAAGCTATTCCTCACAAAAAACGTAAAGTAAAATGCCTGTAATATATTTTTTGGTGATCATTAGAATGTATAGTACATGTACATGTTATTATTGTGAAAATTATCCCCAAAATGCGAATTAGAGCATGACTTATGATTTTTGATTTATGGCTATAAAACCTTACAAAAACATTTAAAAAAATACTTTACATTTTCCTCTGATTAGGACTCCTACAAAACCATCTGATTTTTTTTTTTTCAAGTATTTCTATTTTTGGGTCTTGCAGGGCTAAGCTCATCTGAGGAAACAGACTCTTCCCCCCTGAGAGCCTCGGCCGGAGGATGTATTTTGGATTGGCTCAAACCAGCCAGAAGAACTCATAGAAAATATTTGCTCTAGTAACACGTGTTACCACATTGCAACTTTTGAAGTGGGTGGGGAGAAACAAAATTAAGCGGTTTAGACCGGCGACGCATTATTGCACGTTATTACTTTTTAACCGTTATTTTGTGCTTTAGCTCTTGAAAAATAGCAGATATACAAGCTCACAGCGCGGCACCGGGTGCCGCGCTGCGAGCTTGTAGATCTGCTATTTTTGAAAAGTCGTGAACATTCGCGTCTTTGAATATTTTTGACCCGATTCTATTAATATCTTCTAAATCTTTCAAAGGTTTAAAAAAGAAAAAAATAATCTATGTCAGTGGTGCTCAAACCTTTTCACGTCAAGGACCTCCAAAATTATAGATATTTGGCCAGCGACCCCCATCTCAAAATATGTTTTGTTCCAGGGACCCCCCAGAAGCAAAGATTTGAGTTACAAAATGTTCGCTTTAATTAAAAATACATATATTCAAAGATTTGCTCAAACTTTCACGACTTTTCAAAAATATCAGATCTACAAGCTCGAGTGCCGCGCTGCAAGCTTGTATATCTACTATTTTTCAATAGCTAAAGCAATCAATAATTATATGCCTAAAAAGGGTTAAGTGGCGTTATATAGCCTCTTGATAACTCTGTTGCCTGGTGTTTAGATTGCCTGTCTAGGGGGGTTGACGCGCCACATAATAATTCCGCAAACTGATTGAAATGGATTGAAATATGTTTTTTTTCTCATTTTGCCACTGTGATGTGTCATCTGTTCCCATCGCGCTGAGGCTCTATCTCGTGTCACTTTTATCCTCTTATCAAATATTGTTCGCATATTGCTCATTTAACCCATTTAGGCCTAGACTTATTGAATGCTTTAACCAGTGAAAAACAGCAGATATACAAGCTCACAGCACGGCACCGAGTGCCGCGCTGCGAGCTTGTAGATCTGCTATTTTTGAAAAAGTTGTGAAAATGTGTGCAAGTCTTTGATGTTTTTTCAAAGCGAACCTTTGCAACTCAAATTTTGCTTCTGGGTGGTCCCTGGAACTAAATATTTTTAGATGGGGGTCCGTGGCCAAATAAATATCATTTTGGGGGTCCTTCACATGAAAAGGTTTGAAAACCACTGACATAGCAGTCTCTCAAGAACAGACTAACTGAGCTCCATTTAAGTGAAAAGGACCTTTTCTTTGACGATGGCTGGCCAGATTGCTGACATAGAAACACAGGTTTTTTTTTTTTTAAAAACCTTAGAAGGATTCAAAAGACACTTATAGAATCGGGTAAAAAATTCTAATTTTCAAGTTTTTTCAAAAATAGCAGATCTACAAGCGTGAGCTTGTGTATCTGCTATTTTTCAATAGTTAAAGCATAAAATACTGTGTCCCCGTTCTGAATAGGTTACTACATCAAGGATGCCAGCGGTCCTTGGCATATGGGGTGCCAACGTTAATTCTGACCCATGATGCTGATGCCGCCACTGAATTAGTCTTGTGCTGGAGCCAATTATTGTCATCCGCGTGACGGCGCCTCCTCATATCCCTTTCCACTGTCCACGTGTACGTGTTGTGGTTCATTCAGCGAGTCAGTCAGTACATTATGAGCTGCTCTTGCTTTTAGTCCATTTAGTCCCAGAATTGTTTAATGCTTTAATTATTGAAAAATAGCAGATATACAAGCTCACAGCGCGGCACAGAGTGCCGCACTGCAAGCTTGTAGATCTGCTATTTTTGAAAAGTCATGAAAATGTGAGCAAATCTTTGAATATAATTATGTATATTTAAAGCGAACATTTGTGACTCAAATTTTGCTTCTGGGGGTGTCCCTGGAACTAAATATTTTGAGATGGAGGTCCGTGGCCAAATACATGTAATTTTTGGGGTCCTTGACATGAAAAAAGTCTGAGCACCACTGACATAGAAACATATGTTTTTCAAAAAAACCGTAGAAGGATTTATAAGACACTATTAGAATCAGGTAAAGATATTCAAAGACATCGTCATTTTCAATATTTTTCAAAAATAGCAGATCTACAAGCTCGCAGCGCGGCACCCGGTGCCGCGCTGTGAGCTTGTATATCTGCTATTTTTTAATAGTTAAAGCATAAAATAATGCGTAATAATGCGTACGCGGCTTAGACGGGTTAAAAAAGGAGCTTTGATCAATCAGAAGAGCTATTTTTACAGTATGTTTGATGCGGTGGTTGGCATGCCAACTGAGAGCATGCCTTTTCACAAAGGCTCCATTATGTGTTTTTGCCTTTTTTCCCCCTGTTGCTGAATTGATTTATTTTATTTCATTTTCCATGTTTTATATAAACCTTTGTAAACAACACGTAAAAAGAGAGAAAAAAAACGAGTTCCTGCTATGCGAGGTACAGATCAGATGAGCCATTTCAAAACCTCACAAGTCCTGCCTTTGGCAAGACGGTCGATTTCCAGGGGATTTGCAGAACATTGAGCTTGTAGATCAGCTATTTTTGCTATTTTTATGACCTTTTCTGACTTCGAAATCTACCTACATTGCTTTTCAATGGGAATGGAGTGGTTTCTTGCCATTTCAGTGGCATTAGTTCAGAAAAAGCTATAAGGTATGGCAACATGACTGGTGTCTTGTGCGCGCGCCTTCGCACGCATGCAAGACACCAGTCATGTTGCCATACCTTAGCAACAGGCATGATACATTTATTTTATAAGAAGTACATTCTATTTTCCCCCCAGTTTTCTACCGTTTCTTGGGCTGGATATGGCAGCCTGGAACGGTTGTTCAAGTGCAGCTGAACTTGGCATGTTAGTAAACGTGACCATTTTGTTAAATTGTGCATTTGTAGTTATTTTACTGTCATTTAACAACATAATAATAACTAGATCAGATAGACAAAGAGACATTCATGGATTTATATTTAAAAGTAACTTTTTTTCCCCCCCTGGACCCAGGGTATGGCAGCTGCATACCCCTGCCATACCCAATTGACGCCCCTGTACCATTTGTGGGTTTCTGCAAAAATACACTCCTTTCTCCATAAAAATGTGAAAGGCAAAACAGCAAAAGAAACCTGTGGAAAAAATGCATTTGCAGTACATTTTCAGGAAAAGAGCAGTAAATACTAAAGAGTTGAAACGGCACATCTGTAGTGGAGGACAGAGGCTGATTGTGACACAGGCCTATCATTTCTGTCAGAGCTTGAGAATGACGACTTACTCAATAAAAAATACATCATCTATAACAGTGATGCATCGTCAGATCACTGCCATTGTGTTGGATGTTATAGTCAGAGGTGTCTTTTACACAGTGGCGTAAAGTAACTAAGTACATTTACTTACTGTACTTAAAGGGGGCCTGTCACCTAAAGGGTTACTGTCACTTTAAAAATCATCTTAAAAAACAAGTTAATATTTTTATGATTAGTCATTGTGGGGATGCGCAATTATAAGCCAATCCAATTAATTGTCTGTATAGCCTGACTGTACGACTACTTACTGTACTGGTCAGCTGTTGTTGGGGGGCGAGGGGCAGATTACACCTTGACATGAGCTTCAGACTGTTTCAGACCGTTTTCAGAGAAGCTCATGTCTCAACGCCTCGCAGCGTGAGGCGTTGAGAGCTTA
This sequence comes from Nannobrachium achirus, assembly GCF_963921795.1. Taxonomy (NCBI): domain Eukaryota; kingdom Metazoa; phylum Chordata; class Actinopteri; order Myctophiformes; family Myctophidae; genus Nannobrachium; species Nannobrachium achirus. The sequence goes on along the minus strand of NC_137828.1, from coordinate 19,496,348 downwards.
TAGATCTGCTATTTTTGGCTAAAACTCCACAGAATAGTGATGCGAGGGTTCAAGTTGTTTAATTTAAAATAATTATCCTACTGTATCACACAAGGATTTGGCGGCCCCCCCTGCTGTAACTCTGAGGACCCCCTATAGGGGTCCCGGACCCCCTGCTGAAGACCCCTGCGATAATGCATTGTTTAACTGTACATATAGGAGGTACCCAGAGGTCATTATCATGACATGATGAATGGATGCTCTTGTTTATATAAATCATGCTTTAAGCACACTATTCGTCACCTTCTGTTTTCCCCTCTTCAGCCATCATTTAAGAATATGTTCCCTTGAGTGATGGTGCAGTGAAATCAGCACATTGTTGCATGTGCTCCAGTCAGCACATTGAGAGAGAGAGTGATCCATATTCTCCTCACGACATTGTTCCCTGGTATAGTCTGGTAAAATTACACTCCTCTTCAACACTTGTTAACGATAATTACCTTGTTAAATCATCATTGCTAGCCTACGGATGCCGTCTGCATAGCACTGGAAACTATAACTTTATGCAAAGAATTACAAATGACAACCTTAGGCAGGGGTGCCAACATTCACTCTGAGAAATGATTCTGCGGCCGAGTATATGGCACTATTAGAAAAAGTTATATTTACTCAATAAAATCACTGAATATCATGTATGTGATTGTTTGAGTAGGTCACACCAAACGAAATGAGTAAAAATCCAACTGTTCGTTTTGAGTTAGATGTACATATATTATTTGAGTTAATTTCGTGAGAATAAATTAGTATTTGACCAACTGATTTTATTCATGAATTATACTCAATTTGTTTTGGTAATTTTCCTTCATAATATTTGAGTATGGAGTACTTATATGGATCAATTTAAAAAGACCCTTAATTATTATTCATTCCAACTAAATAATCTTTCATCTCTCACAACAACCTAAACAATTGAGTAGATATGACTAAGATTCAAAATTGTACACAAGGGTTCATGGGAAAAAAAGGGTTCATGGGAAAATTCTACTGGAACATTCTGTCAACAAACAGCAGCAGCAGCAGCACACATCTTTTTCAACAAGAGACCTGGAGAGTGTTTGCAAATATTGGTAAGTAGATTTACTGTATCTTTGTGCATATAGGCTACATAAATGTATTGGGTATAACTTGTGTTCTTTACAAAGGTTTGCAGCTAGTTAAGGTCACAGTGAGGGTAATGTGCAAGCCCTCTAGTCATGACTTTTTGCATTTATTGCACAGCTGCATACAATGGTGTGTACAATGAAGATAAAATGCACAGGTAGGCCTACATATTATCTACATGTATCTATTATGGTGTTCAATGAGGATTACATGTGTAAAAGACTTGGAAAAAGTATGAAGTAAATAAGCAACATGATTATACGGTATTCCTTGATTTTGGTTTGGCCAAGTAATTATTGGAATCATAAATTGACTAAGCCTCACATGGTGTCAGTTATTTGAATTATTATCTTTTTTTTTCTTCAGAAATGCTCAAATGACCAATTTACAAGCTCAAGATTGTGAGCTGTAGATCAGCTATATCCACTATTTTTTGAAGTATACAATTATTATTATTAACTATATCCCTGTAAAATTGGGTTGCAGATATTAATCATTAGATGACATGATGTTGTCAGCCAGCAGACATCAAGGATAGTTGGCCTGCCTTGTTAGATGTTTACAGAAATGGTTACAGGAATTAGACCTGAATGTGACAGACATCTTGTCATTGTAGTTAACCACTTGTATACCCTAGCATCCCTATCCTGGGGGAAAATACCAGATCTATAATCTCACGTCTTCTTTTTTACTCTCTTCCCCTCATCTCTGTCTTCCAGGTTAGTGCAAAGTTCAGGATGATCACCACACTGAATCTTGAGCCAAAATGTATGGCAATGTTGGACTTCTATACCCCCAAACTACTGTCCATGTTCCAGTCCAAGAAGGGCAGTTTGGGCACAAATGAGTATTCTACTTCAGGTATGAAACTTCCATTTACTCTAACTGCTTTAATTATATTTCACCTGGCTAATGACAATAATTACTACATTAATTTATGCTAAACTCATCTTTATCCCCTCATCTTTATCCCCTGCAACTCTCTCTCCTGATTATTCATTTCTAAATGTATGTCTTAATAGCTACTAAGGACAGTCTCCCAGCTTCCGTTGCTAAAACTGGGTTGTGGAAACAATTGTATTGCCAAAGTTTATGTTAGTTTATGAAAGTGCAGTCATACTTTTTCTTTATTGTTCAAATAATTATGTTTCTATTCTGCAGAGAGGAATCCCCAATCAACGAACACGAGAGGTCATCATCCGATGTCTCGTCGACCATCTGGAAGAAGAGAGTGTCAAGATCAAGGACTTTCAAGTTAGTAAAATATTTTTTTTTACGTTTTAATGTGATCGTGGATGAGACCATCACATGCAAAGGAACAGCATAGTGATGTCCAGAGAAGGTTGTGACATTGGCTGAATGGCTGTTGCATCCGTTGCATGTCTGGTCCAACTTATTCAAGATTATGCCCAGGGCTGCATGTGTGGAGACAGCTAGGATTGCTCAATGTGTGTCTGTGTGTCTTGTAACATTTAGCCTGAAAGTGAGCTCTAAACAATTATCTTCACAATGTGTGCAGGAAGGAAGCTGCTGGTGCACCGGTCAGAGTAGAAGAGAAGTTGACAGAGGAGGTGATGATGAAGAAGATGAAGATCTACCTGCTGCAGAACCAAGAGGACTCAATGAATGAACCTACTGATGTAGGTATTGTGATTAAGGGCATCACTGCCCTCAACAATCTTGGGGATCTGCTGCTATCTGTTCATCTGTTGGGACTGTTCTGTGCCTTTAATCTGAGATACCCCAAGAACCTCAGATATGGTCTTGAGATGTTCCAAAAAGTACTAGTTGAGTTGGATCCCGGACACCTTTCAGCCAAAGTTCAGAGACTGAAAAAATGTCTGCTTGCCGACTACTGTTCAGCAAGATGCTCTCAGAACGTGGGTATAACCAACTGAAAGTGGATTTATTGTCAAAACAGCATTTTTGCAATGGTATTTGTTGCTGATAGTAATTAGTTCATGTAAAGTGTTTGTTTCTGGTGCATTCGAGTCATAATGCAAACAGGTCAGTTTAGCATATAGACATTACACGTGTGCATAGTCAATATGTTTAAATGTTGAGCTACTGTAAATGCTTATTTATTATTTCATATTCCAAGTTGTGATTTCCTTTCATGCCAAATGGCCTCTGACTGTCTTCTTTAATGTATTTTGTGGTTATGACTTACTGTTTATTTGATGGGCTCATTGTTCTTATGGTGCATAATGTTTGACAGACTGCTTACTTACAGTATGCACAGTTCAATTAGAGGTACTTATATACAGTATTGTGAACACACACTGCTCTTGAGTAAACTTTAACATTTTTTAAAGTGTCAGGGATACCCCTTTCCTGATCATTATCTTTAAACATATTGTTTTTGCAGGCATTGTTGCATGTCATTTACATACTAAAGTATGTTGAATGTTCATACTTGATGTGGTGTTACAATGGTCAAAATGAGTTGATTAAAAACATAATTATCTGCATAATTATTTCATGTGTATTCATTTGACATCATGTACTCCTGGAGTAAAAGGTAAAGTAAATGAAAGGGGTAAAATGGTACTATATGTGACATATTTGTTTTGTTAAATCATACTCTAATATTCAATTAGATCTACTTAATATTTCAATGTATTTACTTGTAGTCTTTTGTGGCATTGACTGAATCATTTAATTAAATCTACTCAATTTCTTTAGGTCATTGTACTCAATTTTAGTTGTTAATAAGTACGTAAAAGTTTTGGTTACTTTTACTCAATTTAATTGAGTTTCATTTACCTGATTTCATATCAGTAATATTTACTCAATATTTTTGAGTGTAAAAATGTTTCACCAATAAAATTGAGTAGAGCCTAGTTTTTGTTCTAAGAGTGTTGGCACAGGGGGAGGGTGGTTAGTTACTGGCACACATGTGAGAGAGAGGTTTTTTTGTGAAATGATATGTATTTGTGGGGGGGGGGGGGCTTAATTATTTTACACTGTAGCTATTGAAAAATAGCAGATATACAAGCTCACAGCCGCGCAGTGAGCTTGTAGATCTGCTATTTTTGAAACGTTGTGCAAGTGTGTGCAAATCTTTGAATATACTTTAATATACTTTTTAAGCGAACATTTGTAACTCAAATTTTGCTTCTGGGGGGGGTCCCTGCAACTAAATATTTTGAGATGGGGGGTCCGTGGCCAAATACATATCATTGTGGGGGTCCTTCACGTGAAAAGGTTTGAGCACCACTGACATAGAAACATAGGTTTGAAAAAACGTTTTTCAAAAAACCTTAGAAGGATTTGAAAATATTCAAAGACTTGCACAAACGTTCCCGATTTTTCAAAAATAGCAGATCTACAAGCTCACAGCGCGGCACTCGGTGCCGCGCTGTGAGCTTGTATATCTGCTATGTTTTAATGGTTAAAGCACAAAATAATTGTGCAGTGAATCCTTGTACCCAGGGCCCAGAATCTGGTGCGACACCCCAGATGGTTGCCACCGATACGTGCATCTTTTCTCATTAAATTCAAGGTCACATTGCTGTGTTGCACGAGCTTCTGATGTTCAGCGGGAAACACACATTTACATATTTAAATCAAAACTGTAATCTATAGCTAAACTAGGCATTATACAAGGATTTGTCTTTGAAGGTTTCCAAATAACTCCCATTGGCAGGATTTTACATTTGCACATGAGTGACTCTAGACTGGAGGATATAATTGTTTACTTGGCGTGCAGTTTTTGAATATTTCAAGAACTCCTACTGTCTCAGCCCGATGATGAGACTAGATATGGGACGATATGAAAATGTCATATCGCGATTATTGTGACAAAAGAAATCGCGATTTACGATATTATCGCGGTAATCAAAATCCATTCTCCTGGGGTGGAACATTTGCCAAAAAGCTTGTAGATCGGCTATTTTTTGGCAAAGACATTTGATAGAGAGTGAAAAAAATTACTATTTCAAGTACGTTTATTATAACTACCTTTTACCAATTATAGAGGGTTTAAGTGGTACCGGATATGCAGCTCGGCAAATAAAAGGTGAATTGATCTCAGTGCATGACGGAGGACGATATCACGATAAATTAAATCTCCACGATACGGTTATCCTGAGTGTTTTATATCGCGATAAACGATAATATAAACGTATAAACTTATAAATGAAGATGGATCACTCCTCATGATTTACTGGGAGTTACTTGAATTGGCCACAGTCCAATAAACATCCAACTTCAGGACAATATCGGTGACTTATTTTGATCGCTGTTGTCCTTGATCAGTTAGTCGTAAGACAAACAAGACGACAATCAATATCTGCTTCTGTTTTAGTCCTTTTCCTGCCAGTGGACTGATTCACTTCAATCAGTGCCTGAGACTGTCTCTTCCTTCAGACGCTGTCCTGTTTAAACTAATGTTCTCCTAATCTGAATTAGAAGCACTGGTACAAAAGTACAATTGCTGCTTGTTCCCCGGGTGATGTGTTTAGTTTCCATTCAGGCGTTTCATTCAGTTAAAAAAGGCTTTCTGGTTGGAGGTTAATAGGTTCATTACCTCATACAGAACCTGGCCTAAGGTCTTTCCAGTCACAGCCTAGGACAGGGTCTTCAACAGGGGATCCGGGACCCCTAGGGGGTCCTCAGAGTTACTACAGGAGGGCCGCCAAATATTTGTGTGCTACGATAATTCTTTTAAATGAACAATTCTGAGGAGAACTTTAGCCAAAAATAGCTGCACGAGGCTTTGAGAGCTTGTAGATCATTCATTTTTGTCAAATAGGTTTGGTGTACCAAGGCACCATGCTAATCTTCTCTTGTATCGCTCCAATTTTAGCACTGGCACCATGCTAATCTTCACTGTATCGTTCCAATTTTAGTACCACTTTACCCCGCCCACCTCATAGTCTCAATAGAATATAGCCTCCCAAAAAGTACCGTCCTTTCTCGAGGTCGGGGCCCAATAGGAAATGTGCACAATGCCTGCCTAGTCTTGGGCAGATTTCAAAAGAGTACCGTTCAGACACGCCCATTCAGAACATCACTGTAATGAAAGGCAAGGCTTAAGCCCTTTGCACACAGGACAGTTGCGTTTTTTTCGTTTGCTGCATGAATAAAACGCATTGGATTTGGTGTGCAAGGCTGTGCGGAATCAACCAAAAAGGAGTCATAAAAGGAGTGATGAGTTTTTTACCGCATGCGACAAGACGCACGAATCGAACTGGGTTCGATCGAGAAAAAAACGCACGGCGGCAGCCACTCGTCGCACGGCTAATTCGGAGCCGGTGTGCATGAGGTCATAGAAAATCATTGTTTTCTTTTCAAAAAATTATATTGTCCGTTTTATCCGTGCGGTTAAACACGCCTGTGTGCAAAGGGCTTTAGAGTTAATGAATTGTTTTTTGCAGGGCTGGAAGAGACCAAGGGAAGACCAGAAAACTAGAACATTTTTAATTCATGGTGTAGTCCCTTTAAACATGAGTGTTTTCAGGTTTTTTGTTCAGATTTCATCACAACTCTTTCACCCGTTTCCCCCAGGCCAGTGCCTCACCAGGGAGGTTGTGATCCTGAGGGTAGAATGTTATCAGTGTAACAGAGGTGACACCCAGTGATGATCCTGAGGGTAACAGAGGTGACACCCAGTGAAATGCAGCGCCTCTTTCTAGTGACATTCATTTGAATGATGACCAACAACATGCAGGCATTCCCTTAGTGGCGTTCAAAAGGAATTATGTCTGCTTGTTGCTGCCACCAACAGCTAGCCTTGAGCTGCCTTAAGGAGGACCTCAAGATAACCATGATGAAGATCTAATAGACCCCAAATGTTGTTGTATTCCCCATTACATCTTTTTCTTGCATTTTGAAGACAGTTTGCTGGAGTTTTTTCTTTTTCTTTCTGTACTATAAATGTACAGTATGGGTGAATGGATAGTGAGCCGACCACACAGTATGTTTGATAACGCATCGCATTGTGCTGCGATGCATTTTGAGCTTGGAGATCAGCTATTTTTGCTTCTTTTGAATTGGAATCCTGAATTATTTTTTGTTATTTCTTATCCTGAAATGTAACATTTTGATTGAATTTCAAAGGCATGTAATTATATACTCATGTTATCTTTATGAACTTAAATACAAATATGTTGGACATAAAAGAAAAATACATTTTAATACTACTATACTAGTCACTAAGCTACTAAGATAGACTGACAGAGTTAAAGCAGGTCATGTTTGGAATTATAACAGCTGAAATCAGTAATCAGTATTCCGGTATTAACCTGAGGGCCGCATTAAGTGAAGGTGGTGGGGGCCGCATGTGGCCCCCGGGCCGCCATGTTGCCCATGTATGCTACAGGACCTCTGAATCTAAATTTAGCTTGACGCATTCGTGGAAACAAAAAAAGGAATAACATCCATGTCTATACTTTCCATTCACAGGGGACTGGTGTGAAGTGAACATTGACGAGTGTCTCTCAAACCCGTGTCAAAACGGCGGGCGGTGCATCGATGGCCCCGGTCGATACGACTGCTCGTGTCCCAGTGGCTTTGAGGGACTACACTGCCAGAGCAACGTTGATGAATGCATGTCAGGGCCATGTCTTCATGGGAGGTACCCGGGGGTTCATTATCATTACCATGTCAGGACCATGTCTTCATGGGAGGTACCCGGGGGTTCATTATCATTACCATGTCAGGACCATGTCTTCATGGGAGGTACCCGGGGGTTCATTATCATTACCATGTCAGGACCATGTCTTCATGGGAGGTACCCGGGGGTTCATTATCATTACCATGTCAGGACCATGTCTTCATGGGAGGTACCCAGGGGTTCATTATCATTACCATGTCAGGACCATGTCTTCATGGGAGGTACCCTGGGTTTCATTATCATTACCATGTCAGGACCATGTCTTCATGGGAGGTACCCGGGGGTTCATTATCATTACCATGTCAGGACCATGTCTTCATGGGAGGTACCCGGGGGTTCATTATCATTACCATGTCAGGACCATGTCTTCATGGGAGGTACCCGGGGGTTCATTACCATGTCAGGACCATGTCTTCATGGGAGGTACCCGGGGGTTCATTATCATTACCATGTCAGGACCATGTCTTCATGGGAGGTACCCGGGGGTTCATTATCATTACCATGTCAGGACCATGTCTTCATGGGAGGTACCCGGGGGTTCATTATCATTACATGTCAGGACCATGTCTTCATGGGAGGTACCCGGGGGTTCATTATCATTACATGTCAGGGCCATGTCTTCATGGGAGGTACCCGGGGGTTCATTATCATAACATGTCAGGACCATGTCTTCATGGGAGGTACCCGGGGGGTTCATTATCATTACCATGTCAGGACCATGTCTTCATGGGAGGTACCCCAGGGGTTCATTACCATGTCAGGACCATGTCTTCATGGGAGGTACCCGGGGGTTCATTATCATTACCATGTCAGGACCATGTCTTCATGGGAGGTACCCGGGGGTTCATTACCATGTCAGGACCATGTCTTCATGGGAGGTACCCGGGGGTTCATTATCATTACCATGTCAGGACCATGTCTTCATGGGAGGTACCCGGGGGTTCATTATCATGTCAGGACCATGTCTTCATGGGAGGTACCCGGGGGTTCATTATCATAACATGTCAGGACCGTGTCTTCATGGGAGGTACCCATGGTTTCATTATCATTACATGTCAGGACCATGTCTTCATGGGAGGTACCCGGGGGGTTCATTACCATTACATGTCAGGACCATGTCTTCATGGGAGGTACCCGGGGGTTTCATTATCATTACATGTCAGGACCATGTCTTCATGGGAGGTACCCGGGGGTTCATTATCATTACCATGTCAGGACCATGTCTTCATGGGAGGTACCCGGGGGTTCATTATCATTACCATGTCAGGACCATGTCTTCATGGGAGGTACCCGGGGGTTCATGTCAGGACCATGTCTTCATGGGAGGTACCCGGGGGTTTCATTATCATTACATGTCAGGACCATGTCTTCATGGGAGGTACCCGGGGGTTCATTATCATAACAGGACCATGTCTTCATGGGAGGTACCCTGGGGTTCATTATCATTACATGTCAGGACCATGTCTTCATGGGAGGTACCCTGGGTTTCATTACCATGTCAGGACCATGTCTTCATGGGAGGTACCCGGGGGTTCATTACCATGTCAGGACCATGTCTTCATGGGAGGTACCCGGGGGTTCATTATCATTACATGTCAGGACCATGTCTTCATGGGAGGTACCCGGGGGTTCATTACATGTCAGGACCATGTCTTCATGGGAGGTACCCGGGGGTTCATTATCATTACATGTCAGGGCCATGTCTTCATGGGAGGTACCCGGGGGTTCATTATCATTACATGTCAGGGCCATGTCTTCATGGGAGGTACCCGGGGGTTTCATTATCATTACCATGTCAGGACCATGTCTTCATGGGAGGTACCCGGGGGTTCATTACCATGTCAGGACCATGTCTTCATGGGAGGTACCCGGGGGTTCATTATCATAACAAATGACGCTGCAGCAAATGAGGCGCTGCAGAGGCGCGCGGCATTATTTTTAAGCCATTTAGAACGGGGTACACAGTATTGTGTAATGTTATTTTATGCTTTAACTATTGGAAAAATAGCAGATATACAAGCTCACAGCGCGGCACCGAGTGCCGCGCTGCGAGCTCGTAGATCTGCTATTTTTAGAAAGATTTTGAGAATTAGAATTTTGACCCGATTCTATAATTGTCTTTTGAATCCTTCTAAGGTTTTTTTTTTAAAAACCTATGTTTCTATGTCAGCAATCTGGCCAGAAAAGGTCCTTTTCACTTAACTGGAGCTCAGTGTTAGTCTGTTCTTGAGAGACTACTATGTCAGTGGTTCTCAAACCTTTTCATGTGAAGGACGCCCCAAAATGATATGTATTTGGCCACGGACCCCCATCTCAAAATATTTAGTTCCAGGGACCACCCAGAAGCAAAATTTGAGTTACAAACGTTCGCTTTAAAAATGCATATATTCAAAGATTTGCACACATTTTCACAACTTTTTTCAAAAATAGCAGATCTACAAGCTCGCAGCACGGCACTCGGTGCCGCGCTGTGAGCTTGTATATCTGCTATTTTTCAATAGTTAAAGCATTAATTAATTGTAGCCCTAAATGGGTTAATTACAGCCCTCGCCCAGTGCAGTCAGTAGGGACATATGCTACACGTTTTTAAAAAGCTAATGTTAACGCGCACTCAGAGGTTATGTCAGTGCTTATGAAATCGCTGTCATTAAATTCCCTTTGAACGCGAGATAGTCGTTCTTTCGAAAGACTGGGTGTAAAAACCTAGGTATGTTAGAAATGGCTTTAATCTACAATGATGATCAGGGGTGGACACTAAGTGCTTTTAGGATATGGCAGAGGCTCAAGGGGTAGAGCGACTACTTGGGAATCGGAAGGTTCCTGGTTCGATCCCCATCTTCCCCTGGGTTAGTGTCCTTGATCAAGACCCGGGGTCTTCAACGTTTTCAGGACAAGGACCCCTTAGTCGAGAGATGAGCCAGGGACCCCCACAACCCATAGATAACATATAGTTTCATTTGTTTGACGGCACAATTATCAGTGTATTTTGGATTCATTTCAACTTGTGTTTTCAGATATTTAACCACTTGAACCGTCAATACTTAATAAACTTGACCTTTCACTCTGTACTTAGTCTGCTCTTTTTCCCCTCTACACCAAACCTTTTAGCCGTTTTTTTTGGCTAAAGTTCTCAGAATATGGACGCTAGGGTTCAAGTGGTTAATATAAAAAATATATATGTATATCACTCAAAGATTTGGAGGACCCCCTGTAGTAATTCTGAGGACCCCCTAGGGGTCCCGGACCCCCTGTTGAAGACCCCTGATCAACCTGCTCCTGATGAGTAGGTTGGTGTCTTGCATGGTTTCCTCTGCCATCGGTGGGTGAATGTAAAGCACATTGTAAAGCTCTTTGGATAAAGACGCTATATAAATGTACAATTTACCTTTTTACTCAAGCACTGAACTTAAGTACAATTGTGAATTACTTTGACTTAGAGTACTTGAGTATTCCATTCTTTTTCCGATAGATTATTCTTTTACTTCATTACATCTCAGAGGCACATATTGTACTTTTTACTAAACTACAAGTATTTGATTGCATTAGTTATTAGTTACAGATTTAGGTTTAGCCATAATTTATATTAAATTTTTGGTACTTTAAGTACATTGATACCAATACTTCTGCACATTTACTGTACCTTTACTTGTACTATAACAGGGTATCGTTGCTTTTACTTAAGCTAAAAAAATGAATTAAAAATAAAGTATTGTATCGTAGAGTATTTCTTTCACTATTGAGAATGTTTCACAGTTAATGTTTGGGGTTTAACGAAACACCAAACCGTAATAAAACAATAGCGTTGGAGCTTGATTTAGTCTCTTGTGTACGGTTGTTTGTGTTTGACTGATCAACTGTGTCTTGTTCCTCCCTGTCTCAGCTGCGTGGATGGACCCGGTTCTTTCTCCTGCCTGTGTGAGCCTGGATGGACCGGCAGCTCATGTGAAACAAACATCGACGTGAGTGGAGCTCTGTGAAGTTGCCCAATAATACAGTACGCTTGTGATGTTGGGCTTATCTTGGTGGAGACTTGTGTAATCACCATGTGCTCTGCTGGTATCACAAACAACATCGATTTCTCTCCCACCGAGAGATAAGTCAATTGAACCAGCAGGCTCATGTAAGCATTGTACAAATACCTGATTAAAAAAAAAAGAAATTGCTAAGCCTAAATACCTAATTGATTTAATATCCACCCCGGCTTCCAGTGGACCCTGGAGATAGCAAACACCAGGTTGTTTGGTCCGGGGCCTGGTGGAGCCCTGCTGTGGCTTGATGATTAATCAGATTGTCTGCCGTTTAACCAATATGGATTCATTTTAATCCACAGTTCTCATTATCTTCTCCCACGCAGACAACGGTCAATTACTCAGTCTTGAACTTCGTATCGGATGCAGAAAGATGCCAAAGACATACATTTCTTTCCCGTCTTTTGTGTTTTAAAGCGATGGTTCTCGCAACCTGGGGGTCCCCAAATGATTTTTTGGGGGGTCCCCAGATGATTAACTTAAAGGGCAACTTTAGTTTTTTTACAACAAGGGTTCATATTTTAGATTGTAATTAAAGAATATAAAAGATGAATGTTATATTGATTTCATTCACTTCTTTCTATTGTTTTAGAGATTCTTATTTCAGTGGTTGGGCCTTGGGGGCATGCGTACAAGTGGCTTAATATGTCATTTTACACAGAATAAGCAACCTTTCATGGTTGGATATGACTTATGGGGGCTAGATGTGTTACAGTAAATCGCAACAAAGAAACTGCTGGCTTATTGTGTCTAAAAATACATATTTAGTCACTTGTACGCATGCCCCCATGCGTACGCATGCCCCACATTTTAGCACGGTAAACGCAATAAAACAATAGAACAAAGCAAATGAAAACATTTTAACACTAACTTTTTCTTTTCTCTAATTACAATCTAAAATATGAACCCTTTTTGTAAAAAAAACAAAGTTGTCCTTTAATGTGCAACATTGGTTTCCTCACTCAACAGTAAACAAACCAACATAGAGTTTAAGTGTATAGAGGGTATCTGCACATTTCTAAAGTGACAATTTAAGGACTTTATTACCTCTAAAATGACAAATTAAATGTGAGCATGTAGATCGGCTGTTTTCACAATAGAACCGTGTTATACAAAATGTTAGGCCTCAACTCTTAGTCCTCGTCAGGGTGGGGGGTCCCCAGATAAAATATGATTATTTTGGGGGTCACGGCCTGAAAAGTTTGAGAACCACTGTTTTAACCCTGCAAGACCCGAATTAATTTCTACTGGCCAAAAAAAAAAAAAAAAAAATCAGATGGTGTTGTAGGAGTCCTATTCACAGGAAAATGTCATGTTAAAAATTAATAATGTTTTTCTAAGGTTTTATAGCCATAAATCATAAATCATAAAGCATGCTCTAATTTGCATTTTGGGGATATTTTTCACAATAATAACATACATGTTCTAGACATTCTAATGATCAGGCATTTTACTTATGTTTTTGTGAGGATTCAGTTAAAAAGTGAGATGTTGTTTGTCCAGACGCTGGAATTTCAACTTCTCTGGGAGGTGTGAATGTCAGCCTCTGTGGGGGGTATTTATATGCAAATATCGTGGCCAATGGCATTGTAATACTAAACAATAGGATTTAATGGTGATGTTAATGTGAAAAAAGAACAGGAAAACTAATTCTAATTTCTTTTAAAAAATGATTTAAAAAATGTTGCCAAAAAGCAATGCTGGGCCTTGCAAGGTTAAAGGTGTAGTCGGAGCCATTATGTTAGTTTTTTTGTTAGTTTTTTTACACAGTCTTCATGTACACTCTTGTGTCTTGTGTTCGGCAGGAATGTGCCTCCGCTCCCTGTCTGCGCGGAGGCTCGTGCGTGGACCTCATCGATAAGTACGCGTGCTTCTGTCCGGACGGCTACACCGGGAGACACTGTGAGATCGACATAGACGTGTGTCACGCCAACGCCTCGACTACCGTGTCCCTGTGCTTCAACGGAGCAACGTGCGTCGATGGAGAGGGATCCAATTTTACCTGCAGGTGAGTCCCATCTTTTTTTTTTCTTTTTTTTTTGCTTTATGCAGGCGTACAGTGCGGCACCTGCGAGCTTGTAGGTCTGCTATTTTTGAAAAATTGCGATTTTGGGGGGCTTCTGGGGGGGTCCCTGGAACAACATATTTTGAGATTGCGAGCTTGTAGATCGATTTTCTTTTTGAATATATCTTTAAAGGCGAACATTTGTAATATTTTGGAAATGGGGGTCCTTGACATGACATTTTTTTGAAAACCACTGATTTTAGAAGAAGGATTTTAGAACAATTGTATAGAATCGCGTCAAAAATATTCAAATACTTTTTTTTCAAAAATAGCAGATCTACAAGCTCGCAGCGCGGCACTCGGTGCCGCGCTGTGAGCTTGTATATCTGCTATTTTTCAATAGCTAAACTATAAACGAATGGTTAAAGTGGTTCATGACACAGATTTGCGTTCCCGATCTTATTTTTATTTTTTTGCTTTATGCAGATAGGATATTAGAGAGAGGCAGGAAATTGAGTGCAGACGGGTGGAGGGGGTGGGGTGTGTGTGTGTGTGTGTGGGGGGGGGGGGGTGGAGGGGGTGGAGGGGGTGGAGGGAGTGGGGGGTGCGTGCAACACTAGGTCTCCACCCGGAATGGAGACGGGGATGTTGTGATTATGCGCTCGACACGCTAGCTGGTCACCTACCGCCGCCGATTCCCCAGCTGCTGCACGCTTTTAACCACTTTTCAAAGCTGGTGTCCCTATTTTTGGGCTCGTCGTTGTAGGCAGCACTGTTCAATGATAGCAACGGATGGTGGTGAACAGTGGTTCTCAGACTGGGGTCCAGGGACCCCCAGGGTTCGTTGAGGTGGGGAGGGGGGAGTCCAAAGGGACTATTACATGTCTGTATAACATGGAGAGTAGGGCTGTAATGATATAGTAACTGAATCGAAAAATTGATTCTAATTTGCAACGATCTACTATATCATTTGAAAAATGCAAAATATCGTATCGTTTTGGCTTTGTGTCGTATCGTTTTACAATGCCGATAATCGGTATCGAATCATTTTGCAATGCAAACAATCGATTCTATGGAAACTAAGTATTTGTGCCTTGTATTTAGCAATTTAAGAGAGAAAATTTAAAAGAGGGGTCTAATTCATTTTCCATTCCATATGGCTACTCTTGGTCTATCGATAAATGTGTGTAATCTCTTGTGTTCATGTCAAGGTGTGGGTTTGTCCATATGTGTTGAAATATAATGTCCATGTATTTGCTAGAGAATCAAAGTGTTTACTTATTTATTTATATCCATAATAATAGATTTTTATCCTAAACTATTGCACTATTGACACATTTCACACAGATTTAATGTCTTTGCTAAATAGTTACTATATCGATTTTAAATCATTGAATCGAATCGTATCATGTCACTATGAATGAACCAATATCGTCCATGTATCGTATCGTCAACCATGTATCGTGATATGTATCATATTGCCATTAAATGTATGGTGACATCCCGAATGGAGAGTGTACAAATGGAACCAAGTGAAACCCATAAATTAAAACAAAAACATTTTAGAACCACTGATCTAACAAGAAGCTAGCAGATCTACAAGCTCACAACGTGCCCCCGATCGACGCAACGCATTGTGAGCTTATTATAGACTGGCTGTTTTTTTTCACTATCCGTCATGGTCGAAGCATATGTAGGGCTTAAGTGGTTAAACTAGTTCACATCGATTGGGGCATTCAAGAGCTTTGAATAATGCGTACGGGAGAATAAGTCACTAGACCTGCAGTGAATGCCTAGAGGTATTCCTGGCAGTGCTTTGTAAGAGAGACTGTATTCTGTCATCCCAGTACAGTGGGTTAGGGTTACAGGAACATCTGGTTCTGGAAAACTGTGACCAAAAAAAAGAAGGAAAAAAGAAAGTGTAAATATTTTAACATTCCCTCAGCCATAGTCAGCGCTATGTTGTCAGAATTCACCGTGGTCTCTGGTTATGAATTTAACCCATTTAGGCCTTCGAATTATTGAATGCTTTAACTATTGAAAAATAGCAGATATACAAGCTCACAGCGCGGCACCGAGTGCCGCGCTGCGAGCTTGTAGATCTGCTATTTTTTTTTTAATCGTGAAAATGTGTGCAAATCTATTCAATATATATTTTTCAAAGCAAACTTTTGCAACTCAAATCTCTGCTTCTGGGTGGTCCCTGGAACAAGATATTTTTAGATGGTGGGTCCGCGACCAAATAAATGTAATTTTGGGGGTCCTTGACATGAAAAGGTTTGAGAACCACTGATTTAGAGGAAGGATTTAGAAGTCGGGTTAAAGATCGGTGTCAAAGATATTCAAAGATTTGCACACATTTTCACCATTTTTCAAAAATAGCAGATCTTCAAGCTCGCAGCGCGGCACTCGGTGCTGCGCTGCGAGCTTGTATATCTGCTATTTTTCAATAGTTAAAGCTATACTGTGTAAGTTGCTCAACTGGTGGTCAGTAGCGTTATAGCAAACCGCGGTCGCGTCTGCTTTTTTCGGACGTTTTTCGTCCGTTTTTCGCCACGGACCGGGCCTTCAGACCACCGCGTCTGCCTCGCCTCGCCGAGACCTATCCATAGAGGTCTTTCGTGTCCCTCTACGAGCCTCGGTTGGGGAGATACATGCTAGACTCCTAGCCCATTGTAAACACTGCAGTGTATTTCCTGAAGAGCTCGGCAGTGTATGATCTGGGCTTTGATTGGCCGGTAGGGAGACACGTGTACAGAATGATGCATATGACGTAATTTTGCCGGGAAAAACAGCCCCGGTCACGGCCACCAGAGCTCAGTAGAACACATATAAAGAAAAGGTTTTGGGAGCTGAAATGAACAGAGTGGGTGTTCTAAATCTTTAGAGATTTAATAATTAGGACAATTTTAAGATTTATTTTATTAAAAAAGTTACATAGTATAGCTTTAAAGCATAGAATAACGGTTAAAGTGGTTAAAATCGAACGCGACTCGGGCACGTTCCAGGTATGTGAGGGTTTAATTACACCCTGCTTGCTGTCTATCATCCTACACGTGCCAGAAGGAAGTCTCGGTGTATCGTTGTTGGAGCAGTGATGCCACACACAGGTTGGCTTCAAGTGAACCGTCTCCTTTTAATTGCTAACGCGCGCCGCGCGCTCCCCTGAGTGATGAGATGTACGTGAACGCACGCCGGCTGTAGGAATGCTGTGCAGATCTGACACCTGCAGGTCCCCGAACATCTTGCCGTTAATTACGCTGTCTTATCTTTTGCACAAACTGCACCACACTGTACTGTACCGTACTGTACCGTACTGTACTGTACTATACTGTACCAGTGCATGCTCAGCGTCATAATTGAATCTCTCCGGTCGACCACCTCCTTGCCGGTGCACCGTCCTGCATCTTCTGCACTTTGGGCGCATGATCATTTTGGAGCTCTTCTCCGTGCCGTTTCAGTGACACGTCTTTTTCGTTCAGAGTTTTCCCCCTGTTGACGGCCGGTGCGTGGGTGATCTTTGAAGGAGATTTAGGTCCCTTCATGGTGCTGCTGGGTCGACACGTAGACGAGTTCTTTAGAGACTTTAGAGGAGTCAGCGCTTGTTTAGACTTCAGCTGCTTCTGGCCCAGAGTCTTATCTTTGTCCTTACTATTCGAATCAGTTTTGATGCCGTGTGTGTTTTGTGGCTGCTTAGCGCCGTCTTTCTCAGCACCGACCGGCTTGTGCTTGGCGGGACCGCTTTGATTGTCAGGTGTGGTCTCTTCCGTGCAGGGGCTTCTCCTGAGCGCCCCGTTGGCAGCCTGAACCTCGTTTGGATTCACGTACGGGCCCAGCCCAAGGGGAACGTCTTCTTCGGTGGAGATGTTCTCGACGCCGCCCAGGTTAGTCTGGTTCTCTTGCGCTGCGTCCTCCTGTGCGTCGTCTTGCAACATGGCATATTGAATATCGCCGCAGTACGAAAAGGAGTCTTCAAAGCACACCGACTGGCCTGCCTCGTCAGCAGCGTTGGCTGCGTAGGAGGGCCCCGGAAGCAGCTCGATCCTGAACCCTCCCACCGTGACAGTCAATCGCTTCAGGACGACCACAGGATTTATCCACGGTCCAACGTCCAGATCGCTAATGTTTATCCGCCCGCCCAGTGTCAATTCTTTCTTCAGGTCGTCACCGGTGACTCCCTTCTCGATTAGAAAGGACTTCTGCAGCCTGTTCACAGGTTTCCTACCCGGTCTTCCTGTGGGAGTCCTCTTGGCGGACACTTCGCCATCAGCTGGTTCTGTTTAAAAAAAAGAAGTTGTAAAAGAGTATTAGCACATCTACAAATTGACAGTATAATCTACCGCAGGGGTCTTCCAACGTTTTCAGGCCAAGGACCCCTTAGTTGAGAGAGAGATGAAGCAGGGACCCCCCCACAACCTTTTCATAGTTTAATTGTTTGACAGCACAGTGGATTCATGACAATTTGTGTTTTCAGATATTTAACCATTTGAACCGTCAATATATAATAAACTTAACCTTTCACTCTGTATTTAGTGTGCTCTTTTTTCCCCTCTACACCAAACCTCTTAGCCGAAAATAGACGATCCACAAGCTCACAACGGATCGTGTTGCGAGGCGTTGTGAGCTTGTAGATCTGCTATTTTTGGCTAAAGACAAGTTCTCAGAATATGGACACTAGGGTTCAAGAGGTTAATATAAAAAAGGAGGAGAAAAAAAAAGTGACTTTCACACAAAGATTTGGAGGTCCCCCCTGTAGTAACTCTGAGGACCCCCTAGGGGTCCCGGACCCCCTGTTGAAGACCCTTGATCTACCGGAAACAATGCCCTGAGAGATAACCGACTTACCGGATTCTACCGGATGCCGTGGTTTTTTCCTTGGCCTCCCAACAGGACGCTTGACGACGGCGGTCTCAGTGCTCTTCAGCTCACCACTAGGGGCACCACCGAGACCCGCGTCTGTGGCAGCAACCTCGAGACCTGCAATTACAACCACCTTCAATTGGAGTTTATGCGATATTTTAATCATATCAAGTGAAACTCGGCTTCCAGGTCAGCAAGCAATCCTGAAACATTAAAAGTCAAGTTACACGGAAATCATAGAGCTTTAGGAGGAGGGGCTGCAAATGGAGCCATTTGGTTCCTTTTGCACACTCTCAGGAGTTACAGACCTGTAAGGGTCCATTTGGAACAAAGCTGACTGGCTGACTGTCAGGCAGCAGAGCCTGTTATACTGGGTATATACTGTAGGCTCTGGAATACATGAAAGGTCAACCTAAAACAAAGTCGACGCCAAACTCGTTTCCCAACGGGTCTGTGGCCTTAAGCTAGATGCAGAATAGACCGAAATCTAATCTTTGCTTCTGGGGGTCCCTGGAACAAAATATCTTGCGATAGGGGTCCATCCGTGGAACAAAACATTTTGAGATGGGAGTCCGCGGCCAAAAACACATTTTGGGGGTCCTTAACCACTGATAGGCACATTCTACAAATGTCTTCTAAATCCTAACAGTTTTCCTGAAAAAACATATGGTGCTATCAGTGTTTCTCAAACCTTGTCATGTCAAGGACCCCCAGAATGATATGTATTTGGCCACGGACCCCCATCGCAAAATATTTTGTTCCAGGGACCCCCAGAAGCAAAGATTAGATTTTTGTCTATTTTGCATCTAGCTTAAGGCCACAGACCCGTTGGGAAACGAGTTTGGGTCGACTTTGTTTTAGGTCGGCTTTTCCTGTTACCAGGCTCTGATGTAGCTCGCTGGCCTCCTTCAAAACTGCCCTGAAAACTCACCTTTCAGGAGGCAAGAGGCGGAGGTAGTTATCACTTCTCCCATAGACAGGCCAGAAGTGAGCACCACCTCCCCTTACCTTAGCCCGCCCCTACCCTGTACATAGGCTATAGTGTTTGTATAACTGCGATGATTTTTGAATATTTTTTTTATTTGTTTTTGCTTGCTATTTGTTATGTCCATGATTTGAATACCAAGGACTTCCGACGTAAAAAAGACTGTCAAAGGACTTATTTGGGATGCTCCTTTTAGGCAGGATGTTTAACTGTACATGTACTATTTTTTTATTATTGTATTGACTATACTTGTACTGTTCTCTATTCTTGTCTAATGAAATATTCAACCAATCAATCAATCAATATATAACGGCTTAGCCACTCGGCTATTGGCGCCCCTGCGTCCTTTTCTTTTCTTCAATTGAATGTTACAAATGTACATGTTGTGAAGTAAATGTTAAACGTTGTCAAATAACGTTCCAGCAACATCGTTAGTTTGTACTAGGGCATTCACGAATAGTGATTTTTAGTATTCAAATTATTCGACCTCAAAGTATTCGAATAGTCGAATATTCGACAGGACTAAACTGTCAAATATTAATTAAGCAAGAGGCAAACATTGTGAAAATAGCCGATCTACATGCTCACAACGCCTCGCGTTGCGAGGCGTTGTGAGCATGTAGATCGGCTATTTTCACAATATTTATCTGCGGAACAGAGTCACATTAAATGTAATACCTACAATTCCAAGTGATTGTCAGGGTGGGGGTCCCCGGTTAAAATATGTTTATTTTGGGGGTCACGGCCTAAAAAGGTTTGAGAACCATTGACAACTCATTCTTATGATTTCCTATCTAGCCAAGCTTTATAAACTATATCTTTTTTAAAGAGGGGGGAAAAAATAAAAAGCGAATATTTGACTTCGGTGAACAATGTCGAATAGTGACTTTGATAGTTTGTACATACTACATACCTGTTGGACCAGCAATCTGAAAGCTGGAGTCCTCATTGTCCAGGAGATCGAACTGAGAGCAGCTTGCAGATCCTAACATGGGATCTTTGTCGCTGAGCATGTTCCTCAGCGAATCCTCCAGTTGGACGAGGGTTCCAAACTCATTACTGGCGTCACACTCCAGATTCTGACCTATTAGCAGGGAGCCATCCAGCTGGTCACTAGGGATTAAATGATTAAAGGTGTCCACAATATCCATGAATGCTCCTGCCTTCTTGTGGGCCTGCATAAATACAAGAGTATATTAGGCTACATCACAACCATTCATAAATACAAGAGTATGTTAGGCTACATCACAACCATTCAGAAAGAAAAACAACCCAGTCACGTTTGAATCAAGTAAAATATGCAGCCTCTATTGCTGGATCTGTGAATGAAGTGTTGATGACTGACTAGGGATGGGCGATATAGTATCGTGATACAATTGAGGGAGCCTTGTAAAAAATCCTGTTAATACAGAGATTCATTGCAGAATCCAATTTAAACATGCATTTTGGTCTAAATCAGAAGTTCTCAAACTTTAAAATGTCAAGGTCTCTAACTCTGACAGTATACAAATGAAACCAAATGGACACGTAAGGGTCCATTTGGTTTCATTTATATAGGCCTACTGTCAGAGTTACACACTTGTAAAGTTCAATTTAGACCTCCCAAAAGGAACCCAGAGAGTCTAGTTTTTGTCAAGTAACTTGAAAAATAACCATAAAAAACCAATGTGAAAAATAATTGTGATAAAATCGTGTATCGTGATACAGCTTCGGAAAATATAGTGATATTGTATTTTCCCATATGACTGACATTGTTTGTTTGGTTTTCTTCAGGAAACTAAGGGCAGAGAGAGAGATGCGGGACCAGGCAGGGTCAGATTCGAACCCAAGTCCTCACACTCACGTGGTCTGGGCACACACTGGCTGAGCCACAACAAGGCACCCCAAATAGATTAGTTATCAAATATTGACACAGTTATATTTTGTATGAATAGTCATCAGATCAGTAATGCCTGATACAACAACGAAGTGAGTAAAGGCTATATAAATAATAGAACCGTTACAACAGTCGGGTCAGGTAAGTTCACTCAGGAAACGACATTTCACTTAAAAACCAGGAAACCAACCAGGAAACCACACTTATGCCATGTCAGAATAAATGTCAAACAAATCAAATATTATCCAAAATGCCAGCCAACGATATCTAACCAAGCCTCTAATATCACGATATTGACGTGAACTGTGCTAAAGATCACCTGGGAGGGTTCTGGTACAACAGCTGCGACACTTCAAATCCTAACGGCATTTATCTGTTGGCTGACGACACACGCGGGTTTGGTGTGGAATGGGATTCGTGGAGAAGTACCAGCCTGAAGTCCATCACCATGAAGATCAGACCACAACGCCGCAGAGAAGACTAGTTTCATTGTAGCAGGACAATCCTGTCCGAGACGCCCAATTTGTATTTCTTCCCATATGACACTCGCGGACGAAAACAACTTAGTTTAAACTTTCAACAGCCTATACCCTAATAAAGTCTCTTGAAACCAGCCTGAGCTCCCTGTATTCATTCATCCAGTCTGTTTTGATGGTCAGTAATCTCGATTGTTGCATGTTTTCAGTTCCTGCTGTTAACATATTCCATTAGTCTCTCAGTATACTCTATACCACAGGGGTCTTCAACAGGGGGTCCGGGACCCCTAGAGGGTCCTCATAGTTACTACAGGGGGTCCTCCAAATCTTTGTGTGATAAGAACTTTATTTTTTCTACACTAACCACATGAACCCGTATGTGTGGAACATTAGCCAAGAATAGCCGATCTACAAGCTCACAACGCCTCACGCTTGTGAGCTTGTAGATCTGCTATGCTTGGCAAAGAGGTTTGGTGTAGAGTGAAAAGAAAAGCAGACCAAGTATTGACGGTTCAAGTCGTTCAATGTCTAGAAATACACATTAAACCAACAACTTACACTGATGATATTGCTGTCAACCAGGTCTAAGCTGTCTCATAAATCTATGAAAATGTTTAATCTGCAACACAATGTTATACAATACGTAGTGGGGGTCCCTGCTTCATCTCTCTCTCAGCTAAGGGGTCCTTGGCCTGAAAACGTTGAAGACCCCTGCTCTACCAGTCCATTTGCAACTTCTCTGTTCCACAGTGTCTTTCATTACAGTGAGACTTCTAGCAATTATTACATGATGATGACAATTATTACACAATATGACTCCTGAACCATCATGTCTGATTACCTGGTTCTGACTCTCTGTCTGATCCCTGTCAGTTTTGTCACCTGCTTACATTTATTTAATATTTGCACATTTGCAATGTTGACAATCCAGGTTATAGGCCAAGGGTCTTCAACAGGGGTCCCTGCTTCATCTCTCTCTCAACTATTAAAGGGGTCCTTGGCCTGAAAGCGTTGGAGACCTCTGTTATAGACAGTTTTCCTTTATTGTAAAATACAATTATATCACGAGTAAAACTATTCCCTATTCCCTTCTCTACAATGATCTTAATAAAGGAACATTATTTTGATCAGACTAAGACTCATTTGCTCTTTTTTTCATGCATTTCATAATATACATGAACTTAAACACCAATCATAAATACCATTTTGGTGCTATGAATTCATAATTCCACTGTATTCTGTATTCATACAGTCGTTCTGGTCTTCCCAGTGACACACAAAGGGTGAATTGGAGCAACCTCATTAGTTGTCTTACATTTGTATTGGTTTTGTAGGTACGAGTCAGGGACGTGCTGGCCATTGGGAAAAGCGGGACAACTCCCGAACTGCCGGTTCATTCCCGGCCGGCCCAGGCCGGCCATTAGGAAAGAAATTAAAATAAAATGTCGGCCTTCGTTCCATTTTGGGGGCTGGGCGGCCAACAAAGTAAATCGTCACTGTCGGGCAGAAACCTTGTATCTCCAAGTTTCAAATTTATACATTGTTTCGCAAAGCAAAGCCCTGCTTCATCATACAAGGCGGTCGCACAAAAGTAGTGAAAACAGCAGATCTACAAGCACACAACAACTCGCGGTGCGAGGCGTTGTGTGCTTGTAGATCGGCTGTTTTCACTAGTTTAAATCATTTTTAAAATGATAAATACAAAACAAACGGTTTTGGACAAACAAGGTTTCCACCCAACAACGACGAAATATAACTCATGTAATTGGCCCACTGGCTTGTCACTTTGTCACAAATCTTTGAGTAGCAGCAGCGCTATAGAGTGAGATCTCTCTCTATAGCGCGCAATGAGGGCCTCTCCAACTCTTTTTCCCGGGCTGAATCAGGGGCCCAGCACGTCCCTGGTACGAGCATTCTGTCGTTGCCATGGTGAGACCAAACATATCAACGGAGATTAGCCATGTTCTATAACAGCTGGTTGCCATGGAGATGAAAGCTGTCAAAGACTAAACATCTGCTGACACTTACAGTATCTGCTTCAATCTATTCTGACACTTTTGATTGATTTGTATTCAAATTTTTTAAATAATTCACCCTTTGTTCAGGGGCGTCAATTGGGTATGGCAGGGGTATGCAGCTGCCGTACCCTGGGTCCAGGGGGGAGAATACAAGTTACTTTAAAATATAAATCCTTGAATGTCTCTTTGTCTATCTGTGCTGGTTATGTTGTTAAATTACATTAAAATAACTACAAATGCAAAATTTAACAAGGTATTACAATTATATTCTCCACACTTTTATTCTCCCCATCTTGACAGAATAGTAGCCTATATTCCCAGGTTCCGCAGGTCAGCTGCACAGGTGCAATTCATTATTGTTATTTGTGGCACATTTACTATATTATGCTTTTTAGCCGCACTTGAACAACTGTTCCAGACTGCCATATCCAGCCCAATAACCATAATAAAATAAATGTATCATGTATCAATGTATCAATTTGCTAAAACATAATTTTTGGAGAAATAAAAACATTTAAAAACATGCTGAGTCACTATACTGCAACTGAGCAGCTCCATTTTACTGAAACCAAGTTTGAAATTAGAATTGAACACAGAATAACCATACGAAGAAACTGAATTAAAATGGTAGAGGATGAAGTGTCCCACCGAGTGTCACACCAAGACACAGCAACCAATGGGTTTTCTAATGTCCAATAAAGTTAAAATGTTAAACTTACAGTATTTCTATGTCTGGTCACTTATCAATGTGACGTCTGTTCTGTTGATATAAAATGTGTGTATCAGAGGTCAGTGATAAGTTGGACAGAACAAAAAGGCCTTGAGACCAGTTGGTATACTCACCAAATTCTCACACACACACACACACACACACACACACACACACACACACACACTCATGCACATTATGTGCACACTCATGCACACAGGCAGCACGCGGCGCGCACATACGCACATACGCTGTCTCTCGGGTTAGTGGGTCAGTTAGATAGTAGGGGTGTAGCGATTCGATACATATCACGATACATGGTTGACGATACGATACATGGACGATATTGGTTCATTCATGGCGATACGATACGATTCGATTCAATGATTTAAAATCGATATAGTAACTATTTAGCAAAGACATTAAATCTGTGTGAAAGGTGTGGATAGTGCAGGTTTTTAAGGGAAACATGTATTATCATGGATATATTAAGTAAACACAGTGATTATCTAGCAAATGCATGGACATTGTATATTGACAAACCTGCACCTTGACATGAACCCAGAGATTACGCACATTTATCAATAGACCAGTGTAGCTATATGGAAAGGAAAAGTAATTAAACCCCTCCTTTTAATTTTTTCTTCTTAAAAATGCTAAATACAATGCACAAATAGGTATTATCGATACAATCGATTCTTTGCACTGCCGATTCGATACGATACAAAATAAAACAATACGATTAGATTTTAGCTGTTTTTATTTCAATATACTTCGATTTTTTAAGTTAAAAACGATATTTAGATACGGTTACTATATCGTTACACCCCTATTAGATAGGGAAGATAGTTGCTTGAATTGTTTTGTTTTTTACAAAGTGAAGCACAAAGCGATTACACGTGTTATAGTGCAGTGGTTCTCAACCTTTTCAGGCCGCGACCCCCAAAATAATCCTATTTTAACTGGGGACCCCCCACCCTGACGAGCACTAAGAGTTGAGGCATTACATTTTGTATAACACAGTTCTATTGTGAGAATAGACGATCTACACGCTCACAACGCCTCGCAACTATTTTCACAATTTCCGCCTCCATTTGACAATTTAGCCAATGTTTAATTTGTCATTTTAGAGGTATTAAAAAGTCCTTAAATTGACACTTTAGAAATGTGCAGATGCCCCCTCTACACACTTTATGTTGGTTTGTTTACTGTGGAGTGAGAAAACAATGTTGCACATTTAGTTAAACATCTGAGGACCCCCCAAAATAATTTGGGGACCCCCCTGGGGGTCCCGACCCACAGGTTGAGAACCACCGTTATAGTGCACATTTTTTATATATACGAATACAGGATTTCTCATAATGTTCCTCAGTCACAAAAATAATTGATGTGAGAAGTTGTTCCTTGTTTATTCTTATCGAGGGGTGGGACGATGGCTTAGGGCTGACCACAAGTCCAGCTCCTGATGCACAGGTGCAAAGTTCCCACACGTCCACTTCCCAGCATAAGGCATGGACTTCCACTTAAAGGTTCCGGGAACATAATGTTGGCAATGAATATTTTTTTGATGATGTGTTACTGTAACCACCATTATATAAAGGTCTCTCCCTAAGGAGACACACCACCCATCACCTCTGAACCAGAATGGTAAGAAGTTTCACTGACCTATTGTGGGATGAGGGATTTGTATATGTTTGACTAGGCACTTGATATTTCTTTATGCAAACTTTTAAAGCAAAAATATGTGTATGTTAAAGGGATATTTCACTTTCAAAAAAACCTTTTGTCATTTTATCATCTAATCAGGCTCTTGGGAACACCCAGGACAGTTTTAGAATTTCTTCATTTGGTATTTAGATATTTGATATTCTTCCAGGACCTTCCTATACAAACCCATTGTAACTTCAAACTCCATTTTAACCATGATAGATTCAATGAAAACAACCGTCCTTTTTTCTGGTGACTCCTCCTGACACCCTCCGAATACGTGAGCAGGCCGTGTTTTTTTAATACAAATTTTCATTGATTTCTATTAATCTTTTGGGGAAATGAAATGTATTAAATACAATAAAAGATTCTATAAAATAAATGAAAAGAGTTATCGAAAAAACACGGCCTGCTCACGTATTCAGAGGGTGTCAGGAGTCACCAGAAAAAAAGGACAGTTGTTTTCATTGAATCTATCGTGGTTAAAATTTAGTTTGAAGTTATAATGGGTTCGTATAGGAAGGTCCTGGAAGGTGGGAAATGAATTATCATATATCTAAATACCGAATGAAGAAATTCAAAAATCGTCGAGGGAGTTCTCAAGAGCCTGATTCGACGATAAAATGACAAAAAGTTTTTTTTGAAAGTGTAATATCCCTTTAATTCAAGTGAAGAGAGCAAGAGACATTTCAATCTAGGTCTAAACCATTGTTTATACAACTGTTCCTGTGAGCCTAATATTATTGTCATATAAGTTAGGTCTCTTTTATATATATATATATATATATATATATATATATATATATATATATATATATATATATATATTTATATATTATGCATTCTGTTGCAATATTTTATTGCAACAGAATGCATCATATCCAGGGGTCATCAATGTGTCCGTGGCAAGACTTGTTTGTCCTTGTCCTTGTCAAATTCTACAATTTGTTTTTACATAACATCACATGGTTCTCATTTTGATCATAAAGATCCAATTACGGAATGTCAGTGTCCAGGTTTTCTTCAGAATATGTATGACACTGAGTCACTGTGACACTCTGGCTGAGTCTGAAGAAGAGCAGTGTGCTCGAAACGTCACTTGTATTTGGTGCAATAAAAGCACTTATTCGCATATGAGCCCTCAGTGTGCTAGCGTTTTATTTCTCTTTTACACTCTGGCTATGACACTTCCTGGTAATGATGTTGTATGCTCATTTGCATGTCCATGGTAAAACTTGAATTTTGACCAAAATGTCCACCACAGGCCAGCAAGGCGATGACCCCTGATCATATCTTTTCGTCCCATTTATGATCCTAGGCCAGGGTTCCCCAATAGGCGGCCCGCGGGCCATTTGCGGCCCGCGGGGGGCTACTGTCTGGCCCACACCAACCCCAGTAATAATGGTGGTATAAGAGCAGCAACAACACTAGTATATCGTCGTTGTCGGGTGGAAATCTCGTATCTCCAAATGTGTACGTTGTCTACAAGCACACAACGCCTCGTGGTGCGAGGCGTTGTGTGCTTGTAGATCGGCTGTTTTCACTAGTTTAAATCATTTTTAAAATGATAAATGCAAAACGAATGGTTTTGGACATACAAGATTTTCACCCGACAACGACGATATCTGAACTGTCGCAGTTGCTGGAGTAGTGGGAACGCCGCCGTCGCCCCCAGCAATGTTGTGGCCCTCGGCTTGGTACTCTAGACATAATTCGGCCCTTGGGGAAAACTAATTGGGGAACCCTGTCCTAGGCATTACATCAAGTGGTGTTGGTCGCGTGTCTGCTGACCCCGGCGGTTGTGAGTTTCCTGCCACTGGACTGTGATGACATCTACAGCCGTGACAACTACACTCCCAGTGGGGTGTACAACATCTACCCTGTGGACGAATACACTGCGGTGAAGGTCTACTGTGACATGGACACCGATGGAGGGGGCTGGACGGTAAGGAGGATGTTTCAATGTTCTGCTGTATGCTTGTGTCTTTATTTCACCCTCTTGTTGTCTTACATAGTGCTTTGAAAGTGGATGAAATGAATTCTAGAAGAGTCGCCGGAAAGAAACTCGCCTGGGCTGATGGTTGATTGATTGATTGATTGATTGATTGATTGAGGTATTTATTAGAAGTTTTGGATAGGAAAAGGTACAGTTTCATGACAGTAGAGTTCACTGATACAATGTCAACTAAAAGGAAACTTGTGTAAGGCAAGGCTTATTTGTTATTTTCCATTGAGATCCTTAGTTAATATCCTTATATACCTCTGTAAACTATGCCTAAACGGTTAAACCTAACATTATTCCATTAACTTCAGTAAAACGGTGCCAAAACCTAACCCTATTCCTAATCTTAATCTCAGAAAGATATGCGTAATCCTAAAGTTATTTCTAACCTTATTCTCAGTAAAATAAATACAAGAATAAAAGTCTCGGCTAGTTTCTTTCCGGCGACTCTAGCGGTTACCGGTGAAATGACATATCCATGGGTGTCCCCCAAGGTTAACTGTTGCATTTTCAATTCCTCAAAAAGTGACATATTCCAAGGATATGGAAGATTTAGCAGAATACTAATCAGTTTGGTTCTTACTCTTAATCCTTTTGTTTTGGTGTCGGGAAGATATGGGGCTGCCAGGTTAAAATGTGACCTACTCTAAGTGTCAATTAAACTGCTTCAGTTTACCCCCTTTTAAAACACATACAGTATCTCCTATTGTCGTTAGCACATATATCTGAGGCTAGGCCAACACGTTTTTACTTCATGTGTCTATCTGTTACAATGTTATTTTACATTGGACGAGCAGAGCATGATATTGTTTTATACTTTAAATTCTTTGCATTTTTTCTTTCTGCCTCTCTCTCTTTCTTTGTTTGTTTGTCACATCCTCTCTGTTTCACTGCAAAGGTTTTCCAAAGACGGATGGATGGCACAGTGTCATTTTACAGACCCTGGGAGCATTACAAGAGAGGTTTTGGCAACGCCGATGGAGAATACTGGCTAGGTGAGAAGCTACTGTATGTCCAGGGGTCATCAGTATGTCCGTACACAATATGTGTCCGTGGCAAAGTTTAGATTTCTTTCTTTTTTTTTTCTTTTTTTTCTTATTTTGATCATAAAGACCCAATGACTGAACGTCAAGTCTCCAGGTTTTCTTCAGAATATTTATGACACTTATTTACTGTGACACTATGGCAGGGTTCCCCAAATAGCTTTCCCCTAGGTCTGAATTATGTCTACGTCTAGGGTACCAAGCAGAGGGCCACAACATTGCAGGGGGCGACGGTGGCGTTTCCGCTACTCCAGCAACAGTTCAGATATCGTCACTGTCGGGCAGAAACCTTGTATCTCCAAGTTTCAAATGTGTACGTTTTTTTGGTAAAGCAAAGCCCTGCTTCATCATACAAGATCGTCGCACAAAATTAGTGAAAACAGCAGATCTACAAGCACACAACGCCTCGCGATGTAGATCGGCTGTTTTCACTAGTTTAGTACATTTTTTAAATGATAAATACAAAACGAACGGTTTTGGACATACAAGGTTTCCACCCAACAATGACAATATAGTAGTGTTGTTGCTGCTCTTATACCACCATTATTACTGGGGTTGGTGGGGGCCAGACAGTAGCCCCCCGCGGGCCGCAAATGGCCCGCGGGCCGTCTATTGGGGAACCCTGCACTATGGCATGTACTGTTGGGAGTACAGTACACTGCTCAAATTAACTGTTCATCAGCGTGAATACTTTCAGGTGTGTATCTGATCAATAGGAAATTGCCCATTACATTCTGCATGACATCAAAGCGACATGTTGCGTGAGAGTTTGAACTTGAACGACCAATTAAGATCCACAGCTGATTCTAGACTTGCTAATAACTTTCCAGCTCTGCTCTCCTCTAAAACTCCAAGTTACATTAAGATCAGATCATATTCATATAGGTTGTCAGTTGTCAGAACGTGTCACTTTGTTGTCATGGTAGCTCTGTTTTGGACCATTGAACAAAGATGGATAATGATGAAAGGGTTCACTTTGCGAACGGGACATGTTGGATTGGATACTGCTACTTCAGTGGAGAGACGTCGTCAAATGACTGCGCAGAAGAAAAAAAGGAAAAAAAAGAACGCTATAGGCTATAACGTTTTTGAACAAGTGATTACAACATTTTAGGGAGAAAGTAGGCTAAAGTAAAAAGTAAGTAGGCTAATAATAATAATAAAAGTGTATTGTGAGGTGACAGAATAGCCTACACTCTGCGCAGCATAAAAAAAAGGGAGGAGGATCTGGCTTCATATAATTTGAAGCAATCCCGTGAGCTCATTCAGACGACAATAATTGTAAAGGATTCCTACCCGATGACCCGAAAATATCAAGCTTTTTTGATATTATCGTGAGCGCTCCCGACGAGTCCCGAGGTCATAAAAAGCTAATTAACATAATCCGATCGTGTCGGGGTACTGTTCAAACTCAAGACCGATTCCGGGGCCGACCGAACGATTTCCCCGGGGGATCATCCCGACAATCGGCCCCGGGGAATCGGGGCCGGGTTCGGCCCAGTGTAAACGGGCCTTTAGAGTCCAAATAGTACTAGTGGTTTTATTTACAATGAGCCCCTTAACTTTGAGGGAATGAGAGTCCATTTGGTTCCATTTGTACTCTCCCAGAGTTACAGACTTGTTATGGTCATTCAGGGCAAACTCTTTATTTGTTTCTGGTAATATTATTGAATTATTGAATTGAATTCAAATTACATTTCTGACAAAAAATGCCCACCACAAGCTAGCACGGCGATGGCCCCTGTGTATGTGGAGCAGGGGCAGAGATATACTGTACCCCCTACAGTTTACAGTTTACAGTTTAGGCATTTAGCAGACGCTTTTAATCCAAAGCGACTTGCAATAAGCAGATAAAACATCACAATAATAAACAAGATAATATGTCAGTACATCAACAGCAATATAACAAATGCAAATGGATATCTATCTAGAAAAAACACAATATAATCAGTAAAGAAAAAAAGTTCTAAAAACCTAAAAAACAAATGCTAACTAGCTTCATGTATGGTCATTGATTTTTCAGTAGGGCTAAGGGTTTAGGTGGAGTCTGAAAAGGTGAGTCTTCAGTCCACGGCGAGAGCTAGCGAGTGAGTCCGTTGTTCTAAGTGCGACAGGGAGTTTATTCCACAACTTGGGGGCCAGGAGGGCAAACTGTCTCGGACGAGTGGATTTTTGCCCTGGGGTTTTTAGCGAGGGTTCTGTCAGCATCCCTGTGTTGGCTGATCTAAGTGAACGGGTGGGGGTGTAGGGGTTGATCAGGTTTTGGAGGTATGGAGGAGCCATACCTTTGGCTGCTTTGAAGGTCAGCATCAGTGTTTTGTATTCAGTGCGGACCCCTAAACTACTTCACATTTAACACTGTTTGTATTTTTGCAAGACTTATGGCTAAACTGTCAAACTGTTACATGTATGTATTAGGGCATTCACCAAATATTCTAATATTCGAATATTCTAATATCAAAGTCACTATTCAACGTTGTTCACCGAAGTCGAATATTCACTTTTGTTATTATTATTTCTTTTTTTATTGTTTTCTCTTTAAAAAAGATATAGTTTATAACGCTTGGCTAGATAGGAAGTCATAAGAATGAGTTGTCAATGCCCCTGGTGGATGAATTTGTTAATGCTCTATACTGTACCAAGGGTTCTCAAACCTTTTTAAGGCAGTGACCCCCAAAATAAACATATTTGAACTGGGGACCCCCACCCTGACAAGCACTTGGAATGTAGGTTTTACATTTAATGTGACTCGTTTCCGAAGATAAATATTGTGAAAATAGCAGATCTACATGCTCACAACGCCTCGCAACGTAGATCGGCTATTTTCACAACGTTCGCCTCTTGCTTACTTATCTATCTAGGTCGTCCTCAGACGAGCCCTCCATCGTTGTTTCCAGTCATCTCGGTTCTCCATACATCTGGCCAGCTCATTGGTGTTCTGTGTCCCTACGTCTTCCTTGAGTACGTCCACGTATGTTTTTGTGGGACGTCCTCGCGACCGGTGCCCATGTGTTGGCTCCCACAGTACCAATTTGCTGGCTGGAAGCTCCTGGTGTCTTTGGCAGTGTCCTGCTAGTCTCATTCTTCTGGTGGCAATTTTCTCGCTTACCTTTGGTATTCCCTCATACAGGCTCCTGTTTGTAACATGTGCACTCCTGTTGATGTTGAGTACTGCACGCAACATTCTAGTGTAGCACCCGTCTAGAGACTTCTGCAGGGTTGGCTTCAGGGTCCAGCATTCACTGCCATAGAGGAGAACAGACTCCACCGTTGCAAAGAAGAAGCTAAGTTTGATTTGGCGGGGGAGGTTAGAGTTCCATACACTGTTCATGCCGTTCAGGGCCCTCCAAGCGAGTGCCTTCCTTACTTTAAGGTCTTTCTCAGTTGAGTCGACCCATGCGCCCAGGTACTTGAAGTCCTTGACTTCCTTCAACACAGCTCCTTCTGTTGTTGTCAGAGGTGAGTGATCAGGTAGGTTATAGGTGATAACCTCAGTTTTCTTAGCATTTAGCCTGAGACCAACTTTGGCACACTCTATCTCCACCCTGTTCAGGAGTTCTTGTGCTTGTTCCATGCTGTCGGAGAGCAGGCTGATGTCGTCCGCATAGTCCAGGTCTGTCAGAACTACTGCGGGATGCCGCCTTGACCTCCTTGGTGTTAGCGTGAAGCCAAGCTCTTGTTCTCGTCCCCCTATGGCTTTCCTGAGCGCATAATCTAGAACTATGATGAAGAGGTAGGGGGCTAGGGTGTCTCCTTGCATTACACCCGCTCGGATGTCAAACACCTCACTGCTGCCATCTGGGGTCACCACTTTGGCCCTTGTTTTTGCGTACATGGTCTCTATAGCCCGGAGAATGTTGGGAGGGACATTGTAGGCCTCAAGGATCTTCACCATCTTGCTTCTGTGGATAGGATCAAAAGCCTTTTTGAAGTCAATGAAGCACAGTACAGCTGCTAGGTTGTCCTTTTTCACCTCCTCTATTAATCTCCTTAATGCCAGGATCTGTGCTACGGTTGTTCTCTCCTCTCGAAAACCATTTTGGTTTTCTCTCAGGTGAGGGTCGATGGCATGCCGTATCCTGTTCAGTATCATTCGGTTGAAGACCTTAGCTGTAATACATGTCAGGCTGATGCCTCTGTAGTTGTCTGGCTTTGAGAGGTCTCCAGCTTTAGGCACCGGGATGATGTTAGACAGAGACCATATTTCAGGTTGCTTGTTGTGCTGTAGAGCATTGTTGCAAAAGTCTAGGATGAGGTTGTCTAGGTCGCAGTTCTTCAAGACCTCTGGGGGTATGCCATCCGGCCCAGCACTCTTTCCCTCTCTCAGGGTGGATTTTGCCCTGGCGAGCTCGCTGGTTGTGAAGGGTCCATCGTCGATGTTCAGGCCCTGGAGGACTGTCGGTATATTTTCCTCCTCTCCCTCTTCCACTGATGTTCCCAGGAGCCTCTGGAAGTGGTCGAACCATGTTGCCACCCTCTCCTCTGGGCTGTGTCCTTCCACCTGGCCCTCCTTGGCCCTTTTCCGCCCTGTCATCTCATTTATTACCTTCCAGGCCTCCCCGTATTGCCTTTCACCTTGCGCCGCCTGCACTCTTCGCACACTTTCCATCACTTCTTCCCCTTTGATGGTGTCGTAGGTGCTGAAGAGAGACTGTTTGGCTTCGTTCAGTGTCTCGCGACTCTCCTCTGTTGGCTCACGCTCAAAGTTGAGTCGTGCTTCCTCCAACCTGCCTCGTGCTGCTACAACCTTCGGGTGTCTGGACCGTGGTGGTGCTCTTACTCTGTTCAGCACTGGCACGCACAGTCTGGTCGCCTCCTCGTTCGCTGTGATGAATCTCCCATATTCACGGCTGGGCTCCTCTCCCCTATCCAGCTGCCGAAAGCGCTTCCTGACTTCCTCCGTGTACCTGGTTTGGAGGCCCGGATTGGTCGTGGATGCCTTCCAGTCATGCCGAATCTTGGGGCTTGGCTTTGGGACCCTGAGGCTCAGTCGCACCCTCATGGAGACCACACGGTGATCAGAGCCTACAGAGCTGAACGTGCTGTATGGCTCAGCGTTCAGGATGGAATTCCTCCACTTTAGCCTCACTAGGATATAGTCCAACTGATATAGCCTAGGTAGCTCTCCAGGCCTCGAGGCTCGGTCTCGGAAGGTCCATCTCTTCCCTGTTTTCTTCCTGAACATGGTGTTTGCTGCCAGGAGCTGGTGTTCCATGAGAAGGGCTGTGAGGTATGCGCCGTTGCGGTTGGTAGACTCATGGTATGGGAATGGTGCATCCTCCTGTCCGATCCTGGCGTTGAAGTCGCCAAGGATTGCCAGGAAGTTGTGCGCTGGGACACCTCGGACTGCTGTTGTGAGGTCCTCATAGAACTTCTCAACATCCTCAGGTGATGCCGTGTTAGTGGTCGAGTACACCACTATGACTGTTGTTACTGGGTTACCTGCGAATTCAGCCATGAGGATCCTTTCGGTGTGCTTGTGGACCCGTCGGAGGGCCCTGCGCGCCAGAGAACCTAGCATTAGCCCTACACCCCCTGTTGCAGCCTGGGCCCCATTTCGCCCCGCAGATGCAGTGATGAACGTGCGTTTCTCCACTGTGTGGTAAACTATCTGGTCTATCTGGTCGTCAGTGTGGACTCTTCTGTGTTCCTGGACTCCCAGGATCTCTACCTCCTGTTCTTCAGCACAATGTGCCAATTCCACCAGTCTAGCTTCTTCTCTCACTGTGCATGCATTGAAGGTCCCCATTACAAATGGTTTCCGGCAACGCATGAGTGCATTGGGTGGGATGCTGTGGTCAGACAGAACCCTCCCTCGTTCCCGTGGGTTTGAGGTCCTGTCGTCATGATGTCCTCCGGAAGGACCAGCACCACCATCCGCCGCGGTGCTCCTGCGGACTCCCGCCGCTGGAAGTATAGGATTTGGGATGACTTTGTTCTTCATGGTTGGCTTTACAATGCTAGTTTAAGGACTGTGGGGTCGCAAATTCTCACAGTCTTGCTTACTTAATATTTGACAGTTTGGCCAGTCCTGTCGAATATTCGACTATTCGAATACTTTGAGGTTGAATAATTACTACTAAAAATTAGTACTAAAAATCACTATTCGTGAATGCCCTAGTCTGTATTGTATTGTATGTCTTTATACGGCAGGGCTGGAGAACCTTTACCACCTGACCTACAGAAGAACCGAGCTGAGAGTGGACATGGAGGACTTCAGTGCGATCGGGAGGAGTGGGTTTGCCCAGTACGCCTCGTTTGAAGTGGACTCAGAGGCCTATGGATACATGCTGCACGTTGATCGCTTCCAAGACGGAGGAGCAGGTATGTTTGCAGCCTGAAGAAGTGATACCCGCAAAATTGCAATCATTTAGAACAAATTAGGGTCTTCAACGTTTTCAGGCCAAGGACCCCTTAGTTGAGAGAGAGAGATGAAGCAGAGACCCCCCACAACCTTATCATAGATTCCATAAAGTTTCACGATCGTTTGACAGCACAATCATCAGTGTATTTTGGATTCATGTCAATTTGTGTTTTCAGATATTTAACCACTTGAACCGTCAATACTTAATAGCTTGACCTTTCACTACTTAGTCTGCTCTTTTTCCCCTCTACACCAAAGCTCTTTACCAAAAATAGCCGATCTACAAGCTCACAACGCCTCGCAGCGCGAGGTGTTGTGAGCTTGTAGATTTGCTATTTTTGGCTAAAATTTACGGAATATGGATATATGAATATAATTTAACAAAGTAGAAAAGAAAAACTTTCTATCACTCAAAGATTTGGAGGACCCCCTGTAGTAACTCTAAGGACCCCCTAGGGGTCCCAGATCCCCCGTTGAAGACCCATGATTTAGAGTTAACACTTGGGGTTTTGTTCTGGAGGATTGTGTCTTTAGGTTATGACACTAATATATAACTCTCCTTCTGTGATGCCTTGTGTAAATACATCCAAAGCATATTCTTTCAAAGCTCCTTTAGAAGTAGCTCAAATAAACACACAAGCAATTATTATTTCATAAAAACAGATTCATTATTTGGGAGATTAATTGGTGATAAACATAGAGCAGTATTCTTAATCGTTTGTTTGTAGTTTAAACCTACAGTAAATACTGTTAAAAAAAAAGCTATTTGCACATTTCTCGTAACGGTCAGTGGTGGAAAAGGTACTCAAATGTTTTACTTAAGTAAAAGCATCAATACTGCAATGTAGAAATACTCTGTTACAAGTAAAAGTCCTGTATTCAAACATTATGTTGGTTTGTTTACTGTTGAGAGAGAAAACAATGTTGCACATTAAGTTAATCATCTGGGGACCTCCCAAAATAATAAAAGGTTGAGAACCACTGGCCTACTGCACTCACCTTCCCTTTTGAACTCTCTCCTCACAGGTGACTCGCTGAGCGCTCACAACGGAAAGAGATTCTCCACTCCGGACCGAGACCAGGATGGCACGTCCTCGCACTGTGCCAAAGACCTTCTGGGCGGGTTCTGGTACCAGGGCTACATTGTCGCAAATCCCAACGGAGTTTATCTGTTGGATGATGACACGCGTTCTATTGGTATCAGATGGACTTCGTTTAGAAATGCCAGTCTGAAGTCTTTCTCCATGAAGGTCAGACCACTACGCCGAAGAGAAAACCAGGATGAAAACATAGATGTCTAGGTCAGGGGTCTTCAACCTTTTCAGGCCAAGGACCCCTTAGCTGAGAGAGAGATGAAGCAGGGACCCCCACAACCTTATATAGTTTCATCGTTTGGCAGCACAATCATCAGTGTATTTTGGATTCATGTCAATTTGTGTTTTCAGATATTTACTTAATAAACTTTCACTCTGTACTTAGTCTGCTCTTTTTCCCCTCTACAGCTACACCAAACCCCTCTGCCAAAAATAGCTGAAAATATCTGCAATTTTTGGCTAAAGTTCTCAGAATATGGACACTATGGTTCAAGTGCATGCATATAAAAAGGTGAAAAAAGGTTTCTATTACACAAGGCCAAGGACCCCTTAGCTGAGAGAGAGAGATGAAGCAGGTACCCCCACTACATGTATATTGTATAAAATTGTGTTGCAGAAGAAAGATTTTCATACATTTCTTAGACAGCTTAGACTTGTTTGACAGCACTGTCATCATGTTGGAGTAATGTCCCACTGAGCATTTTGAGGTTTATTAGTTGCCTATTAGACCTCTGTGAAGTTGGCACCCCATATGATGAAAAAATATATAAAAATGGTGTCATTCTTTAGTGCTGAATTTGTGCTGAATTGTGCCGAAAATGTTATAATTTGTGCTGGTATCACTTTTTAGTTATTCTACATAACACCACTGTTCTGCTCCTATGTTCTACCATTATCTACATCGCCCTCTGCTGGCCACACCCCTCTAATGCTGCTAAATTTTCTAATTCATAATAGGCTAACCATATTACAGTAGGCCTATATATATAAATATATATAAAAGCACAATTGATGATTTCAACGGCACAAATTAGAGCACATCCAGCACTAAAGAATTAGACCATTTTCCCCGATTTGGAGCCAAAAAATTGGGGGTGCAAGGCTCAGCAAAACTATAACTTGAAATATCTCAAAAATGATACCAGCACAAATTATAAAATTTACGGCACAATTCAGCACAAATTCAGCACTAAATAATGACACCATTTTTATATATGTTTTCATCATATGGGGTGCCAACTTCACAGAGGTCTAATAGGCAACTAATAAACCTCAAAATGCTCAGTGGGACATTACTCCAACATGATGACAGTGCTGTCAAACAAGTCTAAGCTGTCTAAGAAATGTATGAAAATCTTTCTTCTGCAACACAATTTTATACAATATACATGTAGTGGGGGTACCTGCTTCATCTCTCTCTCTCAGCTAAGGGGTCAATAGCCTAGTCGTCTAAATGCAGACCGACTATTAGACGTCTATTAGTCGTCTAGTCTAAGTTTAGACGACAAAAAAACTTTCAAATCTATACCACTATTAGACCACTTTTAGACAGCGTGCTTAGTGGGGCAGTATTGGACACAAGATGTGACCAGAAGATATGAGACAAGGACAAGAACAGAATGGATAGGAAAAGAACATACTGTTACTGTAGTAATAGTCTGATCTGATAGCGTAGTTGATGGTCATCGTATCATGGGTATCAGTTATGCTTTACAGTACCCAGATGAGTGATTCATTCATGTACAGTATGTACTCGGTCAAGCAGGTCAAGGTCATAATTCATGAGCGTCCCCTCCCTCTTTTTAAAAATAACTGTAAACATCATGATACAGATTAAGAGTAGGCCTACACTATAAAAAGTAACATTAAGATGTGTTCCTGCTTAGGGGTTGGGGAGGGGGGCTTTTACAAGTCTATGCCCAGGGTGGCCTTTATCTCATAATCCAGAGTTCATAGACACAAGGATATAACAGGACACAGCTAGGTTAACATGACAGTCCATCAACACATTTCTTAAATGCTGGGGAGTGCAGAGGAGGCCAGCTCCCTGTAACTTCACCATATTTCGAACCCTGGTCTATTGCACCCCCTTGTGAAATCGGTGAGTTACTGCAGTCAAGTAGACATGTCTAACATCTCAATGAACCGAGGAAAGTTGATGAAGACAGATTGAGATTGTCATAATCAATTTATCATATGTAGCCTATTAGCTAAATCAACTAATCAACAGTGCCATCGCCAATTTCAAACCCAATATTAACCACAATAAGGGGAAAAAAATGAAAACCTGTGCTATAATCTACTGGCCTACTTCAAGGTAGGCCTACTCAGAATAGTTGGCTTGTACTTCAGGGGTGATATGTTTGTATGAGCAGAGATGGGTACAAAATACAAAAAAGTATTTTGAAAAAGATTCAAAATACTTGGTCAGTAGGCTACTTGGTAGCCGCAAATTGCAACACTAGATTTTTTTATTATAATCGGATGAATCTAGGGTTGCAATACCTCCCATAGGCAGCCAATGCATCAAAACAGTTTTTTGCTATCTGATTGTATTAAACGACTTCAAACTCACCAATATTGTGGCTCTATGGAAAGCTTGGAATTTACTATTTCTATCTGCAAAGTGTTTGTTTCAGAAAAATCCACAGTAGACATGTTATGAGTTACTTTCTATCCAAGAAATTTGGTTCAGGTGATAATTTTTTCTAAGTCCTGGAGTTTGGAAGCGCTCGTGGAAAATCCCTCAACAGTCCTGTGACCACCTGGTTCTAAATGTCACATTATGCAGGAGGCAGCGGGACATGGCGTTATAGAAGACAAGCGCTTCCGAAGTTCAACACTTAGAAAATAAACCATGTCTGCTCGGATTTCTTGACAGAAAATAAATCATAACAATTATACAGTGGATTTTTCAGAAACAAACACTTTGCAGATAGCAAGAGTACATTCCAAGCATTCCATAGAGCCGCAATATTGGTGAGTTTGACATTGTTTAATACAATCAGATAGCAAAATAACGTTTTGATGCATTGGCTGCCTATGGGAGGAATTGCAACTGATTATAAAAAAAAATCTAGTGTTGCAATTTACGGCTAGGCTACTTATACTGACCAGGATACTGTCCCAAATAACACCTAGTTTGACCCCTCACATGCTACTTAAAGCATATTTATTTTTTGTATTACTTTACTCTATAGTAAAGTCTATGAGAGCCCAACTTTAATTGGCTCCCACAAGTTTCCCAAGAAAAACAACCCACAGGTTGAGAACCACTGACTGACCTAGAAAACTAGTCACTAGAAGTGACTCGACTCACTCACTTGACTGAGAATCTCTGTTTGTCAAGAGGAAGATAGACACCAGGCAGACTCAACCACACAGATGAGCCAAAGGCCTCTTAAAGCAAACCTGGGCTTCCATAACACCTCAGCAGTACCACATACTTCAAAAGTATTCCAGACGAAGTACTGAGTGCATAAATTAAAATAACCTTTCAGAAGTGACATTTCTGTATTATGAATCCTTCTTTTTAAGTAATATTCTAATATTTTGAGATATGGATTTTTTTTATTTTTTTTTCATGAGGTGTATAGGGGGAGAGCGGGGTAAACTGAGACACTTTTTACATTTGCTTCCCTCTAGGCGAACTAAAAGATATATCAGTAGAAATGTACACATTTCCCAGTAATTTGGGATGTTTCCTAACAATGGAAGATATCAGAACATATTCAAGACAAAAGGCAGAGAAAATATGATTGTTTTAAAAAAAGTGGTCTTGTGTCTCAGTTTACCCCAGGACCGGGGTAAATTGAGACAGACCAGAGAAATCAACGGGGTAAAGTGATCCACTCACTTTTTTCACTTTAAAACTACCATAAAAACACAAAAACCCGGTTAACCGGGTTAAATATGCGCAATACAAAAATGTACATAGCAGACATTCTTTTAATAGGCTTTGTCCTGTCATTTCCACCCATGTGTCAAATAATGTGACACATGGGCAGAAGGAAAAAACTAAAAACCCTATAAAAAATTGATAGAAGGGTTTACCAAACTTTCCTCAGTTGATCCTTATGTAATTTTTCCTGTAGAATCTATTTCTGCAAAGTATATTGTTGTATTGTGCATAACTAATGAAATAATTAGCATATGTAGTCAAATATGCTAATTATCTCATTAATTATGTGCAATACAAAGAAATATATATCAAAAATGGATTCTACAGGGGAAAATACATCAGAATCAACTGAGACTAGTTTGGTACACCCTTTAATCAGGTTTTTACAGCTTTCTCCCTGTCGATCATGTTGGGATAATGTGAGATAGTGTCTCACTTTACCCCGAAGCAATTGTCTCACTTTACCCCACAGCCACATTTTTGGAAAAGGGATATTTTTATCAATTCAGGGTAATCTTCAGCTAGCATCTATCACATGGATTTATAAGTTGGTAGTTCATCAACATGTATGATATAAAATGTTCTCCCTGCATCATTTTGCTTTGACACAACAGCTGATTATGTTGACAGCAAGAAAATGTACTTTTACATGCAAAAAACACATTTTTGTGAAAAAAGCATGTTTTCTACAGCACTATCAGGTCTCTCTTTTCATGACAAGTGGGAAATTCAAGGGGCTTAAAAATATAATGGTCAGATAACCACAAATGTGTTCCAATGCCAAGATAAATGGAGCGTCTCAGTTTACCCGGTGTCTCAGTTTACCCCACTCTCCCCCATAAAAACCTAAATTAAAACAAAAAAAGGTTTGACTATTTCAATGCATGCGCAAGGAAAACGGCACATCATGTCTCCGTCCGTCCGGACATCTGTCCGTGTACGGTTTTTTACGGTCTATGGGTTTGCCACTCTGACATCACGCTCTGACATAACTGTGATGTCAGGGGAACCACACAAACAGAATCTGTGACAGTCTGACCACAAAGTCACAAACTGTCACTGTTTCGTTCATTACCTGCCTATGCACAATTGTTAGGTAGCGTGCATGGACAAAACCACAAACTGCAAGTTTAAAGTTACTTTATTCAACAGAACACAACCAAACAAAACAAAAACACAAAACCTCTCACCATGGCTCTACTGGTCTGGATCCAAAGAACTAAGGTGGTGGGGTTGGAGGCTCTACTAAATAGGTGCCAGAGACACACCTGGGCTCACTCATTGCCCAAATTGGGACAAACCATTCCCTGCGGACAGGGGATTTGTGGAAACAGTACATGAACATTTAAAGCAAGGCGTTTGTCAATGAGGGACACTGGACACTTGTAGGAAAGTAGCAGATCTACATTTTCAATTTTGTTTCATTATGATAGACCTATATGTTTTTGCTGTGTTAAAGTTTGCAAAACGCCAAGGATGCAGTATCATTCACCCTATTATAATTTGGCTCAGTCTAGTGGGAGGGGACATGGGGTACTTAATGGGTGAAGTGCTGTGCATTAGCTAGTCTGCTGTCTGCGTCTGATTGAGGTGCTTGGGAGCTGCTGTCAATAAGGTGAATTGCTTTCTAAATTATAGTTATGTAGCCCTGAAACATGATGGCCGCTGATAACAAGACCTACAACTGTATGTCCTGGTGTTCCCCATGCGCAGTAACCCCATCTATTGAATACTGAGATGTGGGCGTGGCCTTGCCAAATTGGGCCCAGAAATACATGGGAAAGCATAACGATCGGATGAAAAGGCTTCTTATTAAAGAACACAATGTCGGCCAGTACAATGCCGGCCAAGATTTATAACTGGTTGTGACTTTATAAAGCAAATTCGAATGTTTGTATACCGGTAGGTGAATCAATTTGCCTCCACCAATGCAGGCAAATCCTGACCTATGACGGTCGTACGTCATGTTATCATCAGATAATTGCCTAAACTGTAATCCTGGGCTCTGCTCTCCCTCTGCCAACCTGGGGAGGGCTCATGCTTCCTTCAGTGCATGAGGAGTGGGCAGGCTGCTTCTTATTTTCTTTAACACGCTGCGTGCATGGAAGGAACACGCTATTCCAACCAATTCCTTTCCCCTCCATCAGGCCAGGGGGAGGCAGTATAGAGACCATGATTACTGCATTATTTTTGTGAGTAGGCCTACCTACCGTATTGGACACCGGGAGAACATAATTGGTTCTCAAAAGTTGTATGTGCAAAGACTCCCAACTCTGAGAGTAGTGTATGCTGGAAATGGAAATGTATATAATTTGGGACTAGATATGTCCATGGCAAAAATAGATTTTTTTTTCCACCACAAGCCAGCATGGCGATGACCCTGGGCTCCAGTGGACCACTGCAGGATCCAAGCCTTATAAGACTGGTTGTACTCTGAAAACATGCTCACTGTTTCACTTTGATATGGCACACATCACTTCCACTTTGAGTAGGCAGGCAGGCACACTAGGGTGGATCTTAAATTACCTTTTTTAGATTTTCTTGAGTCTCACCCCCCAATTATGTTCCAATGTACAAAAAACTGCTTTGGTTAAAATTTGGTTGAATTTCAAGCATATTTAGAGGTAGCTCAATCAAGTCAAAGATTGTACATTTTATTGGTCAAAATCGAATTGCACTGCAGGCACATTTAAGTTATACATTACACATTATTCTTATACTAAGCACAGAAATTATATTTTTTAAGCTTACAAATCTAAACACAAATCTGATTACATGTTTGTCATATGTCAAACCAGAATTAATGTATTGTAGGAAATAGCAAAGCAAAGAATGACAAATTGCTATTTTTCATTTAACGTGCACAATGACATGTCTTTATTGCACACTCTTCAATCATACTCACAACACACAACAAGTACACAGCCCCACTTCCTTGTTTACCCCCAAAAACCCCGAAAGTCACTGCAGTATAGCAATTCAGTAGTTACTGATCAATTAAAGTTTGTTTACGGCTATCGGGATACTTGTGACGATGGTTCTGCACAATTTGCAGCAAGTATTGGAGTTGGGACTCATCTTTAGTAATGAGACCACAATATTCTTGTATTAGGTCAACCCCACGCTCTGCATGATCATTGACAACATTCATTGCCTTCACTACAGCCAGAGCTTCTTGGTAGTCTACCCTGGGCTCCCACTCATCGGGATCAACGTCAAGGAAGTCATCTGGGAGATCCATCATTTTGAAAAGCACTTCAATGTTCTTCCTTGCAATTGTTCCAAGGTCAACAGTAATTGCCATTCCATCTTTCATGGCTCTCACCATCAGCCTCTTCGTTTGCGCGCTCACTTGACTGTCAAACAATGCAAGTCCGACAATCTCTGGAGCAAAATACCATAAGTGATTGGAACACTTTTGAGAAGCAGCTTTAGACACCTCAGTATTTATTGATGAATATTCCAGCAACGATTTTAACAGCTGCCAAGTAATTTAGTGGAGCGCTGACAGCAACAGGTGCCATCATCCATGCCTTCACATAATTGCAAACTGCAAAAATGCACAAATCCATGCATGCTTTTTCTTCCCTGAAGGTCAGTTTGAATTGGCCATGAAACATCCAGATCTTCATACAATAAATAACCTTTGCCATCCAACGGGCATGATGGGTAGCTCCTGGAGCTCTGAACCGGATACCTCGAGCAGCGAGGTATCCGGTTCATCAATAAATGCTGAGGTGTCTAAAGCTGCTTCTCAAAAGTTTTCCAATCACTTATAGTGAACAGGGGCATATGAAGAGAATTACTGTTGACCTTGGAACAATTGCAAGGAAGAACATTGAAGATTTTTTCCAAGGTGCTTTGAGTGGGAGCCCAGGGAGGACTACCAAGAAGCTCTGGCTGTAGTGAAGGCGATGAATGTTGTTAATGATCATGCAGAGTGTGGGGTTGACCTAATACAAGAAT
This sequence comes from Nannobrachium achirus, assembly GCF_963921795.1. Lineage (NCBI taxonomy): Eukaryota > Metazoa > Chordata > Actinopteri > Myctophiformes > Myctophidae > Nannobrachium > Nannobrachium achirus. The sequence goes on along the minus strand of NC_137828.1, from coordinate 19,451,555 downwards.
ATTGTGGTCTCATTACTAAAGATGAGTCCCAACTCCAATACTTGCTGCAAATTGTGCAGGACTATCGGCACAAGTATCCCGATAGCCGTAAACAAACTTTAATTGATCAGTAACTACTGAATTGCTATACTGCAGTGACTTTCGGGGGTTTTGGGGGTAAACAAGGAAGTGGGGCTGTGTACTTGTTGTGTGTTGTGAGTATGATTGAAGAGTGTGCAATAAAGACATGTCATTGTGCACGTTAAATGAAAAATTGCAAATTGTCATTCTTTGCTTTGCTATTTCCTACAATACATTAATTCTGGTTTGACATATGACAAACATGTAATCAGATTTGTGTTTAGATTTGTAAGCTTAAAAAATATCATTTCTGTGCTTAGTATAAGAATAATGTGTAATGTATAACTTAAATGTGCCTGCAGTGCAATTCGATTTTGACCAATAAAATGTACAATCTTTGACTTGATTGAGCTACCTCTAAATATGCTTGAAATTCAACCAAATTTTAACCAAAGCAGTTTTTTGTACATTGGAACATAATTGGGGGGTGAGACTCAAGAAAATCAGAAAAAGGTCATTTAAGATCCACCCTAAGGCACACATCACGCTCTTGCGAGCCTAAAGCTCACACTTGTGAGCTTTATTTTGTCCATGACTTATCCCTATTTTTTTTTTAGATATTTCAAATAGCTGATCTATAAGCTCACAACGTGTCGATGTAGATCGTCTATTTGAAGTATTTAAAAATGTTTTTCTAAATAAAAAAGGGCAAAGAAGTTTAGGGATAAGGGGTAAGGCATGGAAGAAAATATAGATAAATAGCTCTGCACGATGAGATTTGCAGTAGAAAAGCAGCTAGCCTAGCCCATTTAGGACGGTCTGATTTTTGCCAAATGTTTGCCAGAATTGGGACACTATTAATATTCCATAGCAGGGCTTTTGGACATGACAAAAGTAAGAACTTAATTTCATGCGTGTTCTATTCCAGGGGTGTCAAACACATTTTTGTAGTGTGGGTCGCTTTGGGTGAAGGGTGACTTGATGAGGACCGTGACCAGTTGCGGACACGCACGCTCATGCACGTTTACTTACACCGCTGTTAGGGTCAGTCTTAGGCTTAGGGATAGGGTTAGTAATGGGGAGAGTCAGACGAACGTAACGTCGGCGTAATGCGTGTTGGAACAATAACACGCATCCCAAAACATGACCCCAGCCAATTCTGTTGGCAGACTAAAGCCAGGCTGGCAGAGTGGATAGGGTTGGCACATGGCGAACAGGAAAAAGTCACGTTTTTGCCTGTAAGCTTCAAGACGTTGAGGTTTCAAGAAGGTTTGATTGCATTCTCTCGGCATTGTGGTCTTGTGTGAAAGTGAGTCTTCCCACACCCTCATGATGAGCGTCTGTGTCCGCTATATTCAACAGTCAACACAGGAAGAACCACTACACATCATTCTACTGAAGGTTTGACATGACTCTCCTCTCCGGTGAAATCTCGCTCTTTCGAACAACCATCATTTCGACAACGGAGCGTCAGTGTTAGCGACTCACCCCGTGGAAGGTTAGGTTTGGGTGTCGAAAAGATGACATGTAGAAACGGTGAAACGCTCCCCTCCTCTCCTCTGACTTTCAAAACTATCTCTAACATGTCTGTTTCTTTATATTGAAGGAAATCATCTTCTTCGACTTCATCACCATGACCATGAGTATGCTGAGTGTACTTCTCTGTGCTGTGATGGCTCTGACTGCTGCTGCTCCTGCAGGTGCGTGTCTGTGATCCATTTTACTCCTCAGTAGAACCCCTGAATCTTAGCATTTCATAGCGGGATCTGAAGTAATGGCCCAAATGGCTGCAATAGATCATTTTGTAACGGTACGGTCCCATAGTGGTGACACCATAGATCTATGGTATAATGCAACCATGGCCCATAGCTCAGATGGAAGGCAATACCGTGGTACTATGGGATATGTAGTCATTGACAGAGTGTGGAAATGCATGGAATAGGAATGCATTGTTGTTGCTTTCAAACAAACCGTTGACTTCAAGTGTCTGTCTTTTCAGGAGAGCATGTGATCAACAAGAGATTTGCAAGATGTCCACATGGATGGAATGAATTGTTTGGCAACTGTTACAAATTTGAAGAAACTGCGAAGGACTGGGCTAAAGCAGAGGTAAACAAACATACGGTTCCTGAGACAACGGTCTCAGGAACCAGAGGCAGAGATGTCATCCACTGTTTATAGCCGGGAGCAACAGGCCCAACATTTGAGAGGACCTGTGATGTCATGACATACTTTTTATTTTTGTTTTTTCTCTATTAATTTGGTCAATAAGGTACACAGAATGAGAGGCCTGTTCTGCCGGAAACATTGTGGAAATTAAAGTCCCATCGACGTCACTAGGCCTATACAGGAAAATAATACAAAAATAAATCTGCTTTAAGTAGCATGTAAGGGGTCAAACTAGGAGTTCATGTTTCTGAATCCCTTGCAAGCATTTGTTTTGCATGAAAAACATTCCTTGGGCTAGATTGTGGCCTCTCAAAACTGATTTGATGACTCACTTACTTTTCACCGTTTTGTCGGGCTGAAATCCAGCCTAAGGAATATTTTTCATGCAAAACAAATATAAGTGCAATGGATTCAGAATCATGAAGAACCCCAGTTTGACCCCTCGCATGCTACTTAAAGCAGATTTTTCCTGTATAGTGAAGTTGATGGAGTGAATATACAAATGGAAATTTTTCGGAATGTTTCGCATTCTGTGTACCTTAATGACCAAATGAATAGAAAAAAACTAAAATAAAGTGTCATGACGTCACAGGTAAAACCCTATGCTTTGAGCTTTTGGGCCTGGACTATTAGGCTCACGTTTATTAAAGGCACTTTACAGACAAAGGAACGTTCACATGTGGCACAGATGGCTCCCAAGCTAAGGAGACTGCACACACAACAACCGCAACGTCACTTACAATACAATATGAAATATACAAAACATTGTCTTTTACTCTGTCTGTCTGTCTGTAATGTATGCATGTCTGTTTGTCTGTCCTTGTATCTGGTCTTATCTATCTATTTGACTAATAGTCTTGTCTTCTGTTTATATTGTTCTGCAGAAAAACTGTTTGTCTCTGGGTGGAAACCTGGCATCCATTCACAACAAAGCAGAACACTCATTCATCCAAGACCTGATACGTTCAAAGACTGGTGCAATGACTAGAGCGTGGATCGGTGGCTTTGATGCAACAGGCATGGTAAGGGACATTAACCCTTGTAAACAGTGTCTGATAAAACATTACCTTATATTACACTAACACATGATACACTACACACTGCACCTGTATGGCAACATACAGTGTGTTGTTAAATGTTAACATACAGTATTGTGTTGACATATATGATTTATTGTATTGTCATCTAGAATGGTGCTTGGATGTGGACTGACGGTCGCCCAATGACCTTCACTGACTGGGCGAAGAACGAACCTAGCAACGGCCAACAGATCTGCATGGTTTTGAACCACGGAAGTAAGTCACAACATGCTGAATTCAAATTCAAACGATTAATTCTATGTTTGCCTCCATGGAGAAGCTTGTTAGTGGTTCCATACACATGTTGTTTTTACTCTCCATCGCTCCAGCTCTGCAGTAGACAGAAAATACATTTTCAGGTTACCAATAGCCTCATAGCATAATTGAAGGTTTTCGGGTACTTGTTAGTTAGTGTGGTTGCCACTGCAGGGAAACCAGACTACAGTACTTGTTCCTGGGCCTCATATATATATATATATATATATATATATATATATATATTTCTAATATTTGGTGAATGCCCTAATTGCGGTACGCTTATATATTCTAATATTTGGTGAATGCCCTAATTGCGGTACGCTTAATGAAATCAGCTCACTTCACACTGGGTGTGATCCTTTGGGAATGTGACAAGACAATCAGGGGATATCTTAAAAAGTCCTGGAATAAATTCCTTACCAAACAAAATCTTCACCAATGTGTTTGTAAAGATGTCTAGTAACATATCTCACAAAGACTGAAATTCAGTTTCCCTAGGAGAATCCGTTACGGCTGCTGAAAGTTGGTGTCCATTCCTTGGGGTAAAGGCGGCTCACACGAAACTGTGAAAGGTGATGACTCATCACTAAACCATATTTTTGTGGGGCCGTTTCTAGCCCAAGGAATGTGTTTCGTGCAAAACAAATGCTTGAAATGGATTCAGAATCATGAAAAACCTCTAGTTTGACCCCTCACGTGCTACTTGCTACTTAAAGCTTATTTATTTTGGTGTGTTTTATCCTGTATAGTTAATTTAATGGGACCCCAACTTTCATCAGCTGTCCTAGGGAAACTGAATTTCAGTCTTTGTGAGATGTGTTACTAGACACCTTTTACAAACACATTGGTGAAGATTTTGTTTGGTAAGGAATTTATTCCAGGATTTGACACTATTTCTGAAGATATCCCCTGACTATGAATCAGCAGTTAGGAGAGCAGAGTTAGACAGAAATGTCAATTTAGGCAATTTTGCTTTAAGGCTATAACGCAATGTTATCCAATCAAGATTGGTGGGTAATTACAAGGTCACCTGATTGCCTCTTGGCCCAGCCATCTCTGCGTTTAAGTGTCTTTGAGCAAGCACTTAACCCCTAACTGCTCTGAGTTAAACAGGATACAAACTAAACGGGATACACACGTGAAATGGGAAGTATTGGAACACAAGCTGATAAACGATAGTTTGTTTGGGGTTCTCTCTCGTGATTGGATGACATTTGTAATGTACTGTACATGAGTGTTTATTAAACATATGTTTTCTGTTAATTAAAGAGCCGGAGAGACAATAGTGCAGAATATAGTGCTTAAGTTATAACCCTTTAACAAAATGTTTGTTTTAACAAAAAGCTAAACTAAAACCACCAACAGCACCTAAGTAACAACGTTATACAGTATGACAGTGGTTCTCAACCTGTGGGTCGGGCCGGGTAAACAAACCAACATAAAGTTTAAGTGTATAGAGGGTATATGAACATTTCTAAAGTGACAATTTAAGGACTAATATTAATACCTCTATTGACAAATTAAACATTGGCCAAATTGTCAAATATTAGAGGCAGATGTGAGCATGTAGATCAGATATTTTCACAATAGAACCAACCGTGTTATACAAAATGTAATGCCTCAACTCTTAGTGCTTGTAGGGTGGTGGGGGGGGGGGTCCTCCAGAAAATGTAATTATTTTGGGGTTCACGGCCTGAAAACCGAACCACTGCAGTATGAGACCTTATGTGTTCTTTAATTAATGCTTAACCTTATCTTTCTATTCATATAACAGGTAAACACCTTTGGGATGATGATTTCTGCCGTTACGCATTTGCCTCTGTCTGCAAGAAAACAGCTGGGAGCGCTGAATACACTCTTAACGCCACATAAAGTGTGTGTTGCAGAAACTGCACAGAAGAATCAAACTGATTAAAAAAATTACTTCAATTGTTCAGTCAAAAGGGTTCTCTGCAAGTGAGGTTGCACTAATTGTATATCTTTTCTGTTCATGAGGTCATTGTTTATCCCCTGAAAACAATCATGAAGACTGATATGACCATGCATTGAGAAAGATTCAGAGTGTCCAAAAATGTAGATTGGCTTTACCAATTGTAACACTTCTGAAGGAATGAAGAGACAAGTGACATTAAAGGAGTAGTTCACACAAAACATTTATTTTCTATCAATTACACACCCTGCATGAAGCCTTGAATTCATGGAGATTTTTTGATTTGTTGCATTCCTAACACAATGACTTGATGACTGGCGGAGACTCAAGGGAGAATGCGACGGATTTCAAGTCTTCATGGGTGTGTAATTGATAGAAAGCTGGACAGTGACTCTCAGGTCTTGTGGTGATAATGAGTGACATGAATGGACTGGGTGGTTTGATTGAAACTGCTCATAACTTGTTTCAGTGTCTTTACTTGCATCAATAAAAGAGATAAAAACAATGATATTAATAATTCCGTCTGAGTCATTCAGAGAGTGGACGTCTGTCATGCAATTTAGGCATTTAGCAGACACATGGACCAAGCTACAAACTACACATTCTATCTAGTTTTCATGTATTGTCATTGAGGGTAGACCAGTATAGTCATACAGTAAATCATGTATCAAAACACAACGTGCAGTATGAGTCTTCTAAATCCTAACAGTTTTTTTGGGGGGAAAAATAAGAAGTATATTGGTGTTTCTCAAACTTTCATGTCAAGGACCTCCAAACCCTGTGTTCTAGCCTACTTTCACAATGCATCTCGATGCAACACGTTAGCTTATATATTTGTTCTGTTGATAAACAAAAATCTATGGAAATTTGGAGAAAAAAAAGTTGACATATAAATCTTTTCAGATAGGTAGGCTACTGTGGCCAAATACAAATCCCCAAATACTGTGTCCCAATTAAATATGTATTCTCAGGAAGGGTCAAATAAAATAGAAGCATGAGCAGACAAGGAGGGCTTTACAATGTCAGCCTCTAAGAGCAACAAATACGTGTAGTTTGGTTTTAAAAGAAAATTAACTATTTATTTGGCTCCTCTAAAGCAGGGCAAGGAATTTGAATTCCTGGGAATGTGTCTCGATGAAAATCACCACATTGAGAAAGTGTGCAAAAAGATGAAAATATTCTCTGAAATTACCAACTTGGTCTTTAAAGAGAAAATCCAGACCAAAACCACGTCAGAGTGGGGGGGTCCCGACTCCCCAGTTAAAGTATGATTATTTTGGGGGTTGTGGCCTGAAAAGGTTGAGAAACCACTGGTCTATGCAATCCAGCAAGACACACAGGGTTTCTATAACATTACTTCATCACAATGAAAATAATAAATACCAGTAAGACTCCTTAATCGGGAGATAAGCGACCGTAGGTGGCTTATCTCCACAAATAGGGCAAAAATTTGTTTTTCCAAAATCTTCCTGATCCATGTTGATGACATGAGTGTAGACATGCTGTGTAGTGATATTCGTGATTTTAGGGCAAAAACTGTGGGAGCAGTGTCCAAAAATGTGTTGTAAAAATCGGCCTAAGGTGGCGCTACAATAGGGCCATGTGAGAAATGAGGGGTGGGGTCTCCGCGTTGCCTTGGCGGACGAATAGGTACCGGCCCCGGCTCTCCCGGACGCTCCTAGCCCGAGTTACGGCATTGTATGTGCGCTGCAGTGGCAGGGGGTCCTCCACTGGGGGCGCCACCACTTTTGCATCCGTTCTGGAGCACCAGGAGTCGGTGGTCCCCGGGAATTCCCCGTGAGCAGCCCCGTTGGGGTGGTCATTTGGTCATTTTTGCACATTTGGTCATTTTTTACATCTGGGGGTCCCTGGGGCTCCGGGGGTCCTTGGAGGTTGTAGTTTGGCAGGCAAGGAGTGTGTGTGTAAAATCTGGCATGGATCGGGTCAACGGGTGCGGAGATATAAGCAGGGAAAAAGTGTGACGTGTGACGTGTGAGCACATTTGGTCATTTTTTACATCTGGGGGTCCCCCAGGGACCTGGGGGTCCCTGGGGCTCCGGGGGTCCTTGGAGGTTGTAGTTTGGCAGTCAAGGAGTGTGTGTGCAAAATTTGGCATGGATGGGGGCAACGGTTGTGGAGATATGAGCAGGGCAAAAGTGTGACTGACTCACTCACTCACTCACTCACCCACGGACAGCCGGTGGAGGTTTCTACAGTAAGTAGCTCCCTACGGTCGCAATAATAAAAACCTTTTCCATAAAATCGACGCTCCCTAACCCTTTTTAATTTGCTTTTCAAATACCTTTTGTATTTTGTGCCCATCTCTGATATTTGCGTATGTGTGTGCCTGCATGCTTTTACCCTTCTTTTATAGTTTTTTTTACCAAAGAAAACAAACTACAAAATCAGACTAGGATTTCATGTCCCCAACCACTCACCTATCTCCAAACAAGCTGACAACTCCTCCCCTGCAAACCCAGCTTGAAAGAATGGCCGTGTGCATAGTTTCCAGTAACCCTCCCTCCCTCCCCCATAAACGACCATACTCTTGGTTTTATATAATAAACAACCTCTTTTGTCTGATGCTTGGTCTCTCCTATAGTGAAATGAGTACAAAGGACCCCAATAGAAACAAGCCAAAGTGCTTTCTTGGGTTCAAATACTATTAGTAGACCTTCACCTGTACTGTCATGTGCTTTTCCTAGGCGAACTGCTAATAAAGTATTCAATCAATCAGTCAATCAAGGTAGTGAACTTTGGCCTAATACTTTTTTTACTTTTCTTTTTTTTTCTACAAGCACAGCCTACTGAAGCAGGACCAAACTTCACAGCTGTTGTCTACAATGCTAAGATAATTAGTAAGACGCCTCAGGGCGACATGCAGTTACCCATATATGGAGACCACTGGTACACATATATGGAGATCCATGTACTGTATATGGAGATAGGCTGTGAGAGGGTGCATCTCTCCATTCCGACATGTCTCCTTTCCGACAGACACTAACCCTATCTCTTACCCTTACCCTAACATTAACCTCTATGGAAGTGTTGCCACTGTAAGAAGCAGGGACGTGCTGGCCATTGGGAAAAGCGGGACAACTCCCGAACGGCCGGTTCAGGCCGGCCATTAGGAAAAAATGTAAAATAAAATGTTGGCCTTCGTTCCATTTTGGGGGCTGAGCGGCCAACAAAGTAAATCGTCACTGTCGGGCAGAAACCTCGTATCTCCAAGTTTCAAATTTGTAAATTTTTTCGCAAAGCAAAGCCCTGCTTCATCATACAAGGCCGTCGCACAAAAGTTGTGAAAACAGACGATCTACAGGCATGCTTGGAGATCGGCTGTTTTCACTAGTTTAAATCATTTTTAAAATGATAAATACAAAACAAACGGTTTTGGACATACAAGGTTTCCAGCCGACAACGACGAAATATAACTCATGTAATTGGCCCACTGGCTTGTCACTTGTCATGATCTGAAATGGCAAATCTTTGAGTAGCAGCACCGCTATAGAGAGAGATCTCTCTCTATAGCGCACAATGAGGGCTTCTCCAACTCTTTTTCCCGGGCTAAATCAGGGGCCCAGCACGTCCCTGATAAGAAGTCACTGTCGGAGTGGCGACATGTCGGAATGGAGAGCGAGCCACGTGCTGTGAGAGACCGAACATGCTTACTCTGTTATTCATTATTATGAATTGTTATTCATATTAATTCCTTCCCGTTCATTGAAGGCCACATGTGATCCTGTAAATGTGACTCATGTATGGAAGTGTCACATATATGTTTTAACTATCTGATAACTGGATACCATATCCTACTGAGATCTCTAAATACCAATTTGCAATTATCATGTCCATGGGACGATGAATCGAGCAAAACGTTTCCATTCATTGTGTTCTGCTACATATTACGTAGCATAGATTATTTAGGAAGCAAGTAAGAATTTATAAACTGTACATATTCAGAGGTGTTCCGTTAACATGTATCTAACATTATGCTTCTACATTTCATACAGTATTTCCCTTATTTAGACAGGCAGGCGTGAGAGAGAATGTTATTTACTGCAACACTTGTGGCAATATTTGCATGGTAAGGGATAGTTTCACGCACATGCATGCATGCATACTTGCCAGAATGCCAGTTGCTCTTTTAATGACAGACTGCTACTTTTAGTCACAGAGGGTAGAGTGCCTTGCCCAAGGCCCCTTGGACAGTTGCTAGGGTGTGGGGGGAATCTCATTCATTTCCATCATCTATAGCAGTGGTTCTCAACCTTTTCAGGCCGTGACCCCCAAAATAATCATATTTTAACTGCTGGGGACCCCCCCCCCCCCCCCATCTTGACGAGCACTAAGAGTTGAGCCATTACATTTTGTATAACACGGTTCTACTGTGAAAATAGCAGATCTAAATGCTCACCCCCCCTGGGGGTCCCAACCCACAGGTTGAGAACCACTGATCTATAGGGTGTGGGGGTATCTCGTTCATTTCCATCATCTCCATTTTTTCTAATGGGTAGTGAGGATGAACCGCTGACCACTAGTCAGTGGCACTCTCATATTTCATGCGCTTTGACCCTTTTATTTCTTGTCATACACAGACATACTGTAATGGCTTAAATACAAGTCTGTATGTTGTGGTTGTTTGTTTGTTTGTTTGTTTGTTTGATTGATTGATTGATTGATTGATTGATTGATGTAATACTTTATTAGCAGTTAGCATTGGCAAAGCACAAGACAGTACAGTTCAGATACTAATTGCGACCGAAGGACAGCTTGTCTCCGTGTGTACACATGTTTACAGTCTATGGGTTGGTTCCCTTGACACATCACTGTGACATCACAGGTGATATATATATAAGTCCATATATGGGTATTCCTCAGAATCCCTTTTATGCCCATATATGAAGATCCCTGTTGTCATCGATATATATATCAATGGCCAGATGACCAAGACATGGCCCATATCTGTGTGGCTGGTTCAGATAGGGATCTATGGGCATAAAATATATTGTATGTTGTGATGTCATGGGAACCACTCTAACAGAATCCCTTTTGTGCCCATATATGGAGATCCCTGATGTCATCAATATTAAAGGTGATACACCGTGAAATTTCACTTTTCCTATTTTAAAACCTTTTTTTGGGGTCCCACTAGCACCTTCTATCCTCACAAAGTCCCATTTCAGACCGATGTGTCTTTCTCTGGTTTTGAGAAGGCGAAGGTTAAAAGTATCCCACGGGTTCTCAAAACAGGCTGTTCAGATTTGCTGCCGATTGTGACGTCATCACAAAAAAAAAAAAAAAAAAAAAAACATTTAAAAAAACATTAAAAAAAAAAAAAAAAAAATTCAAAAGGATTTTTTTGGGGGGGGGGTGGCGCAGTTCAGGCCAAAGGTGGTACTGCAGCTGAAATGCTCTGAGAGCCATTCAAAAATGAGAGAGGCTCTCTATTCAGGAGTGGTAATTTAGCCTCAAACCTTTTGAAAAACGTTTTTGGGACATAAACAATATGACATAAATACTTTTTAAATGCATGGTGTATCACCTTTAAGCCCATATCTAACAGGACTTCATATGGGAATGCCCATATATGGGGGAAGACAGCCTATAGCTCCTTTAAATGGCAGACAAAGACAGTGCTATGCAAAACATCATAGTCAGAAAACGTATATGTACAGTAAACAGGTCAGGGGGGAATGGGTAGGCTTTGTCTTTGACTTTTTTAGTTTCGAGTTGCAGCCAAGTGTTCTTTCAGGGCGGTTTTAAAGGAGGGATTTACACTCCTTTAAGGCCATGTTCAGCCATGTCCAGTCACATTATGTGATTCATGTCATTCTCAATCCCCTCACTTATCGGGAACCAAATCCATGGCATGGGTTCAGCCTATGACAACATAGAAGAGCCATATGGACTGGGGACCCAACCAGTAACTTGTGTGTGTGTGTGTGTGTGTGTGTGTGTGTGTGTGTGTGTGTGTGTGTGTGTGTGTGTGTGTGTGTGTGTGTGTGTGTGTGTGTGTGTGTGTGTGTGTGTGTGTGTGTGTGTGTGTGTGTGTGTGTGTTTGCTGGCATGTCAACCATCCCATTCCTCTTTGTCCACTTCTCAAAATAACCCCCGACCCCCCCACCCAACAGCAGCTGAGACAAAGCCAGTGGGAGCCGGTCAAGTCTGATCACACGAAATGTCAGAAACAAGGAGGGATGTTAGAGACGTTATGAGTTTTCATGCTTTTGTGTCAGGAGTCCCATGCATATTTGGGTCACTGACCCATTGTCCCGAATCGCAAATAATGCATCGCGTCCTGACGGATTGTGAGTGTTGTGAGCATTGTCAAATCTGCTATTTTCACTATTTTTGAAGTGGTGAAAGCCGCTTCCAAGGAGTGGCTTTGTATGTCCCGTACATGTTTTTGCCAGACCCATGAAATGGGTAGGCCTACATAAGCAAATGTCGGTCTGTCCGGGTTTTCTATATAAAGGGTATATATGATGATGACATGATGATGACATGCCTACAAAAGGCATGATGTCATAAATGATGATGACAGACAGGGGGTCTGGCACAACCAGGTTGACCTGGTCTAGTTTTTTTAGGATTCCCATAGATTCTCAAGGAGTGGCTTTGTCTGTCCCGTGTCCCGTGCATGCAGAATTGAGGATTGGTCAAGCTTCACATGACAATTTGGCCCTCCAGACAAAATCATTCATTCATTCAGAATTCATAAAAATATAGAACTAATGCACATAGAAAGTATAGATCTAGAACACAGGATGTATAGATCTAGAACACAGATTTCATAGCTCTAGAACACATTTCTTAATAGCGGCTTACATAAGTGATTCATTCATAATGGATTTTTGTACGTTTGGGTCCCGGGGCCGGGAAGGCACAACATTTGTCTCTTAGGACTCGAGCTGAAAGGTGTGAGCCAAGGTTACAATGTTATTTTGTTTTGTCTCCCTTGGGAGAAATTTGTCTTGGACACCTGGACCAGCAGCATACATACTGTACATACAGTAGCCTACATACTCTGTACAATACAATACAGTGCAATACAATACAGTACAAAAATATATACAGCCCATTTAGGCACATACTGTACACCACCCTCTAGCTCAAGGGTCTTCAACAGGGGGTCTGGGACCCCTAGGGGGTCCTCAGAGTTACTACAGGGGGTCCTCCAAATCTTTGTGTGATAGAAACCTTTTTTCTCCTTTTTTATATGCATGCACTTAGACCCTATAGTGTCCATATTCTGAGAACTTTAGCAGATAGCAGATCTACAAGCTCACAATGTTGTGAACTTGTAGATCGGCTATTTTCGGCAAAGAGGTTTGGTGTAGAGGGGAAAAAGAGCAGACTAAGTACAGAGTGAAAGGTCAAGTTTATTAAGTATTGACGGTTCAAGTTGTTAAATATCTGAAAACACAAATTGACATGAATCCAAAATACAATGATGATTGTGCTGCCAAACGATGAAACTACAGGTATATGGAATCTATGATAAGGTTGTGGAGGTCCCTGCTTCTTCTCTCTCTCAACTAAGGGGTCCCTGGCCTGAAACGTTGAAGAACCCTGCTCTAGCTTAATAGATAAAACACACCAACCAACATTCCTACTGCAACAGAGAAACACCAGAGCCTGTGGTGTACACTAGGTTTACTTGAGTGAGTCAGTGACATTAGCATCTTGAAGAAAATGAAAGCAACACACATGCAGTTTACAGTAAAGGACTTCCCATTTGAAATCTCTCCCCACATTGGTAATCACTATCATTTAGCCTACTCCATAAAGGGGGCCACTCACCGACCCCCCACCCTCTGTTAGTGAAATTACAGGAGCCAGTGATGCGTATGTGGGCTGTATTTGGGTCAGCAGCACTATGGCATGAAAAGCTGCTTTTATCCCACCACAGGTCCCCCACTGTTGTGTCACTGCGCTTGTCCTTGTTACAACACCCCTGGGTCAATATAGCTTGACAATGGATGTACAGTAGGCTACAGTACAGTAGAGATGTACATCTACAGATAAAGAGCACCGTACAGCAAGACATACATTTCATACAGTGTGATACTCTTATGGGCCATCCACAACAAGCATGATAACTATCACTATAAATAAATATTTTTCTTTTTAACCTCTTGAACCCCATTGCCCCCGCCAGCGGGGGCAAAAGGTGTTGACCTCTGAACAGCTGTCAATAAATGTCAATAAATCAATAGAGACCAAATAAAAGTACAATTTCATTGTTGATTATTGTTACAGTGGTCCTACAGTATAGTAATCAGCTGCCATTGTACTTTTCATCCATACATTACTCATATTACAGTATTATTACTACTTATTGTTACTCGTTTTTATCATTTTTCACCCTATACTTTAACATTACTAATATTACAGCACTACTCTCACTAAAACACCTGTAGAGTTTACATAGTTTGGAATATATTCATACAATTTTGCCTATCAATTGATGACACCTTGGTGAACAATTTCTCTATTCAATATTTATGTTTTCAATGAGGTCTTGAGGCTCATTCACTATTCAGAAGGCAAATTTTCCATAGGCGGAGGTCTTTTTCAATCCTCTTTTCCTAGCTAAATAATCACAGCAGGACAATTTGGTTAGAGAAATGTGATGTTTTACACTGCATTTGTGAATTTTCAGGGGTTAGCTGACATTTGGTGGGACAAGATTAGCCACAATCATTGTAGTTTTGTGTCCACAACTGTTCCAATTTGGGCATACATTTTAGGCGGATTTTTCCCCTGGACCCCCGAGTCCACACCACAATCATAACGATAACATCTGTGTGGAATGGAGGCTCACGTAATTATCACTGTAGTCATTGTGCTCGTTGTAGGCGGCCCACATATTATTTGAGTGACCAAAAATATATATCTGGAAAAACTAAAAAACTAAAGCAGTGGTTCTCAACCTGTGGGTTGGGACCCCCAGGGGGGCCCCCAAATTATTTTGGGGGGTCCACAGATGATTAACTTAATGTGAAACATTGTTTTCTCACTCAACAGTGAACAAACCTACATAAAGTTTAGGAGTATAGAGGGTACGTATAGGCCTATAACGGTATGTTTCTAAAGTGACAATTTAAGGACTTTTTAATACCTCTAAAATGACAAATTAAACATTGGCCAAATGGTCAACTAACCAGGGCATAAACTGTGAAAATAGCCGATCTACGTACATGCTCGAGGTGTTGTGAGCATGTACGTAGGCCTATCTGCTGTTTTCACAATAGAACTGTGTTCTACAAAATGGAATGCCTCAACTCTTAGTGCTCGTCAGGGCCTTCTATTTAAACATGTAGAAGTTATCAGAAGAACACATCCATCCATCAGTCCGTCCGTCTGTACATTCATTCATTCATTCATTCATTCATTCATTCATATGCAGTACACGTGTATATACTGTAATCTTTTGTGTGTTGCTCTATTGCCTGCCACTGCACTGTTGATCCACCAAAGTCTGGATTTATTTGGAAAATCCTACCGTCCTAATAATGTATAACTGGTTGTGAGAATTTCAATTTCCACTGCAACCAAAAAACTAGTCTGGGAGTACATTGGGCATTGTGCTTTGTGCGTATGTGTGTGTGTGTGTGTGTGTGTGTGTGTGTGTGTGTGTGTGTGTGTGTGTGTGTGTGTGTGTGTGTGTGTGTGTGTGTGTGTGTGTGTGTGTGTGTGTGTGTGTGTGTGTGTGTGTGTGTGTGTGTGTGTGTGTGTGTGTGTGTGTGTGTGTGTGTGTGTGTGTGTGTGTGTGTGTGGAATGAGGTGTAGGAGAGGGAAGTTTGAATTTGTGTGTTAATTCACATCCCAGCTAGCACGGTCAGGACCTGGACCAATCAGTGACATCTCGATTGAGGCCAGATCGAGTCAAACCATGACTATTCAAATCTGGCCTAGAATATCACCTGATTTCAACCAACATAAATCGAGAGAGAACGGACATCCTGGATTAATCAGAGAGGCTCCGAACGAGGCCAGATAAATATCATAACTAGTCAGATATGTCCCAGAATATAACCTTATATATATGCTCATATTTCAACTAACATTACAAACAATAACAATAATCCTGTCAAACAAAAAAGTCCATATGACGTCACCGGAGGATGTTATCATAACGTCATCATGACGTCATTTGGCTTGCAGGGATCTGGTTATTGAACAAGTAGTCTACTGTATGTTCAAGTACAGAACGTTGACTTGACAGTAATAGACAAGGTAAACTTCCTAGTCAACTTCCTTGCTGTCAGAGAGAAAAACTAAGAGGGTGCGTGACTGCGTGTGTGTGTGCATGCGTACTGTATGTACTGTTACATATTCTACTACTTTTCACTAACTGTGTCCAAAGTTTCCAAATGGTCACTCACAAATCACATTGTGCGTGATGATCAAACACCATGGAGATGTTTTGGATCAGTAGGGGACAGCAGCTCAGGGGAGGTGAACAGGTGTGATGGAAGGGAGCTGGGATAGTTATCACACAGAGGGAGGAGGAGGGCCCGATCAGTGTGACTTGTTTTTGTCTGCTGTTCAGGCCAAATGGGATGCTGTCTGTAATGAGCTCCTCTGGGCTACACTATTCATAGGGGGCTCTGGAGTATAGTGTGTGTGTGTGTGTGTGTGTGTGTGTGTGTGTGTGTGTGTGTGTGTGTGTGTGTGTGTGTGTGTGTGTGTGTGTGTGTGTGTGTGTGTGTGTGTGTGTGTGTGTGTGTGTGTGTGTGTGTGTGTGTGTGTGTGTGTGTGTGTGTACGTGTGCGTGCGTGCGTGCGTGCGTGCGTGCGTGCGTGCGTGCGTGCGTGCGTGCGTGCGTGCATACTTCCGACAGATCATAACCACCCAAGGAGAGTTTGAAAACATGACCAATGATATATATTAAAAAAAAATCCATAAACGCTGGGTGAAGTAAAACAATGTGCAAACACAGCAGCAACATTTGTGAGCTGCTGTGATAGGAGAAGGATATCAAATGGAGCCCAACCACCTTAAGGACTATTGTATATCCCTGCTCTGCCTGCATGTAACCTTTATAGGCTATTACACTGCTGTTACACTCCTTTCACTTGTACACATTTTGTTCTGATTGTATTGTATTGTATTGTATTGTATTGTATTATATTGTATTGTGTACATTTCTGCTTTGGCAATGTAAATGTATGTTTTCTCATGCCAATAAAAGCCATTTGAATTGATAAAATTGAATTGAGAGAGAGAGGGGTGACAAGACAGTGATACCTGGACTAGTGTAGAAGGTCACATTAAGTGTGAAAGATCTGCATGCAATTTCACGAGCATCACAGCTGGTTGAGGGTTTGAGCCTCATTTCTCTGGCAACAGGAAGTTATGTAACGTTGTCAGTGCGGAAGGTCACACCAGGCACGTGCACACATAGACATCAAGGGGGCTTGAGCCCCTGCCCTCTTATCCGTACACTCTTAAAAATGTTGGGTCAAATGTTCAACCCTTTTGCTGGGTTGACACTGTTGGGTTAAAGGTTGGGTCCGTTTGACCAAACATTGGATTAAAAATACTTAAAATTAGTAAACCATCTGTTGGGCTATGGATGGCCCGCCCACATCATCAGATAAAATGCATTGAGTTCATAACCCAAGTGTTGGTATAGGCTTTTGAATTCGAGTTTACCCAACACATGGTTCACTGCATTGCACCAACTTGGGTTAAAATAGACCCGCCCTCTCTGTCTATCAACACATTGGTTTGTGAATTGCACCACTATTGGGTTAAACTAAGTGGGTGGGCAGTTACCCAGCATGCAACTGTGCTCCCATACAGATATTTTTTACAAACTTTTCCATTATTTTATGGTTTTAGATAGAGAAAACAACATTAGTGGATGTAGCCCAGTCATAATCCCTAATTAAAAAATATATAAAAAATCGAACCTCTGTTCGAAGTGGAGCTGTGTGTGTGTGTGTGTGTGTGTGTGTGTGTGTGTGTGTGTGTGTGTGTGTGTGTGTGTGTGTTGCAGTTGAAAACAGCGCCCCTCCCTTAACATGTGTGGTCATAAAAGGTACTACCACATTCTTGAGGCTACATACGGACCCACATACATACCCACATACATAGACGGACGGATACACACACGGCCATGTATAGGGAGCTCCACACAGCTCCAAAAAAACATAGTTGCTTACAGAAACAGAAACCATGACTAAGATGGTCCAGACTGACACATACAAACAGGTTTGCTGTTCTTTTAAAGTGAAGCACCACATACTCTGTTGTGTTCAAAGTTATGACATATTGCCACGACTAAATGCATAATTTACTCTGCATGCATTCTTCCTTGAGTAGATTAAGCATGAAAAATCTCATTGAAGAAAATGTTGTAAAAAAAAAAAAAATGAATAGATTTAATTTGAATGGGCGTACAATCCCAACAACAAGGTCACTTTTAAGCCATTTTTGGGTGTTAGATTCCAACCCATCAGCAGTATCACATTAACCCAACAGCAAAGTCACTTTTAACCCATTACTTGGTTGTACAATCCCAACCCAACATGTAGGGTCACAGCCTTAACCCAACCCTGCTGGTTATCAATAACCCATGCTGGGCTGGTCCAAAACAGCGTTACGTGTTGGGTTACCTAAATAACCAACTTGGGTTGTTTTTGACCCAACATTTTTAAGAGTGTATGTAAAATGTGCCCTCTCCAGACCATGCATGCAGTTTTTGAGCGGTGCTAACCGCTATATAGACCGCTTTTTTACCAAAACTATGATGTCACAAATGATGATGACATGAGTTCGTAAGACCAATGAAACACTTCGATTCTGTTGATCTGTCCATGATGTCATAGTCACAGAGGCACCCGATTGGTTCACCCTGATTTAGAACGCGTTTAGGCCGCGTAAAATACGTCATAACGCGTTTAGGCCGCGTAAAATATGTCATAAAAAATTATTGAGCGGTGCTAACCTTGAATTTCAAAATTATATTAGATGAATATCACTTATAAGCAATAAAATAACCACACTTTTAGACAGACTGTGGAAAATCTTACAGGTTATAAATGATAGGCAGCTAATACAAAATACAAATGAACAGACTTTGAAAAACTAAAATATTCATCTTCTGGCCTCTTCTCGCCTCTCTGGAGGCCTCTCTGGAGGTAAATAAGGTCACTTATCATTACACTATGACACTCTTACAAGTTACAATCCGTATGACGAGAAATGACGATAAAGACTTATATGCATGCCTATCAACACTGATTTGCGCAGGAATTAGTTTGCACCGCTCACTTTCGATGCCATATCTGAAGGCAGCATTCAAGAGAATTGCCTTGTCCAAACTCTCCTGAACTTGAATGCAGCATCTTAGGTTGAAAGAATTGCCCTCTCTGTGTATAAATCCATGCCGTTACGCCACATCTCCAGTATTGACTATTGATTATGCTTAGTTTGTCACTTTGGTGTGGTATCAAGTACCGAAAATAGCCGACCTCCAAGCTCACAACGTGTCGCAGCGTGACGTGTTGTGAGCTTGGAGGTCTGCTATTTTCAATATTTTCACCAAAAGGTCCTTTTAGCAATGTCAGCCCCTGCCTCTCTAACATTCTCTGCACGTCCCTGGGTCACACAGACTGACAGGACTGCAGGGTGACTGCTGCCAGTTCCACCCTCAGTGCGTAGTTCTGCATACCCAATCTACAATGTGTCAAAATGTCCCTAAGCAAGACACTCTCAACCCCTGACAGCTCCCAGGCCTTGTAGCCTGGCATGGCCAGACTAATATCACTGTGTAGATATTAGTCTGGACTATCTGTAACTTGGAACTTGCATTTCCAAGGGGCGGATTAAAAAAAATCCCGCTGGCGATAAAGCCGTGATTGGTACCTCACTGCTTCGAAGGAGGTGAAATCCAATCACAACTGAGCGTTGCCAAACCAAATCTGCAATGGCAGATTTGTCTGGTTTCCAGGCTAGCAGCCTCGCGCTCATCGGAGCCATCAGAGCAGCCATATCTGAAACTTTGTAGTGTGAGGGACAGTGGTATTATTGGACCTCTATACTCCTCTATACCATATATACCACATTTTTTGTTAGGTGTAATGGACTTGTGCATATCTTACTACATTATGACCAAGTATAAATATAATATACTGTAGAGTAGACCTCTACCGTTTGTGTACATAGTACAACAAGATAATGAATATGTACCCATATCTACATTTATGCCATTTGAAGCCCATTGTATATCATATATCATATCATATCATATCCTATCCTATCCTATCCTATACAATGAATCAATCCTTTTATTTTACTTTTATCTATTTTGAGAACTTACTGGTTAGTGTGTACATTTATTTTTGAATAATTGCTATTCACCGCATTGCATTAACTTTACTCAATCATCTATTATTCTTACAATACGAAATAAGGCAGTGATGACACCTTAAAAATCCCTCTGGATGAGGTTTTTGCTAACACAGAGAGGAAAACAGAGATGAAAGACTGATCTAACAAGCCATTTGCTGAGCTGTAATGGGGGGGTGCGTTAGTTCAGGGGTTATGCAACAGCATTCAAACCTTCTCCACGTTTCCAGATTCACCCCACCCACCCCTGCCCTCCCGATGCCCTCTAGTCTTTGGAACCCCACCCTCTCGCCCCCACAATGCCACCAGCAGGGACTAAATGAAACATGCCGCGGCTGCTTTTGGCTGCTCACTGGGTGGGCTAAAGTGTGGCATGACAGATGACTCACGAGCCCGTTTGCAGTCATCGCAAGAGACAAATAAGACATATCTAAACACCGCCTAATCCCCTAATATTGAGATGAACTATGGACTAATTCTAGATGGTACTAACTGAACCTCAGTTAGCAGAAGTAGATGTGGTACTGTTTTATGACATTAAATCCTAGTATCATATGGCACTGTATCCTAGAGCTTTCAAAGTGGGGGCCAACTGTAAGTAAAATAACAAGTAAATCAATAATTAAACATCACATGGAAGCTTCTTATAAACCCCTCTGGGAAATCAAGAGGACAGGAAGGCTGTTTGATAAATTCTCTCCCAAAGGAAGATCTCCATGACAACAATACACAATACACATGGAGGGCATGAGGACAGTTGATAACCTATCCCTACTCTAAATATTCTTTGATCAGTAATAGTAGATTTATTTTTATTTTCTTTTATTTTTCATATTTTATCCTGGTAGATAGTGGAAAAAACAACAACACATATTCAACCATGCCACTTTTTATGCAAATACAGACAGGGATCTCCATGTATGGGCATAAAAGGGTATGATGTGAGATGTCATAGACATCATAGGACTTTCACATAACGAATAACATGTTAGGGCTCTCACAGCATATCTCCATATACAGTACATGGATCTCCATATATGAGTACCAGGGGTCTCCATATATATCCGATATACATCACTGGCCAGATGGCCAAGATATGGCGCGACCTCTCCCTTTAGGGCGATGCCGCTTGTCGCCCTGAGGCGTCTTATTGATGGACATGTTGTTCCATATTGTAACTATTATAAGATATCATGAATACAGAAAAATATACATTAAAAATAACGAGAGAGAAAAAATAAACATTTTGGAGGCCATGTCTGAGCAAAGATTTGACATCTGTCTCTTCTCTGCAGCAGCAGTCTGTGTGAGCAGCAGTCTACTGTATTTCTGTTCTCACGCAGGCAGGCAGCTGGTATGTAAAGCTAAAGCACACATCTGTTGTCACTCAGCTCGTATAGTGTGAATTGGTCAGCAGAAGATGAGTATGGTAACATACAAATGGTGGATTACAAGTCAGTGTCAGTGTCAGCCCTGTTATTTCAGCACCAACACCCTTCCTGAGCGGGATGTGTGCATCCACCCCGATATACAGTATGCATGTATAGTCAGTCAGCCTTAACCACTTTCAACCCATGGCCTATTTTGTGCATGTCATAAGCAACATTCACACGCGCGCATTCACACATGCACGCACACGTGTGCGCGCGTACACGCACGCACATGCACACAAGTCAAGTGCGCACACACACACACACACACACACACACACGCTCTCACACACACACACACACACACACTCACGCACGCACACACGCACGCACACACGCACATGTGTGTTCCAGTTAAGTTGGCTACATGGTGATTTGTACTTGTATATATATATATATGTATATATATATTATTATATATATATATATATATATATACATAAGTAAATTACACGAAAAAGC
This sequence comes from Nannobrachium achirus, assembly GCF_963921795.1. Taxonomy (NCBI): domain Eukaryota; kingdom Metazoa; phylum Chordata; class Actinopteri; order Myctophiformes; family Myctophidae; genus Nannobrachium; species Nannobrachium achirus. The sequence goes on along the minus strand of NC_137828.1, from coordinate 19,429,800 downwards.
TACTTTAAAAGTAATAACAAGCATAGACGGACTATGAAAAAATGGGCCCCTGGGCACCAAAATGCAAAGGGCCCCCCCTTCTTACGACCGCACGCACGGCGACGCAGCGATGGTGTGTGTTCCGTGTTATTGTTAAAGCCACAATGACATACATATTGTTGTAATGCGTGGACATTAGAACATCTAATGTTGTTGTTGTTGTTTTGCACTTGCTTTTTGGATCCCTCACTCTGAATTCTTATAGATAAACTGAGGAGTTAAACACTTACAGTAACATGTATCATGGTGGATTAGGAATATTTGGGGTTATATTATTGACATGAACAAATAAATTAGTATTTGGCAAAAAGTGCAACGTTAATAACAGGGACGCGGTCACACGGTGGCTCAAGCTCAGGGGCCCCCCTAGCTCAGGGGCCCCTGGGCCTGGGCCCATTGTGCCCGTTGGGTAATCCATCCCTGATAACAAGACAGTGACGGACTGACAGTTGCTACAAATGCTTAGTAGCCTAAATATCCAATGTTTGTTACATCATGCATGGACATTTGGTTTAATTTGTGTTCAACCTGAACAGCAAAACATTGTCCCCTTGTCCAGAAGGGATTTTGAGTGTTGGACTGCACTACAGTGCAGCAGGAAACATGACAGGCTGGCTGGCCCATTCTGAGCTATTTACAAGACATTTATTTTCTCAGTGAGCTCCTTGATGGAAATATTATTATATTCCATATGGATAAACAGTTTTCCCCGACCATAATAAAGTACTCCACACAAGAAATGAGTCCACACCAGTGTAATTCCATTTTTCTGTTAGATGTATTGAAAATATAGTTCAGAGTTCAAATTGTAGCAAGTACAGTAAGTACGTTCACCCATCGTAGCTTCTCTGCCTAATAGACAGTTGACATGGCTTTATATACTTTAACAGTATGATGTAATAGGTGACCGTGGTCACCTCATCGGCTGACCTGAACTTTATCAGTGGTCAGAACACAACAGAATTGTTGATTAAAGATGGTTTGCCAGTTACATACTGTATCAGGCCCTTGTACAGTGTCAAGGCTGTAGGAACAACAAAGTTAAAACAACAGGGTTTGTTTTGGAACACAGGGTGGCAAACAGCACAATCAAAGAATTAAGATATTTGACCGTTATACACAAATTGGTACACACTATATTAATATTATATTAAATAATATTAACCCATCACTCCTGCTGAAAGAGGCTGTGATGCATGGAAAAATTAATGATTACATGAAATTACGCTGATAGGATGTAAAGAGTGGGTGTTATTTGTCCCAGCAAACCTTGAAACCTGTAATGAGCGTGGTGAGTGTGATGTGAGATGCCGCTATTGTGTTCCATTCTCTGTGTGTCTTTCTGTCTGTCTAGATCAGTGGTTTTCAACCCTTTCCAAATCAAAGTCCATTATTTATTCTGCTTTGATGAGAAGAAAAATAATATTTTGTTATCGTTGGATAAAGATTTTTTTTTGTCCATGCTGTATTGATGTGGTACCAATAGGAGAGATGAAAATAACAATTATTATGCATTCTCCAATTGTGTAGACTTCTTGTAAATGAAGTAATGCAGATGTTTAACAATAGTTGAACTCTTGATGGTGTAAATTTGGTTACATTTTGATTTTACACTCATGAGTTGAAGATCTATCAGGGTCCATTTGGTTACCAACTCGCCATCTGGGGACCACCTGGAACCCCCTATAGGCCTACTCTACCGGTGGTCGAAAAGTGTCCGAAAGTGTCTATCTATCTATCTATCTATCTATCTATCTATCTATCTATCTATCTATCTATCTATCTATCTATGGACAGAGGACTCAAGGTGATGCAATGTTGACTACTTAGAGAAACTTGCTCATTTCATAATTTGGGGGTTTTCGTTGCCCCTGATTTGTTTTTGACATTGATTGACACCGCTCCTCGACCTTCTCGTCCAATTAGCGGAAAGCGTGAGGCGGGGCACGCCTTCAGTGTAATCAATCTGCGGATCGTGTGTGTGTGTGTGTGTGTGTGTGTGTGTGTGTGTGTGTGTGTGTGTGTGTGTGTGTGTGTGTGTGTGTGTGTGTGTGTGTGTGTGTGTGTGTGTGTGTGTGCGTGCGTGCGTGCGTGCGTGCATGCGTGCCTGCGTGCCTGCGTGCGTGCGTGCGTGCGTGCGTGCGTGTGTGTTGTGGTGTGGAGTGCATGCAGTGCAGTGCAGTCTAGTGTGTTGTGCATGTGTTGTGTGCATGCGTCCGTCCACATGCATAGGTTGTCATGCGTGCGTCCTCCTCTCTAGCAACCAAACCAGTCTACAACATACACAGTTACACTACAAGCGGGGTTTGAATCACGGCAGCGGCAGACGGAAAGTTTTCTAACCCCGGGAAAGAGTCGCTCTGAGCGGCGTACAGAGACAGAGACACCCCGGGGAGACACCACCACGGGTGTGGAGGAGTGGAGGACACTACTATGAGCATGAGCGACAGATTTGTGGTCGTGCCGGTCGGGGAGGCGGAGCAGCAGCAGCCGCAGAACGAGCATGTGGAGGCGGTTATCCATAGTGACCCCGCACCGCCGGACACCACAGGCACCGGCAGCGGGGAAGAAGAAGAAGGAGAAGCCGGGGAAGGAGAAGGGGACACCGGCGGAGGAGCGGCGGCGGCGCCGGTGAATGGCGACCCCAACGCCGTGGTTCCCATTCTGGAGTACATAAGAGAACCCAACAAATACGGTAAGGACTGGACTGGACGGTGTTTCTCAAACTTTCACATTTCAGGGTCTCCCCCAGACCAGACAGTCCCCCCTTCCTTCCTTAGCTCTGGTCCATCTTGAGACCGAGATGAGACCTGGCTTGCGCTCACTCGTACTCGTACTGTAGTAGGCTACACATAAAAAAGAATACATGTCGCAATTCACCAAAAACAAAGACTGTTCTATGATGTTGAAAGCCCAATTTCCTTAGTGGCAACACTCTGAGCCCCTCACCTCACGTCTAAAATACACTTTTTGTCCAGAAAAGAAAAATATTTCACCGGAGGTTTTAGCTACTCCACAGCGCCCTCTACAGACCTTGTCAATAAAAATGTCCATTGACCGGATTTTGCCTTCTTGGTGAACTATTTTCGTTACTGGCCAAAAAGTGTATTTTAGACGTGAGGTGGGGGGCTCAGAGTGTTGCCACTAAGGAAAGTAGGCTGTCAACTCCTTAACGCCGTCTTTGTTTTGGTGAGTAGCGAAACTGTATTTGTTATTTTTTACTACAGACGAGAGGGTGCGCAATCTTTCCTATGGCGCAAGAGCTCATCGGTAACATAGCGTGTGCGAGTGAGAACGCCTTCTAACGCTATGGACCAAAGTTAGGTCTCCCCTCACAGAAATGGAACCAAATGAACCCCACTTTATTAGCCCGCGGACCTCCATTTGAAAAGATATGCCAGGGACCCCCCCCCCCCCCCCCCCCCATATAAGAGAAGGGCTCTAGCAGTGATTCCCAACCATTTTAATTTCAGGGACCCCCAGTTTGACATGAATTTTAGGCGGACCGTCCATTTGGTTCCATTTGTACACTCTAGTAACAGAACTCAGAGAGATTACTGTCATGCAATGTTATGTAATGAGGAGGAGTAGACCTATTCTTTGTGGAACTTTATGTTCAAGTTTGGCGCCGGCAGCAGAGCTCTCTATTACTGTCACTTGAAAGCATCTCAACACAATTCAATTCAAAGGAGCTTTATTGGCATGACATAACATATCTTTAAATGGCCAAAGCAAGTGTCAAAATATAATAAAAACAGTTGAACATGGGGAACATATATACTGTTGGAGGGGGTACAGCATTGTGTAAACAGAGCTGTCACATTGTGTCTTTAATGTCGTTATATATACAGGGTATAAAGCTTTTTGCAAGAAATGGCAGCAAAATGGTAACAGCAGTCTGTTTATACTGTGTGTGCAGTAGGTCTAGATGTCACTCAATGGTTTGTAGTCCTTAGAGCTCTTTACTGTCACTTGAAAGCATCTGGACACAAAGCTGAGAGAGGCGCTGTCAACTTTCACCTGGGCTGTAAGAAGTGTTGTTTTAAATAGATGGACCATTCTGTTTGAAAGCTATTCATTCTGTCAGTTTAGTACACCCATTCAGTGCAAAACCACATCAGCATCACTTGTGGTCTTACTTGCCTGACTACCACGTGGGTCGGTGTAGTGGAAGTGTTTATTTCTTATCATGACTCCTTACATCAGTCGATCACAAAAAAAAACATTCCAGGCGCTACTATAGCAACAGGTTGGAGGGCAGATTGTGCTGGTATACTTGCATGGCGCATTGAGAGAGCGGGTATGCAGGCAGCCAAATTACAGTTAAATGGCTTAACCTTATGTATAAGCAATCTGTTCCAACAGCTGTCTAATTGTTTTTTGGCTGACATTGAGATAGAGGGAGAACAGAGCAGAACAGAGTGTTGTTTTTATTAGGGTCGGTTTTCCAAACATGACTGCGGTTTCTGGTGGGTCCCTTATGTCAGTGGTTCTCAACCTGTGGGTCGAGACCCCCAGGGGGGGTCCCCAAATTATTTTTGGGGGTCCCCAGATGATTAACTTAATGTGCAACATTGTTCTCTCACTCAACAGTAAACAAACCACCATAACGTTTAAGTGTATAGAGGGTATTTCTACATGTCTACATTTTCTAAAGTTACAATTTAAGGACTTTTTAATACTTCTAAAATGACAAATTAAACATTGTCCAAATTGTCAAATATTAGAGGCAGACATTGTGAAAATAGCCGATCTACATGCTCGTTGTGAGCATGTAGATCGTCTATTTTCACAATAGAACCTTGTTATACAAAATGTAATGCCTCAACTCTTAGTGTTCGTCAGGGTGGGGGGGTCCCCAGTTAAAATATGATTATTTTGGGGGTCGCGGCCTGATAAGGTTGAGAACCACTGCCTTATGTTGTCTTGTGAGAGACTCTGTCCCAGACAGTCAGAGTATAGTATTCCTCTGAGCATGGGCTGTTACTTTGCCTCTAGAGACATATCACATGCCTGGATTGGTCATGTTATAAATTGATTCAGATTGCAGAATGTGACTGTCTGTATGCCACACGTCCACACATTATTTTCCATTCCATCAAGCCATTGACTATACTTTCCTGTGATTTAACGAGGGACACAAGGCAGGAGAATGGCAAATAGAAATGTGTGACAAACAAGTGTGTGTTGAACACTGTTAGAATCCTGCTAAAATTGGAAAACCAACCCCTTTTATATTGACTGGTGATGCTGATATCAGGCAGAAGTGTTGCTGCTATTGACAATGTGTTTTGTAGGAACACATTGCATGCCAGGCCCGATAGTCCCGAGATTATTTCAATGTCTTTCCCTGCCAGGCCCGATAATCCCGAGAAAAAAAAAAAAAACATTTTTTTTTTTCAAAACAATTTTTGGACCCCAAAAACTTTAGTAGGCATGATAGCAATCGCGAAATTGCATGTTTAACCCCCATAGCAACCCCATCTTTCAAACATGGCAGCCATCTTTGTTTACATTTTAGGAAAACATAATGGCTGCTATCTCATGAATGCCTGAACGGATTTCCATTCGGATTTTTTTGTTTGAAAGCTGTGAGCAATGTGCAGACACGTGGTGCATTATCTAGGCATGGGTGTGCATGATCCGTGCACTATGAATTACATGGAAGTCTATGGAGACAGAGGCAGGGGAGAGTACGAAGGTATTGTTAAATGGCGGGGAATGTGTTAAAGGGGAAGACCACCCATGTTCAATATTGAACTATGTCATTAATATACCTTAGAGGAGTTGTGTGGAAATAGAAAAACATGTCTCCCCCCCCCCCCCCCCCTTCTGTGTTGCCTATAACTGGAGGATTGATTTTGGGGTTTGTATTGTAAAGTACAACGGTGTGATGTCATCACATTGTGACTTTTCTTTTTCCTTAAAAAAAGAAAAGAATAACAACAAAGAAATAAATGACAAAATGGCTCTGACCCACCTCATCACCTAGGGCAGTGGTTCTCAACCAGTGGTCAGGGGACCACCAGTGGTCCTTGAGGGGGTTCCAGGTGGTAAATGATGGAGAGTTGTTAACCAAATGGATCCTTAGATGGAGTTAAATTATTGTTAAACATCTGCATTACTCAATTTACAAGAAGTCTTCACAACACAAGAATTGTTATTCTGGCCAACGTTTGCCTGTCATCTCTCCTCTAGGGATGGAAATCGGAAACGGCCGGCAGGTATGATATCAAACCGGCTGAATCGGTGACCGGCAGGTCACTGATATAAATACCGGTTTTATGCCAATTGTGTCTATGGCACTGCACAGCATGATGCTCTGGTCCTGTGACTAAAGTAAACAATAGCAAGTAGCAGCCAGTCTACTTAGTGGCAGCCTACAGAATACAGATGGTGCTGATTACCTTTGCAATGTAAGGATATAATCCATAATCCTGTGTCAATGTCGTCTCCAAAAAGAAGGGGGAAAAAAAGCATGCGTCCCATGCTTTCCTCCTGCCTAGTCCAGACGGTCATATTAGACTGGATATTGTCTGTGATTTTGGATATTGTACTATTGTGATTGATTTGACATTAGTGTTCTTCTAGCTTATTCGTACTTAAATTGGAGTATGTCTTGTAGGCCTACTTGGCTTGAAAAAAAAAGGGTATTGGAGCAACTCTATTTTCTAGTTCTTAGCTAAAGAAATCGGTATCGGAAAAATCTTGGCAGGTCAGACCTTCATAAAACCGGTGGATCGGTATCGGCCAAGAATTTTGCAATCGGTCCATCTCTACTCCCCTATGGTACCAACATCAGCATGGAATTGTGGACAAAATCTTATAGAACAACAATAACATATATTATACGTTTAGGGTCAGAGAGGCTAAATCTCATCAAATGATGGTCAGTGGCTCAAATGCAGAATAAATAATGGGCCTTAATATGAAAAAAGGTTGAAAACCACTGACCTAGGAGAAAAGCCAGAGCTCCAACAGTATTATTCAGTTTGTTTAATAGGGGGTGGTGGTTTTGTTGTGTTTGGTCGTTTGTCGGTATTAGATTTTTCTAGGGAGAGATTCTCAAGGGAGAGATTCTCAGGTGTTTGACAGGCATTGATCAGATCTGTAGTTCACATATTATTACTGGTGTATCCCAAGAAGATTTGTATTTAGTTGAGCCATGAAGCTAAATATATTTGTGAATCAATTCACCCTTTGTTAGCCTCCTGGTTGGTCCCTGACTGACCAACCAGCAGGCTCTATCTGCCTTGTCCCACCCTGGTTCCGCCTTTTTTATGTTGAATTAGCTAAAACATAATTTTTGGAGAAATAAAAACATTTAAAAACATGCTGATTCACTATGCTGCCACTGAGCAGCTCCAATTGACTGAAACAAAGTTTGAAATTAGAATTGAGCACACAGAATAACAATATGAAGCAACCGAATTAACATGGCAGTGGATGGAATGTCCCACTGAATGTCCCACCAAGACACAGCAACCAATGGGTGTGGAGAGGGGCAGGACAATGGGCGGGACTTGACAAAGGGTGTCCGTATTGTTGTAAAATATGACTCAATACACACTACATCAGAATCAGAATCGACTTAATTGTCACATCACATGTTTACTATTTTCGCGTGTCGCCAGTCAGTCTGGGGTAAAGTAAGAAGAATGATGAGTAACCGGTTAAAGTGGAAGTGAAGCCTCCTCCTCACTTCCGTTTCCGTCTCACATCGCGCAATTTATTATTACATAAATAAAAAACATTTAAGCATATTTATCTTGCTGTTTATCAGAAATGACATTTTAAAATATATTTTCATGAACGGAGATGCCAGCTTCCATTACTCACCGTTCAGGAGCTGTAGTTCCAGACTATATATACTGTAGCATTTGGAGATTGTGGAATAGTTGTCTGGCTACGCGAGACTACATGTTTACGGGTGATTTAAAGAAGTTTGACTAGAGAGAGGAAGCGCAAAAAGGTACATTATTGATGAACACATTGTCATCCATAATGTCATCCAGGATGATGAAGACTGATTGCATTTGAAAGCCATTTATAGGACACTGAGGTCATCTGGTGATGATCAGCCATGCAGTTATGCATACCTTTAAGCTGCCCTTCAGTGGTATACTGTTAGCATTATTTATATCAATGACTTCACAGTTTGAGTAGGATAAACCTGCATTAATCCTTCTACTTATTCCTCTATGTCCATCTGAAAATCGCTCAGGTTAAAGTTCAGGTTAGGACAGACCAAGACCGCCATTGCCAGGTGTGTGTGTGTGTGTGTGTGTGTGTGTGTGTGTGTGTGTGTGTGTGTGTGTGTGTGTGTGTGTGTGTGTGTGTGTGTGTGTGTGTGTGTGTGTGTGTGTGTGTGTGTGTGTGTGTGTGTGTGTGCGTGCGTGCGTGCGCGCATTTCCGAGTCGTGACAATGGATACCATGTGCGTGCTGCTGCTGCGTCATGAGGCTTTCTTCAGGCACGATTTAATCCCCTGACTAGGCCTAGGTTATTTGTTACAGAATTCCACAGAGGGCGTTTTCCTTGCCTTGGTTACAGACAATTAGGCCAGGTGAAGGGGTAGAGAGAAAATAATGTGTACTATGGCGTGCCGCGTGGTTGATGCACATAAAAGTATTCACCATCATCAATGATGATATTTTTATGATTATTACAGTCCTGGAGGTTTGAGCCCTGAGTACCTATGTCGCACTGCCGATCCAACTGATATGCCCATCGTGGAGATCTCTGTATCTGCAGTCTGTGTCCCTTTTTTATGCCCATTTATGGAGATGATCTCTGATTTGTTTGCACCTGATGATTTGTTTGCGCCTTGTATGGTATTAGTTACTTGCAATGGCCACCACTGGCGCTCAATACTTGCTCCACAACTACATGTTATCATCACACATCGTAAAAATGTAACCTGCTGCCTAAATATTAGGCTGTGAATTTTGTCTGCTATGTTGTTTAGTCTGCTGTATCTTAATGTATGTTACGCAATGTCCTTTTTCACTAATGTGAATCCTGTATTTCAGTGGTTTGTCCGTGTTCCGCCGTGCTGTGATAAATGTTGTTGGTGTGGCCGCAGAACATACCGAGGCAAATTCCTTGAGCGTATCCCATACTTGGCAATAAAATCAGATTCTAGTGACTATTAAAGTCATGAGTCCCGAAATGGCTTCTTCCACCCAGTGGGAAACAATACGGCTCATGTATCTTGAAGAAGTAGCTTATACTGCTACAGTATGTTTCCTTTACCTGGACCTTTATCTAACCTGAAGGTCACCAGGACAATGTTTTTGTTTAGAGAGACCTACTGATAATTCTAGTGGCACCATGAAAACAAACAGATGTTTTAGAGTGCCTTTCTGTTATCCAAACTAAGCTATTTATTTATCCTCGTCTAATTGCCCTAAAGTTCCGTCCCCTTTGGTAAACATAAAATTCCAATCAATACATGAGTGATGGCAAGAACTTGCCAAGAAGCATATTTAATCAATTTAGTGACAGCAGCTATTGGCTGTGGCAGCTGTCAAATTAAACCCTGGGAGGATGCAGAGTAACATTAAAGGTGCATGATACACCATGAAATGTCACTTTTCCTATTTTAAAACCTTTTTTTGGGGTCCCACTAGCACCTTCTATCCTCACAAAGTCCCATTTCTGACCGTTGTGTCTTTCTCTGGTTTTGAGAAGGCGAAGGTTAAAAGCATCCCACGGGTTCTCAAAACAGGCTGTCCAGATTTGCTGCCGATTGTGACGTCATCTGCCGATTGTGACGTCATCATAAAAAAAAAAAAAAAAAAAATCAAAAAGATTTGGGGGGGGGGGTGGCGCAGGGGGTGGCGCAGTTCAGGCCAAAGGTGGTACTGCAGCTGAAATGCTCTGAGAGCCATTCAAAAATGAGAGAGGCTCTCTATTCAGGAGTGGTAATTTAGCCTCAAACGTTTTGAAAAACGTTTTTGGGACATAAACAATATGACATAAATACTTTTTAAATGCATGGTGTATCACCTTTAAGTTAACATTGTAGATGATGAATTCAGTTCATCGTCTTGATTTGATAATGATGAGGTGGGTTTCCATTGCAGAGGTACAATAATCTATTTTCTTATACAGTGCTTAAAACCAGCAAGCATCTCATAACAAATTTGGAAGTCTTTCTCCACACAGAAATCTTATCATGGCTGTTTGAGTGAGTGTCTCAAGTGGATTCAATTATAGATTAATAAATAAATAACAAAAATGTGTAGCTTGAGGAGAAACGGTTAATGAAATTGGATTGGTACTGGTTCTTAATTAATTGTCCATTGGCCTAAGAAGACCTCTGTCTTTGAGCCACCTCTGAGAAGAGACCTATTGATTACACAGCTTACAGTGGAGGAGACTTGTTTTTTGCAAGTCTTTCAGTCCGAGTGTAACAAAAAAGCACCTCGGTTAAGCACTGTTGGTCCGACCAGGTTAACTTTCACCAGGTTAGCATTCACCAGCGTCGGCAGGTTAGCATTTCACCAGGTTAGCATTCACCAGCGTTAGTTTTACTGAAGTTAGGGTTAGGTTTAGGTGTATCTCCGTCCCCACGACTTTCGGCACCTCCACGCAGCCAATCACAAGCTTCCACTGCCTTAACTGAGTTGCCTTTTTTATGCACTCGGACTGAAAGACCTGCAAAAAAAACATTTCTGGAGAGTCACAGGAAGGTTGTTTTATTGAAAGTGAGTAACATTACGTGGGAAGCAGTGCTTGGCTCTTGGGGGATTCTGTAGAAGTGTGAACCAGGCTATTGATTGAACACATTTGGTTTACCAATAATGGTCTGCTCACATTCAGAAGGGCTGGACTGCGAGTCTGGGACAAAGAAATTGGACCTTGCTGTTTTTCACCACTATCAGCCCTGCACAATCCTTGTGGTCCCCTAACTGTATTCCTCCAAACCACAGAGTAATTATAGTGTCATGTTGGGCAAGTGCTCTTGACTGACTTCTGATTGCACAAGCTCATACTAAATTGTCAAAAAGTATAATTGTCTCCGTCAGGCCGAAGGCATGGGAGAGACTATGATTTGCCCCCTATCCGTCCGTCCATCCGTCCATCCGTCCGTCCGTCCGTCCGTCCGTCCGTCCGTCCGTCCGTCCGTTACCAGCTAATCTCTGGCGCCGTTGGCCCGGTCGCTGCCACAATGTGCACACACACTCCCTGGATGCCCATTCAGAACCTCTGCCCCACATTTTTCACATGGGCCTGTTCTAGCGCCACCATGAGGCTGATTTTTGCAAAACCATTATTGGACAGTACTCCTATAGATTTTGTCCAAAAGTCATGCAAACAATTTTACAGGATTGGTCCGTTTTGATCAAAATGCCTCAAATCATGAACGCAGCCTGCTATTTGTGTGAAGTTTTGCACGCACATTCCCACTAGGTCAAGGAACACATGGCACCCTTTTCACATTGGCCTATTATAGCGCCACCAGGAGGCCAGTCAGGCACCAATAACCTACCTGACCTGGTAGAGACCTGTGCTCGGAAGAGCACTGCTTCTAGTTTCAATTTGATTCAATGCAATTTAAGTACAAGTAATATAAAGTATACAAGGAAGTGACTATTGTACGTGTGAATGCCCAGACCAATTGACAGTAAACCTCTCCTCAAACAAGACTAAATATTATTTTTTGCTATTATCCTTGCTATTTTTATTATTACATTGTCAGAGGAATGAGATTAAAATAATCTTAATGCTATGTGGCCTTAACACATTCCCCACCATTTAACAATACCTTTGTACTCTATGGTGCCTCTGGTCTCCATAGACTTCCATGTAATTCATAGTGCACGGATCATGCACACCCATGCCTAGATAATGCACCACGTGTGTCCACATTGCTCACAGCTTTCAAACAAAAAAATCCGAATGGAAATCCGTTCAGGCATTCATGAGATACAAGCCATTATGTTTTCCTAAAATGTAAACAAAGATGGCTGCCATGTTTGATAGATGGGGTTGCTATGGGGGTTAAACATGCAATTTCGCGATTTCTATCATGCCTACTAAATTTTTTGGGGTCCAAAAAACATTTTGATTTTTTTTTTTTTTTTTTTTCAAAATGGCGGAAATTCTCGGGACTATCGGGCCTGGCAGGGAAAGACATTAAAATAATCTCGGGACTATCGGGCCTGCCATGCAATGAGTTAAACAATAAACCTTATCTTTAATCTAGATGGAACAAAACGAATCTTAAGAGTATCTTTTCGAAAAGAAACGGATTGTAACAACGGATTGTATAGTTATTTGGTACAGTAAACATATTAGCCCGTGAACTCCAAATTGATGGTCTCGAGATCTCTTCAAACAAGAGATAGTTGCATGTTAACCTCGCTTAGCCAGGTTTTTACTCATCTGCGAAGAGAAAAGCCTGGTCAGCAAGACATAAGGCAGAGAGAAAGGTGGGACTTCCGCCGTGTGAATTCCCCGGTGTTCCTGCAAACATATTCCCCGCTGAAAAAGGAATCCGTTCAACTTCTTCGGTTGCGCTCGCAATAAGCCAGCAATCTATTTAGTTTTGTTTAGCTGGGGGATGTAAACAGACCTGGCTGCACCACATGGCGTAACTTCCCTTAAACACAGCACTTCCGCCAAATTGGCTGGTCGCGCGCGCCCAGCGTGGTTGCATGTATACTTTTCAGGGTTCCCACGGTCATGAAATTCCTGGAAATATTTTGAAATTAGAAAAATACATTTCCAGTACTGAAAAAGTTTTGGAATTTATCAAGGGTCCTGGAAGGTCCTGGAAAAAATAGCTATGCATTGTCTTTGGTTATTGATTTTGTTAATACCTCTGAAATTACAAATTAAACATGGGCCAAATTGTCAAATATTAGAGGCAGAAATTGTGAAAATAGCCGATCTACATGGTCACAACGCCTCGCGTTGCGAGGCGCTGTGAGCATGTAGATCTGCTATTTTCACAATAGAACCGTGTTATACAAAATTCCTCAACTCTTAGTGCTCGTCAGGGTGCCGGGTCCCCAGTTAAAACATGATTATTTCGGGGGTCACGGCCTGAAAAGGTTGAGAACCACTGGCATACACTACCTGTCTTTGGGCATTGCGCATAGGAGTAAGCGACCTGTTATTGAGCTGAATTATTGTTATATAGTCCTGCAAATTGGGATATAGTCCTGGAAATATTCGGGAAAAGTTTAGGAAAAGTTTGGGAAATTAATTGGTACAAATGTGTGGGAACCCTGACTTTTACTCTACCCTCTCTCTACTGAGAGAGGTTGAGGGAGACGGAGATGGGGTATTTCAAAGTACAGCTCAGCGATAGCTTATCTGTCACGATCTGTCTAGTCCACATATCAGGTTTAGGTTATGAGTGGTTTGTTTGGTTGCGGACTGCCAGCGTTGCATGCCAGCAGGAGTTGTAGGACCAGAGCCAGAATGTAGTCTTGCCCCAGATGGAACAAATATTTCTCCAGTTCTCAGAGTAAGATGGAAAAGAGGAAGTTATTTTAGGTAGACATGCTTCCAGTTTCCTCATCTTTAAGTAAACATCAAACTCCACTCTAGCAGTGGTTCTTAACTTGGGGTCCAGGGTTCATTGAGGGGGCTCTAAATGGACCCTTACAGGTCTGTAAGTCTGAGAATGACGGGGGTCCGTCAAATAAAAATGTTTGAGAACCACTAGCTAATTATGTAAATGTTCTCACTGAAGCCATATGCGAATAAAGTATTTAAAGTATTCATTTCCCATAGATTGAGGGCCCTATCTACAAGCCCACAATCTACAAGCTCACAACGCTTTGAAGTAGATTGGTTATTTGAACAATTTTTAAATGTTTTTTCATAATAGTAAATTATGCAACAAAAAAAAAAAGGTTCGGGCATAAGGGGGTCATTCTGTATTCGAAAAATTAACGTTGTCCATTCTGAAAAAGGCATATAGACCCGTTTCTTGTTTACAAACATTGAGACTAAATGCACAGGTAACTGTATCATGTAATCAATTCCCACCAATCCCCAAACCTGTTGTTTTGGGGAGTGCTGGTTTCATTGGCTCATTTGGTACCGACCTGCGCGCGCATCTAGGTTTTTATCAGTGTAACGTGGACCAGAAATGCATATATAAACAGACAGAATTTGAGAAAGCAATGCCTCTTTATACCAAAACTAGGGATGCACCATTGTTGAAACAGAATGAATGTAGTATTTATATAAAAAAAAAAAAAATCCAACTTCTTGACATTTTTTAAAGCTGATCGGTTGATCGGTTCGATACAAATATTGCGTTTTAAGGCCAACATCGGCTCATAACGATATGATGGCTGTTTAATTGCCCGTCCCTAATCCTGTCCTGTCCTGTCCTGTCCTGCCTTTCCGGGTCAGTTCAGATGGGCTGACGCTGAGATCATGATTCAGGTTCATACTGTATATAATCTGTTTTCCAGTGTGACTTCACGGAGGCCAGGCCCTGTCTAGTCTGTCCTCAGGTCTATTCAGGGTCAATAGCCTTACTTTCTGGCACTGCACACGTCGGCGTGTCTGTCTCTAATAAGTGTGCGTGGCTGTGTTCTGTGTTATCTCATCTATTTTTATTATTGTCTCATAATAAGCCTCCTAAATGTCCCCGTGGAAACGTGGTCATCCTAAGTGGTCAGTTCAGCCGCGTACAACAGGGTACAAACTGGTCAGGTGTTCTATTTCCATGTCTGCTGTACATCGTCAGAAAAATATTTATTTTTAGAACAAGGCGTGAACTTGAGTGTTACAGTTAAAATTAGAGTCATTAGGTTAAGGTTAGGCATGCACTGGTCAGGGAAAGAATGCACGTCTATAAAACATTCCTGGAAACTGGAAGAACAACAACATTATCTTACTTATTATTGTTACACCCTCTATACATGGTAACGTTCTAAAAGTTGTGGGTTGACTGGGTTGTGTGGTGCGTGTGTGCATGGCTGCATGCATCCTCATCTGGTATATCAGATATTGCCCTCAGTTTTTTTTTAAGTGCAGCAGTCAGAAATGGGTCCCCTGTAGTGTGTACTCGGCTATAGTCATTATAGCTCTGGCCCCATGGGTGTGTGTGGTCTCCAGTTGCCAGCCTTCCAGGGATGCTTGTTCCAAATGCATCCTGTTTGCACGTTACGCTCCCATGGACCCCACTGTTCCTCCTGTCCCGTTGGGTTGAGCTGAGGGCTTTTCCATCTTTTTGGGGGGGACTGCTATCAGATTTGTACTTACTGAAAATGTCAGCACTTGTGAGGGCTTGGCTGGGCAATACAGTATGTCTATTTATATCGTACATCATAGGTCTTCAACATTTTCAGGCCAAGGACCCCTAGTTGAGAGAGAGATGAAGCAGGGACCCCCCACAACCTGTTCATAGATTCCATATAGTTTCATTGTTTGACAACACAATCATCAGTGTATTTTGGATTCATGTCAATGTGTGTTTTCAGATATTTAACCACTTGAACCGTCAATACATAATAAACTTGCCCTTTCACTCTGTACTTAGTCTGCTCTTTTCTCCCTCTACACCAAACCTCTTTGCCGAATATAGCCGATCTACAAGCTCACAACGCCTCGCAGCGCCGTCGTATTTTATCAGAAATGTTGTGATGTTTGGTTTAGTACATTTCACCCCTTGTCCTGCCATTGGGCTCAATGTCTGTTCCCCTCTGATTGGCATTCATTTATTATGGGTCTAAATCCCTGGATGAAGGCGGTGACACTGAGGTACAGTTGGACACTGACCAGAACAGACCATAGTCAATCTGACATGCTGTCCTTGGCTCTCTTCATGAGAGGTAGCTAATCACTGATAATTCAACTGGCCGCACACACTGTGTATATCAGATGTTGTATGTTTCTCTCTGTATTTTCTAAGCACAGTAACAGGAGTATAATTTTGGTGCTGCAACCCAGTTCCATTTCTATTCTCTGCTGGTACCTGTCAGTCACACTTTAAACATATTTAATTTCCAATCCTAGATCAGGATACATATGTGAGGATTTTTCAATTTAAGTTACCCTAATCTACTATACAGTATATTGGGATGGCATTGGATATGGTCGGTGAGGTGGTGGCCCCACCACCACCTCACCTGCTAGCCTGGCGGTGCCAGCCTCTATCAGACACTTCGTTTGGTGTTGTGCGTTCTGGCTAGGGCCTTGCCGCCTTGGCTGGCATTTCTGTTAAATAGATTTTAAAGGACAACTTATTTTTTTTACAACAAGGGTTCATATTTTAGATAGTCCGTAGAGAAAAGAAAAGATGAGTGTTAAAATGTTTTCTGTTAGTTTTCTATCGTTTTAGTAATTTTAACGATTTTTGCCCATTCCCAAGATGCACCGCAATCTTTCATGGGCAGATGTGACTTATGGGGGCTGGTGAAAATAGTAGCAAAGAAATCGCCGGCTTATTGTGTCTAAAAATACATATTTACCCACTTGTACGCATGCCCCCACACACTGAAATCAAAATACTAAAATCGCTAAAACAATAGAAAGCAGTAAATTAAAACATTTTTGACACTCATCTTTTCTTTTCTCTAATCACAATCTAAAATATGAACCTTTGTTGTAACAAACCAAAGTTTTCCTTTGGGAAATAATGTATTTTCCCTAAAGACTCCCAAAGAACTATATTTAAAGTAGGACTCAGTGACTGGAGCTCTTAGGGCATGGGGGGTTTCCAGTGCTTGGTCAGCAACACGTGTAGGACAACTAAAGCACTTATAGTGTGAGTCATCTCTGCCTTATTTCCTCTGTTATTGCCATGAACTACTGTAGTCTGCTCTGCTCACAGACCAGATGAAGCCGGACAATGAGACATACGTAGCCTGGTGCCATTTCCCCCATTATTTCATCAGCCAGCCAGCATTGTGCACAGTAACATGTACAGCCCTGGGTCATGTAGCATGTACACTGTACAACACTGAAGACAAACCATAGTGTCAGCCTCCACGGTCATATCAACATATAGGACATTAGACAAACATGAAACATATAACAAAACATGATGCTGCTAAACAGCTTATAAAAAGAAAAGAGGAGCTGAATTAAACGGTCTTCACTGCCCTGTTACAAAAGTATGGACAAGACATAATCCAGAACATTCTGGTCAGAGGAAAAAGAAAAAAGAGAAAAAAGGGGATACAAAGAGAAAGTAACAATGATATGCACTCTAGACCAAACATAAATACAAAAACACAGAATTAACCTGTTCATCTTTTCAGACAGAACCACTTCTTATTTGTGGAAAAAGGCATGAATAAGAGTTCTTAAATAAAATGTTATTTTGATAATATATGTATTAGAGCAGCTATGTATATGTGTCAATGTCATGGGCATCATCCTTCCTAGGACAATCATTGGTGCTTATTAGACAAAAATATTAAATCCTTAATCCCTCCTGGTGCCTCCACGGTCTCTTAGACTTTAAGATTATTTTTCATTTGAAACACCGGCATGCTTTCGAAAATGTAAAAGTGCCAGAGGCTGCCAATTCAATTCAAAGGAGCTTTATTGGCATGAGAAAACATACGTTTACATTGCCAAAGCAAGTATCACAAATACAATAAAAACAGTTGAAAATGGGGAACATATATACAGTTGGAGGGGGTACAGCATTGTGTAAACAGAGCTATGTCGCATTCTGACATTTTATTGCGACCGTAGGTCGCATTTACTACCAAAACCTCCACCGGCCGTCCGTCCGTCAGTGAGTGAGTGAGTCAGTCACACGTCACACGTAACACTTTTGCCCTGCTCATATCTCCACAACCGTTGCCCCCATCCATGCCAAATTTTGCACACACACTCCTTACCTGCCAAACTACAACCTCCAAGGACCCCCGGAGCTCCAGGGACCCCCAGGTCCCTGGGGGACCCCCAGGTGTAAAAAATGACCAAATGTGCAAAAATGACCAAATGACCACCCCAACGGGGCTGCTCACGGGGAATTCCCGGGGACCACCGACTCCTGGTGCTCCAGAACGGATGCAAAAGTGGTGGCACCCCCAGTGGAGGACCCCCTACACTGCAGCTCACATAAAATGCCGTAACTCCGGCTAGGAGCGACCGGGAGAGCCGGGGCCGGTACCTATTCGTCCGCCTCGGCGGCGCGGAGACCCCACCCCTCATTTCTCACATGGCCCTCTTCTAGCGCCACCATGAGGCCGATTCTTGCAAAACACATTTTTGGACACTGCTCCTAAAATTTTTGCCCTAAAATCACGCAAATCGGTACACAGTATGTCTACACTCATCCCATCAACATGAATCTGTCCCATATAGCGCCACCTTCAGGCCGATTTTTAAAAACACATTTTTGGACACTGCTCCTACAGATTTTGCCCTCAAATCACGAAAATCACTACACAGTATGTCTACACTCATGTCATCAACATGGATCAGGAAGATTTTGGAAAAACACATTTTTGCCCTATTTGTGGAGATAAGCGACCTACGGTCGCTTATCTCCCGATTAGGGAGTCTTACTGGTATATATATACAGGTACAAATAGCAGCATTATTTTCCTCAAAATGCAGTTAAAGGTAGCAGCTCTGTTTCATACTGTATGTGCAGTAGGTCTAGATGTCAATCCATGGTTTGTAGTCCTTAGGGTGGTTGTGTTTCTAGCCTTCTTTTGTCGCAACAGTTCACAAATCTTGCTGCTGTGCTCGCTCAATGTTGTATTTCTCCCAGTAGGTATGTACGTTTTTCAGCATTGGTCGAGTTTTCAAATTCACTTCGGGTGTGTGTAATCTGTGGGAAGTATGTGTCTCTGATGTCTTGGTATAGTGGGCAGGTGGTTAGAAAGTGTAGCTCTGTTTCTACCATATTTTTTGTGCAGTGGGTGCATAGTCTATCTTCCCTTGGGAGCGGGGTCTGTCTGTGTCGGCCTTTCTCTATTGCAAGGCTGTGTTCGCTGAGTCTGTACCTAGTCAAGGCTTTCCTAGGTTTTGGGTCTTTTACTGTGCTCAGATATTCTGCTAATGTATATTCTCTTTTTAGTGCCAGATAGCATTCCATTTTGCTTTGGTTTTGGGTTGTCTCTTTCCAGTATGTTAGGTAGCTTTCTTTTTGTTTTCTTATAATCTAGTTTGGCTGCCAAAGCCCAAAGCCCTTGTTCAAATAAGCAACTACTGTATGAAGACAGTTTATGCAACATGGAACACTAGCTTTATGTGAGGGAAACACGCAAGTAGTTAAGGGTTCCCCTCCAGTGCTTTGGGTGGGTGTCCAATGTCAAAAATGTGCAGGGGCTCGTATCGTGTGAGTATCATGTTCTGTCTGTCCCTGAGAATGAGGAGCCTATAGATGACCTTCCTAACCCCGCCCATGTCACATGGTGGTCACTGACAGTGAGGTTTTACACTGAGTATCTCTCACAAATTGTCATCAGCTGTCAGCCCAAATAGGAACAACTTTTGGCCTGACACATGTTAAGAGTGTGTGTGTGTGTGTGTGTGTGTGTGTGTGTGTGTGTGTGTGTGTGTGTGTGTGTGTGTGTGTGTGTGTGTGTGTGTGTGTGTGTGTGTGTGTGTGTGTGTGTGTGTGTGTGTGTGTGTGTTTAATTCATCCCAGAACTGGGGAATTCACTTTTAAATCAAATGGCTACCGAAAGTGGATTGAGATGTCCGAACTGTCCTAGAGTTTCTGACGGCACTTAAACATGTCAGTTTTATTGATGACGAAGAGAGATCAATTATTGCGACCGTTCGCATTTACTATCAAAACCTCCACCGGCTGTCCGTCCGTCCGTCAGTCAGTCAGTCAGTCAGTCAGTCAGTCAGTCAGTCAGTCAGTCAGTCAGTCAGTCCGTCAGTCAGTCACACGTCACATGTCACACTTTTTCTCTGCTCATATCTCCGCAAACCGTTGCCCCCATCCATGCCAAATTTTGCACACACTCCTTGCCTGCCAAACCACAACCATCAATTCTCACATGGCCCTCTTCTAGCGCCACCATGAGGCCCATTCTTGCAAAACACATTTTTGGACACTGCTCCTACAATTCTTTCCCTAAAATCACACAAATCGGTACACAGTATGTCTACACTCATCTCATCAACATGGATCTGTCCCATTTAGCGCCACCTTCACTGCTTCAGGCCGATTTTTTAAAACACATTTTTGGACACTACTCCTACAGATTTTGCCCTAAAATCACGCAAATCGCTACACAGTATGTCTACACCACACATGGGCAACATCAGGCCCGGGCCGGACCCGGCCCTTTGGCCATCTCAATCCGGCCCTCAAAGTCATAAAAGAAAAAAAGAAAAGAAAAAGAAACATACATTCATTCTATAAATTGATTTAACTTGACTCCAACTTTGAGTTCCTATTTATAACATAATCTAATGTGTTTTATCAGTGACCTATGGAGTGGTGCATGTCAGATAAGATACAGTATAAATGTATAGGCTCATTTAAAAGATGATATGGCATTGACACAGATTCTTTTATGTAACTAATAAACTATAATATCTTTATTGTAGGCCAGAGTACAGTACAGCTGTCTCGTTGTGAAAGGACCTCATTGTAAAGTGGCATGTCTAAATTGTCTTAATTTATGCAGTTTTAACATCATTCTTATGTGTTATGTGTTTGAAGTTTCAATTCAATTCAATTGTACAATGTGTGGCCCTTCACTTACTTTATCGTAGTCAGTAAGGCCCTCTGAAAATAAATGCTGCCCACCCCTGGTCTACACTCATGTCATCAACATGGATCTGTACCATATAGCGCCACCATCAGGCCGATTTTTTCAAACACATTTTTGGACACTGCTCCTACAGATTTTGCCCTAAAATCACGCACATCGGTACACAGTATGTCTACACTCATCTCATCAACATGGATCTGTCCCAAATAACGCCACCATCAGGCCGATTTTTTCAAACACATTTTTGGACACTGCTCCTACACATTTTGGCCTAAAATCACGCTGCGACCTGACGGTCGCTTATCTCCCGATTAGGGAGTCTTACTGGTTACTTTACTTACCGGTATTTATGTGTGCTGTTGTCCACCCTATATTAAGCCATTAATTATTCATTAACTCTTTCTATTCTTTGTCAAAGGCTGGAAAGTTTTGAAGAAAAATGCTGTGTTTCAGGATTTAAATATACAGTAGTATATTATTGTTATTATTGAGTAAGCAACCTACTAGTAGGACACCTCCAGGCAATGGTAGTTAACTCTCAAGCACATGAACCATAATGTCCCTATTCGTAAGGGAACATTCAGGGAAAGCAGCTGATCTACAAGCTTTTTTTTTTTTTTTTTTTGAGCTGTGTGAAGCACAGGCTCCCTATACGTGGCTGTGTGGGTCTGTGTGTCTGTCTGTCTGTGTGTCTGTGTGTGTGTATGTAGCCTGAACTTCCTAAACTTCGGCACGCTACTAGTCCCACAGTTTTGCCACCACACACTCGCGCCATATGTCAAATCGACCGGCTTACTCGGGAATCGTGGGCTAGTAACTTGCTAAGAGAAAGGTTCAATAGTTTAATTGATATTAATTTATTAGTGAATTAATTTTCCCCATTGACTTATAATGGGAATCGCAAAAACTCACATTCAATTATTTGTCTCTCGCAAACCATAGGGGCTAGAGTTTCAAGACTTGGAGAGGAGGTTCATAATGATTTCAAGGATTAAATAAAAAATAATTGTGTCATTTGGCCGCATGGTGGCGCCATAACACCCCACTTTACGTTTTGGCCTGTAACTCTTGAACCGTAGGTCGGAAAATTAAAAATATTTTTTCCCTGGATTCCTTGGGTCATGACGCATCTCCCCATATAGGCCACGCCCATTTGCGCCATGATAGATTTTCCGCCATCTTGCATTTTCTCCAAAACACACTTTTTGCTCCTTTTCCTACATATTTTCTTCAAATGTCACAAAAATCGGTACACATGATCCACACACACACACACACACACACACACACACACACACACACACACACACACACACACACACACACACACACACACACACACACACACACACACACACACACAGCTCCACTTCACACGGGTGTGATTTTTTTAATACTACTGATCTACAAGCTTGTGGATAAGCTATCTTCAGTGAAGAGATTTGGTGTAGAGCAGTGGTTCTCAAACTTATTTGGCTTCAGTACCCCCCTTTTAGAGCGAAATCAAGAGGTGACTAACTATAGCCCGGGGAACCCCAGTCAGCCAAGTATCTAGGGTTTTAACTGAAGGATAAAATGCAGTGGTGAATACCAGGCAGAACTGTTAGGTTGGGCTTTCATATCTCTTTTGCTGAAAAGGGGATTTGACCCAGCTGTTAAAACAAAAGTTGTAGAGTATCACTATCATAATATCTCTTCCTCAGAAAACAATGAATGGGCGCTTTTTAATGTGTCCTCTTTATATTGTAATATAATAATCCTCTGTGTGGTTGAAAGCAACAGGATTGGATATACAGCCAGCGTTGGAGCTTGAAACAGAATAGTTTACCAATCGACTCCAAAAACAAAGATGCCAAAAAAAGAAAAAAAGAAATGCCGACCAAAGTCACAGAAATTCCTCTGGGACAACAACAGAATCTGCTCCAAAAGGGATGAAAGTGTCACCTGAAACTGTTGTGGCAAACAGCAGTGTTTAGTGCTTGGCCAGCGGCCAAGTCTCCTGGTGTCACCCGAGAAGGTGGGGATGTGAGTATCCATGTGTGCAGTGAAGTCATCCTCATCACAGCCAGGCTGTATGTTGCTGCACATCATCATCATGGCATGGAAGTGGCATTTCCACAACCGACATAAACAAGTGAACAAGCATGCACAATGCACACACATCCGCTCTATAGTGTGTGCCAGCGGCTACGTCATTGTAGTCCTTTTGTTTGATTGCATAGAACTAATGCTATAGTCTAATCAGAACACCTGTGTAAGGCTGTGTTTACCCAAGAAATGGCCGCCCTTAGAACTACATTTGGCACACCCTATAGGGTAGCATAGCGTGGTTTTCTGGTGTCATTCTGTGAAGAAAGAAATGTATAATATTTAGCCAGTAAGACTCCCTAATCAGGAGATAAGCGACCGTGAGGTCGCATGTATGTTGTCTGCGTGCTAGAAGAGGGGCATGTGAGAAATCGGGGGCGGAGATTGTGGTTTGCCAATTATGTGATATACTACATTTCAGGGTTTCCTGCAGGAAAAAGGCTTGACCAGGTGGTAGGCTAGGAATTTATGGATTAATTTGATTAAATGAATTTCCTTAATTTTGATTAATTCTTATTTTTGCCCTCAACAAAGGAGGAGAAGTTGCTTAAACAAACACAAACGCACGTTTAGGAAAAATATTTGTGTAAATCTCTATGGGAAAAATGAATGGACAATTAGTGGCAGCAGCGGGCTTGTTTTCTTTTAGAAAGTCCAGGTGGAGGGCAGAAGTAAAAACAGGGTTCCCACGGTCATGAAATTCCTGGAAATATTTTGAAATTAGAAAAATATTTTTCCAGTACTGGAAAAGTTTTGGAATTGATCAAGGGTCCTGGAAGGTCCTGGAAAAAATAGCTATGTATTGTCTTTGGTTATTGATTTTGTTAATACCTCTGAAATGACAAATTAAACATTGGCCAAATTGTCAAATATTAGAGACCGAAATTTTGAAAATAGCAGATCTACATGCTCACAACGCCTCGTTGCGAGGCGTTGTGAGCATGTAGATCGGCTATTTTCACAATAAAACCGTGTTATGCAAAATTCCTCTACTCTTAGTGCTCGTCAGCGTGCCGGGTTCCCAGTTCAAATATGATTATTTCGGGGGTCACGGCCTGAAAAGGTTGAGAACCACTGGCATACTGAGTGTTATTGAGCTGAATTATTGTTACTAGCCCTTACCCGTTCAAAGATATGAGCTCCGAAATGATGTGCAGTGTGTGGGTTATGGGATGTGCACTGTGCACACAGTATATGAGGGATGGAAAGTAACTTTAACTGGTGCTTGCATGCTAATATGTAGGAGCATCAATGTAAGAAATACCCGTTCCATTTAACGGCTACAGAGATACTGTGTACCGATCTGCATGATTTTTGGACAACATCTGTAACAGGGCCAGAACCCCCCCCCCGCCCGCCCGCCTGCCTGCACACCCCCCCCCCCCCCCCCTGTGTGTGTGTGTGTGTGTGTGTGTGTGTGGGTTTGTGTGTGATTGTGCATGGCCTGAACAACAGCGCCCCTCCCTTAACATGTGTGGTCACAAAAGGTACTGTAGGCTAAATAGATATAGATACACCATAAAAATGCTAATATACAGCATACGATTTGTGAAAGTGACAAACGGGCTTCACAGTTATGTCAGGTGTGTTCATATGGTAATGGTGATGCGATTTCAGATCAATTGCTCCAGCCACTGAGGAGAAACGCGGTTTCAGACACTCACTCAGACATCTCCAAAATTATAGTATAGATATAGTCCTGGAAATTGGGTTAAGTATTTTTGAAAGGTTTTGGAAATTAATTGGTGAAGATGTGTGGGAACCCTGTAAAAAATATGCACGTTGGCTCCAACAAATCATGGCTAATTGACGTGGAAGTTTGTTGTTGCACTCATTGCAACCATCATCATCACAGTCTTCTGGACAATGACATGGGTTCAGTTTCTCATGACATAATAGCATTATGGGTTATTCTATTGCAATGGATTATTTTTAAACATTATTATAGATTCATTTTCACTTTTCGGACAATCCTCACTTGTATGTCCTACATTGGAAAACCACTGGGTTTGTTTTCAGCAGTCAGTTTAATTTATTTATTTAACACCTTGTTTATGGACCAATAAAGAAAATGTCATGGACATTTTGGCAGACGAAGCGCAACGTTGAGCTGCTGTGTCATAGGTAGACAGGGTAGGAAAATCTGACAGAGGTCGGTGATTTAATATGGTGGCTGGAAAGTAAATGTTTTTCCCAATTTAATTTGAGTCTGTGCAAATGTAAAATGATCTTTTTTTTGCATATGTATGTATGTACTGTAAGGATGGGTATCGTTCACCTTTGAATCGATACGATACCCTTTTCGATAACATTTTTGATACTTTTTATTTAAGTTTAGGTGATGATGATGATCACACAGTGTGGCGGAGCGGAGAGTATAGATGTTGGATAATCATCATAATAATAAACATTATAGGCCATTGTCGGCTATTTTCCACAGTAACGAGTGTAGCCTACTAAAGCAGTCATTAAACTCTCAGTAGCCCAACTGTTACAGATGCGACCGGCCAGAGGTGCGTTCCAGAGTATCGAAACGAGGTATCGTGAGTTTTTACGTGAACCGATACCCGATAGTATCGACGTCATGCAATCGATACCACTAATGTACTGTATATACAGTGTGTGTGTATATATATATATATATATATATATATATATATATATATATGCCCATACAGGTGCCTAAATCAAGGGGGTCCGGGACCCCTAGGGGGTCCTCCTCAGAATTACTACAGGGGGTCCTCCAAATCTAGAAACTATTTTTTTTTTTGAAACCCAGCGTCCATATTCTGAGAACTTTGTGGTGAGGCGTTGTGAGCTTGTAGATCTGCTATTTTTGGCAAAGGTGGTGTTTGGTGTAGAGGGGGGAAAAGTGCAGACTAAGTACAGAGTGAAAGGTCAAGTTTATTGACTGTTCAAGTGGTTAAATATCTAAAAACACAAATTGACATGAATCCAAAATACAATGATGTTACAATGATTGTGCTGTCAAACGATGAAACTATATGGAATCTATGAAAAGGTGGGGGTCCCTGCTTCATCTCTCTCTCAGCTATCCTCGTGTCCTTGGCCTGAAAACATTGAAGACCCCTGGCCTAAATGAACCCCCAAGGTGTATGATTAACTGTGAATTTACTCTTTTAACCAGATGAGGGCAGCAGAGTGCCACGAAGTCTTGACATTATGCTCTTTGAGTAATAGTGAAACAACTGACTAAAGCTGTAGCAGTGACTAGGCCTAGGGTGTCTATGAACATTACATCATCAGGCCAAACAAGGATAAGCTGTGTGAATCTGAACCTGATCACTGTTTGTTTTTCACTTTCAAAACAGGCGTATACATTTTGCTGAGGGCTTTCTTGCGAGCTTCCTTGCTACCACTTTACCGCGAGAATCAGCCTATATCAGGCAAGGCGTTTTGTGCTTGTAGATCGGCTGTTTTCACTAGTTTTGTGCGACAGTCTTGTATGATGAAGCAGGGTTTTGCTTTACCAAAAGACGTACACATTTGAAACTTGGAGATACAAGGTTTCTGCCCGACAGTGACGGTATTTTAGCGATTATGTTGCGAGGAAAATGTTGAGATAATAGCCATTTTGGTTAGAACTGACTGAAAATACGTTTGTACTTCAAGGTTTAAAATGATACTAAATATTTTTCAAGTGTCCAAATAAATTCCAAATATTATCAAGTTATCTCGCGGCACCCCTGGACTGCTGTCGCGGCACCCCAGGGTGCCCCGTCACCCACTTTGAAAACCCCTGGTGTAAGTACTTGTCCAACTTTATTCCATCTTCCATCGTCTCCTAAGTAAACCTTTTTTTGACACGTTACTCCTTCCACAGTTTTGGTGGCACGCACTTGGGCCATATGTCAAATCGACAGGCTTAATCGAGATACGCATATTATTTCTACATAACCTTTTCTACATATGGAGATTATCTCCATATATGGGCATAAAAAGGACAAGGACTGACACAGATCTCCATATATGGCCATTAATTTATTAGTGAATTAATTTCCCCCCATTGACTTGAAAGGCGGAAATCCACATGGTAAGACGAAATTCATTTGCTAAATCCGCGTCACGGCAGCCACACTTGCAATTTCCAATTGCATCTTTCTAGTTCATACATGGGCAACTGGCGGCCCGGGGGCCACATGCGGCCCCCACCTTCACTTAATGCGGCCCGCAGGTTAATATTACTGAATATATTATTGATTTCAGCTGTTACAATTCCAAACATGACCTGCTTTAATTTCGTCAGTCTATATTAGTAGCTTAATGACTAGTATAGTAGTATTACACTTTTTATTGTACAATGTATTTGTTTTTATGTTAATAAAGTTAACATGAGTATATAACTAAATGCATTTGAAGTTAAATCAAAATGTTCAGGATTTCAGGATTCCAATTAAGAAATTAATTCAGGATTCCAATTCAAAAGAAGCAAAAATAGCCGATCTACAAGCTCAAAACGCATCGCAGCGCGACGCGTTTTGAGCTTGTAGATCGGCTATTTTTGCTTCTATTTTATGCGATACTAGAATGACAAAGTAGGGTGTAGCAATATGCAATGTGGCCCTCTGGAGTGAAGGTGGAAATATAGTGGCCCTCGCCATCATCAAAGTTGCCCACCCCTGTTCTAGTTGAATAATGTCACTTCTCAGTATTCTATGCCTGAATACTGGGCTTCCTAATGCAATCACCAAGACACATGACTCCCTCCTTGAACCAGGGAACTGATAAATGCCCTGCTTATTGCCTCTGTTGTACCATGCTTCATGGACATTCACTTCAAACAACATTGCCAAATGGATTTCTCTATGTACTGGAAAGATTTAGGCCACCCAGGAGTCCCCTAAAGGTTTTGTTGTGTTGTTTGATTGATTAGTGATTAGTTTGGAGTGCTACAGTAGTACACATTGATCATTACCAGGCATGCAGGCATGCACAGAAGCAGGGGCAGACAGAGAGCTCCAGGATGTTGAACCATAACATCCGGAATGATTAGAGTTTACTGGACATCACCTGGTTTAAAATACGGGCAACCACTTTCGAAGCTATACACACTATAGCGTCGATGTACTGTACGATACATAGGATACCCTCTCTGTGAAAGTTTGCTTTGCGTGTGTGTGTGTGTGTGTGTGTGTGTGTGTGTGTGTGTGTGTGTGTGTGTGTGTGTGTGTGTGTGTGTGTGTGTGTGTGTGTGTGTGTGTGTGTGTGTGTGTGTGTGTGTGTGTGTGTGTGTGTGTGTGAGATCGTATGTGCATGTGAGAGGCTAGAGAGAGAGATAGCAGAGCACTTGTAGAGAAGAGGATTTACATTGATAATAATAATTGCAGTTTTTTTTACCACCCAGGATGTCTGGAGAGAATTATATTATCCGCCTTTTGTGACATAAAAAAATACAAAAATAACGGCAATTACCCTCTGGTCCAGGGTGCTAATAAAAATCTGTTTCAGGAAGTATTTGTAAGACAGAACCGGGCCTGATTCTATGCTCTCTCTGCATCTGAAGGCCATAGTCCCACCGCAACCTAGCGTTTTCCAACAAATCTGTGCCCCTAAGCTAGATGCAGAATAGATATTCCAAGACCCAAATCTAGAGTGAACAGTCTTTGCTTCTGAAAAATATTTTGAGATGGGGGTCCGCAGCCGAATACATATCATGTATATCAGTGGTTCTCAAACTTTGTTTGAGAACCACTGATATAGGCTGATTCTACAAATGTCTTCTAAATCCTAACATAAAAAATAAAAGAATAAAAAAAATGCAAACTTATGCTGCTATTATGCTATATCAGTGGTTCTCCAACTTGATATTCCCCAAAATGATATGTATTTGGCCGCGGACCCTCATCTCAAAATGTTTTGTTCCAGGGACCCCCAGAAGCAAAGATTTGAGTTAAAAATGTTCACTATAGATTTGGGTCTTGGAATATCTATTCTGCATCTATCTTAGGGCCACAGACTCGTTGGAAAACGGGAGAGTATTTTTTGCAGGTCGTTCAGTCCGAGTGTATCAAAAAAAGCACCACGGCTAAGCACCGTCGGTCCTACCAGTTTAACATTCACCAGGTTAGCATTCAACAGTGTCGGCAGGTTAGCATTTCACCAGGTTAGCATTCACCAGCGTCGGCAGGTTAGCATTCACCAGGTTAGCATTCACCAGCGTTAGTTTTTACAGAGGTTAAAGGAGTAGTTCACCCCCAAAATGACTTTTTCTATTGATTACTCATGCCATGGAGAGTAGAGTTCAATAATATTTTTAGTTTCTTGTCGCATTCCTAAGACAAAAATGTGATAACAATACATTTACCCCAAACGGGTCCCATCCGGAATCAATGGGGGTAAATTTACTCAAATCAAATTTTTGTCTTAGGAATGTGACAAAAACCAAAACCAAAAAATATGATTGAACTCTACTCTCCATGGCATGAGTAATCAATAGAAAAAAAGTCATTTTGGGGGTGACTACTCCTTTAAGGTTAGGTTTCGGTGTATCTCCGTCCCCCCGACATTCGGCACCTCCGCACAGCCAATCACAAGCTTCGGTCTGCCTTAACCCAGGTGCCTTTTTGATACACTCGGACTGAACGACCTGCAAAAAAAAAAACGTTGGAAAACGCTAGGTCACAGCCCCACCCGCTCACTGTCCCTGGACTGTCCTTCCTTGGTGTATCTGTTCTGTTGCTGCATATCTGATCTCCTCTCCTGGCCTCTCCGTGCTGTGAGGATCAGATCGATCGAGTGCTCCTCTATTCTGGGATCTGAGATGTGATCCAGTACGTGTTCTTAAGTGCCGGGAAGCCAACATCATCCTCACCAGCCATCCGAGAGGAGAGGATGACTACTGTGTATATTATCGCTGTCAGGCGGGAAACCTTGTATGTCCAAAACGGTTTATTTTCAGGAAATGAAGAAAGAAAGCTGAACTTGTAGAAGCAGATGTAGTTATTAGTGTGTTTGCCTATAGCAGTGGTTCTCACCCTCTGTGTCGGGACCCCCAGGGGGAGGTCTACCAAATTATTTTGGGGGGGGTCCCTAGATGATTAGCTTAATGTGCAACTTTGTTTTCTCACTCAACAGTAAACAAACCAACATAAAGTTTAAGTGTATAGATAGAGGATATATGCACATTTCTAAAGTGACAATTTAAGGACCTTTTTAATGCCTCTAAAATGACAAATGAAACATTGGCCAAATGTTAGTGACAGAAATTGTGAAAATAGGAGATCCACATGCTCACAACAGATCAGCTTTTTTCACAATAGAACCGTGTTATACAAAATGTAATGCCTCAACCCTTAGTGCCCCTCCGGGAGGGGGGGGGGGGGGTGGTCCCCAGTTAAAATATGATTATTTTGGGGGTCGTGACCTGAAAACCAGACTATAGTTCTTGTCCAGTTTTATTATTTCACCTAGAGTTCAATGGAGGAGTGGTGCCCTCCATTTAACTCTTCACGTGACATCACGTATAGCCGATCAGTTTTTTTTCCCCAGAATTGCACCTTTCTAGTTATTTATATAATAACTATATATGATTTAAATCTTTCAAAAAATATTCAAAGATAGTGTAAAAAATAGCTCATCTACAAGCTCTCATCTTATCACATAGCAACGCGTTGTGAGCTTGTAGATCAGCTCTTTTCACCGACGGCCTTTCTAGTACCCACTCAACTACAGCCACCCGACCACCCACAACTGCAATACACACGAGGGAGGGGGTTTATTTTAGTCCAGTAGGTAGTTGATTTTTGCAAACATTGATTTACTGCAATGTGCTTTACTATATGGGGACATTAAAATCACAAGGATCAATAGGGCGAATGAAGGCATATCCGTGTGTGTGTGTGTGTGTGTGTGTGTGTGTGTGTGTGTGTGTGTGTGTGTGTGTGTGTGTGTGTGTGTGTGTGTGTGTGTGTGTGTGTGTGTGTGTGTGTGTGTGTGTGTGTGTGTGTGTGTGTGTGTGTGTGTGTGTGTGTGTGTGTGTGTGTGTGTGTGTGTGTGTGTTTGTTGATGTCACGCAATCTAGATATATTTTGCTACTGTACAGTGGACAGTCTTGGGGGTAACTTATAAAAGTAACTAGTAGTTACTGTAATGTGTTACATAATTGTAGTAACTAGCAATATAACGCATTACCAAACGGCAATTCAGTAATATATTATTACGATTAGCCGTAGTTACTTAGTTACTTTCAAGGTTACTTGACCGACAAGTGGGGTTTAGTGAGATTGTATGAGAATCTAAAAAAAAACAAAAAAACAACAACTTCGGTTAGGCCTAATCATGTCTAGCGAAAGATTTTGGGTATGTCGACGACATGACAGACATTTTAATTTGAAGAATCTTTGTCCTAAAAATTATACAAAGCCACGGTTGTATGTACCTACTAGTATATTGAAAAAATAAAGAATGGTAATCGTCTCAAAGGAGGCCCATGCAGTGAATACCCAATAAGACGGGAGGATTCCCCAGTGAGCAGGATTTGTCTGTCTGGGCCTTGTTGGTAATATCAGGGCCAGACAGTCTGTCTGGACTCAGAGGAGACTTTATGTGTATGTGTGTTTATGAGGTTGATGTCTGGAGCATTCACATTGCTTTATTATGCCTCCAACTGGCCATACGCAGCGAGAGAACCACACATCAAGTGCTACAGTAGTACGGTGTGCTGTTTAAACCTATAGTATTACATGTGCTGTGCTGCTAACAGGCTAGATATTATCTGCTAAACATTCTCAAAGCAGTACAGTACAGTCAGGGGCGTCACACCAAATTCTGGGCCCTGGGTAGTAGGCCTGTCACGATTTACGAAAAAATCGATTTAAATCGATTTTATTGGGAAATCGATTTTTTAAAAAACGAATCGCGATTCGACCACCAGAGGTCGCCCTCGACTTAATCTCCATTCTGTCTTCAACGTCTCTGCGTGTTCAACGTCTAACGTCAGGCAGACACAGGCAGCGGCAGCTACAGTAGGAAGGCTCACCCACTCACAGCTGCCAGCGTGCCTCCATTGGGCTGCAGAGCAGAGCTCCGCGATTTCGATTGACAAAGAGAGCAGTTAGTTGAGTGCTGTGTCATTACTTTGCTGCTACAGAGCATAGCACTAATCAGTGCTAAGCCTAAGGGCTAACAACAACAATGCTACGTACAGATGCATGTCTCTGCCACTGGTTACAATGTGGAAACAACGTTTCTAGTGAAAACAAGAATTGACACAGTCAATATATAAGCCGGTGGAATGGTAAACAAGAATTGACACATTCAATATATAAGCTGGTGGAATGGTGTGTTAGAAAGTCAAGGACTTTGAACAGTCTATCCACAATGAGACACTAGGTCTTGACTTTGATGAATTATTGATTTTGAAAAGAGGGTAAGAGTTGTTATTATGCCTTAGTTTGTGCCTGGCTTACAGTACAGTTGGCTTGCTATGTACCACAAAAAAAATGCATTCTTTGATACAGTATTGAAAAAAGTGTAAGAGTGTTGTTTAAAAAAAGAACAGGATTTGACATTTAAGAATTGATAAGTTTACACTATCTGTCATTTGCTATTTGCTACTGTATAGAGGATAAGAGAACATCTAAAACTTGTAAGAGAAGACAAGTGAACTGAAATTTAATTGTTGTTTTTTGTCATTTGATAGTTCTACTGTATTGAAAAGAGCATAAGAGAACAGTATTGTTAAAAGAAAAGAAAATACTGGAATTGTGTGGATTTTTCGGGGGTAATCTTTCTGGAAAATAAATTTGTGTTGAAAAAATCGTGAATCGTGAAGCTTGAATCGTGATTCGAATCGTATCGTGAGTTGAGTGAATCGTGACAGGCCTACTGGGTAGTGGGTACACGGATTCACTGTGGGCCTCCCATGAATGTTAACCATTGAAAAATAGCAGATATACAAGCTCACAGCGCGGCACTCGGTGCCGCGCTGTGAGCTTGAATATCTGCTATTTTTGAAAAATCGTGAAAATGTGTGCAAGAAACCTATGTTTCCGTGTCAGTGGTGCTCAAACCTTTTCATGACAAGGACCCCCAAGATGATATGTATTTGGCCACGGACCCCCATCTCAAAATATTTAGTTCCAGGGACCCCCCCAGAAGCAAAATTTGAGTTACAAATGTTCGCTTAAAAAAATACATATATTCAAAGATTTTCACGACTTTTTAAAAATAGCAGATATACAAGCTCACAGCGCGGCACCGTAGCTAAAGTTACTAGGGCCCCTCCACCTTGGGCCCTAGTAACTCAGTCCCACTCCCCCCCCCCCCCCCCCTTGTGACGCCCCTGAGTACAGTAGCTAGCCTAAACTATACATGTTATCTCAAAACAGTGGGGCCCGGTCCAGGCCACCCTCTGGGCTCCTTGAGGGGGTTCCAAATATACCCTTACATGTCTGTAACTCCGAGTCCCCCTTTCCACCAAAATAACTTTGGTTCTAGAACTGGTTCCTATTTTATATTCTTCGAACCATGGTGGTGCTTTCACGGAACCGGTGGCCATTTTTTGGTTCCAGTTCGGAACCAACTATGCATTTTTCAGTGGAAACACTCCGGACTGGTTCAATGTTGGGTGGGGAAAAAAGAACTGAACCGCTTAAACCCCGGTGGAAAAAGGGGCCTGAGAGTGTGCAAATGTTTACAGGTCCATTTGGTTCCATTTGTACATTCTCAGAGTTTGTGGGTGTCCTTAAAAAAAAAATAAGAAAAAATCCTTTGAGAACCACTGCTTTAAAAGCTTGTTTCGTGAAGACGGCTTATGATGGAAGATTTCGGTGTTGTTGAAATCTGTGTTGTGTTCATCCCATCGTCTTGACTCTCTTGACCAGCTGTGTGCCTCTGTGCCTGAACACTGGGCTGCCTAACGCAATTACCAGTTACATGACTCCCTCCCTGAGTAGGGTACAGATAATAGCCCTGTTCATTACCTCTGCTGTACCAGGCTTCATGGACATTCACTTCACCCCAGCATTGCTAAATTGATTTCTGTACTTTCGTTCTGAAATAATCACTTTTGTTCTTATTATATCGTTGTGGATCCAATTACAGCTTTGTCTTCTAGGTAGGATATCATGAGGTAATAACAACTTGTACGTGCGAATTATGAGGTTTAGGGTAGAAATTATGTGATACATTATGTGAAGGAGAAACAGAGGGTGTGCCAAAACCTCACTGACTTAGTTGGATGCTGTGGAGAGTTTTTAAGGGTGTGGTGAGTGTCTAAAAAGAATGCCTCGTATCACAGCTTTTTCCTGAGTCGAAGCTTTTACCATCATGTAGCACGATACCGACATCTTAGCCGATATCCGATAAATGATTAATTACAGTACGTGCATCATGATGTTATCAGCATGAGATATCGGAATTATTTGAATATCAGTTTGATACCGGTAACACACTTGTAAGTAATGATTGTCTGATACCTATATGAGAAACGATATATCGTGGATCCTTATTCCCTACAATCCCATAACTATACTCGTGACAGTGATGGTGAATTAAACTTGACCGTTCAAGTCAAAGACCTTGTGTGTTCTCCTCCTCGTCTTTACTGTTGGTTTGAGTTGTGTTTAGTGTTGTTGTCCTGTTGCAGCATCACATGTTATAAAGTAAAGTGGTATTTTTAAACTTTCAAAGCACATTCCTGGAAGGAGTATTTGTGTGCCAGACAGACTGGCTTATTGGCAGACGAGCTTTACTCTCCTCAGGAAATTAACTATATGTAGAGCACGTTAGAGAGCTCAAGACTCAAGAGGGAGTACTTACTGTAAGTCTTTCTTTCTTTCTTTCTTTCTTTCTTTCTTTCTTTCTTTCTCTCTTTGGAGCCCCATTAACTTCCACAAAGTGGTCGCTAGTCTTCCCCTGGGGTCCACACATAAATGGATACAATAAAAAAATGGTGGAGCTGTGAATTTGAGCAGCTATACCCTGTGTGTGTGTGTGTGTGTGTGTGTGTGTGTGTGTGTGTGTGCGTGTGCGTGTGCGTGTGCGCGTGCGTGTTGTGCTACAGTGGCCTTCTGGTCACCCAGCGGTACTGCACCCACTTATGTTGAACCGGACAGGGACACACACAAAGCTCCAAAAAGACAATAGTTAAAATTGTGCAATATAACTAAAGCAAAAAAGGAAAAACTGTCTGTCAACCTCTCTCTCTATGCCCCCTCTTTCTTCTCATCTCTCACTCACATCTAAATCTCTGTCTCTCCCCCTCTCTATCTCTCAGTCTTTCACTAATTCTCTCTATACCACTGACTCTCGATCGCTCTCTCTCTTATCAATTCGATTCAATTCAAAGGAGCTTTATTGGCATGAGAATATGTGTTTGTCTCTGTCTGTCTCTCTCTCTCTCTCTCATTCGGTAGTCCCTACTCCACCCTTCCGTTGACTAGTATTGATCTTGTTCATGGATGATGTCATGATGGGGAACTAAAGGGGAGAGAGTTATAGGAACTTGTTCTGGGCGGAGACCCCACCCCAGATGTTTTGAGGTCACATGTGGCTCACATTTGTTATGAATAGGGATGGGACGATAAGCGATATTATCGTTTATTGTTATAAAAAAACACTCGATAATCGTATCGTGGAGATTTAATTTATTGTGATATCGTCTGTTATGCACCGTGATCAATTCACCCTATTTGCCGAGCTGCATATCCGGTACCACTTAAACCACTTTAAAAAGGTACTTATAATCTTTTTTTTTTTCACTCACTCAGCTATTTTTTTGGCAAATGTTCCGCTCAGGATAATGGATTTTGATTATCGTGACAATATCGTGAGTCGCGATATCTTTTGCCACAATAATCGTGATATGGAATTTTCATATCGTCCCATCTCTAGTTATGAAAGAAGCTGCCTATCTCCTCTTCCTGTGTGTGTGTGTGTGTGTGTGTGTGTGTGTGTGTGCGTGTGCGCGCGCGTGCGTGCGTGCGTGGCTGCATCAGCCTGGGGTGGTCTCTGGTGGCTATAGTTCGACCTAGACATTGTCGTTGTCAGGTGGAAACCTTGTATGTCCAAAACCTTCCTTTTTTAAATGATTTTAAAAACGATTTAATCCATTTAGGCCTAGAATTATTGAATGCTTTAACCAGTGAAAAATAGAGTGCCGCGCTGCGAGCTTGTAGATCTGCTATTTTTTTGAAAAAGTCGTGAAAATGTGTGCAAATCTTTGAATATAATATGTATTTTCAAAGCGAACGTTTGTAACTCAAATTTTGCTTCTGGGTGGTCCCTGGAACAGCATATTTTGAGATGGGGGTCCGTGGTCAAATAAATATCAGTTTGGGGGTCCTTCACATGAAAAGGTTTGAGAACCACTGACATAGTAGTCTCTCAAGAACAGACTAACTGAGCTCCATTTAAGTGAAAAGGCTGGCAGGTTGCTGACATAGAAACACAGGTTTTTCCAAAAACCTTAGAAGGATTCAAAAGACACTTATAGAATCTGGTCAAAATTCTAATTTTCACGATTTTTCAAAAATAGCAGATCTACAAGCTCGCGCTGTGAGCTTGTATATCTGCTATTTTTCAATAGTTAAAGCATAAAATAATAATACACTATAATGTGTACCTGTTCTAAATGGGTAAACTAGTGAAAATAGCCGATCTACAAGCACACTTTTTTGTGCACCACTTTTATTAATTTATGAAATTAAAAGTACAAGTTTGAAACTTGGAGATACAAGTTTTCTGCCGGACAGTGATGACATGTTCCTACTTCCTGGTTGGACGTACGTACTGTAGCCCCCCCTCCCTCCACAGTAAGCCCACCTCATCCGACCAGCCGCTGCAGCCGGTATCCCCCATTCTCATAAGGCAAGAGTCTTCAACAGGGGTTTCGGGACCCCTAGGTGGTCCTCAGAGTTACCACAGCAGGGGGTCCTCCAAATCTTTGTTTGATAGAAACATTTTTCTTTTTTTATATTAACCACTTGAATCCTAGCGTCGAATATCCTGAGAACTTTAGCCAAAAATAGCAGATATAGAAGCTTCTAGATCGGCTATTTTTGGTAAAAAGGTTTGGTGTAGAGGGGAAAAGGAGCAGACTAAGTACAGAGTGAAAGGGCAAGTTTATTAAGTATGGATGATGGTTCAAGTGGTTACATTTCTGAAAAATACAAATGGACATGAATCCAAAATACACTGATGATTGTCAAATAGGCCTAATGAAACTATATGGGATCTCTGAAAATGTTTGGGGGTCCCTGCTTCATCTCTCACTCAACTAAGGGGTCCTTGGCCTGAAAGCATTGAAGACTCCTGTCCTGTCATAGGATCATGCATCCTTCTCATGAAGCTGTCTGTCTGTCTAACTAACCCTCTGTCTGTCCTTCTGTCCGTCCGTCCAAACACAGCTCTCCGCTGCAGGGAATCAATGCTCTTAGCTGTCCTGACACAGAGGCGTGCATAATGCTGAGTGGTTTCTGTGATTGTGTGTCTGTTCACTCTAAATGTGTGTTTTTGAGACCATGCTATGTTGGAGAATGTGTGTGCGAGAGAGAGTGAGAGAGAGAGAGAGAAAGAGAGAGAGAGAGAGAAAGAGTGTGTGTGTGCGTGCGTGCGTGTGTGTGTGCGCGCGTGTGTGCATGCGTGCATGTGTAAACCCCACCTCCACTGTGGAGCTGCTGTGCCGACTTCCTCTTCTTGGTCAACGGACACTGATGGCTCTTTGTTGAGGAACATATGTGTGTGTGTGTCTATATGCAATAGCCATAGAGGATGTTAATATGTATCTAGTGTGTGTGTGTGTGTGTGTGTGTGTGTGTGTGTGTAGGTCCTGCCCTCTTTGGGCGGGGCAGTCCCGTGCTTCCTTATTTGGAAGAGGGATCACATGGCTGTTTTCTGTGGTATCCCAGCGATACAGGGGGAAAACCGAGAACTGGAGCCCAACAGCCGGCTCCACACACACAGGACAGCTAAAGTACAACACCTAGAGAGAGAGAGAGAGAGAGAGAGAGAAAGCAAGGGAGAGAGAGAGAGAGAGCGTTGGAGAGCTGCAGAAGAGAGAGACTTTGACTGACTGTGTGTGAGAGAGAGAGAGAGAGAGAGAGCGCAGAGAGATAAGAGTGAGTGAGTGGGGGGCGAGTAACGGGACTGCTGAGTGAGGACGGGCGGTTGTGTGGTCGAGAGAAAAAATGCCCACCAACTTTACGGTGGTCCCGGTGAGCGACGGCAGGAAAGGCGTGAGCGAGGGGATCGAGGAAGAGGAGGACGATGACAACAACGCACTGAGAGAGGAAGATGAGGACGCGGCGGCGGCGGTCCGCGAGCGTGAGTCTTTCTGGGTTTCTTTATATTCCCTCTGGGGGGTTCAACAGTTCCCCTCTTCTTCCACTGCGACCGCTAAAGACATGAGTCAGCTTCCTGACAGGTTGAGGTTTTCACAACTTGCGTACGTACTTAAAACACGTAGTTTTAAAATCCTCTGGAGCAGGGGTCTTCAACGTTTTCAGGCCAAGGACCCCTTAGCTGAGAGAGAGATAAAGCAGGGACCCCCATGACATCGTATAACATTTTGTTGCAGATCAAACATTTTCATAGATTTCTAAGACAGCTTAGACTTGTTTGACAGCAATATCATCAGTGTAGGTTGACGTTTTATTGTGTATTTTTAGACATTGAACGACTTGAACCGTCAATACTTGGTCTGCTTTTCTTTTCACTCTACACCAAACCTCTTTGCCAAGAATAGCCGATCTGCTGCGAGGCGTTGTGAGCTTGTAGATCGGCTATTCTTGGCTAATGTTCCACACAGAATAGGGATACTAGGGTTCAAGTAGTTCGTGTAGAAACGTTCTTATCACACAAAGATTTGGAGGACCCCCTGTAGTAACTCTGAGGGCCCCCTAGGGGTCCCGGACCCCCTGTGGAAGACCCCTGCTCTGGAGTGTAAAAACAAACTTGACCAATTTACACCTAACTTCTGCAGTGTTGCTCATCAATCACGCGTTGATGATGAGTCATCTCTTGGTGACTTACTGACTTGTCTGTCATGAAAGACTGATCAGTTTTTCTCTTCTTGTGTGCGTGCGGTGTGTGCGTGGGAGGCGATCGCGTGCGAGACACAGTTGGTTTTAGACAGTGAGTCTGCGAGACAAGACGGTCGGTTTCCCCTTACGTTGGGCTCCGGGCAGTTTTACACTGGGTTTCATTCTGTTCCAGTGTAGCCTCTTTTCTCTAAATCTCTGTCCTTTATCTACTGTATTTCACATTATTGTATTTCTGACCCACTGGCACCACAGCTATCTCAGCTCCTTCCTTGCTTCCTTGTATTTGTCTCTCGTCTTTTATTTCTTTGCCTTGTTAAAGGCGAAGACCACCCATTTTCAATATTGAACTATGTCATTAATATACCTTAGAGGAGTTGTGTGGAAATTTAAAAAAAAGTTCCCCCTCTTCTGTGTTGCCTAGAACTGGAGGATTGATTTTGGGGTTTGTATTGCAAATTACAACTTGATGACATCACACATTGTACTTTACAATACAAACCCCAAAATCAATCCTCCAGTTCTAGGCAACACAGAAGAGGGGGAACTTTTTTTTATTTCCACACAACTCCTCTAAGGTATATTAATGACATAGTTCAATATTGAAAATGGGTGGTCTTCCCCTTTAAGGTCTTCTATCCTCCAATGCAGGGGGCTTCAACGTTTTCAGGCCAAGGACCCCATAGTTGAGAGAGAGAGGAAGCAGGGACCCCCACAACCTTTTCATAGATTCCATATAGTTTAATCGTTTGACAGCACGTTCAACAGTGTATTTGGGATTCATATACATTTGTGTTTTAAGATATTTAACCACTTGAACCGTCAATACTTAATAAAGTTGACCTTTCACTCTGTACTTAGTCTGCTCTGTTCCCCCTCTACACCAAACCTCTTTACCGAAAATAGCAGATCTACAAGCTCGCAGTGCGAGGCGTTGTGAGCTTGTAGATCTGCTATTTTTGGCTAAAGTTCCCCGAATATGGACGCTATAGGCCAGGGTTCAAGTGGTTAATATAAAAAAGGAGAAAAAAGGTTTCTATCCCACAAAGATTTGGAGGACCCCCTGTAGTGACTCTGAGGACCCCCATGTTGGTCCATTTCTGGTCTCTTGAAAGTTCTCTTAACAGTCAGGAGTTGTGTGTGTGTGTGTGTGTGTGTGTGTGTGTGTGTGTGTGTGTGTGTGTGTGTGTGTGTGTGTGTGTGTGTGTGTGTGTGTGTGTGTGTGTGTGTGTGTGTGTGTGTGTGTGTGTGTGTGTGTGTGTGTGTGTGTGTCCTACCTTAGTTGGCATCTCCCTCTGCACTGATCACCACTGGCATTGCAGCTCAACATCAATGGGGCCCAGGCAGCATTAATGAACTTGACTACACATCCTCGATAAGTAGCCTAGAAATGCCCTGGTTGTTCTAGTGACTGTCCCTTAATGGGATTTCCACAACATGTCCACGCATCAAAATGCCCCCCATCACATGCTCCAATCACACCGACACCTGCAGTGCTGACTCAGTGTACGTCTCTTTAGTTTGTAAGAGATTCCAGGCAGCTCAATACCTCATATCTACATGTGAAACGTTTCTGTATACAGCATGGGACAACAGTGGATTTACTGAAGTCCCTACTCCGTATGTCATTCCAAAAAAAAGGGTAAAATCTGATTAGCTAATATGATTGATGGTGTGTAACGTTGGGCCCATTCCTAACGTTACATCATCAATCATATTAGCCAATCAAATTAATGAATTGCATTTACTGTACTCAAAAGGGTCAGGACACCCCGCCTCTTTATTTATTTGATCAGCATTCTAGGAGTTCTGCTGTCTAATCCACTGTAAGCACCGGGGAGACCCTGGAGCGCTGGTAACACTGGTGACTGTTCAGTGCGTGCGTGCGTGCGTGCACACGCGTGGGTGGTGACAGAAAATAGTAGAGCTTGTAAATAGGCTATTTTCTATGTGCTCAGCCCCGTACAACGAAGTATACATTAACTACTACGCAATCAATCTGGGATATAATGGTCCAGCCCTGTTTTCAGACCCATTGTAGAAAAAAACATGTGACCTACTGTATGTGACTTTTCGGGTCATGACATCACACCTTTTATTGTTTTATTTTTTTAAGATTTGTTTTGGGGCTTTTTGCCTTTATTAGATAGGACAGTAGACTGACAGGAAATGGGGGGAGAGATGGGGAGTGACGCGCGGCAAAGGTCGTCCGGAACGGGAATCGAACCGGCCAGATCGCCAAATGTTTGACAACTTTTTAACTGTGGTTAAGATGCCCTCCATGTGAAATGTCTCTATGTATGTAGTAGCCTACCTGCTAGCCTTTATTCCATATGTGCCTATGTTTTGGGACTCTAAGGCAATCTGCAGCTTTGCAATATCTTCTGTGCTGTCATTTGTTGTGTTGTTCCCACAGGAGAGGTCACTGAGTGTACTTTTAACTAACTTCTCTCTCTCTCTCTCTCTCTCTCTCTCTCTCTCTCTCTCTCTCTCTCTCTCTCTCTCTCTCTCTCTCTCTCTCTCTCTCTTGTTCTAACACTCCCATCTAGGCCTTGCCAGAGTATTGTTAGTGTTGTTGGCTGTGAGTGAAATCACCTCCCGGCGCTTAATTTCTGCTGTGGAGCTGCAATTATGGCCACATGCTGTGTAGGGTTTTACAGACTGCCGTGGAGAGAATGGCTTCCTGTTATGATGCTTATGTGAGAGGTCCTACTGCGTTGGGCATGCCATGTACAGGGAAACCCCTGTACGTGTGCGTGCGTGCGTGCGTGCGTGTGTGTGTGTGTGTGTGTGTGTGTGTGTGTGCGCGCGCGTGTGTGTGCGTGTGAAGGCAACGGTTTCTTTTGTTTGCACCATTTCAATTTGCGGCTAGTTATGCACTGCAGAGAGACTGGACTAAAGTGGAGGGCTCCTCCCTCACTCGGTATGGCAGGGCTCTTCAACGTTTTCAGGCCAAGGACCCCTTAGTTGAGAGAGAGATGAAGCAGGGACCCCCACAACCTTTTCAATAGTTTCATCGTTCGAAGGCACAATCATCAGTGTATTTTGGAATCATGTCAAGTTGTGTTATCAGATATTTAACCACTTGAACCATCAATACTTAACAATGAACTTGACCTTTTACTCTGTACTTAGTTAGCTCCTTTTCCCCACCAAAGCTCTTTGCCGAAGATAGCCGATCTACAAGCTCACAACGCCTCGTGAGCTTGTAGATCTGCTATCTTTGGCTACAGTTCTCAGAATGTGGACACTAGGTTCAAGTTGTTAATATAAAAAGGATTGGAAGATTTGGAGGGCCCCTGTGGTAACTCTTAGGACCCCCTAGGGGTCCTGGACCCCCTGTTGAAGACTCCTCACTCAGTATGGCCAAAAAAACAACGTTGCGTTGAGCATGTGGTGGTGTGTTCTTAGCATGCTCAAATTAACGTGTATTGTTGAGTAGAGAAGAGGTGGAGGGAGTCAGATATCAGCCGATGTTATTGATTGGCATGCTCGGCTGGCTGGCTGGCTTCCCGTTGGCCGAGTGGAGGGAGGTGAGAGAGGGAGAGCCCGCCTCCCTGGCAGTCTGTCAGTCAGTTCGTCATTCTCTCTAAAAGTGCTCTGGCAGGACTCCCAACACCGACAGTTAGAATCAGGCCTGGAATTTCATCATTTTAGGGGCAAGGCCACTTGACTTTTGTTGTTGTCCATTTTTTGAGGGCACAAAGGCCAAATGCCAGAGCAGGAAGGCCATCAAACAAAACAAGATTTTAGTTCATTGAAATAATTTGTTGAATTTAAGGGTTAGGGATGATAACCTAATCTGCAGTGAAATAAATAAATGATGGCAAATGATGGTATTTACAATCTGATCCTTGCTCAGCCCAGCACCAATCAAAGTCACTGGATTGGTTTAAAGATGGGGACTTGGGGAAGTTAAGATTTTAGAATCTAAAAAAAAACAAAAAAAAAAAAAAAAACACTGGTGTCTACATCTCTCTCTCTCTCTCTCTCTCTCTCTCTCTGACACACAGAGTGACCTAAATGTAACCACATTACAGGCACACAGAATATTTGTTTCCTAATAAATACCCTGGTGAATTACATTACTAAGCAAGTATGTGTACAGACCAGAGCAGATGTAAGACCACCCTAATTAATGTCCTCCCTCAGGACCGGCTCTTTGATTCAGATCTCCATCTCTGGCATTCTTTCTTTTTCTCTCACTTATTGTGTCAGTGTGTGCGCGCGCGCACTGACACAAACACACACACACACACACACACACACACACACACACACACACACACACACACACACACACACACACACACACACACACACACACACACACACACCATTATGTCAGAGCTTTCCGTGACTCACTGTACAGTTTTGCTTTTGTTCTGAAATGAAGATCAAGCTTAGCTCTCTTATCTGCCTTAGGCTGAAAAACGACATATCACGAAATTTAACCAATTCAGACTGTCTGGCTACAGTGGCTAGAGTGTTCTATGCCATGTGGTGTGCTCTGGCCTTGCCCTTGCCTTACAAGTTCTAAACACAGGACTTTCAGAATGCTGTAAATAGAATGGATGTTGACAGAACAGTAAAACTGTTTGTAGCGTGGCTGTCTTGGACCTTTTTCTGTGCTTTTTCGGAACTGCCCACAAGTTAATTAAAAAGGGGGCATTCTGAGCATAGCTGGGTAGAGAATATTTGTTTCCACATAATTTGAAATAAACATTGGCCATATGTTATTAGTCATCTAGCACTAACCTTGTATAATTATGCCTTTGAGACTCTGCGAGGGTGGGGAGAACTGGGGGCGTTTTGCTTTATTTAGATTGGATCTAAGGTCAGTGTAGATTAGGCAGAGTCAAACCATGGATCGGCCGGTGCACCGGCCCACTAGTTCAGTCTAATCGGCTTTTCCACCTTCTATTACCATGTTATATTAGGGGTAGGCGATATGGAAAAATACAATATCACAGTATTTTTCCAAGCAGTATCACGATACAAGATCTTTTTGCGATTCTTTTTCATGTTGGTTTTATGGTTATTTTTCAAGTTACTTAGCAGTACAACCACCTACAGTACAAGGTAACAAAAACTAAAAGAAAAAGGAGTAACAGACCATTTAGACCAAGCTCACAATGTGTCGCTTCGCTCCACGTCGTCAGCTTGTAAATCGGCTATTTTCATAACTTCTTAAACATTTGTTTTCTATTCTATTTATGGAATCATATTTTAACTGGGGACCCCTCCACCCTACGAGCACTAGGACTTGAGGCATAACATGTTGTATATCACGGTTCTATTAGCCGATCTACATGCTCACAATGCCTCATGTAGATCGTCTATTTTCACAATTTCTGCCTCTAATATTTGACAAGGGTATTAAAAGGTCCTTAAATTGCCACTTTAGAAATGTGCAGATACCCTCAGTCTACACTTAAACTTTGTGTTGGTTTGTTTACTGTTGAGAGAGTAAAT
The DNA here is from genome assembly GCF_963921795.1 of Nannobrachium achirus. Lineage (NCBI taxonomy): Eukaryota > Metazoa > Chordata > Actinopteri > Myctophiformes > Myctophidae > Nannobrachium > Nannobrachium achirus. Next base: position 19,385,520 of record NC_137828.1, on the reverse strand, counting down.
AATGTTGCACATTTAGCTAATCATCTGGGGACCACCCAGAATAATTTGGGGACCCCAAAGACTACACTACACTACCATGTCCTAAATGACTCAGGCCATGGTAGTGGCCTAATTGCCTGAGAGCAGGTCAGGTGGTGGCGGTGGCGCAGAGGGCCTCTTTGTGTCTGTCTGGCTGCCCCGGCATGTGGCATGTGTTTCCTGTTTTCTTCCCAGACAGGTCTGCTTTTGTTTAAAAAAGGTTTTCTTTTTCTTTCTTGTTCCTCTGTCCATTCCGCTCTCTACTTTCCTCTCTGTCTATTCATTTGCTGTTTTATTATTAGTTTGTGTTTGTGTTTCCTCGCTTTTTATTGTTAAGTTCTAATTCTTTTGTCACAATACCAGGTTTATTATGCAGGCAGCAGATGCTTTTAAAGGCATTAAGGCCGGGAACGCATTATTACGCATTATTTTATACTATTGAAAAATCGTGAACATTTGTGCAAGTCTTTGAATATTTTTGACCCGATTCTATAAGTGTCTTCTAAATCCTTCTAAGGTTTTTTTTTTGAAAAACGTGTGTTTCTTTGTCAGTGGTGCTCAAACCTTTTTCATGTCAAGGACCCCCTAAATGATATGTATTTGGCCACGGACCCCCATCTCAAAATATTTTGTTCCAGGGACCCCTTAGCAAAGTTTTAGTTACAAATGTTCGCTTTAAAAATACATATATTCAAAGATGTGCACACATTTTCATGAAATTGTCTAATCTCCTTGCTAACCACACATACTGTAGGTTAATACTCGCTATCCCATGTGTAAACCAAAGGAGGAGGTTCTACTGTAGAAAGAAGATACATCTTTTAGTTTGCTTTCTTTTTTTTGGGGCTGTCATTCTGACTATAAACCTGTCAAATTGCAATTTACTGTGAAAAGACATGCAGTTTTTTTTTTTTTTTTTTTATATTAATTTTTATTTGCTTTTATAAAAGACAATACAAGACGAACAAGACAACATACACCAGACTGGAGAGCATAGTAGAAACGAGAGTGGTAACCTATCATACAAAAATAAATACAATGGTATTATTTAAAACACTTGGAACAGTTAGGCATCTATAGTCCTACTTGAAATAGTGAACAATAATAAATAACCATATGTAATACAATAATTATATGAATTATACTAATGTATATATAACCATGTATACATATATAATATATACATTGTAAACCATAACAATATGTATTATAGCCCACAGAGATTGTAACACATAATATATATCATAGCCACACAGAGATGTACACCATAACATTATATTAATGTATATACAACCATATATATATATATATTGTAAACTATAATATTATATATCATAGCCCACAGAGCTGTACAACATAACATACGGTATGGCAACTTGGGTATAGGAGATGTACAACCTACAGTATGGCTACTAGATGTCATGGGCAGTCATAATCATAAAGAGTCAAGATGACCCGTAATAGGACCCCAGATATATTCAAATGTTACAAGACTGTCCTGTCTGTGGCATCGCAGCCTCTCCAAATGTATCAATGATACAAACTCATTAAGCCATTTAGAGAAACTTGGAATGACAGCGGTCTTCCACTCGGTTAGAATGATTCGTTTCGCAATAAGTGTACCAAGCATAAGAGTCTGCTGTACCGCATACGGAAGAGCGAGAGAGGCATCGGAGCAACCAAACAGGACAGTCAGTGCGTCAGGTTCGATGTGAGTGCGATATACATTGCTGTACCATGCAAAAATACTCTTCCAGAATGGAACAATCCTTGGGCACGACCAGAACGTGTGTCCCAGCGTGCCCTTGGAAATGTTGCATCTGTCACAAGTGTCAGAGACAGTTGGATACATTTTGTTCATTTTAACCTTGGAATAGTGTAATCTATGGATCACTTTGAACTGGACAAGCTGCAATCTGGCATTGATTGTGCCTGAGTGGATTCTCTTCAACCCCTCGCTCCAGATCTCATCGGGCAATTCCACCCCAATATCAGCCTCCCAAGAAGCCTTAATGTGGTTTGTTGACGGAATAGATGCTTTAGCAAACAATGAAACAAATTTGGATATGAGGTGTTTAGAATTTGGATGGAGTTTCATTAATGCAAAAAAACAGTGTTCCTGGGGAAAGGTTTGAAAATTAATAAAATTATTTTGCACAAAATGCCTAACTTGTAAATAACGAAAAAAGTGGGATTGTGGAAGTGAGAATGCGTCTTTCAGCTCAGAAAAGGATGCAAACTGGTTGTTAACATAAAGATCTGCAAAGGATATCAGACCCTTATCCTTCCAGTTTGAAAAGGCTATATCTGACTGCGAAGGAATAAAGTTGTGATTGAAACAAATAGGAGAATATAATGACATGTCGGGAACTAAAAGCACTCTTTTTATCTGTTTCAATATTTTGATTGAATTTTCCAGAACCCAATTATCACCCAATAGGTGGACTGGATAATCCCTGGAGGAAAACAGAAGAGCTGAAAGGGAGCTATTCTTCACTGCCTGAGATTCGAACTGGAGCCATATAGGAGCATCGGAGGGAGAATGAAGAGGCTGGTTTTGCCAATAAATTAAAGCTCTGAGATTGGTGGCCCAGTAATAATGCTGAAATACAGGGAGGGAGAACCCACCTAGTATCTTAGATTTTTGTAAATGGCTTTTTGCTATACGGTTAGTTTTGTACCCCCAAATAAAAGGCATTATTATTGCATCGATTTTTTTAAAGAATGACGTTGAGAGCTTAATTGGGATGTTTTGAAATAAATACATGAACCTGGGTAGCGCAACCATTTTAATAGCGTTCACGCGCCCTATCATAGATAGCGGCAGCGTTCTCCAGTATTCAATGTCTGTCTTGAGTTTATCTATTAACGGAGTGAAATTATATTTAAACAAAGACAGAGGGTTCAAAGGGATAGATAAGCCCAGATAAGTAAACGCGTCGGTAGATATCTTAAACGGGAGGGACTGAAGATAAGAGGAATCTAGATTGTTACTAAGAGGGATAAACGCGCTCTTTTGCCAATTAATAGAGTAGCCAGACAGTTTACCGAAATGCTTAATTAAGGATAGAAGCGGGGGGAGGGATGAAGATGGATCCATCATAAAAATTAATAAATCATCCGCGTAAAGCGAGAGTTTACATTCCACGTTACCCACTTTAATGCCTTTGATGTCCAAGTGCTTTCTAATACCAATAGCGAGCGGTTCTAGCAATAAGTTAAATAATAAGCTGCTCATACAACAGCCCTGTCTCGTCCCGCGTTGTAGCTTGAAAGATGATGATTTGTTGCCATTAGTCAGTATGGAAGAAGAAGGGCAGGTATAAAGCATTTTTACCAATTTCAAAAAAAAGTCACCAAATCCGTAGTGTCTTAATGTGGCATGCATATATCTCCAGTCGATTTGATCAAAGGCGCGCTCAGCGTCAAGCGATATGACCACGGGTTTATCATCTGATTTATATTTGGCATACATTATATTAAATAATCTACGAGTATTAAAAAAAGAAAGCCTGCCAGCCATAAATCCATTCTGATCCCGATGTATAAGAGAATGCATGTGTTTCGCTAACCTAGCTGATAGAATCTTGGCAACCACTTTCTGGTCAAAATTTAGAAGACTAAGGGGTCTATATGCAGATGGATCCGATTCATCCTTCCCCTTTTTAGGTAATAGGCAAATATTGGCCTCATAAAGAGACTGTGGAAAAATGTTGCTATCAATAGAATGTTTAACCATTCTGAGTAACAAGGGAGAGACAAGATCACTATAAGCCTTAAAGAAGTCTGCACAATATCCATCAGGCCCAGCGGCCTTGCCGCTCGCGAGAGCTTTAATCGCATCTTTAACTTCATTAATAGTAATTTCAGAATCGATGTCGGCCTTGGCGATATCATTTAATTTAGGTAAGTCGACAGATGTCAGAAATGACTCGATCTCGTCGTCTGTTGCATTATGCTTAGCAGAATATAGCATTTCAAAATGGTCTTTAAAATAATTATTAATATCTTGCGGGTCGGTTATTAATTCACCAGTTGTGGATTTGATTTTAAGGATAGACCTGCTTGCCTGCGCACCACGCAGCTGTCTGGCTAACAGTTTACCAGGCTTATCACCCAGTTCGAACTGTTTTTGTTTCAGCTTAATTATCTGTTTGCTAATCTGGTCACTCATAATGGTGTTATATTCATATTTCAATTTCATGACAGAATACAGATCCCTCATTGACAAAGAAGATGTATACAGTCTCTCAGCATCAGGAAGTTGTTGCTCAATTTCAGCAAGGCGTTTGCGCCTCTCTCTCTTTTTAGAAGCTTCATAAGCAATTATTTTGCCTCTCGCCACGACTTTAAACGATTCCCACAAAATGGAGTCAGAAACATCACCGTTATCATTAAATGATACAAATTCATTAATGGATGCTTTCATGTACTCATTGAAATTATTATCCTGTAATAGTAGAGAATTAAAGCGCCAGGGGAAAAAGGTTTTTGGAAGTAACCATTTAAAAGTCATAGTGAGAGGGCTATGGTCGGAGATTAGGATACCTTGATATTTTGTATTTAAAACGTTTGCTATCAGCTTAGAATCAATAAGAAAAAAATCAATACGTGTATATGATTTATGAGCATGAGAGAAGAACGAGTATTCCCTGTCAGTGGGATGCTGTATTCTCCAAATATCAACTAGATTAAATGATTTCATTAGGTTATGCAAGGTACAAGCAGATTTGCTAAGCGGGGCAGGACGTGTTGACAAGCGGTCAAGATAACCATCCAAAAACATATTGTAGTCACCGCCAATAATCAGGTTTGTCAAGTTGGGATCAGGTAATAAATTAAAAACCCTCCGAAAAAATTCAGGATCATCAGTATTAGGACCATAGATATTAACACAAGTGATAGGAATATTGTTGATTTTACCAGAGACTATCAAGTATCTACCATTGGGATCACTAATAAGAGAGGACAATTGGAACGGAACATTTTTTCTAAATAAAATAGCAACACCTCGAGCATTTGATGAAAAGGTAGATTGATAAACCTCTGAGAACCAATTTGCTTTTAGTCTAGATTGGTCAGATGGCTTGATATGCGTCTCTTGTAGGAATACAATATCGGCAGAAAATGATTTTAAATGAGCGAAAACCTTCCCTCTTTTGACTTGACTACCCAGTCCATTTACATTCCAAGTGATAAAAGTTAAAGGTGCAGTATTGATGCCGTTATCACTCATCACAGTGATTTAAGACAAATGTGACTCGTATGATAGGCATAGGCTTACTCGCTTTAAATAATATATAAGACATAGTGCTGATACAGTCTGGTACACTTAACATAAACCCCCCACCCACCCCCGCCCTCCCCAAAAACCAAAGAAAGACATGCAGTTTTTGCAGACATTCCTGTTTATCCAATTGTATAGATATAGAAATCAGCCCCAGAACAGGACTGCAGAGATTACACAACTAGACCATCACACGTGTTTTAGATGCCAGGCTCTTTGCTGGGGCCTTAAAACATTTGAGGGTGAAATAAATAACCCAGGGCAAAGGGGATTTTTCAGTTGGCCAGGAGGCCCCTGAGCAGTGAAGCTGGGAGGCTTTGTCTAAGGTCTATTTAGATTAGATAGCCTCGGCTGGGTGCGAGTCTGTATCCTGATCCAGCTGTGTTGCTCAACACTTCAGCACTGTGTGTTTGTCTTCTGACTGAGGGCAGCCTGCTCGTCCTGTAAAACACTGCTTCTCAACCTGTGGGTCAGGACCCCCAGGGGGGTCCCCAAAATTTTTTCTTTTTTTTTTTGGGGGGGGGGGGGGTCCCAGATGATTAGCTTAATGTGAAACATTGTTTTCTCTCTCAACAGTAAACAAACCAACATACAGTATAAGTGTATAGCGGGTATCTGCACATTTTAAAATGTCATTTTAAAGACTTTTAAGACCCTTTTAATACCTCTAAAATAAAATAAATTACATTGGTCATATTGTCAAATATTAGAGGCAGAAATTGTGAAAATAGCAGATCTACATGCTCACGTTATACAAAATGTAATGCCTCAACTCTTGGTGCTCGTCAGGGTTGTGGGTCCCCAGTTAAAATATGATTATTTTGGGGGTCGCAGCCTGAAAAGGTTGAGAACCACTGCTGTAAAACACTGCTTCTCAACCTGTGGGCCGGGACCCTCCAAATTATTTTGGGGGGTCCCGACTCCCCAAGTGATTAACTTAATGTGCAACATTGTTTTCTCTCTCAACAGTAAACACATCAACATAAGTGTATAGTGGGTATCTGCACATTTCTAAAGTGACAAATTAATACCTCTAAAATTAAACATTGGCCAAATTGTCAAATATTAGAGGCAGAAATTGTGAAAATAGCCAATCAACAAGCTCACAAGTTGTGTTGTATAAACTTATTAACTAGGTGGCCTGTTTTGGCCATTGTACATTATTTATTTTGATTGTTTTATTTGTCACTGTTGGTTCTTTATATAGTTCAGTAATAGGTTATTTGTCGTAACTGCCTGCATGTTTTGTTTACAATGCATAAAAGGCTATTGCCAATGTTGAATGCCAAAAACACAATTAAATTATTAATCACAATTATTTTGTATCAAATCAAACTTATTTATTTAGCACATTTAAAACAACAGAAGCTGACCAAAGTGCTCTAGATCAGGGGTCTTCAACAGGGGGTCCTCAGAGTTACTACAGGGGGTCCTCCAAATCTTTGTGTGGTAGAAACTTTTTTTTCCTCTTTTTTATATTAACCACTTGAAACCTAGCGTCCATATTCGGAGAACTTTAGCCAAAAATAGCAGATCTCCAAGCTCACAACGCCTCGCGCTGCGAGGCGTTGTGAGCCTATTTTCTGTAGACCAAAGAGCTTTGGTCTACGGGGGGAAAAGAGCAGACTAAGTACAGAGTGAAAGGTCAAGTTTATATATTGACAGTTCAAGTGGTTAAATATCAGAAAACACAAATTGACGTGGATCCAAAATACACCGATGATTACAGTAATAACAGTATATGGCATCTATGAACAGGTTGTGGGGGTCCCTGCTTCATCTCTCTCAGCTAAGGGGTCCTCGGCCTGAAAACGTTGACGACCCCTGAAATAGGCTGAATATTAGCTGTTAGCGTCACCCTGACAATGACCTACAAGCGTACACAATGGACTGACGTCCTCGGTCCATCACACAAACACACGTGCACGTACATGCATGCACCATGCACAGTAGCTCTGGTCCATCGCTTTCACCTCCCGCATTGCTCCCGGTGAAGCTCTGACAGACCCGTCGGGAAACGCATGGACTCGAGATTGTCGGCCCCGCCGAGCGCTCAATACTAGTGAATATAAACAAAACCGTTTCACTACTCACCAAACCAAAGGTCGTTTTGCGCTGTTGAAAGTCTATTCTCCGCGGTGGTGAACCCCTCAGCACCCCACCTACTCTGTAAAATACATTATTTTTGTCAAGAAAAAAAACGCACCCACCTCGAGCCACCTAGCGGCCACCACAGATACAATGGTTCACAACCCGGAAATAAGCGGCGGTCGAGTTGGATGCACTTTATTTCATGACAAAAATAATGTATTTTACAGAGTAGGTGGGGTGCTGAGGGGTTCACCACCGCGGAGAATAGACTTTCAACAGCGCAAAACGACCTTTGGTTTGGTGAGTAGTGAAACGGTTTTGTTTATTTTCACTAGTATTGAGCGCTCGGCGGGGCCGACAATCTCGAGTCCATGCGTTTCACGACGGGTCTGTCAGAGCTTCACCGGGAGCAATGCGGGAGGTGAAAGCGATGGACCAGAGCTACATGCACAGATGCCTTTTAGGAATTCCATTGCAGGGTCAGTCGGAGTGCATCGCCACACTTGCTGTCCCTTGACTGAGTAGTGGGCCGACTATATCTCCTGAAAAATGTACTTTCGGTTGGACCATAAAAAGTCACAGACAAATGCTTCGCATTTACAATTTTATTTAACTATCATCATCAATATTTAATATCAATTGTGTGCTGATATGTGCTCTGAACAAAACACAAATAACTCAAATTACCAAATGTAACCAGGCGTGCAAGGTAAAACATAAAACAAAAATAGCCTTTCTTTGACCCCTTCAAAATGAGACAGTGAATCCTGCAATAAAATATTATTGTTTGACGGTACTGGCAGGCCGTTTATAGTACAATTTAGGAATGAAGCCGCGGGCCGAATACAATGTGCCATCGGGCCACATTAGGCCCCCTGGGCCGCACTTTGGACACCCTTGGCTTACATGAACTTGTTATGGAGTTGAGAGAGGAAAAGCATAATACGATTTATTTTCCCAAAGGACATTCACCGGTGCACGTGCCAAGTCCATGAAACCGGCCGGCGACATCAACATGACACGCACGGACATCCTTCATGGAAGAAGGAGGATGTTGACGTTCAAAGGAATCACACAAAGAGTTGTGTAAAATGATTGAGGAGGACGACGTGCTGCCGGTTGGCATCGTTGGAGGAAACGGCTTGGATGAATTAATCACCTACAGCAGTAGGCCTACAGCACGGTTTCCCCAAAACAGTGGGTTGTCATGGACACATTTTTATGGGTCACGAGTAAATACCACTTAATTTTTTAAAGTTAAAAACAAATTGAACCGTTTTTTTTTTAAAGAATTCCTTAAAATAAAAGTAAGAAATCCATTAATTAGAGGGAAATCTATTTAAGAACTAGTGAAAATAGCAGATCTACAGAGCTTGTAGATCTGCTATTTTCACTCTTTTGGGTCTCGAGCTAAAACGTTTGGGAACCACTGACCTCCAGTACCTCAAACCATGACAATACCACCACACGCCACCCAGAGCAACTGTCACTTCTCCAGTTGAACAGCAATATTCACTTCAATGGTCACATCAGCTGAACAGATGTGTCCACAGTCGATCATGTTGCTTTTACAACAAACATCTGCACAGCATTGATTGACAACAGAAAGTTACATAACCATAGCATGTCATTATTACATCACAGCTTCAATCTGTGGTGTTGATGACACAAAGTTTACCAGTTAGAATAGATCGTCAATCGGGCTGTCGCGATCATTTACATTTTAGTTGATTGATTACTTGTCATACAATAATTGTGGTTAATGATTTATTTGTGTTTTTGGCATTGCACATTGGAGCATACTGTACTGTATTTGTACTTTTAGGCTTGGTAAACAATAATTGCGAAGTGCAGATATGACAAATAACAGCCTATTACTGACATGTACAAAGGATGAAAGGAATGACTGAAATAAATAATGTACTACTATGGCCAAAATAGGCCATATCATTAATAATTTTATACTTTCAAAAGAAAAAAACAAAGTTAAAACAGAATATCTGCACAAGCTCACAACATATCTCATCACGACATGTTGTGAGCACGTAGATCAGCTAAAATGGTAAACGGTGCATTTATTATAGCGCCTTTATCCAAGGCGCTTTACATAGATTGTGCCATTACATTCACCCATTCAAACACACATTCATACACAGATGGCAGAGGAAACCATGCAAGGCACCAATCTCTAGTTGGGGGCAACTAGAGGTTCAGAGTCTTGCTCATGGACTCTCTGACACTAAAGCCCTTTGCCCACAGGCGCGTTTATCCGCACGGATAAAACGGACAATTTCATTTTTTTTTAAGAAAACAATGATTCTCTACGACCTCATGCACACCGGATCCGAATTAGCCGTGCGACGAGTGGCTGCGGCCGTGCGTTTTTTTCTCGATCGAACCCAGTTCGATTTGTGCGTCTTGTGGCATGCGGTAAAAAACTCATCACTCCTTTTATGACTCCTTTTGGGATCCGCAGCGCCGATTCCGCACAGCATTGCACACCAAATCCAATGCGTTTCATTCATGCAGCAAACGAAAAAAGAAAAAAAAACGCAACTGTCCTGTGTGCAAAGGGCTTAACTCTGGGGGATCCCGGGATCGAACATAGGAACAGGGATGTGCTGGGCCCCTGATTCAGCCCGGGAAAAGGAATTGGAGAGGCCCTCATTGTGCGTGGCCATTGGCAGTGCGCCAGATTTTTTGGGGGGGCCGGTATGATAGGAACCTTCTGGTTGCCAAGCGGCCACTCTACCCCTGAGCCACTGCCGATCCAGCTATTTTTTTATTGCAACTCTACGGTTGAAAGTGGTTATAGGAGTAGGGCTGTCACGATTATGACATTTTACATGACGATTAATTTTCTCTCAAATAATTGCGATTAACGATTTAATTGTGTTTTTGTCGATGGCAATTACATTTCTGTTTGGCTTGTAGGCTTGGAAGTTGCACATGGTAGATATGACACATAACCTAAATATACAAAGAAATTACTGACATATTTGACAACTTTATACTTAAAAAAGAACATTGATAGTGGAAATAGCCGATCTACAAGCTCACAACGCGTCGCGATGTGACGCGTTGTGAGCTTGTAGATCTGCTATTTCCACTATTTTTGACCTTTTATTTAAATATATGAACATTTTTCAACATGGAAACGATTATGACGATTATGAAAAATAATCACGATTATGTCCAAAAATCACGATTAGACAATTATGTAATAATTGTGACAGCCCTAGTTAGGAGCATGGATGATTATGTAATAATTGTGACAGCCCTAGTTAGGAGCATGGATGACATGGGAATAATAATGGAAATGTGACATTTCTGTTTCATTCAGCTGTTATTATGCAGATGAATGGAAACTTAAAGGATTATGCAAAATAATCGCCAAAGCTCAAGTAATCAGGTGATTATGTAATAATTGGGACAGGCCAAGTCATCATAGAGTAACTATATTTCAGCCTTAGGCTGCACCGGTAATTAAAACATAAAAAGAGAATTAACCAAATAATGATGTCGACTAACCGGCTGCACATTCACAACTATCCGTTTTAACCTCCCAACTCTCCAATAGCAGCTGGACGAGATTTCCTCTCTTTAAACGAATTCACAGAGCGCTGCTTTAGTCATAATTTAGTCACCTGAAAAGTTGTAGTTTTAGTCTTATTTTAGTCGACTAAATATCATAAGATTTTAGCCGACTAAATCTACAGTTGATTTAGTCAACTAAAATGTATTTTGGCAGGCCTTGATGGCATCGTAATGACTGATTTTACACTTGGTTGTGTGCTGAAAATAGCCGATCTACAAGCTCACAAACGTTGTGAGCTTGTAGATCTGCTATTTTCAGCCCGCAACACCTGAGAGCAACCAAACATAAAATGACTCTCTTCTCCACTAGTCCCTACCCAACGTTTTAGTCTAGTTTTTATTTTGTTGACGAAATTGACAATATATTTAGTCTTAGTTTTTAGTCATCACAGCTTAGTTTTTTATTTCGTTTTTATTTAGTTTTCGTCAGTGAAAAAAACGCAGTTGACAAACATTTTTCGTCATGGTTTTAGTCGACGAAAATCAACGCTGCTGTGTAGTTGTGTCGCGCTGCGAATCGGGTTATGATTGCCGCTCTGTGGATTCGTCTATAGAGGTGCTTTAACCCCCCCTAATTTAAGTCTTTTTTCTTACAATTTACAATTACTATTTAGGCATTTAGCAGATGCTTTTAATCCAAAGCGATTTACAATAAGCAGGTAATACATCAATATAAATAAGCAAGATAATATGTCAGTGCATCAACAACAATATAACAAATGCATAGGAATATCAATCTAGAAAAACAATAACATAGGTAGGTAATTCCTAGTGCTATTTCATATTACTTAGCACCTCCTCTGCAGCTGTCATTGTGGTTTGACTGTTAAACTGCATACAGTATGCATGCGAGCGAGCGCACACACACACACACACACACACACACACACACACACACACACACACACACACACACACACATACTCTTTTTGGTCTATTTGAGTAACTTTCTGGCCGTTTCTGTCTTTATCTTGTCTTTCTCTCAGTGTAGTTTGCATGTGAGTGAGGAACTGAAGGGTCACACGTGTTTCCTCTAGGTTAGATACACACACACACAGGCCTAACCCTAGTGGTTAAGGCGCATACCACATATAGGCTCTAATGCAGCATGACAGCAAGTCACTGGTTTGATTCCCGGACCTTTGCTAGTGTCACTCCCCGTCTCTCTCCCCGTTTCCTGCTCCACTGTACTATCCAAATAATGGCGGACCCCCCAAACAAGAATATAAAGCATGGGTCTTCAATGGGGGGTCTGGGACCACTGGGGGGTCCTCAGAGTTACTCCAGGGGGTCCTCCAAATCTTTGTGTGATAGAAACCTTTTTTTTCCTTTATTATATGCATACTTGAACCCTAGTGTCCAAATTCTGAGAACTTTAGCCAAAAATAGCAGATCAATGCGCTTGTAGATCTGCTATTTTTGGCAAAGACCTTTTATTTGGTGTAGAGGGGAAAAAGAGCAGACTAAGTACAGAGTGAAAGGTCAAGTTTATTAAGTTGGCTATTGACAGTTCAAGTGGTTGAATAAATATCTGAAAACACAAATTGACATGAATCCAAAATACACTGATGATTGTGCTATCAAACGATGAAACTATATGGAATCTATGATAAGGTTGTGGGGGTCCCTGCTTCATCTCTCTCTCAACTAAGGGGCCCTTGGCCTGAAAACGTTGAAGAACCCTGATATAAAGGAAAAGATACACGCACACACATTGGACCTTCCTTGACCATAAAGCTGACATTTTGCTTGTTAAATGATTTTGACAAAATTATGTTAAAGTGTGTTTTTGGGCAACAACAACCACTGTCTGAGTGTCTGTCACGCACGCACACACTCACACACTCACACACTCACATCAAACAGCTGCTTAATTGTGGTGTAGAGGTTGTTTGCACACAGGCCCTTTTATCCACAAGGTATTCATCTGTGGCTTAGCAGTGGCTCAGAGACATGTAGCTTATGGTGTGGTTTAGGAAAACATGAAGTCATGTTTGTTGTTTCCTGGCTAATTGTTTTACCCGCTGCATGGTTTGATAGGCTTGTGATGTGGGAAATTAACTTTCTCTGTCTCTCCAGTCTGCACTGAGAGCTTGTTGCATCAACTAAATGAACTGCGGCTTGTGTACAGTACTCACTGTGTACGCTGGGAATCAGTGTGCACTGTTTGTCAAGTCTTACTGTGTGTGTGTGTGTGTGTGTGTGTGTGTGTGTGTGTGTGTGTGTGTGTGTGTGTGTGTGTGTGTGTGTGTGTGTGTGTGTGTGTGTGTGTGTGTGTGTGTGTGTGTGTGTGTGTGTGTGTGTGTGTGTGTGTGTGTGTGTGTGTGTGTGTGTGTGTGTGTGTGTGTGTAAACTACTTGGCTAAATACCACGTCTATGGCTGTATTAACCCATTTAGGCCTAGAATTATTTAATGCTTTAACTATTTAAAAATAGCAGATCTCCGCGCTGCAAGCTTGTAGATCTGCTTTGAAAATATATATTTTTAAAAGCAAACTTTTTTAACTAAAATATTTTCTTCTTGGGAGTCCCTGGAACAACATATTTTGAGATGGGGGTCCGTGTGGTCAAATACATGTAATTTTGGGGGTCCTTGACATGAAAACCAGAGAACCACTGATATAGAAGAAGGACTTAGAAGACTTTTGTAGAATCGGGTCAAAAATATTCAAAGACTTGCACAAAGGTTCATGATTTTCCAAAATAGCAGATCTACAAGCTCGCTTGTGTATCTGCTATTTTTTAATAGTTAAAGCATAAAATAATGGTTAAAGTGGTTCAAATCTAAAGTGACACAGATTTGCGTTCATGTCTAAATGGCTTGATAGATTTTCTTTTTGTCATCTCCGTGATTTAATACAACATCATGTCAAATGTTAGGCTTTATATATTATTGTTTTGGGCTTATAGACGTACAGTATTTATCAAAACAGTTTGTTGAGGTAATAGTGTACTGTGTAACCGATGTTGGTTATTAAGAAACCACTGTTTTGTTTGTTTCTTTTCCATAGCTACATACTTTTTGTTGCTGTTGTCGCTGTGGTGTCCAATTCCATCCACCTGGCACTTAAGAGACTTGAAAGGGGCATTTCATGACAGTCAGCCGTTCCAAATGTGATTAGTTTAGGATTCAGTGTTCTTTTTGTAAACACAATTACATGGGTAACATGTCATTAGGTCGAACACCCTTTGGATCGACCACCAAACTCTAACCAAACCCTAATCCTAACCTCAGTAAAACTATGCCTAACACTAACCCTAACCTAACCTCAGTAACCGTGACGCGGGTGATTATCTAACCTGCCGACGCTGTTCCACCCAACGGGAGTTCGACCGATGGGGCAGTCCCCAATTACAGGATCCAATGCATTACCCTGAATTAGTCGCAGAAGACACAAGTAACTTGTGGCGCCATCCTCTTCATTACATCAAATTGATGACATTAGGGCCTACCTGTTTTGGCAACTAAATTGGAGGGTAATGGCACAAATAAAAATTCTTAAGCCTGATGTATTGTTAATTGCGTGCCATCGTTGTGCACCAAAAATAGGCAGTGTCACACAGTGCAATAGGTTGTGCACAGATGGGCTATTTGCTAGCACACAACAGGGCATGCGACCATTAGTTTGCATCAAGTATGGGTATCGAGTATTTCTATCCTTGTGGGGGGACACATGAGTTAAAATGTATCTTGTGTCTTGTGTCATGACGATTATGTCATTTTACATGACGATTCATTGTCACTCAAATAATTGCGCTTAACAATTTAATTGTGTTTTTGTCGTTGACAATTACATTTCTGTTTGGCTCGTGGGCTTTGAAGTTGGCACATGGCAGATAAAAAATTACTGACATATTTGAGTAATGTCCGTGGAAAGTTTTAGATTTTACTTTTTAAACCCCATTATAATTTTGATCATAAAGACCCAGTTACTGAATGTCAGGTCTCCAGGTTATCTTCAGAATATGACACTAATTTACTATGACCCTATCTATGGCATATTAGGATTCCAACTAGTACTAGTAGTTCACAAATGCTTTATTTGCTTAACTCTGAGAGTGTACATGTACAAATGGAACCAAATGGACCCATAAGAGTTACAGACCTGTTATGGTCATCTTTATGTGTAATTTTGACAAAAAAGTCCACCTTGAGATTACAGTGACTGTAGGTGCTTTTGCATCCGTGCAAGTCATTCATTATTTAGTGTGACAAGTGGGTGATACAGTGACACTGTGCGTCACAGAACATTATGTGTTCTGCATTTGTCTATGTGTGTAAATTAGCTGTGGAACAAGGAGTTGTTTACAACTGAGCCCAGGTCACTCAACGATGGTCTGGCAGCGTGATGGCTTCATTCTGATGTGTTCACACCACTGACAATGAAATCTTCTATCATTTGAATGTGTGTCATTCAAACGTTTGTAGGACTGTGTGAAATCACTTAATGTACTGAATGGTATTTGGTTGACCCGACTCCAGCTCACGTAATGAGAACTATAGATCAGGGGTTCCCAAACTTTTTTGTCTCAGGGCACTCCATGAATATTTGTTTTAATCCGAGGCACCCCCAAATTATAATTTTCACCCCCAGCACCGTTTTGTATTTATCATCTATACAATTTGCTAAACTAGTGAAAACAGCAGATACTGTTTCCACTAGTTTTGTGCGACAGTCTTATATGATGAAGCAGGGCTTTGCTTTACCAAAAGACGTACACATTTGAAACTTGGAGATACGAGGTTTCTGCCCGACAGTGACGATATTTTAGTGATTATGTTGCGAGGAAAACGTTGAGATAACAGCCATTTTGGTTAGCACTGACTGAAAATAACTTTGTACTTCAAGTTTAAAATGATACTAAATATTTTTTCAAGTGTCCAAAAAAATTCCAAATATTATCAAATGATCTCGCGGCACCCCTGGACTGCCGTCACGGCACCCCAGGGTGCCCCGTCACCCACTTTGAAAACCCCTGCTATAGATGACTCTGGAGTTGATTAACCTACGAGTTCGCGCACATTTCTGTTCAATCCGGGCCTCTTTTTTCTTTCTTTTTTTTTACCATTATGTTTCAAATATTTGTATTGTCAAGCACTGCATAAAGATATACATTTTCAAATCAGACATTAAACAGTGCTTCCTTACTGTATGTTTTAAACAGACATACATACAACACACCAAAAAATAAATACATTACAGTGAAAGAGAATATTTCTAAATGTGCATTTCTCATAATTGTTTACAACCAATCCACATCCAAAAGTGTACCATTCAAAACCAATTGCCATGGTCCACCAAGGATTTGCACTATTTGTCATTTAGTTTGTGCCTCCCCCCATATCTCTCTCTCTCTCTCTCTCTCTCTCTCTCTCTCTCTCTCTCTCTCTCTCAGTCACTTGGACTTGTACTGTCTCTCTTTCACTGTCATGCTCTTGACACACCCCCAACACACTGTTGACACACACACGTGCGCACACACACTCGCGCGCACGCACGCACGCACGCACACACACACACACACACACACACACACACACACTCACACACACACTCTCACACACACACTCTCTCTCTACATCAACATTTCCTCCGGTTTCTCTCACACTTCCTCATAGGCTCAACCCCACATAACAGACACCAGCACTACACTAACCGCCCCCACCTTCGCTTTACTGTGAGTTGCGTAATGGACAGTGTTGTTTACCTGAAGGGTTTAAAGGCTTTAAAACATCACTAAGTGCCACGCACACACACACACACACACACACACACACACACACACACACACACACACACACACACACACACACACACGTGTGCGCGCTAACCACCACACCATGCGCAACATCAAACATGGATCCTTCATACAGTGATATGATACCCTCTATTTCAGAATCACTGCCATTCCTTTTCCACCACTTTGCCTATACACACATCTCAGTCCTTGTAATTTGTTATATTATTGACGTGAAGGTCTAACAACTGACCCAAACGTTGTGTATTCCTTTCCTATAAATCCCTTTCTTTGCATTTGAACACGGTGTGCGAGAGCTTTTTTTTTTTTTTGTTCGTCGGACCATTGTTCGGCCTTCTCCTCGACGCACCTGTCGTCTTTGTAGTACTTGCTTTTTTTGTTGTTGTTACATTATTAATAAAACACATAGGCTGCCAGCTACTCTTCCTAGAACTACATAGACATTTGGTAAAGGTCAAGGAGTCCATTAAACAATGGCTTGTATTGTGTGCTTTGTTGAAAGTTTCACTATCAAGCATTGATGTGATAACAGGCATGATCATCCTCCTCCCCTGAATGACAGAGCACTATTGTGACTCCCCCTGGGTAATGACGTCTATTATAGCCCTGCCCTGTAGCCTGTATAGCAGCTCTACAAGAAGTTCCCCCTGCTACGTCGGGGCCTTATAGCCTCCCTCCACTGTGTTTTATAAAAAGGCCAGGATTAGCCTAATCTGGTTAAGTGATTACCGCCCATTTCACATGCTCTTAGACGCTCCGATTAATGGGCAGCCATGACAGAGGATGTAGCGCTGCTGGATGGCCAAGCTATTACACTGGCTAAAGCCTGCCCCCGGGGGGCCTAATGGCTGGCCCGTGGCTCTGGGTAGTCTGTCTGACCCCTGGAGCCCCCTGGAGCTGCATGGGGCTATAGGGCTGGAGTTCACCTTTGGCTCCGTCTTGCTCCGGTCACGCAGAACATCTGTCTCCATCTATACTTGTAAGTGCTAAATGGTGCATTTATATACTGTAGCGCTTTTTATCCAAAGCGCTTTACATAAGTTGTTTATTACATTCACCCATTATCACACACATTCCCTCACCGATGGCGGAGGAAACCATGCAAGGCCCCAACCTGCTCATCGGGAGCAATTCGACTTTTTAGGGAAATTATATTTTTTATGAGACGCTTCATGAGCTTGTACAGTAGATGCGCCACACACCGGCGACGCGTCTACAAGCTATGGAGGTGGTTCTGTACACACATGTGAGTTTTGCTTGTGTGCGTGTGTGTGTCAGTGTTGGAGGTGGACCTGTGTGTGTGTGAAGAGTCAAGTAGTCATCTTCTTCACGTTGGTTGCAACAACCTTACTTTTTCTTTTTCTACCGTTTCTTGATAAAAATATATATAATTTATTTGGTTGCCAATTTGCGAGTCCAACGACAACTTCCCGTGACCACACTTTGGGTCGCGACCCATAGTTTGAGAACCCCTGGTTTAGGCTATTTGATTTGACTCCACAGCGCGTGGAGGGAAAGGGAAAGTGTCGTTATTGATTGTCACATTTAAGTTATAGAAACCCCCCAAAAATATAGAAACCTGGTGAAAAAAAAGGATAAAAAAAAATATTGTTTTTAGACTAAACCCATTCCCAAAATACACCACAATCTTTCATGGGCAGATGTGACTTATGGGAGCTATTAGTGTTACTTTAAATAGTAATAAAGAAATCTGCAGCTTATTGTGTCTAAAAAGACATATTTAGCCACTTGTACGCATGCCCCCACCCACTGAAATCAAAATCATTCAAATCGCTAAAATGATAGAAAGCAGTAAATGAAAACATTTAACACTCATCTTTTCTTTTCTCTAGCCTAAGTACAATCTAAAATATGAAGCCTTGATGTAAAAAGAAAAACTAAGTTTTCCTTTAAGTATATAAGCATCTACTGATGTACAGTCCTGTACATCCACTGACTCCCCTTACAGCTGTGTCCCTCTACTTTATAACTGCTTTCTTTGCTCCTCCCCTTTCTCTGTGTGTGTGGTGTGTGCGCGCGCGTGTGTGTGTGTGTGTGTGTGTGCGTGCGTGCGTGTGTGTGCTTTCGCTGTATGAGTGTGTTTACACCCAGTACTCATCCGGGATCAGGCTCAGAAAGTGCACAGAGGGAGGGGTTTGTGTGTGTGTGTGTGTGTGTGCGCACGCTGTACACGCCACGGGAGGGCGAGGGTGCTTTGTGATGCGTGGCTGATGATGCTGCTGACACTGTCCTCCACTGGCTGGTGTGACACACACACACACACACACACACACACAACACGCACACATGTACACACACACAACACGCACCGTCACAGAAATAGCTGATCCTCAAACACACACACACACACACTCAGCGTGGACAGCATCTCTGCTGACTTAACGTACATCGTCACTAGCAGTGGCGCTTCAATTTGGAGACCCTTCTTGTCTTGTACCGGCGGTCCCCCTCCCCTAAAGGACTACTACTGCCTATAGTGTCCCCCCCACCCCTTGGGACCCCCCTCTAAAGGACTACTACTGCCTATAGCGTCCCCCCACCCCTCGGGACCCCCCTCTCTGCCCCCCTCCCAGGCATGGAGGGCACGGAGCAACTGGGGGAAACCTCTCGACCAACATTACCAAGGGGTAAGTTGAGTTGGCTACTTGTCATTAGGGGTGGGCGATATGGAAAAATACAATATCACAATATTTTTCCAAGCTTTATCATGATACACGATCTCATCACGATTCTTTTTTTATGTTGGTTTTTATGGTTATTTTCCACCTACAAGGTAACAAAAACTCAAAGAAAAAGCAGTAACAGACCATTTAGACAAGTGTTCTTCAAAGTGTTCTCTGGGTTCCCTTTGGGAGGTCTAATTGATCCTGTACTAATACTGTCAGAGTCAGAGTGGAGACCATGACATTTTAAAGTTTGAGAACTACTGATTTAGACCAAAATGCAGGTTTAAATGAATTCTGCAATGAATCTCTGTAATCACAATTCAACAGGATTTCTTTATAAGGCTCCCTCATTGTATCACGATATCTCTGAAAAGGCATATCCTGGAGACATTGTATCGTCTCAAGGATATCTATCACCATATCGCCCAACCCTACTTGTCATGGCTAAAGCCGCCGTGCGGACCACGTCAATCGCCATAAATAAGAGATCGTCAACTTAAAAAAAAAATGTTCACGCTCTATAGTTCACTCCCATCAGACCTGAAAAGCTTTCCGAAAAATCAGTTATTTTTCCTGAGCGATGCTGTTGTATGACGAAGTGTAAGAACTGAGGCTTTAGTGAAATAGTAGGAGATGTGGTGGAAGCAGAGATTTGGCCTTAGTCCAATATCGTTGTCTGCTATACTTTTCTTTCTGACCTCAAACTGTCTACAAAGGGATTTTGGTTGGTATTGCTGTAGGTCGTAAGCCGTCTGGTTAGTTTGGCTTTTACTGTGGACGTGGAATTGGAGTCGCTTTAAGTTGACCATGGCTGGTGTTCTGTATGTCTGTTGTGTACCTGTGTGTCAGTGTCTTATCTTATATTTATCAAATCAAGTTATCCCAACTAACCAGAACAGTTCCAATCATTTTGTTTTCTATGATCAGACTGAAGGTTGGAATTAATCATACTGTAGGAAAATATATCTTCTACTGCTACTGAAATATCTAGCTCTTTTTTGTATGTTTCTATTGACGTTAGCCTAGATATTCTGGAGTGATTTTTGATTGATTGATTGACTCTCTCTCTCTCTCTCTCTCTCTCTCTCTCTCTCTCTCTCACTCTCTCTCTCTCGTACGGTGAACCGTAGGTTAACTTGCCAAGCACAAGCCAGCTTACAGAGTTGTCAGGGTGTAGAGATTAGTAGATATAAATAGGACGGCCTGGCCATTTATTACCATAGCGAGGAGATGCTTGTCCTAGACATTAGCGCACACCCACACTG
The DNA here is from genome assembly GCF_963921795.1 of Nannobrachium achirus. NCBI lineage: Eukaryota > Metazoa > Chordata > Actinopteri > Myctophiformes > Myctophidae > Nannobrachium > Nannobrachium achirus. The sequence goes on along the minus strand of NC_137828.1, from coordinate 19,364,815 downwards.
GTCCAGGTGATTAATTAGTACCAGGAAGTGCTGGTTTGTTTTTAATGGGAGGACGCCAGGACGGGCAAGGTAAGACTCAGTAAGATATCGATAAGATATCCATATTGATATGAGACTGGATATTGTCTGGGATTTTGGTAGTCGTAATATTGTGATCTGGTATGAGTGCTGTCATTTCCTGGTTTTAATCACATAAGCCTATTTTATACTTTACATTTCTTCAGAAATAGCCCATCGACTAGACGACTACAAGCTCCCAACACATCACAACTATGTGTTTATTAAAGGATCCCCATTAGAGATGACACACGAATGAGCCTCTAGTCCTGAAACTATGCAGTGTTGTGAGCTTGTACATTGGCTATTTTCACAGTTTTATTAGTCCATATTGCTCAGTCCTACTGTACCTTGTGGTGGAGACGTCTGCTGAGACTAATGTCAACTAGACGCGGGCGGGCCTGTTGGGCACTGGCCTACTCTGGATTTGAACGATGTGAGTTGGGAATGCATTCTCCATCCATTTATGCCAGAGGTTTTCAACCTTTTTCATATCAAGTTCCGTTATTTATTTGGCATGTGAGCCACAGACCACCATATAGATGTAGCCTCTCAGACCCAAGACTTAGAATATTTTTGTTATCTTTGGATAAGATTTTGTCCACAATTCCATGCTATATTGATGTTGATACCATAGGAGAGATAACAGGCCAACGTTGATCAAAATAACAATTCTTCTCCATTCTCTAATTCTGTAGACTTCTTGTAAATTAAGTAATGCAGATGTTTAACTATAATTTAACTCTTAAGACGTGAAATGAAACCAAATGGGTCTGCACGGGTCCATTTGGTTCCATTTTACACTCTCGAAGAGTTAAAGATTTATGAGGGTGCATTTGGTTACCAACTCTCCATCATTTAGCTGGGGACCACCTGGAACCCCCTGATGTCATCTATTTATTCATGCCCATATCGGTTGGATCGGTGGTTCTGGACAACCGGCCACCGCTCTCCCTTGGGCCCTCTCTCTCTCCTATGAGCACATCAAGTTTGAAGTTGATCGGTCAGACAGTTCTCGAGATGGGTCTTTATATTGAAAATGGGTGGATTTGTTTAGTGCAGTGGTTTTCAACCAGGGGTCCGGGGACCACCAGTGGTCCTTGAAGGGGTGTCAGGTGGTCACAGTTTACTGTCAGAACCGTCACATCTTGACCGTATCCGTCTGGACGGGTAACACATCACTGTGACATAACAGGTGACATCACAGTGATTTCAGATCTCCATATACTGTATGGCATAAACAGGTGACATCACAGTGGTGTGGCGGGTTCAGACAGGGATCTCCATGTATGGGCATAAAAGGGATTGTATGTTGTGTCATGTCTGTCTCTAACAGAATCCCGTTTATGCCCATATATGGAGATCCCTGATGTCATCAATATTAAGCCCATATCTAACAGGACTTCATATGGTAATGCCATATGGAGGAAAACAGCCCATATTTGTGTGGCTGGTTCAGACAGGGATCTCCATGTATGGGCATAAAAGGGATTGTATGTATGATGTGAGATGTGATAGACGTCATAGGATTTTCACATCACAAATAACTGAGTAAGCATGTTTGGGGTCTCACAACATATCTCCATCTCCATATACAGTACATGGATCTCCTTATACTGGTCCCCGGAGTCTCCATATACTGTATGGTTAACTGGTCTGATTGCGACCATCAGGTCGCAGTTACTATCAAAACCTCCACCGGCTGTCTGTCAGTCTGTCCTTCACTGTCCCATTTCCCATATTCCCTCCCGATTGGCTACGATTGCCTTCTAAATATTGTGTATGCGACCTGACAGTTGCTTATCTCCTGATTAGGGCGTGTTACTGGTATACATCACTGGCCAGACGGCTAAGACATGGCGCGACCTCGCCCTTTAGGGCCGCTTGTCGCCCTGAGGCATCTTACTAGTATTATGAAACATACATTAATCCACTTTAGCGCTATTTTATAGTACCTACAAGCTCACAACGCGTCGCGATAGCTTGTAGATCTGCTATTTTCAAACATTTTGTACTTTTACTTTTGGTACTTTTAAGTACATTTTGAGACCAATACTTTTGTACTTTTGAAATGTGAAATTACGGACATTGCAGTATTGATACTTTTACTTGAGTAAAGAATGTGAGTAAATTTTTCCACCACTGCCGGCCGGTCACCTAATGCGCTATAGGACACAGAATATTTATTGAGTAATATGTTTAAAAAGAAATTGATTATTAATAACTAGGCAAATTGGCAATCATGCAAATGGTTTGATTCAGTTCAGTTATATTTTCAAAATATTTCATTGTATTTTGCTTATTAGCAATATAAAACTTTTTTATATTCAGAAAGATCTCAGTAATGGTATTGTCTGCCTCTCATTATTGTCAAGGAAGAAAGTACCGTATATCGCTGCCTTGCTTTCATCAAGGCAAAAAAAATGCACCCTAAGACACACCATAAGTTTCACATGTGTGCAGGGGACGGAGGAGGGGAGCCACAGAAATCACTTTTGCGATTATTATGCACCTTTGCGATTTGCTAATTCTGTGGTTCCATATCGCGATTTCGGTTTAAAAACGATTAATAGTGCAGCCTTAACACACACACACACACACACACACACACACACACACACACACACACACACACACACACACACACACACACACACACACACACACACACGCTCATGCTCACACATCACCTGCATTCATACATCAGCAATTACACACAAAGGATTGTCACATCTTAATTCCCCCTCTCTCCTTCCCTCCCGTTAGTTGTCGCTAACTTGATTGACATCCCTATTCTGTGGGGGAACATCAGCCGAAAATAGCTGATCTACAAGCTCACGTGTTCTGACACGCTGTAGATCAAGATATTTTCAGTGAAGAGATTTGGTGTAGAGGGGGAAAAAGACTTAAATGCAGAGACAACTCAGGGCAAGTTTAGATAGCTTAGGTTTTGAGTGTGGGCATTCACAGCACAATAGGTGAAGGCAGTGATGGATCTAACTACCTTTCTCCTGACAGACAGGCAACATTGCCTGAGTAGTTGTCTCACTCTCACCATTGCTGCTTTAACTGCGTAAGAACTATTTTCTGCCAGATAACATTTGACTTTGTGCACTGTATTCACATGAATGCTGGCGGGCCACTTGCCTACTGTATACTCTAGATTGCCCCCAAATCATTGGCCAATACCAGTCATCATCATAGCAATGGCGTTGAGGACAGATGAGCTAATGTGGAATGAGGGATTTTAGGAAGCGCTTTGACTGCTATAAAACAGGGTGTCCGGGGACTTCAGATTAAGGTTGACTTTTGACTAGAAAAAAAAAAGCATGCGATAGATACAGTAATTGATGGAAAGATTATTATATTCCATATGAATAGACAGTTTTCCCCAAAATATTAAAGTACTCGCACACAAGAAGTGAGTCCACACCAGTGTAAGTCCGTTTTCTGTTAATTGTATTGAAAGAATAGTTCAGAGTTCAAATTGTACAGTACAGCAAGTACGTTCACCCATCGTTGCTTCTCTGCCTAACATAATTTCACAATTAAACATAACAATGGATATAAGATGTTTTCGTGTCGTTGGGCCCAGTAGCAAGGCCAGATAGTATGGCTTGGCAATATCATTTTGTTATCCTGTGTCCTGGGCATTATGACCTGCAGTGGACAGATCTCATCGCGTACATTAGTTATTTGTCCCAACACAGGATGGCATTGACATTTAACACTGAAAATGATATCTATACTATGTTAAACATAATAACAGTAACATTTTAATCAATTATCTTAACTCATATGCTGCCATTTAACAATACCTTCGTACTCTTTAACTGCCATTCGTCTCCATAGACTTCCATGTAATTCATAGTGCACGGATCATGCACACCCATGCCTAGATAATGCACCACGTGTGTCCACATTGCTCACAGCTTTCAAACAAAAAAATCCGAATGGAAATCCGTTCAGGCATTCATGAGATAGCAGCCATTATGTTTTACACTGTTGTGAGCTTGGAGGTCTGCTACCTGAGTTGTATGGGGGTTGTATGGGGGTTAAACAAGCAATTTCGCGATCGCTATCATGCCTACTAACGTTTTTGGGGTCCCAAAACATTTTTTGAAAAATTTTTTTTTGGGAAAAATATATATATATTTTTTTCAAAATGGCGGAAATTCTCGTGTTCCTCGGGCGTGGCAGGGAGGGACATCGCGAAATTCTCGGGTTCCTCGGGTTTGGCAGGGTATGAGTTAACAGTAATACATTTTAACACGTGTCCAGCCTTTATTTGCTCTAGGTGAAGGGAGTGATAAATGGACTGAAAGGGTGAGAAACCAGAACAGCCCTGTTGCTCATCTTTATTATCATCTGGCCAAGCTGGACCTGTCAAACTCATTCTGTGCCAATGACGTCTCATGACGTTTTTTTTTGCAAAGGCGTTCAGTGCCAATGACGTCTTTGACGTCTTTTGAGTTTTTTGTATAAAAAACAAAAAAAGAAAAAAAAATCATTTCTTTTTTTTTTAAAGATGTCAAAATGACCTGGGATCAGAGAGATGCTTTTCTCTGTTTGTGTGTTGGCTCCCTCGTTTAGCTGATTGAGAAAATGTGTGTTCATTCTAGTGGATGGACACTTTTTTTCATTCAAACAGCTCTATCTCTGGAACCATTTGTCTGATTGACAAAATTCTTTTTGCCACTGAATCACAACAACTGTGTCTGTTTCTGTGAAAAAAAAAAAAAAAAAAAAAAAAAAAACATTTTTTTTGATTGCGCAATAAAGAAAAACATACAAAACCGTGGCACAGCTACCTTGGAGCCATTTTGGCATTTGGCACAGAATGAGTTAACGTGTTGATCATAATACTGTTGCTAATTGGCAAAAACTAAATGTATACTATGTCGATCGGTAAAAACAACATGGTGCAGATGTCTTCTGTTAGAAACATTGTGAGCCTTAAATGGTGGAATAAAGGGAGTGGCATCATGGTGCAGGGAAATCTCGATATTTCTATGTTTCATTATTTCGACAAAGGGTTAGAGTTAGGTTTTAGGGTTAGGTTTAGGCATAGTTTTACTGAGGTTAGGGTTTGGTTTAGGTTTAGGTATAGTGGTTAACATTCACCAGGTTAGCATTCACCAGCGTCGGCAGGTTAGCATTTCACCAGGTTAACATTCACCCGCGCCGAACAAATGGAACGTCGAACAAATGTTATGTCGCAATATCGACACGCTCCCGCATGGTATAGGCCTATAGGGCATTGCTTTCATCCATTATTATACGCCACACGGAAACGCATGCTTGCACACACAGTAATATATTCTACTCTCATCCTCTTATTATTATCACTTCTACCTATTTCCTCTACTCTCTTCCACTCAGGCTCCCATCTCGGGCCAGGTGCGTGTTGACGACATGTGGTCCTCATTGCTCCCTCAGCATTTCTCAGCTGACGAGAAAATCTGCTGTGCACTTGCACTGAGGAATGGTTGAAAATAGAGACGGTTTCTTTTTTTGAGCGATGCTCCTTGAACAGGATCCATAGCTCCAACATCTGTCTTTGTCCGGTCAAAAACAGAAGGGGGAGGGGATATGTCCTGGGCCTAACATCAGGCCTAGATATGGCCTACATCTTGGCACAAACGGCTCAAAGTTTGTTGTGTAAAATGTCCGGGGCTTAAGTAAACTGAAGCGTGGCCTACATCTGGCCTAGATGTGGCCTACATCTTGGAACAATCAGCTCAAAGTTTGTTGTACACCCAGGGTCCTATATTGGACAAGCTTCGCAGGACGCGCTGTGATTGGCTAGCGGGACACTTGATGAAATTAACTCATAAATAGCAGCGCTCACTTTACACTACTGTAGGTGTGATTTGGTGTGTGCTGGTACCGAATCGGATCATCGGCACACCACTTGGAAACCATTGTTCTGGTGGACGGATCGTCTAGTGCAGTGGTTCTCCACCTGTGGTCCGGGGAGGGGGTTCCAGGTGGTCCCCAGCTAAATAATGGAGAGTTTGAAACCAAATGGACCCTTACAGATCTTTAAAGGGGAACGGCCAGGGGGATGTCTTTCTGCAAGGAAACACCCCAGCACAACAATATAGTGGCTGATAGAGGGAAATGACTGCTAAAATATGTATACACATGTATACCAGTAAGACTCCCTAATCGGAAGATAAGCGACCATAGGCTTAAAGTTACCTAGTTTCCCTTTATCTCTTGAGAGCGTGAAACAAAAAACTGTCCCGGTTCCAACAATGGACAAAGGGCGGAGCGCTTGCTTTCGGTGGAAATGACGGAGGCGCGCCGTCTCAGGTGACCATGAGCCACGTGAGACACCGGCGAGCGAGCGGTAGCGAGCGAGTCGGCGTGTCGAGCGCTGCGACGGTCACATGAGCCTACTCAGCGCCGTTACCGAGTTATGTGCCTTTATGGACAGAATAGTAAATCTTATAAATCTTCGTCCCCCCCGACTTTCGGCACCTCCTTGCTGTCCAACGTTCGTCTGTTTATCTCTCCTATGACCACACGATTCCATGCTGTATTGAACAGCATGGAATCGTATCCAACGACAACAACATATTCTAAGTGTTGGGTCTGTATTTTGATTGTCTTAAGTACCAGCTCGTATGCCTTAACTTAAAGGCCTGTCCATACTGTCTCCGACCACCGAACTTTTCGTCGGAGAGTTCCGACTTTTCGACGTGCAGCTTTCCGAACTCTAATTCAGGGTAATGCTTTTCAGAAGATGATACAGACGTCATTTTTTAGTTGAACCGGACCTTTCCGACAAAAGGTTCGGAGAGCTGGTACTTAATACTATCAAAATAGAGCCCTGAGAGTCTAAGCCCCATTTCCACGGTAGGTCCGACCCAGAACTAGAACCAGAACTTTCCAGAACCAAGAACTTTCAAGAATCTGTGAAGTTCCTGGACCAAGTTCTGCTTACGTTTCCATATAACCAGAACTAACTGGGAAGGTCCCAAAAAAGAGCAGCAGTGCTGCTGGCCCCGCCCATAGGTTCCCAGAACTAAAGTTTAGTTCTACCTTAGGAGCAGGATCTAAAAAAAGGTTCCAGGAACCTCCTCTGGAACCAGGCCGTTCGCAATGGAAACAAAACCAGAACCAAAAAAATAGGTTCAGGTTCCTGAAAGTTCTGGTTCCACCTTCCACCTTGCAGTGGAAATCTCATCAAATGATGGACCGTGGCTCAAATACCGAATAAATAATGGACCTTGATATGAAAATGGTTGAAAACCGCTGCTCTAGTGCATGGATTGTCTGTTCTCAGTTAGACTAATATGAACCTTGAAAAGGAACAAGTCTGGGTATTATGCCTCTATAAGAGTAATGTGTACATACTGTAGGGTAGGCAAACATCTGCAAACGTGATTGACATAACGTGAGGTCGATTTCTTTTATTTACCTGCTCCGATATTCCACGGAAAATACTGTATCAGTGTGCAAAGACCTTTATTCCCTGATTGTGTAAAATGAATCTGGACCATGTCTCCTGGGACTGTTGCACGTTGTGCTGTATACATGCACAACTACTTTGAAGTTTACACACAAACGTTAAAGGAGTAGTTCACCCCCAAAATGCATTTCTATGACAAAAATGTTATTATAGTAAATTTACCCCCATTGATTCCGGTTGTGGACCGAATGAATGGCAGTGGATGGGGAAATCGTCAGGGTACTTTATTTTCTTTTCCTTTTAATTATTGTCTTAGGAATATGACAAAAAACTAAAAATATTATTCAACTCAAGTCTCATAGAAAAAAAGTCATTGTGGGGGTGAATTACTCCTTTAATGTACAGTTGCATGCACTCTTCGCGCAGCAATGTCAAGTTGCATTATGTAAAACAGTAAAATGTATTTTTAATTCTATTTTAATCCAATAATCGTCCTATATACTGTATGGAAAGTTTGCCATCTGCATGTCATGTAGAATGTACTATCTCCGACTGGGATTTTGAAGAGCAGGCACCTCGTACACAGTAAAAGTGTTATACCAGTAAGACTCCCTAATTGGGAGATAAGCGACCGTTGGTCGCTTATCTCCACAAATATCACAGCCTCCACCTCTCACGTCATACGGGCAGCCATAGTTACACCTGGAATGTTGAATCTCCATATATGGAGATAACCTACCCATCACACAAAGTCTGACCTCACCAGCCCATACCTGGGCATGGACGACTTATATCTCCATATACGGAGATGGCCATATATGGAGATACGATGACATCACAGAGTCCACAGCTGATGATGTGGCGTGATGTCATACAATACACAAACAAGCCCTATATAAAGGGGCAATTCTCACCAGGGAAGAGAGCATTCCCCACTAGCTGAGTATCTTAAGATGGTTGGATGTGATGATAAGCCACAAATAGGCCAAAAGTTTGTTTTACCAATTATCAAGACATACGGGCAGTTGACAGTTTGCCATTGTTACTCATTGAAGTTGAATCTCCATCTGAATCCCTTTTATGCCCATATATGGAGATCCCTGCTCTGAGTATCTGACATCACTAATCCATGTACATGGAGAATTCTTTCTTTGGTCAAAATCCACCCACAACTATAGAAATACAGTAGCTACCTAATCGGGAGATAAGGCATACACAAACTTTAGAAGGCAATCGTAGCCAATCATGAGGGAATATGGGAAATGGGACAGATCCGCTTTGTGTGATTTTAGGCCAAAATGTGTAGGAGCAGCTAAAATCGGCCTGATGGTGGCGCTAGAAGAGGGCCATGTGAGAAATGAGGGGTGGAGGTTGTGGTTTGGCAGCCAAGGTGTGTGTGTGTGTGTGTGTGTGTGTGTGTGTGTGTGTGTGTGTGTGTGTGTGTGTGTGTGTGTGTGTGTGTGTGTGTGTGTGTGTGTGTGTGTGTGTGTGTGTGTGTGTGTGTGTGTGTGCAAAGTTTGGCATGGATAGGGGCAACGGTGGTGGAGATACCATAGAGATGGCGTGTTAAAAAGGATCACGTCAACGATTTTCCTATAATTGGTCCGCACTATGCTCTTTATAAGATTGGACCATTTCTGTATACTTTCGTCTTAGAAGGAGGGGGAGAGAGAGAGCTATCACAAGATCTCATGATGTGTTTCATGAACCTTTAGAGGTAGAGCATCATGACGCTGTTGTGTGATTCCACTCAAAATTAACAAAATAGGTTGCATCAAATTGAGGGAGATGCATGTATTAACTTAAAGTGATTTATGGGAGAATTTCCTCTCAGACATCCTCCCCACCACCACCACGCACGCACGCACGCACGCACGCACGCACGCACGCACGCACGCACGCACGCACGCACGCACACACGCACACACACACACGTCACACACACATGGCAGAGACTGAGAGAGTCAAAAAGCAGCACCTGGCCTGAAAGCAGGACTCCCAGCTTTAGCCTGCATGCTGCCAGGTCTAAAAGAGGATTTGACCATGTTGGATTTAACCAGAGTCATTTAAGATAATGATTACCTGTGGTGTACACAGTAGCGGTTTTCCCACCGTGCGTGTGTGTGTCCGTGCGCGCGTGTGTGTGTGCGGCCAAAGGGAGACGACTGAGTCTGAGAATATACAGCAATCATTATCTCGCACATTATGCTCCCTTCTTACAGAAAACATATGGCCCATATGACTGACATGCAGCGTTCTGCATATAAGCTGTAACCACTCACAGTCGGCACTGTACTTTAAAGAGCACCGTGCAAGGACATAGTGACTTTCCCTGTGATTACCACAGGGCTTAGCCCAGGCTGCAAGCCTCTTACTCCCTCTGCAGCTGGATCAAGCAGTGAAAGTTATCCACAAAATCCCCTCTACACGGCCAGAGATCACACTCTGGAACTCCACTGATGAATGGAGGGGGCTGAACACCTGGATGTGTGGACGACTGGATGGGTTCACTTTTAGTCAGGGGATATCTTAAAAAGTCCTTGAATAAATTCCTTACCAAAGAATGTCTTCTTTTGTGCAAAACAAATGCTTGCAATGGATAAAGAATCACGAAGAACCCCTAGTTTGACCCCTCACATGCTACTTAAAGCATATTTATTTTGATGTGTTTTTTTCCCTGTACATGTTAAGTTAATTGGACCCCAACTTTCAGCAGCTGGCAAGGATTCTCCTAGGGAAACAAAATGTCAGTCTTTATGAGATGCTAGACACCTTTACAAACACATTGGTGAAGACATTTCTTGGTAAGGATTCAGGAATTTATTCAAGCTTTGAACCTTTTTTTTTTTAAGATATCCCCTGACTATTTACACATCATTAGACCTCTGTCTCTGTAGTCTGTATGTATCCTAAAAGAAAAGAAGTTAGAATAGTGAGCTAACGACTGGAAAGTCATTGGATCAGAAGAATGAACATATCACCAGGAAAGTTAGGCAGCTACTCTTTCTAGTTTCTTCTCACTGAGTGACCAATATGGATGGGACAATATGAAAATTTCATATCACCATTATTGGGACAAAAGAAATCACGATTTACGATATTATCCGAAATCATCAAAATCCATTATCCTTGGGCGGAACATTTGTGACGAGTTGTGAGCTTGCAGATCGTCTATTTTTTGGCAAAGACATTTGTTAGAGAGTGGAAAAAAAAGACGTCAAGTATGTATATTATATGTAAGTACGTTTTACCAATTACAGAGGGTTTAAATGGTACCGGATATCCACGATACGATTATCGTGAGTGTCTTTTGTCACGATAAACGATAATATCGCTTATCGTCACATCCCTAGTGACCAACTGAATTACCATTGGACAACTGTCCAAGGTGTTCATTTACGTCTGTGTGTGTGTGTGGGGAAAAAGACACAAACACACACAATAGTGTTTCACCTGTGTGTGGTACCCCCTCTCTCTTCACATTGGTGATTCAATGTTTGGGGGGGACGCTCTTTTAATGATGTCACTCACACATTGCTTAACACCTACTCTAAAGGTCACATTGTTTTTGCTGACTATTTGCTCAAGGAAGTCGATCTTGGCTATGGTGAGACCTTCGACGTTGAGCTGGAGAGTGGTCGTTGGACGTTGTTCTTATGTCAAAACACTTGGTATGACTAAAGCGTTTGTAAACATTGTGGAGGTGTCTGTGAACTTAATGGTTGTTTTACATCGATGCGTGTCCGTGCTCCTGCTGGAAAAGATTCAGGACGGTGTCGGCGTGTCGACGCACATGACACGACCAATGCAACACTGCCTTCTCTCCCATTGAACGCTTGAACGCTAATATCTCTGGAGGTCTTGTTCGGTTAAACAAGGGGTGAGAAAGAATCATGACTTGTCACTCATCTTATCTAGATTGGAAATGGAGTGTGAGAGAATGAATCAACTTTGCTACTATCCTGAATGAGTGTGGATATCAGAATTGGCTTCATAATCATCATATTATATACTGTAAGGGGAATGGAAAGGGAATTGGCAGGGATTTTCTGTTCCTTTACCGTTACCTTTACTGCTTCACTTAGGACTACCGTGAGTGTCTGGCACTAGGACGCATACACTAGGCAAGCTGAGGATTGAACCAGCAACCTTTAAGGCTATGTACACACAAAGACGAGTCGTTTTCAAAAAGTTTACGGAAATGTGTGTGTGTCCTGTTGTGTACACACTAGAGGTTCGCGGCCCTTCGGGCCGCTCACATCTAGAGTCCACGCCCGCTTTTTTTGTTTTGTTTTTTATTTAAAAAAAAAAGTAAAAAAAAAAACTTTTTTTGTTTGAAAAAAAAAATGTTTTTTTTGAATAAAAAAAAGTTTTGGCCTAATTGTGTTATTATTGTTACTGTAATAGGCCTGCCAATGTTTTATTTTCATTATTTCAATGTTTTCATTTTAGCAACACACACACACACACACACACACACACACACACACACACACACACACACACACACACACACACACACACACACACACACACACACACACACACAGACACACACAGACAGACAGACAGTATCTTGCTGTGAACTCTAGAGGTGAGTGGCCCGAAGGGCCGCAAACTTCTTGTAAGATACAGGCTCTCGGCTAGCATTGAGTCTCTCTCTCTCTCTCTCTCTCTCTCTCTCTCTCTCTCTCTCTCTCTCTCTCTCTCCCCCTGTGCAGCGGCCCCCCCCCTTCCCTCTTGTAACCTGAGACTCTCTCTCTCTCTCTCTCTCTCTCTCTTGCTCTCTAGCGAATGAGCGGACGGCATAGGGTTAGGGGCGGTATTCCTTACGCCCTAGACGACTACCTATGAATTGAAGTGGATGTAAAGGGGGCGTGGAAGTGGGATGCGGCAATAAGCCCATTGTAAATATAAGATGAAACTGTAAAATATATGCCAGGCCTTTGAGTGGTGCTGTAAAGCTGCCACAAAGCACTAAAAAGAGAGAAGAAGAGAGCGATGTTGTTGTTTTCTTTTTGCCTTTTTTATCAAGTCTGACTGTGGTAGTGTGGGAGGGAGGAGTACACTTTGCTGTAAAAGCCCTAACGCGCTCGGTAGCCCGAAAGGCGCGGGTTAAGGGAGAGGTTGTGCTGCAATGTCCTCGTTTTATGAAATATTGTGTATTTGGTTGTACAAACGGAGACGCGAGAGCGGCGTCTTCAGATTTATTCACTCTGGGACCCGGTTTCAAAAATGTGCATATTCAAGCACTGTGTGGACGGACGGCACCTAAGATTCATAGACTGCCTGTCCACCCACTCAGCTGTGGCTGCCTGTTAATAATCTTGATAATCAAGCACGTGGCACACACACACGCACGCACGCGCGCGCGCACGATTGAACCAACGGTGGGGGTAATTGTGTTTACCTTGGCTGAGAGAGAGCAGGCTGGTAGCACGTGGATTTGACAGCACACCACTTTGCTCTGGGCTCTCCTGCTGCTCTCCATTCAAAACATTTGCTTAGCGCGAGGCCGTGCAGAATGCTGGGTGCAAAGGCCTCTCGCCGCGGTGCGGCGGTTCTCAGTTGGGTTCTAGAATGTTCCCTCCAAAGAGCGCGAGGATGTGGTGAGCCGTGTGGAGCGGCAGTGTGAGAGCTGTCGTAGCCTGTCGAGAACACGCAGAGAGGTTATCTGACCTTCCATTGTGGGTATACAGGTCTATCCCAATTTATTTTTATCTTGTGTAAAAAAGCATTGCAGATGCCATAGCACCCCAAATCATAACTGACTACGGAAAGGTCCTACTGGACTTCAAGCAACTGTGACTTCAGAAGGTTGACATTTCTCTATTATAAATCCTTGTTTTGAGTGTTCTCGTGTAATATTGTAATATTTTGAAATATGGACTTTTGGTATTCATGCCTGTATGCCATAAAAAAACATTTTTTTTTTTTACCAAAAAAGGTTTAGAATAATTCAATGAATGTGTAATGTATCTAGAATATATGAAAGTTTCAAAAGATATATGAAAGTTTCAAGAAAGTTTACCTACACAATATTCTAATTTTTGGGGATAGACCTGTATGGGCGTTATGCAGTGTTGATTACATTTTAGTCATAGTCTTTTGAATAAAATTCCATTAAGTTTTAGTTATTTTTGGCTCTGATATTTTTGTCATATGAAATGTTTTTGTGTTAGGGTTAGTCTAGTTTTAGTTGACTAAATATAAAACAATTTTAGTCGACTAAATCTACAGTTGATTTAATCGACTAAAATGTTTTGGCAGGCCTTGGTGGCGTTGTAACGCCGGATTTTACACTTGGTTGCATGCTGAAAATAGCTGATCTACAAGCTCACTTGTGATCTGCTATTTTCAGAGAGCAACACCCGAGCGCAACCAAAAATGAATTGACTTGTATTTTACCGTAGTTCTACTGGATCTCCTCTCCACTCTAGTCCCTCTTTTATTTGTTGACAAAATTGACGATATATTTAGTCTTAGTTTTATTCATCATAGCTTAGTTTTTGTTTAGTTTTTATTTCGTTTTCGTCAGTGAAAAAAGGTAGTCGACAAACATTTTTCATCATAGTTTTCACTAGTAGTTTCACACAGCACCAGTAAGACTCCCTAATCGGGAGATAAGCGACCGCCAGGTCGCACTAGGGTCATGGGATCATTTAGTTCAAAATAATCATATTTTGAACCACACACACACACACACACACACACACAAACCCTGACAAGCATTTGGAATTGTAAGAGTTGAGGCATTATGTTTAGTTTGACTCGGTTCCACAGATGAATATTGGAAAAATAGCTGATATACAAGCTTGTAGACCAGGTATTTTCAAAATGTTTGCCCTCTTAGATTATTTGACAATTTAGTCAATGTTTATAGTATAGTGTCTTGATTACTTTGATGCAGTAATGGTCTTGTAGGTTGCTGTAGGTACTAAAAAGTTCTTAAAGATAGGGTAAGTGATTTCATTTAATTCAAATAATAATAACTAAATGTGCTGATAGTACTAGTTACTATAGAGTGTTTGGTCCATATTTGGACTTCAGCCTTATCTCCTGTGAGGATGAAAAAGCTGTTTAAAAAACTGTTGGGTGACAAGTTTTCCTCCAATCGTGGTCGAGTGGGGCCGGGCCTGACACGCACCAAGGCCTGGCCCCACTTGATCATGATTGGAGGAAGGCCTCCGCCTGTCACCTACATGAAAACTTAAACTTAAACTTAAGTGAAATCACTTACACTACCTTTAAAAGTCCTTAAATTGTCGCTTCACTGTCATCTTTCACTTCCCTCCCCGATTGGGGCCAATTGTGTTAGTATAGACACTTGACAAAGCTGGATGCGCGAGCCTTAGATATTTCCATATTTCAAACTCCTATCGGCTGTCACTTTGTCAAGAGGTCAGTAGTTCAGTTTTAGAGTAGGGGAAGGGGTTCTCCTTTCTGGTCCCAGAGGGAGTTGAAATTGCTAGAACATGTAAACAATGTCGTCCCTATGTGAAATCACTGTATTATCTACTACCAGTGGGAACAACTGGATGTATTTGCTGAAATTAACTTGGTTATTGTTATAGTGGTTGCATTGCCTGTTGTTGGTCTTGCTGTGAGGCTATAGTTGTCCTCTGTTGATAGTATCGGTTCGTTAGCCATACTGGAAAAGCCAGGGAATTAGAGACTAAAATAGCTAAATAGGAATAATCTCGACTTCTTGGCAGGACTTTTTTCTTTGTAGTGAGTGAATGAATGAATGGGAATGAATCAATGACCAGTGAGTGAAGGCCATTGATACTGTTTCATTCCTGTATCAAATGTGATGTCCTCCACATTGCTCATCAATAACTCATAGTGTCTTTAGAAAGCGTATTCAGCATAATAGAGCCAGCTGAACACAACACCTCTTAATTGTCTACTAATAGCTCTGTGTGCGGCTCTGTGTCTGCCTGTGTGTGTAATCTCTGGAGCAGTCAGCGCCAAACTGTGTTTTTGCACGCCGCCAGACAGTAGATGAAGGAAGACATAACATTCCCTGGGTGTTTTTCCAATCAATCCACAAAATATATATATATATATTTTTTTTTTGCATTACCCCCGCCCATCTGTCACATTCTGCCTATTACCAGGTACCTTGTCCTTACTGCAAAGCAAAGGAGGATGGATAGCATTGGATACTTTAGAATATACTACTGTGCAAAAGTGATATTACACATCGCAGAGCACCCCTTTCTAGTGTTGGAATAATCTTACTCTTCTGAAAGGCTTGCCTCTAGACCAGTGGTTTTCAACCCTTTTCATATCAAGGTCCATTATTTATTGGGCATTTGAGTCACAGACCACCATTTAATGAGATTTAGCCTCTCAGACCCACAACTATATACTGTAGAATATAACTATAGAATAGTTTATGCTCTCAAGAGTTAAAGATCTATAAGGGTCCATTTGGTTACCAACTCTCCATCATTTAGCTGGGGACCACCCGGAACCCCCTCAAGGACCACTGGTGGTCCCTGGACCACTGGTTGAAAACCAATGCTCTGTACAACCAGAAGCTATCTCCAAGGGTTAACTATTGTTAATATTTCAGCAGGCAAATATTTGCTGTAATAAATGCAAACATTAGTATTATCACCTGAATGCTTTGCTTTCTGTTAATCATTTGAATAAGGTCTAAGTATAAGTATATTATAATATGGTGCCCTCCTGGACTGGTTAAAAGCATTATCTGATCGATATTGACACAACAGTAAATGGTGCATTTATATAGCGCCTTTATCCAAGGCGCTTTACATAGATTGTGCATTACATTCACCCATTCACACACACATTCATACACTGATGGAAGGAGGAAACCATGCAAGGCACCAACTAGGCCAGTCAATCTAAGCAAAAAAAGGGCCTGACCCAAAAGAAATCGCAAGGTTTTTGATGATCCTTAGAGTCATCCAAAAAACATGTTAAAAGTTTTCCATTTTATTCTTAGTGGTTCAAGGTGAATTCAGGGGGTTCAAGTTTGGGTCCCTTCACTTTACCATACAGGAAAAAAAGACCCCCCCAAAAAATCTTCTTTAAGTAGCATGTGAGGGGTCTAACTAGGGGTTTTTCATGATCCTGAATCCATTCCAAGCATTTGTTTTGCACTAAAAACCTTCCTCGGGCTAAAAACTGACCCCCAAAACTATGGTTTAGTGATGAGTCATCACTTTTCTGGGGTCAGCTCAGTTTTGTTGTGTCCCTTTTTAACCCGAGGAATGTTTTTCGTGCAAAACAAATGCTTTCAGCAAATAGTGAAACCTTTTTTCTCTTAGTCGACACACCGTCTATGGAGGTAACCCTGCAAGGCATCGGTCGGCTCATCAGGAGCACTAGGTTTTCAGTGTTTTGCTCAAGGACACTTTGACACAAAGCCAGGGGGTCGTACCGAGAACCTTGACCTTCTGTCAAACGCACACAATGTTGTTTCACAAACTGGTTTGCTAGTTCTGCAAACGATTGAACAAGTTTTCAAGTGAGCCATCAAGGTCTTGGACATTAACACATGGGCTGCTAAGGTTTATAACATTTATAGCTGTTGCTGCTGCCACCATTGACTTACGCTTTGTTTTGACGTGCCTCGCAAGCTTCGTGCGTGTCCAGAGAAGATTGAGGAGGATAATCCATTTGTTTACAAACACTCGCGAAACTAAAATCCAAAAATCGCGGTAAAATCGCGGTAAAGTGTCGCCGTGAAAACAATCAGCTCTCTGCTTCCATGGGGCAGTTTTCATGTCATTCTGAGATAAAGCCGTTCTTATGTTTCAAAGTAGAATGTAAAGCATGATAAGTCCTTCCGTGATGTCTTCCCCAGAGGGGCTGCCTGCATTGAGTGGGTGACGTAATGCACTAGGGTCATTCAAAGGGCAGCTCCAGTCTCAAAAAGTTAACTGTTTGTTGCCACGTCTGTGAACTATATAACTTCCTGTGGCAGGGGGACACCTAGTGGCCATAACTCGTCCCTGAACGAGTTTGGCTCCCCAGGTGTTAAGAAACCAAACTCATACTGTCATTGTAGCATTTTGGATCATTTTAAGGCTTTTAAGACTTTTAGTCTGCTTTGTCTATAAGGCCCGGTCTATATGTTGAACCGGTTCAGTTATTTTTTCCCGCCTAATATTGAACCAGTTCAAAGTGTTTCCACTGAAAATGAATTGGTTCAGAACCCTAAAAGTTGGTTCGGAATTGGATCCAAAATATGGCCGCCTGTTCGGTGAAAGCATGAATCTAGAACGGAACCAGTTGTAGAAGCAAAGTTATTTTGGTCATCCTTACCCATAGAAGGAAGTGGACTGCTAATCATATATAATTTATATTCTTTTATAATGACACATTATTTTACCTGGATTATGCCTCCTGATAGTTCTACTGTACATAAATGTTAACAAGAAATGATAATCCGTTTTGTGTGTGAGAAGCACGAGCTGTGAAAAAACAAACAAAAAAGGAATCATGTGTAGCGGGCGGCGCTACTGCTAGGATAAAAATAAGGATTGGTCTGACGTCACTATTAAGATACCTGTACCAAGGATGCACCAAAGACGTCACTGTTATATGATGATTACAGACAATGTTACATTGTGATGTTTCCAAGACCAACACCCCCCAATGCTTTGGTTGTGTATCGTTGTTCTGTTATTATTACAACTCAAGACACCAACAGGAACATACACTGTACAGTAGTTAAACTTTATTATTCACTCTAAACTCTGACAAGTGAGTCTTCTTCTGCGACATGACATTCGCTATCTCCCAAAGCGCTGCGCTCCCTTGAGGCACATGAATACCATTACAGTTGAATGAAGTGTACTTGGGCACGGAAGAATCTTGGCTAATGTGAATGCTGGCCAGCAGGGACCAGGCAAAGAAGATTTCACCCTTTGTCAAGTCCCGCCCGTTGTCCCGCCCCTCTTCACACCCATTGGTTTCTGTGTCTTGGTGGGACATTCGGTGGGACACTCCATCCACTACCATTTTAATTCAGTTGCTTGGTATTGTTATTCTGTGTCTTCCATTCTAATTTCAAACTTGGTTTCAGTAAAATGGAGCTGCTCAGTGGCAGTATAGTGACTCAGCATGTTATTATGTTTTAGCAAATTCAACATAAAAAAGGCGGAACCAGGGTGGGACAAGGCAGATAGAGCCTGCTGGTTGGTCAGTCAGGGACCAACCAGAAGGCTAACAAAGGGTCAATTGTTAACGTCTGCCAGTTATCTCTGCTATGTTATCAACATCAATACAGCATGGACTTGTGGACAAAATCTTCTTTGGTTTTGATCTGAGAGGCTCACATGCCGAATAAATAATGGACCTTAATGTGAAAAAGGTTTTTATCTTGTGCTTTTTAACTACTCCTACATTTCCACTAAAGAAAAGCATCTCTCTTCTGTTTCTTCAGGCGATGGCAAAACGAAGGAAAGCAGCCCTTTTATCAACAACACCGACAATGACACAGGGAACAACTACGATGGCAAGAACATGGCCCTCTTCGAGGTAATGCTCTTCAACCATTTACGTGTTGTTGTTATTGTTATTATTTATTACTACAGCCTATGTAGTGCAGTTACTTTCCTTTGATGTGCAAGCGTGTCAGAACATGCACTTAGTTTTGTTTTGACAAGATATCAATGATGGCATTAAAGAGAAACCTATCTTAGCGGGTGTAGCGAGGTGGTGCTTTTGTCATGACATCAGGGTTTCCTGCAGCACTTTACAGGCCAGGCGCCCCGCCCGGCCAGAAAACCCCCCCGCCCCCCCAAGGGTCTAAAAAAAAAAAAAAAAATTTTTTTTTTTTTTTTTTTTTTTTTTTTTTTTAAATTTTTTTTCAAAAAAACTTTTTGGACCTCCAACAATGTACTAGGCATGATCGCGATCGCGAAATTGCATGTTTAACCCCCATACCAACCCTATCTTTCAAACATGGCAGCCATGTTTGTTTACATTTGAAGAAAACATAAGGGCTGGTATCTCCTGAATGCCTGAACGGATTTCCAAGCGGATTTTTTTGTTTGAAAGCTGTGAAAAGAGTGTACATGCATAGTGCATCATCTGTGCACGAATTGTGGGCACATTCATGTGTTTGTATAGGGCAAAAATAAGAATTAATATTAAAAATGAAGTGAATTAATTACTCGAATTAATTAATTAATTATCAAAAATTTTCGGCGCACGCGCTTTGCGCGTGCGCCATGACATCCCCCCTGGTCAAGACTTTTTCCTGCAGGAAACCCTGGACATCAATATCTCATTTTCTCAAGCTTCCAAGCATCTCTGAAGGATTTATTTTTGGTGTGATGACTGATCACCAGCTATAATAGACTAGAAGAATAGGAGTGTTGCCATTATGGGCTTGAAGTAATAAATGAATTAAATCAGTGGTTCAGGTGAAGTCAACAATGTGTTAACATTAGGCATGATGTGAAAAAACACATATCAAATATTAATTTGTATAATCTTATACAGACATCTCAGAATGCCATTTGAAGGTAGATCATTCACATTTTGTACTTGTACTTGTAATAAATGCAAACATTAGTATTATCACCTGAATGCTTTGCTTTCTGTTAATCATTTGAATAAGGTCTAAGTATATTTATATAAAAGCAAGTGTAAAAGAATGCATATATTTCATCAACTTGTGTGTGTGACCTCTGTGTGCCCTATCTTTTTTATGGTGCAATGGTGATGCCTCTCAAATGTCAGCACGCACCATTGTGAGCCAACGATGGCCAGTCTTTTTATAACACAGTATCGATTTGATCAAAGAATATATTTGCCCAAAAGTTGTTTTCCCTTAAATACATTCAAATGAACTGTTTCCTGGTACTTGTCCGTGCCATTTGGCTGTCCTTGGTCCCTCCGCGGTCACTGGCGTCTAGCATAGCATCCAAGAATAAAGTAACTTCGGCACTCACTGTGGTTCTATTCGTGCCAGTCGGCGTAGAGTCGATCCAGCCATGCTATTCTGACATCCTTTGATTCGTGAATATCCAGTGAATTAAGATTTTTGTGGAATCCAACGTTGGGAGTGGAGTTTGTTTTTCATTCCCTCCATTTGGCTAATTTACCGTCCGGTGGCCAAGCATAGAGATAATTATATCCTTTTTTTAAATGATACTTGATTTAACCCATTTTTAGACCTGTACACAGATCTGTGTCACTTTAGATTTGAACCACTTTAACATAATTTTATGCTTTAACTATTAAAAAAATAGCAGATATACAAGCCTGCAGCCCGGCACCAAGTGCCGCGCTGTGAGCTTGTACATCTGCTATTTTTGAATATGAATAGTCTTTGAATATTTTTGACCCGATTCTATAAATGTCTTCTAAATCCTTTTTCTAAATCAGTGGTTCTCAAACCTTTTCATGTCAAGGACCCCCAAAATTACATATATTTGGCCACGGACCCCCATCTCAAAATATGTTGTTCTAGAGACCATGCAGAAGCAAATATTTGATGTACAAATGTTCGCTTTTAAAAAGATACAGTATATCCACCTCTTTCCGCGGGAATTTACTGGAGATTTTTTTGCACCACACTTCCGGTTAACAGCAGACATACAAGCTCACGTCGCGTCGCAGATGCAACCGCTGTGAGCTTGTAGATCACACTCGGCTGCGGCGCCGGAAGCTCCGTCCAACTTCTGCGCAATGCATTATGGGATGTTGGAAAGTTGTGGATACAAAGACGAAGCACTCGGTACCGCGCTGTGAGCTTGTATATTTGCTATTTTTCAATAGATAAAGCATTAAATAAGTCTAGGCCTAAATGGCTTAATAAAAGTGGTAACCCTTTCTGAACGGCTTTCACGCTGCTGAAACATATTTATTTTCAACTTCGCAGGAGGAGATGGACAGCAACCCTATGGTTTCATCTCTCCTCAATAAACTGGCAAACTACACCAATCTAACCCAGGGCGCCCAGGAACACGAAGAGGCTGACGAAGATGAGGGGCACAAAAAGAAAGCGGTCAAGGTACAGTAAAAGTTGTTTAAAATGTTTTATAAAATGAACACACTGTATAAAAGTTTTCACTTCTTTTCTGAACCTTTTTCGAAGGTAGGGTAAGTGATATTATCTGGTTAAGATAACGTTTTTTGTTTTAATGGTAAAGCTCTACAGTATATTGTGATCATTGCTATAGACTAGAACAGTGGTTCTCAACCTGTGGCCAAATTATTTTGGGGGGTCCCCAGATGATTAACTTAATGTGCAACATTGTTTTCTCACTCAACAGTAAACGAAACTGCATAAAGTTTAAGTGTATAGAGGGTATCTGCACATTTCTAACGTGACAATTTAAGGACTTTCTAAAACGACAAATTGTCAAATATTAGAGGCAGAAATTGTGAAAATAGCCGATCTACGCAAGGTGTTGTGAGCATGTAGATCTGCTTTTTTCACCATAGAACCGTGTTCTTTTCTATTTTCGACACAATAAGCCGGCAATTTCGTACTATTTACACCAGCACCCATAAGTCACATCTGCCCATGAAAGATTGCGGTGCATCTTGGGAATGGCCTTATTGTTTCTAAAAAGACATATTTAGCCACTTGCATGCATGCCCCCAAACTGGGGGCATGCATGCAAATCAAAAATCACTAAAACGAAGAAGTAAATGAAAACATTTTAACACTCATATTTTCTTTTCTCTGATGACTATCTAAAATATGAACCCTTGTAAAAAAAACAAAGTTGTTGTTGTAAAGCCAGTTTATGCCTTTTGTGTAGATTTTAGGGAACCAGTTAAACACAGCACATTTACCTTTTACCCATGGGACCTTTAAACCTGAACATGACATTACATAACAGGATCACTGACCATGGGAACTCTGTTTGTTTGATCAATCCTTGTGAGGGTATGCAAATATGATCCATTGAGTTTTTCCCCTTCTTTCGACCGCTGCCTCCTTTGCTCATACACTTTCCATGCTTGTGGGACACCACCACCACCACCACCCTTTGTGCATGTGGGATACGTTGACAAACAGTTAAAGGATCGGAGACCACAGCAACCACTAGAATATTAAAATCACACATTCTGTGGATGTTCCTGCTGGTTGTCAACCATTTCGGTGGGAGTCTGTATATAACCACAGTCATTCATCCAGCCATTATGCTCTGGAATTGTTACTTCAATTAAATAACCCTTTCATTACATTACCTCCAGCAAGCACTTTTTTTGTGAGCAGAATTAAGTGACTGAATCAAATAAAGTCTAGTACATTTGGTGGAACCGAGATCAAAATGCCCCATGACTGGATTATGAAACAAGAAAATCCTTCATCTCAGTGAAGGGACATAGTGTAGGGGTGCAGGGGTCTTCAACAGGGGGTCCGGGACCCCTAGGGGGTCCTCAGAGTTACTACAGGGGGTCCTCCAAATGTTTGTGTGATAGAAACATTTTTATTTGAAGCATTTGAACCCTATCGTCCGTATTCTGAGAACTTTGGCCAAAAATAGCAGATCTACAAGCTCACAGCTGCAAGGCATTGTGAGCTTGTAGATCGTCTATTTTCGGCAAAGAGGTTTGGTGTAGAGGGGAAAAAAGAGCACACTAAGTACAGAGTGAAAGGTAAAGTTTATTAAGTATTGACGGTTCAAGTGGTTACATATCTGATAACACAAATTGACACGAATCCAAAATACACTGATGATTGTGCTGTCAAACGATGAAACTATATGGAATCTGGGGGTCCCTGCTTCATCTCTCTCTCAGCTAAGGGGTCCTGGGCCTGAAAACGTTGAAGACCCCTGACATAGTGTATAGTAACCTATACAGTATCCTGTAAAGGTTAAAAGCATCCTAGATGATGAGCAAATGTTATTAAAGATTGTAAAGACCTATTGATGGAATCCGGTGGGCACCAGGAGAGCCTATTACTACCATTACAGCACAAGGATTGGGTCTATAACCCTGTTGTGTCATTTTAACGGGTCAACAACACAAGCATTTTGTACTGTGTGTGCTTTGTCTGTCCCTCTCATGGGAGCTCCTCAACTCAAGTTTTCATTCGAGACACCATCTCTTTCTTCTGAATAAAGTTAAAGAAAAATTAAAATATACCCACAGTGCTGGCAAGCGACACACGGATGCCTCTGCGACCACACAACCCTGGTTCAATGCCAGTTACTTTCCCTGTCCCATTCCTCGCACAAAGAAATGCCATCGGCTTGGAGAAACATCTTTGTCAAAAAACTCAAACGGATAGAGCCGACACCATTGTCAACTGCTCTTTGGCTGTGGAACAAGTCCTGTGCGTTTTGCATTGGGAATGGCGAATAAGGTAGCTATTTATCGAGCTTAAAAGACAGCCGTTGTGGAATCTAAGCAGACGATTTTCTATTAAGATGTTCGTGTTTATTTTTCATAAATGTTGAATTTATAGTAGTCCTTTAACCTTTTTAACCGTTAACCGTTTTTGGATTACTGTTGCAGAACTGTAGTTTAGCAGAAGGAATTTATGTTTGGCAGGCTCTGGTTTAATGTTGTAGGATCTAGGATGGTATAGGTTGGTACTGTATATTGCACCTTTTGATCATGGCATTGTTCATTTTGGATACATTCCTTTGTTTCTCAGTGCTCTTCTATGGTTTAGTCTTATCTTCTATGGTTCTCAACAGTAGTTGAAAGTAGTACATATAATATATGTACTACTTTCAACTACTATTGTACATATTATGTACAATAGGGTATTTTTACTTAATCTCTATACCAGGGGTCTTCAACATTTTCAGGCCAAGGACCCCCTAGCTGAGAGAGATGAAGCAGGGACCCGCCTCTACATATTGTATAAATGTGTGATGCAGATTTTCATCGATTTTATAGGTAGATTCATAGACTTGTTTGACAGCACTGTCATCAGTGTATGTTGGATTCATGTTAATGTGTATTTTCAGACATTTAACCACTTAACTCGTCAATATTTTGTAAACTTGACCTTTCACTATGTACTTGGTCTGCTCTTTTTTTTTTTTACCTCTACACCAAACCTATTTGCCGGAAATAGCCGATCTGCAAGCTCTCAACGCCTTGCAGCTTGTAGATATGCTATTTTTGGCTAAAGTTCTCCTGAGAATAGGGATGCGAGGGTTCAAGTTGTTCATTTCAAATAATTATACTATCACACAAATATAGTAACTCTAAGGAAGGACGCCCTGTTGAAGACCCCTGCTCTATACTTCTACGCTACTACATCTCAGATGCATATATTGTAATTTTTACTCCACTACAATTATTTGACAGCTTTACTATTTACTGTACAGCTTTTGATTAATACAAAGCTTGCATTAATGCCATGCGTTATGTATTATTATATGTTAAGCTACCCATGCAACACAAAGTAATTAAAATCAGCCCACCTGTACCAGCTGCAACATTAAAGTGATGACCACATTAATGCATATTGTTGCATATAATGCAACAATTATGGTGAAATGGGCCATTCCGCATAATGAGTACTTTTGTTTGGTACTTTACTGTAAGTATATTTTGATGTCAACATTTTTGTACCTCCACGTCAAGTAATATTTTAATATTGTACTTGTATCATAGTATTTCTATATTGTGGTATCTATTTAAGTAAAATATCCTGAGTACTTCTTCCACCTTCTCAATCTCATTCTAGGCTTATTGTGTGTATTGTTTTTTTCTAAGCTTGAATACAAGTAATTATCTCAGAATAGTTGCCTTATATCTCCATCTCTGGTAAAGATAGATAGAACAAGGGTTGAGTTGAGAATTTTAAACAAACACTCTTTATAGTAAGGGGATTTTATAAGATATTTGACCAATCTGCGAAGTAAATCGTTACCAAGAAATGTCTTCACCAATGTGTTTCTAAAGGTGTGTAATAATATGTACTAAAAGGTTGAAATTCAACTCCTGGGGGAAACCTCATAAAAAACTGATTTGTGTTTGTGTCCCATTAATTTACTATACAGGAGAAAAATACAAAAAATAAATCTGCTTTAAGTAGCATGTGAGGGGTCAAACTAGGGGTATTTCATGATGCTGAATCCATTGCAAGCATTTGTTTTGCACGAAAAACATTCTTTAGGCTAAAATCGGACCCACAAAACGATGGTTTAGTGTTGAATCATCACTTTTCACCATTTTGTGGGGGCCATTTGTCGCCCATGGAATGTTTTTCGTGCAAAACAAATGCTTGCAATGGATTCAGCATCATGAAATACCCCTAGTTTGACCCCTCACATGCTACTTAACAATTTTGCTGCCATTTTAAACATAGCTGTAGTAAGCAGCTGCCAAATTGTCCTTACCTTTTAACGTGGGCACGCGCACGCATCGTGCACAATCTGTGCGCGACTCATCTAGTAGACGTGTAGACTCGGTGACAAGCTTTCGAATAAAAAAAACCCCATTGAAATAGACATATCCGTTGCCACGCTGTATCCCTGCTTATCCGCCAGTGTTTACATGAAAAAACATTGAAAAAAGCCAACTGTGCGTTATGGTAACAAGTGGACACGTTCGCGCACAAAACGCACGATATGTGCGGGGATCATAATCCAGGCGTGTAGAGACTGGATCAAAGTTTCCAAACGCAAAAATCCGATTGAAAAATGAGTGTTCCATTGCCGAGTAGCTTTCTCTTCTGTTACAATGTAAACCAACGGAGGCGGGACTATGGCCCAGGCTCAGACCGGATACGGAAAGCTAGATCCGGTCCAGACCGGAAATGACCAGATACAGTTAGGGGGGCGGGCCTAAAGAGCCAGAATCAGCGAAAATCAGCGATAATACTTTTAATCCTTTCATAATGATTAAAGCAATTAAACTTCCGGGATCTACGGGCATGGCACCGCGGTACAGCGGGAAATCTACGGTTTCTACGGGGATCGCGGAGTATGAGTTAAAGAAGATTTATTTTTTTGTATTTTTTTCCTGTATAGTAAAGTTAATGGGACACAAACACAAATCATTTTTTTAATGAGGTTTCCCCCAGGAGTTGAATTTCAACCTTTTAGTACATATTATTACACACCTTTAGAAACACATTGGTGAAGACATTTCTTGGTAACGATTTACTTCGCAGATTTTCTTATGTTCCCCTTACTATTGAGGTAAGAAAAATGAGTTGCTCACAGCAGCAGAATTAATGACATTGTCAAAGTTAGATTTAGCCCAGAATCTTTGAGTATCAAGAGTATGGGGAGCCTACTGTCTTTTGTCTTACATAGGTTTGGGCAGAGTGACTTATTTAGCCCCCTTCCCCCCTACAAGTACACTAACATTCAGATTTCACAAACAAAGTGCTTAATAAAGTCTCACAATAGTACCGCATTCTATAACCAGTAAGACTCCCTAGTCGGGAGATAAACGACCGTCAGGATTAGGTTAGGTTTAGGCACTCACTCACTACACTGAGCACACACCCAGTGCGCATTTCCGAACGCACCCTTTGATACACTCGGACTGAGACACCAGCAGAAAACACCATCCCATCACTCACAGGTGTCTGACCAAACTGTAGGAACAGGCTTTTACCAATGATACTAATGAAGGCTCTGTTCCATTCTGGCCTAACAGAGTCAGTGTTACCAATGATACTAATGAAGGCTCTGTTCCATTCTGGTCTAACAGAGTCAGGGTGCTGATATTGTGCAATGTTGGCTCACTGCAAACACTCTTCTGCACCCGTGGCTCTCAAAAGTGTCCTTTTGGGGGTTCCAAATGACTCCTTATGGGTCTGTAACTCTTGAGTGTACAAATGGCAGCAGGTGGCTACAGGTCCACTTGCTTCCATTTATACACTCTCAGGGTTATGGGGGCCCTTGAATTCAAAACATTTTGAGAACCCCTGTCCTGAATCTGATCTGTGTCACATCCAGATTGGAATGATTGATTCCAATCTGGATGTGACACAGATCTGATTCAGGCTGGATTTGGCTGCAGTGTAAATCAGGCCTAAATGGAACAGAGCCTTCATTAGTATCATTGGTAGCACCTGGCTGTGAAGGAAGGGGCCCAGTTTCTTTCCAAAATGGCTGTTGTGCATAGCAGCAGAGAACACCCTCCCCTGCTGACTTCCCACCTGCAGACATGGCCAATAGGCTCTGTGCATAACCGTAGTCTCTGCGGGTTTACAGGTTTCCTTTTCTGGTTAATTTTCCCATAGCTTCATTTTGTTTGGCTCTACAGCAGATTTGATCCAGAAACACGTATGAAAGAAAGTAAATACTTTTTCAGCTGAAATCTGCCGAACCAATTATGCCTTCCGAAAACCTGGGACTACGCGTGTTATGCACAGAGCCTGTTTTGTTCGGTTGTGTGCCTACTACTGCCACGCTGGAGGCTTCTGCAGAGGGCTCCAACCCCAGTCTCTACAGTGGTGGTGGGTAGGAACTTTGCATTACCTGGATAATCGATTACATCGCTGTAGCAGGCCTTGGCATGAGGGAACAGAACAGAAACGGCAAGGTTTCCTTCAAATTCTTAATGTAGGCCTTTATCAGACGCTCTTATCCGGTATTTACAAGTGCAAGATTCAAATAAGTAGCAAGCTTCAACTTTAGTCAACAAACAAGTTAAATAGTCAGAATGCAGCAAGAACCTTGTAGTCCGACTTTATTTCCAGTGCATCAAGATAACAGTCATACTGCTTGCCATGGCTTATATACAATAACTATCACCACTCAGAAATGAAGAGGGTCCAAGGAATGTCCTGAGAGCAGATGGACATAGATTGATTGGTGCAGATGGTGCATACATTGATGCACATCAGGTGTGTAGTCACACCCAGCCAGGACCTAGTTAGAGTGGGGCCAGGTGTGACTGCTTAAATCAGCCACCAGCCCACCACCTTCACTTTGTTTCAACATTTGCTCAGAGTGGTGTAAAGAGAGTGATGACAATGGAAGCCCAAACTACTTGATCACTCATGTAGACATGAATCAGTTCCCGCAAGTACACAGACACAGAACTGGTGATTAACAGTCAATAAATGCATTGATTTACAGTATTTATATAGCACAGACACTGATACGTGTATGTAGGTACATCGATGTCTTGAAGCCAATTTTACCTGGTTAACTTGATTAATGAGCTTTTTGCTGTCTGCTTTAAAACATTTACATTTACATCAAATTGTCTGTTAATCTAAAACTCTGTGCTGCTAGTGCTTACTGCTAACTTGTGGGAACTGAAAAGAAGCTCCATGATCCGGTGATTGCTGTGAAACTATTGGTCCATTAGGAGCGAATGGTGTTGTCTTTACACCATTCTGGTCTGTGGGATCCAGGTGAGGGAAGGGTGATCTGTCTGAATGTCTGGTGCATTCTGACAGCTGGAATGAACGGTAATTGTTTCATTACAATCTTTATGGCTTTATTCATTAATTAGTTTCATACTCTCTCTCTCATACTCTTTATTCCATAAGTTTGTCTTCTCTGCTACCTCTCCCCCTATTCTGCCACACACTATCACTGTATGTGAGCACAAGTCAGTTTTGCACTGACCAATGGACACTTTGATTGGCACTACACTGATAAGTCATATTTAAAGGGGCACTCCACCACTTTTCAACCTATCTTCATATAATAGGTCCTCACTAATGTTCATGATAAAATATCACAATTTTTTTTCTACTCAGTTTGGGTCTCATAGAGCTGTGGGTGGGTCAAATCCTTCCTACCGGTGACATCATCAATGGGAAATGCAAGCTAATAGAAACTGCAGGCTTTCTATTCCTGAAAAAGTTGCAATGTTAAAGTGGAAGCCATTGTTCTCGTGATAATAAAAATCTTTATCTTTTTTTTTTTTTCAAAAATATTATTTAATATTTTTTGGTCAAGCGATGATGTCACCGGTAGGAAGGATTTGACAGCTCTCCTATGAGACCCAGACTGAATAGAAAAAAATTGTGCTATTTTATTATGAACATTAGTGAGGGCCTATTATATGAAGACAGGTTGAAAAGTGGTGAACTACTCCTTTAAGTATTATTATTTGCGTTATGATGATGAGATAACAGTGACACTTTTTGTTTTTTGGTTTTACCTCAGTTTGCCATTGCTCTGTATTGTTGATGCAAAATTTTTTTTTTTGCTTTGTTCGCCTTGTTTTTCGCTGTTCACAACAGTAGTTTCTGCTTTCATACTTTTACCTGTCACTTTGTAACCTTAACTGCTGTACTGCATCTGGGCGACTGATTTTCCCTTGTGGGATAATAAAGGTATCTATGGTTGTAGCCACTTTTCCTTTAACTTGGAACTTGTGAACTATCCTCAAAACCGTACTTTTAGGAACATTCATTGCTTGATTGTCTACCAACCATCCTTATGTGTAACATTAAGAGTTATTCAAATGACATCAAATGACATCTTTCCTCATTGTCTCCTCCTTCCCCCTCTCCACCTCCAGAGCCCTCAGATGGGGACCTTCATGGGCGTCTACCTGCCCTGCCTCCAAAACATCCTGGGCGTCATCCTCTTCCTGCGTCTCACCTGGATCGTTGGCACGGCGGGCATCCTGGAGTCTCTGGCCATAGTGGGCATGACCTGCTCCTGTGTGAGTACACATGTTCATTTCAAATGTATTGTTTTCATGGGGGAAAATGTCAAGTTCTCATCTGTGTATCACAGAAATGCACAAATGAGTCAGGCGGATCAAAGTGCAGATTTACTGAAAACAATGTCCTTTATTTGGAGCGCAGAACTGGCTGGCATGAAACCGATGTATGCTTTTCAGTGACACAAGAAGAAGCAGAAGAACTGAAACCCTTCATTCAACGACCTCACGATCAATGAGGGAAGAGACAGGTGTACACAGGGAGGGCAGGGAAAAGGATGAGCTGGGAAACTAGAGATTATAACAAGATGACTAGGATGTTAAGACGAGGCAAAACACAGGGCAACACTAACTAGGCTGACACAAGACAGGTGGCTAGGGAGAGGCAGGCAGGGGCAGGGTTACAAGAACACAAGACGGGTGTCATGTTGTGAGCTTGTACATTTTGTAATCATTCATTTTTGAGAATTCTCAAATGTTAAATGACATGCCCAAAATAGTGACACCAGATTGACAGTGGTTACCTTTTGATGATGTTTTGAAACTGGCTTTGGCAAAGTAAACGTATGTTTTCTCATGCCAATAATGCTCCTTTGAATTGAGAAATTGTATTACGCACCCAGAGAATATAATACAGTACTGGGACACATGATAATAAGATAAAGAGATGGGAAAAGGACAGAATGAATCGGGAAAAATACAGATAAATCTCATATCATTGTGCACAGGCGCCAGTCAATCTGATAAAGTAGTTGATGGCCATGGTGTCAGATGTATCAGTATGTGCTTGCGTAGATGGTAGTGAATCAACACGTTTATTTCCTGCTCAAGCAGATAAAAAATGTCAGTGATTCATACGATCACAACAATGACTTTTATTGATATATTTTAAAATGTTTCAAAGTGAAAGCCATCGTCTTTTTAGTTAATGACAAACGTATGAACATAATTGATCTTACATCAAGAGCTTTAGAGCATGCATAAGATGATTACACTAAGAGTGGACGCATTTAAGTATATTGCATCTGAGCACCTTATGTAAGAAGTGCATTTGATGCGATGTGGATGTATGTATTACGGTACATACAGTATGATGTGAGTGTGCGGGCTTGAGTGTTTTTTTAGCTTCAAACATGGTAGATTGCAGGGATGGATGGCATCAAGGGTCAGATTGACGGCGCTAGTGAGAGTGAGTATGCAGTGAGTTGAGACAGTGGCCACTGATCCCTCCTATATTTAGCCATGACGGCTTTTCTGATTCCCGTACACTCCCAGCTCCTAATGGTTCATGGCAGCTTGGTGCCTAATCCCTTCCTCTGAAAAGTGTGTGTCTCTCTCTCTCTCTCTCACTCACTCACTCACTCACTCACTCACTCACTCACTCACTCACTCACTCACTCTCACACTCGCACTCACACACACACACACGGCTATATTTACCAATCCTACAGCAGACGATGCCTTCCTTAAAGGAGGGCTTCACCACTTTTCAACCTATCTTCATTTAATGGTTCCTCACTAATGTTCATGATAAAATAGCATTTTTCAAATTTATTTTTTTCATAGGAGAGTTGTGGGCGGGTCAGAAGATTCATCCACCAGTGACATCATCAATGGAGAATCCAAGCTAATAGAAAATGCAGGCTTTCTATTCCTGAAAAGTTGCAATGTTATAATGGAAGCCATTGTTCTCGCGATAATAAAAATCTATTTTTTTTCTTCAAAATTATATGTTTGATATCGGTATATCAGCAATGCAGGATCTTAATTTATTTGAACAATTCAAACTACCCCCCTGCTGTTCCATAATGACTCTGTAGTCACTGTGAGAACTGAAGAGAGCGGCTTATCCCAGTGGCTTTATGGCCCCGTCCACATCAGCCAGTCAGTCAGGGATCACGTGGCAGCGTGTGTTTCCTAAACCCACCAGGCTTAAGTTAAGACCCGCCTCGCGGAAACCCAAGAACTTCCAGGAGTGGCTGAAATCCTTGCCGGACACATGGAGGGTGGATAAAGTAAAGTCAGACCTAGTAAAGACATGAAGACAATCTTAAAACTTTTACTGAGAAAAGCCTGCATTTGCACAATGCACAGCTATTAATTTGTCAGTGCTCAAAATAAACTGTGCTAAAAAAACATACTTTGTACTGTGCTTAAAAAAGGGAAAACTTTGTAACTTTGCTAAAGAGAAAGTACGTTTTTCTCTTTAGCAAAGTTACAAATTAATAGCTTTCTCACTGAGTGAGAAGGCTATTAATTTGTCACTGCTGTGCTCAAAATAAAAACTCTTACTGATAATCAGTTAAATTGTTATAGTTTGGATATGGCCTTGGGCGTATCATGCTGCGTGTATTATTGTAATGGATCAGTAGGTAGTAGGTATAGTATTGCTTTGCACTAAGAGCACTATATGCACTTTCACACTTTAAGATTATTGAGAGGGGCGTTTCAGCGAGGCGGGTCTTAACTCAAGCCTGGTGGGTTTCGGAAACACGCCGTGGCAGCAGAGCACATTGTCAGAAATCCTTCCACCGGTGACATCATCGTTTGACAGATTTGTTTAAACAATATAAAAATAAAAATAAAGATTTTTATTATCATGAGAACAATGGCTTCCACTTTAACATTGCAACTTTTCAGGAATAGAAAGCCTGCAGTTTCTATTAGCTTGCATTTCCCATTGATGATGTCACCGGTGGAAGGATTTGACCCGCCCACAGCTCTCCTATGAGACGAATAAAATTTTGATATTTTATCATGAACATTAGTGAGGACCTATTATATGAAGATAGGTTGGAAAGTGGTGAAGTCCTCCTTTAAACGTGCCATGAATTGTGTTTGATTCAGACGAGTTCAGTTCAGGTCAGTCCTGTCCTGTACTCGCTGCAGTGCAGGTTGCATCAGACTGGAGGAAATGGTGTTACTTGCTGGCAAGGTTTTAAGAAATACAAATAAACATGGCCCTCTTTTACAAATATTTGCAGAATGGTTTGAGATTGAACGAACCACTTGAACCCTAGCATCCCTTGTTCTGGGCATGTCATGATAGGCAAACATTCTGTGAAAATCTACATCCAGGGACATGCTGGCCATTGGGAAAAGCGGGACAACTCCCAAACGGCCGGTTCATTCCCGGCCGGTCCAGGCCGGCCATAAGGAAAAAATTAAAATACAATGTCGGCCTTTGTTCCATTTTGGGGGCTGGGCGGCCAACAAATTAATTCGTCACTGTCGGGCAGAAACCTTGTATCTCCAAGTTTCAAATTTGTAATTTTTTTTCGCAAAGCAAAATCCCTGCTTCATCATACAAGGCCGTTGCACAAAAGTAGTGAAAACAGCAGATCTACAAGCACACAACGCCTCGCACCGCGAGGCGTTGTGTGCTTGTAGATCGTCTGTTTTCAATAGTTTAAATATTTTTTTAAATGATAAATACAAAACAAACGGTTTTGGACATACAAGGTTTCCACCCGACAACGACAAAATATAACTTATGTAATTGGCCCACTGGCTTGTCACTTGTCATGATCTGAAATGGCAAATCTTTGAGTAGCAGCAGCGCTATAGAGAGGGATCTCTCTCTATAGCGCGCAAAGAGGGCCTCTCCAACTCTTTTTCCCGGGCTGAATCAGGGGCCCAGCATACATCTCACAACGTTGTTTTGCAATGCATTGTGAGAAAATGTACAGCATTCTCAACCAGTGGTTCGGCGGGGTTGAGGGGGTTCCAGGTGGTCCCCAGCTAAATGATGGGAGAGTTGGTAACCAAATGGACCCTTATAGATCTTTAACTTCTGAGAGCGTAAAATGAAACTAAACAGACCCTTGCGGGTCCATTTTATTTTATTTTCTCAAGAGTTAAATTATGGTGAAACCACACAAAACTGTGAAAATTGGTGACTCATCACTTTTCATCACTAAGCCATAGTTTTGTGGGGCCGTTTTTACCCCAAGGAATGTTTTTCGTGCAAAACAAATGCTTGCAATGTATTCAGAATCATGAAAAACCCTAGTTTGATCCCTCATATGCTACTTAAAGCAGATTATTTTTTTGCATTTCTTTTCCCTGTATAATAAAGTTAATGGGAAACCAACTTTAGCAGCTGATAACACCAATTTAGCTGTGACTCAGGAAGGGTTATCATACCAAAATATTATAATCTACAGATATAGAGCTTCTCAAAGATGCATAGTAACCTTTGCCACCTTTCCCAGAGCGACGTCTCGAATGGCCCATGTGGACATTATATTGTTGGCCAGGCGAGATATCATTCCTCTGAGTACTCTAGTGCAAGGGTCTTCAACAGGGGGTCCGGGACCCCTTGGGGGTCCTCAGAGTTATTATAGGGGGTCCTCCAAATCTTTGTGTGATATTAACCTTTTTTATATTTAACCACTTGAACTCTAGTGACTTTATTCTGAGAACCTTAGCCAAAAATAGCAGATCTACAAGCTCACAACGCCTCGCAGCGCGAGGCGTTGTGAGCTTGTAGATCGGCTATTTTTGGCAAAGAGGTTTGGTGTAGAGGGAAAAAGAGCAGACTAAGTACAGAGTGAAAAGTCACGTTTATACGTGTGTTGACTGTTCAAGTGGTTAAATATCTGAAAACACAAATTGTCATGAATCCAAAATACACTGATGATTGTACTGTCATACGATGAAACTATATGGAATCTATGATCAGGCACTGGGGGTCCCTGCTTCATCTCTCTCTCAACTAAGGGGTCCTTGGCCTGAAAACGTTGAAGACCCCTGCTCTAGTGACTCCTCTTGTACAGTTGGAAGTAGTGACTCGACCAATCCACTCCACCAGCTTATGGCTTTCACAGGAGGCCAGAGGAACATGTGCCAGCTAATTGGCTTCGCGCCATCCTGACAGTGGGCAGGAAGCAAAGGACGCAAGATTTATTCTCATCATCGACACCTAAGGACACCTCTCTCTCTCCGTCTCTCTCTCTCTCTCTCTCCCTCTTCATTTAATGTTTTCACTTTAAATGATCTGATTAACAATGGACGTTTCGGCAGATATCCGAAAAATATCTCTATGAATGCATAGAATCTCGGTGTGCGTATCTGTCCTTTCGCGTATCTTGAGAACCATCTGACCGATCAACTTCAAACTCATCACCAAGGACCCGAGGAGTCAGATCAGTGGTTCTCCAAAAAATGACTTGCGTCATGGCTGCAGCAATCATTATTGCCAGTATTGCCTTGGTAACACTGGTTTTCAAGTATTGTCTGGCATGTGCCAACTAAGTTATTAAAACTTACTTCCATTAATTAATGTAAGACATGCAATGTACTGTACTACATTTCTGGTGTGAAATTGCTATAACATAACTGTAAAGAGGCCCCCACAAAAGGTGTGCGGGACCCTCAAAAATCCAATACTACTTTGAAAGTGGTGGTGACTGCATCTATGATGACCATAATCTGATCCCCGGAATGGGCATCACACTTGGTTATACAGATTACCAACACAAGCAAATATCATAATGTAGGTAGGGCAACTGATATCAGTGAACACAAGGAACAGTCTTATTACAGACTACAAGGTGGCAGCATCCAATGCAATTGGCAGAAATGTTGTCCACTGCCTTGTGGTTTCCTACAACCTGCTTCAATCCAGCTTGTCTCCCATATGCAGCACTTGTATGCTGTAACTCAGGGGTCTTCAACATTTTCAGGACAAGGACCCATTAGTTAATAGAGAGATGAAGCAGGGACCCCCACAACCTGTTCATAGATTCCATATAGTTTCATTGTTTGACAGCACAATCATCGTGTATTTGATTCATGTCAATTTGTGTTTTCGGATATTAAACCACTTGAACCGTCAATACATAATAAACTTGACGTTTTACTCTGTACTTAGTGCTTACTGCTCTTTTTCCCCTCTACACCAAAGCGCTTTGTCAAAAATAGCCGATCTACAAGCTCTTTCTTGTCATGTAGACACCAGTGTCTTTTGTTGAGATTCTGAAATCTTAACTCCCCCGAGTCTCCATCTTTAAACCAATCCAGTGACTTTGGTGCAGGCCTGAGCATGGATCAGATTATAAATACCAATCATTTATCTATTTCACTGCAGATTAGGTTATCATCCCTAACCCTTAAGTTAAACAAATTGTTTCAAAGGACTAAAATCTTGTTTTATTTGATAGCTTTCCTGCCCTGGCATTTTGCCTTTGCACCCTCAAAAAATGGACAACACCAAAGGCCAAGTGGCCTTGCCCCTAAAATGATGAAATTCCAGGCTTGCTTGCAATTGTTGGAAATAATGTGTATTTAATATTTATCTATCTATCTATTTAACCATCCCAATTTCTCGCTTTTCTCGTGTCATTGCTCCTAACCAGGAAACAGTGTTATGTAACAGTGCCAGATGCAAATAGCCATGAAACCTGATAAAATAACGTGTGATTTTCCCCTGGAAAGCTCGTATCCATTACCAAGCTCAAAGATTTAAAGCATAAGCCTTGACAGAGTCAGTTCACAGGCCTGATGCCGTTGGATTAACCTTTTGCTGGTTCTAATGGCCATAGGAAACAAAGAATTGTGTGTCTGGAGGTGTGGAAAATAGTTGGGAAATGTTATGGAAATATTATTTCTTCAACTGCCAGTTTTGTTGAGTCTGGGCTGCCTTTATGTCTAGTTTCCCTCCAAGAAATAAATAATGCACAAAGTAAAAAAAAAATGAATTGGATGTAAAACCAAAAAAAGAGCAATTTAACAAATAAAATATGTGGAGACCCTGTGGTTTCTATGAGCTACTGGACTTTAGCCTGATGTTTTCACGAATGAACCTTTATAATTAAATCATGTAAATATTGTTCTGTCATTTATTCCACAGACCATGTTGACAGCCATCTCCATGAGTGCAATCGCTACTAATGGCGTGGTACCAGGTAGGACGGCTTTACATTACGCATGTATTTTTCAACGGCTGTTGCTATTCTGTATTGAGACCAAACTGTGAACTTTGTCTTTGCTTCACTGTTTGGAAGATTAATGAATAGACAAGAAGTAGCCTATTGGGGGAGCGTACCACTGTTACTACATGTCATCTTTTCGACACCCGACTCTAACCCTAACCTCCGTGGAGTGAGTCGCTAACCCTCCGGTCGAAATGATGGTCGTTCGAAAGAGTGCGATTTTCCCCCTATTGGAACTACTGCAGCTCCAACATATCCAGTTCTGTTCATAGAGAACGTTTCATAGCTAAGCTAAGCCATCAGTAACACCTTGTACAATGTTTATACATCCACTAGCTTTTAATTCACCATAGATTCTTCTTACAAAACACCATATATTTCGATGAGAATGTTTTCTTTTTTTTTCTTTTTTTTTATCTAATGTAATCAGCGTTCCCACGGTCTTGAAATTCCTGAAATATTTTTAAATTAACAGTTGACAGTGGAAAAACTGTTTTTTTCAGGCCTGGAAAAGTTTGGGAATGAATCAAATGTTTTGGAATATCTTTGAATATCAGATCTAAAGGGTCACGCTGCGTTTCAAGCTTGCAGACCTGCTACTTTTGATGGTTTTGTGTTGTCAAGAATGGCGTACATTTACAAAAAAAAGTCGCGTGGTATCAAACGCGACACACGTGCATATCTCCTTGTATGGGTCGTTCTGTCCGTGACGTCAGCTGCGGTGATTTTGTTCTCTGCGTACTTTCTATGACGTTGGTCTCGTGTGACCTCAGTCTCGTGCTCAAACGGACACTCATACAGACATACACACACAGTCAGACATGGGAGCCGTTAGTACCTCTCATAAAACACAAAGTTAAAATATGGAGACCTGCGACAAAATACATTGTTTTTGCAATGTATTACGTGAAAGATGTAACCTGGTAAAATGCAGAGCTACGTGATATGTCGTTAGCTTGTAGGTCTGTTCTATCTCGGAGCATTGATAGCACACAAGTCTCATTCTTGCAACATATGATTGCTATACAGTAGGTCTGGAAATGGGGTAAAATATGTTGGAAGAGTGATGGAAAAGTTTTAAAAATGCATGCGTGGGATCCCTGTATAATGTGATGGTACATTACTTGTGCTTTCCCAGCCGGAGGCTCCTACTACATGATCTCCAGATCTCTAGGGCCAGAGTTTGGTGGAGCTGTGGGCCTCTGCTTCTACCTGGGAACAACCTTCGCTGGCTCCATGTACATATTGGGTACCATTGAAATTTTGCTGGTGAGTGATCTTTGAGTGATGCGCAATTTTGTTGTCCAGATCAAATATGAAATACTCCAGAGTGCAGCCTTTATAATGATGGCTCGTTTGACACTTGATTGTTCCATACCTAAACGGATATCTTGATACTTATCGATATGGTTAGAGGCCGACCGATGCCAGAATTTTGAGTCGGATGCCGATCTCAATTTTAGAGAGTCCTAGATTATCGATTTTGGCAGATATTTTGTCAAAAAGTGCAGCATTGTCTAATCAATTTGAAAGAAGGTAGATTTGATTAAAGTTTATTTTTGAGAACATCCAGACTATTAACACTTAAGCCCCATTATAAAATGGTAAAATATCGCCAATCTACTCTACAAGTACATGTACATCTGCTATTTTTTAATTATTTTGGAAGCTTTTGAACATTTTCACGAATGACATGACCAAAATATATGCCTAAATGAGGCAAGT
This sequence comes from Nannobrachium achirus, assembly GCF_963921795.1. Lineage (NCBI taxonomy): Eukaryota > Metazoa > Chordata > Actinopteri > Myctophiformes > Myctophidae > Nannobrachium > Nannobrachium achirus. The sequence continues at coordinate 19,326,115 of NC_137828.1, read as the reverse complement.
GTAGTGCTTCTTATAGGACAACAAGGGTTCATATTTTAGATTGTAATTAGAGAAAAGAAAAGGTGAGTGTTAAAATGTTTTCATTTACTTTGTTCTATTGTTTTAGCACGTTTAGCGATCTTGATTTCAGGGGGCATGCGTGCAAGTGGCTAAATACTGTATGTATTTTTAGACGCATTAAGACAGCGATTTCTTTACTACTATTTACGGTAACACTGCTAGCCCCCACAAGTCACATCTGCCCATGAAAGATTGTGGTGCATCTTGGGAATGGGCTTATTGTGTCTAAAAAGACACATTTAGCCACTTGTACGCATGACCACCGCCACTGAAATCAAAAGTAAGGAGTAAATGAAAACATTTTAACACTCATCTTTTATTTTCTTTAATTACAATCTAAAATCTGAACCCATGTTGTAAAAAAAACAAAGTTATCCTTTAAAGATATGGGTCTGATGTACGTATATGTCACGGTTTGTTAGAGAAACAGGACGGTCGAGAAACGGAGCACTCGTCGTGCAGCACGGGGCGGAACGGAGCCGCTCGATTGTCCACGACATTGCAAGCGGCGCGCAGGCCAGCGGACCTTGGTCCTGCTCTTCGCCCCCGAGCACCGCAGGTGCGAGTGGCCGCGAAGAGCGGGCCAGGGCCGGTTACGAAGCCGTGGTGAATGCAATCGTTATATTCAAGCCCACGATAAACGCCCTGTCCAAGTGACTACAATGGAGCTAATGGCTAGGCTAGGCTAGGCTAGGCTAGTAAATAAAGAAAGAGTCGCAAACGAGTGACGTCAGCGCCTTCACTAGTGAATGGCTGTCGCATTATAACTCTATGGGCTGTCGTCGCCACCTGGTGGTGATTGGTGTGTGGTGAACGACAAAACAAGCGCTCTTACATAGAACGTCCTGAGTTACCCAAACATCCGGTAACATATATACTGTTTTGTTTCCCCACCAAACCTTCAGACGTACATCGTGCCTAAGGCGGCCATCTTCGTGGCAGAGAAGAAGGAGGATGAAGCGGAGGCCTTGCTGAACAACATGCGCGTCTACGGCACCTGCTGCCTGGCGCTCATGTCCCTGGTGGTGTTCGTGGGCGTCAAGTACGTCAACAAGCTGGCCCTGGTCTTCCTCGCCTGCGTCATCTTGTCCATCTTCGCCATCTACGCCGGTGTCATCAAGACCGCCATCGAGCCCCCAGACTTCCCGTGAGTCGGGAAATACCAAATAACAGTGTAACGTACTCACTCGCAGCTAGGGATGGGACGATGAGCGATATTATCGTTTATCGTGATAAAAAACACTCACGATAATCGTATCGTGGAGATTTACTTTATCGTGAAATCGTCCTCCGTTATGAACTGGGATCAATTCACCTTTTATTTGCCGAGCTGCATATCTGGTACCATTTAAACCTCTATTGGCAAAACGTACTTATAATATCCATACTTTATACAGTCTTTTTTTCACTCTCTTGTAGATCTGCAATTTTTTGGCAAATGTTCCGTAACAGGATAATTGATATTGGGGATATGTTGATTATCACGATATTGTAAATCGCGATTTCTTTGGTCACAATAATTGTGATATTAAACTTTCATATCGTTCCATCCCTACTCACATCATGTTTAACCCATTTAGGCCTGAACACATTATGACGCAATATTTTATGCTTTAACTATTGAGAAAAATCGTGAAAATTAGATTTTTGGCCCGATTACATAAGTGTCTTTTGAATCCTACTAAGACCTTTTGAAAAAACGATGTTTGTATGTCAACAATCTGGCCAGCCATCATCAAAGAAAAGGTCCTTTTCATTTAACTGGAGCTCAGTTAGTCTGTTCTTGAGAGACTACTATGTCAGTGGTTCTCAAACCTTTTCATGTGAAGGACCCCCAAAATTATATTTATTTGGCCACGGACCCGCATCTCAAAATATCTAGTTCCAGGGACCCCCCAGAAGCAACATTTGAGTTACAAACGTTCGCTTTGAAAATGCATATATTCAAAGATTTGCACACATTTTCACGACTTTTTCAAAAATAGCAGATCTACAAGCTCGCAGCGCGGCACTCGGTGCCGCGCTGTGAGCTTGTATATCTGCTATTTTTCACTGGTTAAAGCATTCAATACTTTTAGGCCTAAATGGGTTAAAGTGGGTGTAAGTGATATTTATTTTGTGTTAAAATAAGCATTCATTAGGTCTGCATATTCCTGTCACAATCATAGCTATAGTGTTTGTTCAATAATAGGGGTCTCCCCCTCTCACCATCTCTTCAGTAAATACAATAGAACATATATTTTCAGGTCAGGATAACAATTGTATCAAATCAGGAGAGAGAACTCGTAATGTACAGTAAAGAGGATGGACAAGTGAAATAGTCTTTATACTGATTGGACTGAACTAAAGAGCTGGAGAGATGGGGAGATTACTCGGAATACAGAGCTTTAAATTTAGTTTTTCTAAAATTACACACCCATTAACCCTGCAAGGCCCAGCGTTGCTTTTTGGCAACGTTTTTTAAATCATTTTTTAAAAAATGTTATTTGTTTTCCTGTTCTTTTTTCACATTAACATCACCATTAAATCCTATTGTTTAGTATTACAATGCCTTTGGCCACGATATTTGCATATAAATACCCCCCACAGAGACGGACATTCACACCTCCCAGAGAAGTTGAAATTCCAGCGTCTGGACGAACAACATCTCACTTTTTAACTGAAGCTATTACTCACAAAAACATAAGTAGAATGCCTGTAATATTTTTTTTCATGATCATTAGAGTGTCTAGAACATGTACATGTGTTATTATTGTGAAAAATATCCCCAAAATGCAAATTAGAGCATGATTTATGATTTATTATTTATGACTATAAAATCTTACAAAAACATTATTAATTTTTTAACATTACATTTTCCTGTGATTAGGAATCCTACAACACCATCTGATTTTTTTTATTTATTTTTGGCCAGTAGAAATTAATTCGGGCCTTGCACTCTTGCAGGGTTAATGTAACTTGAGTGGCACATAATTGTTTACGAGGGCATACATACAATCTATATGATAAAGTCTTTAATAGGTATGTACCGATATGGAAATTCTTGGCCGATACCGATGTTTAATATAACAATTTAGCTGATACCGATATAAGAAATCACTGTTCAGAATCTACTCTCTTGGTAGGCTGCAAATAACCAACACACCAACATCGCCAGCGCAAAATGTATGCTTATCAACAACAGATAAATATCGGCTACTGCCATCGGTTAATTCCAGCTTTATTAGCCGATACCGATATTGACCGATGGCGGCCAACATCGGCCAATACCGATGTGTGCTTGATATATCGGTGCATCCCTACTCTTTAACTCATTGAGTGCCAATCCCGAACTAGTTCGGCTTTATTATCGTATCGCAGAGTGCCGATCCCGAACAAGTTCGGCTTTAAAAGAAAAAAAAAAAAAAAAAAAATTGAAAAAAATTGTTTTGAATTTTTTTTTTTTTTTTTTTTGGACCCCATCAAATCTGGTGAACATGATTTCAATCGCGATTGTGCATGTTCCACCCCCATACAACCCCATCTAACATACAGGGCAGCCATGTTTGTTTACATAACATGTAAAACATAATGGCGATTATCTCAAGAATGCCTGAACGGATTTCCAATCGGATTTTTTTGTTTGAAAGCTGTGAACAAACTGCACAAATCCACTCCAATGCAATCCAGGATTGCATTGGATTTTTTAGAGCTCATTCTTCTCTGTTTTTTTCCCATGCATGAGGTGTGCAAGGTTTAATCATGGCTAAGTTGACGAAAATAAGGCTTCTAAAATGCTTGGTAGCCAATAGCTAACTTCAAGCTAACTTCATCCTCTTCCTGTACATGCACAAAGGAAAGTGTTCAGGCAGGGCTTCTGCATATACCAGCATATCTCTATGGGATTTTCTATGGCCACTGGGCGCCCTCTAGTGGTGAAAGGGGTGGCACTAAATGAGTTAATGTCTTACCTTTCTCTCTCTCTTTTTTCCCTCCCTCCTTTCCCAAATCAGTGTGTGCCTGTTGGGGAACCGTACGTTGCAGAGCCACGACTTCGACAAGTGTCTGAAGACGGAGATCGTCGACAACCTGACGGTCACCACCAAGCTGTGGAGTCTGTTCTGCGACGGGCCGGAGCTCAACGCCACCTGCGACGAGTACTTCAGCGTCAACGAGGTGACCGCGCTGCAGGGCATCCCCGGCCTGAAGAGTGGCGTCATCAAAGGTCAGCAGCACCATGATTTAAACCCACGCAAGACCTGAAAAATACCAACAAAAAAAAAAACGGTTTTCGGTTTCTTTATCTGTGGTGCTCAGTTTTCAATGTCAAGGACGCCTAGAATTATATGTGTTTGACCGCACGTTGATGTCATTCACCATCCAGCCCTTCACAATAATAGCGTCTGCTAATGGAGGGAGCGGCGCGGCAGCAAAGAAATTTTAACCCTTCATATTAAGTGGCAGCATTGGTGTTAATATAACCTCCTCCCCCAGTTCAGTGCTGTTTATTTATATCTTTCTTTCATGGCATTTTCTTTCTTCTCTCAAATTTAAAGTTGCAGTCCATAACTTTTTTGTAGAGAATAAAGGTCTTTACACTGCTGCGTTTTCTCTGCCGAACATCGAGCGAATTTCGGAGCCTGTAAATGAAAAAATTTACCTCACTTTATGTTAGTCACCTTTGCACACTGCCGCCCGTTTCGTATTTCTTTTCGGACCTGTCGCCACTGGGTCCCTAAGTTGCTCTCTCTCTCTCCTCTCTCTCCTTGGCCTGAAAAACCTTTTTTTTTTGCGGATTTCGAACACACTAATGTGCAACCGCCTTTTAACCTACAGCTGTGCTGTTTCAACTCTTCAGTATTTACTGATCTTTTCCTGAGCATTTCCTGCAAATGCATGTTTTCCAGAGTTTTTTTTCCCCTGTTTTGCCTTTTTTTTATGGAGAATGGAGCCTATTTTTGCAGAAACCCGCAAATGGCAAGAGACCTCTCCATTCCCAATGAAAAGCAGAATCCACCTTCATAGGTAGAGTTAAACTTAGAAGTCAGAGAAGGTCATAAAAATAGCAAAAATATCTGATCTACAAGCTCAATGTTCTGCAAATCCCCTGAAAATCTACGGTCTTGCCAATAGTTGCGTTTCCATAAAGCCGTTTTTTGCACATTAAAGGGGAAGACCACCCATTTTCAATATTGAACTATGTCATTAATATACCTTAGAGGAGTTGTGTGGAAATAAAAAAAAAGTTCCCAATCTTCTGTGTTGCCTAGAACTGGAGGATTGATTTTGGGGTTTGTATTGCAAATTACAACTTGATGACATCACACATTGTACTTTACAATACAAACCCCAAAATCAATCCTCCAGTTCTAGGCAACACAGAAGAGGGGAAACTTTTTTTCTATTTCCACACAACTCCTCTAAGGTATATTAATGACATAGTTCAATATTGAAAATGGGTGGTCTTCCCCTTTAAGGCTTTTGCGCATAAATCTTTTTATGGAAACACTTCAAAATTCGAATAAACTTTCATTATTAGCAAAAACATTTATGCGCTTGGAGGAGGTGGATTTTGAGGCTTTATCGAAAAAACGCAATGCGCATTAACACATGGGAAGCCAAGGTTTCTAACATTTCTAGCTGTTGCTGCTGCCGTCGTTCACTTACGCTTTAATTTTGAAGAGCCTCGGAAGCTTTGTGCGTGTGCATGTGAGTGTCCACTGACGATTGAGGAGGATAATCCATTTGTTTACAAACGCTCGCGAAACTAAAATCCAAACCGGGGCCAACCATCGCGGTAAAGTGTCGCCGTGAAAACAGGCAGATCTCTGCTTCCCTGGCGTTCTTTGCACCTTATTCAGAGATAAAGCCCTTTTTATTTTTCAGCATAGAATAGAAATCAATGCAGCCTAGACACTTTTGTTTCTCTGCGAGCCACGTTATGACGTATGGACCAGGGTCTTTCACAGGGTACACAGGATGCATGCAGCTGCATGTAACCAAGTTAACCCTTTGTCTCGTTGAGGGACGAGACAACTGAGTTTTGGCACAGCGACCTCCAGTGGCCGTATCTCGTTACTGAACGAGTTTGGCCCCCAAGTTGTTAATGAATGGAAACACTAAAGCGAATTATGTTTTGTATTAAAATGCATTGAACTCGTGGGAAGGGCTGGAGGGGGTCGGCCGCCTCTTGTACCAAGTTACCAACACGTTCAAAGTTGTGCTCAAAAGTAAAACCATTCGTCATTATTATTCTCCGTTCCGCGACGGCGTCGTGTGCACAGAACGGCCGAGAACAGCAGACCTCCAAGCTCACATCGCATCCGCAACGAGCTTTGATGAGCTTGTGCTGTATATCGGCTGTTATGGTGCTCAATGCTGTTGCAGGGTTGTGGAGTGGAGCGTCTTCTCTTCTCTCTCTCTCTCTCTCTCTTATCTTATATGAAATATATAGGCTGAAGAGCCCTGGGTTAGAGTGCATGTTCAATAATGTGTCTCACTTGACTGGAAAAATAGTGCCTGTCACACTGCTTATTTCATGAACTATCTTCCAAGAATCGCATTTTATCAGTGAATGGAAACAGGCAAAATGCACATTTGTTTTTTCCGACTTAATGATGATTCGCTTCCTAATTCGAATAAGCTTTATGGAAACGCAACTAATGGCACATCTGTATTTTGACCAGTCTGTTGGCGGTGGCGTGTTTCAAGTCACGGGGGATAAACACAGACAGAAGTAAATTAGTAAAAGACAGCATTCTAGCCCTCCATCCTTCTCCTTCTCCCCATGATCATCCTCTTAGTTTCCAAGTTAATATGTCTTGCTCCCTGAAGACGTTGGCAGTCTGTGGTCCTCAGACCGGTGGAAAACAAACAGCAGCTGTGTTCCCTCTGCCTCCCTGCCCTCTGTCTCTCTAAAGCTTGATTCATTACCCGTGGCACGACAGCGTTGCTCATGGAAAATAACCCATTTTCAAGCTAACAACATCATGCTCCTATATGAACTCGACAAGGCACAAAAATGTTATCTACAAGACAAGTCACAGATAATAAGTTAAGACTCTAAAAGCCCTTTGCACAGAAAGTCTTTCTTTTTATCTGTCAATTCTTTTTAATGCATCGGATGGCAATTTTTGAGTAGATGTACAGTACAGTAGCCTATACACTACCTGTCTTTGGGCATTTCTAGTAGGAGTAAGCGACCTGTTATTGAGCTGAATTATGGTTATATAGTCCTGGAAATTGGGTTAAATATTCTGGAAAAGTTTGGGAAAATTTTGGGAAATTAATTGGTAAAAATGTGTGGAAACCCTGTGTCTGTCTTTGTGTGTCCGAGGCTACTGAGACCTCGGTGTCAACCCCTGGCTCTTTTATTCTTCATCTGTTCCTCTGTCCATCTGGGGCGGCATAGCTCAGGGGTAGAGAAACCGTTATTAGAGCACGAAGGGTTCCCGAAGGGTTCCCAGTTCGAATCCGGGCTCCCCCTGAGTGAATGTCGAAGGGTCCTTGGGCAAGACTCTGAACCCCTAATTGCTCCCGGTGAGCAGGTTGGTGCCTTGCATGGTTTCCTCCGCCACCGGTGTATGAATGTGTGCGTGAATGGGTGAATGTAATGCACAATCTCTGTAAAGCGCTTTGGATAAAAAGCGCTATATAAATGCACCATTTACCATTTACCATCTCTCTGCAGACAACCTGTGGGGGGACTATGGTCCGCTGGGCATGCTAGTGGAGAACAGGCACCAGCCATCTGTCCCAGTCGCTGACAACTCTAAAGACATCTACATGCCCTACGTGGCAAACGATATCACCACCTTCTTCACCCTGCTGGTGGGCATCTACTTCCCCTCCGTCACAGGTAAGAAGACACCTCTCGGCTTCACCCTAGTTTATTGCGATAAAAAAACTCGACATCGTGGCGATTTCATTTATTGTGAAATCGTCCTCCGTCATGCACTGGGATCAATTCACCTTAGATTTGCCGAGCTGCATATCCGGTACCACTTAAACCCTCTATAATTGGTAAAAGGTATAATATACGTACTTGATACAGTTTTATATTTATTTTATTTTTTTCACTCTCTATCAAATGTCTTTGCCAAAAAATTGCCGATCTACAAGCTCACAACGCTTGTAGATCTGCTATTTTTTGGCAAATGGATTATGATTATCACGATAATATTGTAAATTGCGATTTCTTTTGTCACAATAATCGTGATATGACATTTTCATATCGTCCCATCCATACTTCGCCCACAGCCTTCAGTCATAGTGATGACACAGAAATGCCTTAAAAAACCCTCTATAGAGCATCGCAGCGGAAGTGGTTTATTGGTCCCTCTAAAAAATATCCCATTCATTTTCCCCATAGACTTTCACGAAAATATTTATAACAATTATGTTAAGCCTAGAACCAAGCCATCCAGGATTGCAGTGAATGACTAGGGATGGGTATGACTAGGGATGGGTATCGTTCACCTCTGAATCGATACGATACCTTTTTCGATACCTGGGAATCAATACGATATTTGTTTCGATACTGTTTTCAATACTTTTTTATTTATTATTATTATTATTATTAACTCTTTTCCATAGGCTATTTTACACACCACAATAGGTTATTAAGGCCGCCTAAGACAGCCATTTTCATGTCAAGTAGTAGGCTTACTGTAGTTGATGGGACTACTATTACTGTTACTATGGCTGCTATTTTATATACAAGTGTTTGTCTGCAATAGAACACATTCTTTATACAGCTATTCTATGGCTATACTGTTGACGGTTTATTCTTTTTTACTATTATTATTATCATCATCATCATCATCATCATCATCATCATCATCTTACCTTATCTTAGTTTTTCTTCTTATTATTATCACCTCGACAATAAAACCTTGCTTCTCTTTTTTCTTAAACCTCACATCAACAATTTGCGTTGCTGAATGCAACTCATTGAACGCGAATGCGCGTTCGCGTCTACTGCATCTGCATACATGAACGTGCAGCATGGAGTTACACAGAGGCAGGGTGTCTGCCCTGCGCTGGCGAAACAAACAAACATGCGTAAAAAGTTTGTTTCAACCGATCAATTACTTTTTCTAGACGGTCGGAACTAAAGACACATGTACCGCCATACTACACATCTCTCCCGGGACTGTATTCTTTTTTTTATACGACAGAGAAAAAGGCTTTCACTTCTTCAACACGGAAAGGGTGAAAGCCAGACAGAGCAGCGAGCGGAGAGGGGGAGAGGCTATGGGGAAGAGTAGCTCTGGTCCAGAGCGTTAGCGTGGGACTGGGGAAAGGTGACGATCGATGCTCACACAGTGTCACAGCCGGAGATCATAGACGTTGGATCATCATAATAATATTATTGGCTATTGTCGGATGTTTTCAGTTGTGGGCCATTTTCACAGTAACGCAACTACGCAAGTTTACTAAAGCAATTCAATGTTGTTACGGATGCGACCGGCCACGGGTACGTTCAAGAGTATCGAAACGAGGTACCGTTTGTTTTTACGTGAACCGATACTCGATAGTACCGACGTCATGCATTCGATACCAATAAAAGTACCGACTTCGGTACCCAACCCTAATCATGACCTGGTCATGATTCACTTATTGGGACCAGTAAACCACGCGACTGCGATGCGCTATACACCGCCGCCCTGTTCTGTTTCCCTCTCTAGGTATCATGGCTGGTTCCAACCGGTCAGGGGACCTGCGAGACGCCCAGAAGTCCATCCCCGTCGGAACCATCCTGGCTATCGCCACCACCTCCTTCATCTGTATCCTTATTAACTGTTAACGATGCAATGGTACTAAGAATAACACCCAGTGTTAAGTGTCCTGCGAAGCCAAGTATGGGACATACTGTACATACATACATACAGTACATACATACGTACATACATACAAACAGACAAAGCAAGATGTAGTAGTGGTTAGCACCGCTAAATAAATCACTGTGCAATATTTTAGCAACCAAATGTATTCACTGAAGCTTAAAAAAGGCCTGTCATCCCAGTGCTAATCTCTCGAGACAGCCTCAGAGTCGCTAGACAGACCGATAGGTGTCGCCCTTTCTTCTTTGACGATGGGTTCCCAGATTGTCCCAGTGCTAACACATGCGTTTCAAACACTGTGGGTTACAGTGGCTAGATCGACTTTTAAGCAGGAATGTGCTCATTTCCATTGTATTTACCACCCTAATATCCCTGTTCTGGCCATGTCATAATATGCGAAACATTCAGCGAAGACATTAGTATGTAGACTTGAGACCAAGGATAGGCCCCCTGCTGCCTGGGCAAGGGGCGCCCCAGTCAACAAAGTGGTTATAAATGATTGTAAATCAGCATGCCAACTGGGAACAGGAAAAATGCGCAGGCGATTCACAGCAAGGGAAAAAGCAGGCTGTTCCTCCTGAGAAGACTGAGATCGTTTGGTGTGTGCAAGAGGATGTTAGTTACAGATGTTTTACCAGTCTGTCATGGCAAGTGTCCTCTTTTTTGGTATAACATGCTGGGGAGGCAACAACAGAGCAGGTGACACGTTTAACCTGAACAGACTGGTGAGGAAAGCAGGCTCTGTTGTTGGGTCCTCTCTGCAGGGGGTGGAGGAAGTAACCAGAGTGCGTACAGCGAGGAAGCTAGATTCCATTTTGGAGAACTCCTCCCATCCCCTCCATCTAGAGATCACCAGTTACTGGAGTAAGAGAGGAAACGACCGCTTTGCCTACCCAGGACGGAGATGTGAGAGACTAGGAAAATCTTTTGTACCGGCCGCCCTTAAGCTGTACAACGAGACACATAACGGACGAGTGAAAAGGACTTCCTTCCTAACCTAGACTGACGGAACTATTGCTGTATTGACTTTGACCCCTAAGGACCTTCCAGGGAGAGTGCTCATGTGCGTCTTGCGGTGACACGCTCCCTAGTTTTTTCTTCTTCTCTGAGCTGCTTTTTTTGTTAGTTTTTTAGCACTGATTTTTGACTTTGCACTATTAGGTTGTGTTGGTAGTTTCTGAGTATTCTGCTTTGTTTAACAATGTCAGTGAGATACTTGTTGCACTAACTAGCATTGACTGTTACGGTCTCTTTTTGTAAGTCGCTTTATGTATATATACTTATATATTATTCGCCCCCTCTATTGATGCACCTTTTCTTTATTGTCTCCACCAGCCGAAGGCTGAGGGGAGAGTATGTTTTCCCCTCCGTCCGTCCGTCCGTCCGTGCGTCCGTCCGTCCGTGCGTGCGTCCGTCCGTCCGTCCGTGTGTCCGTCCGTGTGTCCTCGCAGTTTGTGTGCAGCTAATCTCAGTCGCCGTTGGCCCGGTCGCTGCCAAAGTGAGCACACACATTCCCTGGATGCCAATCTAGAACCTCTGCCCTAAACTTTTCAAATGGGCTTTTTCTAGCGCCACCTAGTGGCCGATGTTCGCAAGACACATTTCTGTGCACTACTCTTACAGATTTGTTCCAAAAATCCTACAAATCGGTAGGCAGTATCTCGACAGTCATGTGATCGACACGGATCTGTCCGATTTTTCATATTCCATCCTGATTGGCTAAGATTGGCTTCCAAAGTTTGTAGGATTGAGCCGTTTGGAACAAAATGCCTCAAATCCCAAACGCAAAGTGCAATTATCATGAAATCGCGCACACACGTTCCCACTAGGTCGAAGAAGAAATGCCACTTAAAATCTTTGAAAGCAGCCTCATGGTGGCGCTATAACAGGCCGATTTGTGGTTTTACCTATAACTCCATCGATCAGTTTCAAACTTTGTAAGCGCATTCCCTAGAGGCCAAGGAAAAACTCTTTCCCTGCATTTTTCACATCAGCCTTTTATAGCGCCACCAGGAGGCCGACTTATGTAAAACACAATTTTTCCTATTCCTTGAGATTTTATCCAAAAATCACGCAAATCGGTACACAGTATCTCTATAGTCATGTGATCAAGTCGATCCGTCTGCTATTTCATATTCCATCCTGATTGGCTAATATTGGCTTCCAAAGTTTGCAGGATTGCTCCGTTTTTGAACAAAATGCCTCAAATCATCAACGCAGCTTGCGATTACCGTGAAATTTGCCACACATATTCCCACTAGGTCAAGGAACAAATGCTACCTTTTTCACATTGGCCTGTTATAGCGCCACCAGCAGGTAGACTTTAGCAAAACACATTTTTGGAACACAATGCTTCAAATCATGCATGCAGCGTCCGATTGCTATGAAAGATCTAAGGTGAAGAACATATGCCACCCTTTTTACATTGGCCTATTATACAGTAGCACCACCAGGATGCACAGCCTGGTGGAGACCTGTGCTCGGAAGAGCACTGCTTCTAGTTGGTACTGTACTGCTCTTTTTATTTTATTTTATTTTACTCTTATCTATCTTTTGTCTTACTTCTCTGTAACTTTGTAAATACTGTATACTGCTATGCTACAACTGGACAACTGAATTTCCCCCTTGGGATAATAAAGGTATCTATCTATCTATCTATCTATCTATCTTAACTCACTGCTCTCTCAAGGTTGTTTTCCTGAGCTGTGCTTTCACAGATATCACCTCTGTGGTGCTGTTCGGTGCCTGCATCGAGGGCGTCGTGCTCCGAGACAAGTAAGAGCTGTTGGCCATGACATAACTAGGGCTGTCACAATTATTACATAATCGTCTAATCGTGATTATTTGACATAATCGTGATTATTTTTCATAATCGTCATAATCGTTTCCATGTCAAAAATACTGGAAATAGCAGATCTACAAGCTCACAACGAGTCGCATCGCGACACGTTGTGAGCTTGTAGATCGTCTATTTCCACTATCAATGTTCTTTTTTAAGTATAAAGTTGTCAAATATGTCAGTAATTTATTTGTATATTTAGGTTATGTGTCATATCTACCATATGCAACTTCAAAGCCTAAAAGCCAAACAGAAATCTAATTATCAACGACAAATACACGATTAAATCGTTAATCAGCAATTATTTGAGTGACAATTAATAGTCATGTAAAATGTCATATCGTGACAGCCCTAGACATAACCAATGATACAAACCAATACTAGCTTACAAATAACTACTGATAAGAAGAATACCTCTCGGCAATGACTGAATTGACTTGGATTCAATGGAGAATGTTATCTAAGCCAGGGGTTCCCACATTGTTTGGGCTCGGGGCACCCCTATGAATATTTTTTTAATCCGAGGCACCCCTAGATTATTATAATTTTCACTCCCAGCACCTTATATTTATAGCATACTTTAGCGATTATGTTGAGAGGAAAGCAAGATCATAGCCATTTTGGTTAGAACTGACTGAAAATATGACTCTGACGAAGATGCACTAGCATCGAAACGTTAGTCAATCCTGTTATTGCGACCGTAGGTCGCACTTACTACAGAAAGCTGCTCGAGGTGTCCGTCCGTCCGTCCGTCACACACGTCACACGTCACACTTTTGCCCTGCTCATATCTCCGCAACCGTTGCCCCGATCCATGCCAGATTTTGCACACACACTCCTTACCTGCCAAACTACAACCTCCAAGGACCCCCCGAGCTCCAGGGACCCCCAGCTCCCTCGGGGACCCCCAAGTGTAAAAAATTAGCACATGTGCAAAAATTACCAAATGACCACCCCAACGGGGCTGCTCACGGGGCATTCCCGGGGACCACCCACTCCTGGTGCTCCAGAACGGATGCAAAAGTGGTGGCGCCCCCAGTGGAGGACCCCCTGCCACTGCAGCTCACATAAAATGCCGTAACTCGGGCTAGGAGCGACCGGGAGAGCCGGGGCCGGTACCTATTCGTCCGCCTTGGCGGCGCGGAGACCCCACCCCTCATTTCTCACATGGCCCTCTAGCGCCACCATGAGGCCGATTCAGATTTTGCCCTAAAATCACGAAAATCACTACACAGTATGTCTACACTCATGTCATCAACATGCTCAGGAAGATTTTGGAAAAACAAATTTTTGCTCTATTTGTGGAGATAAGTGACCTACGTTCGCTTATCTCCCGATTAGGGAGTCTTACTGGTACTGGCACCTGAATAAAAAGGCTAGAACCGTCTGAGCTGCTCCAGTATCTCTCTCTCCACAGTACTGACTGAAAATAACTTTGTACTTCAAGTTTAAAATGATACTAAATATATTTTTAAATGTCCAAATAAATTTAAAATATTATCAAAATGATCTCGCGGCACCCCTGGACTGCCGTCGCGTCACCCCAGGGCGCCCCGTCACCCACTTTGAAAACCCCTGATCTAAGCTTTACTGTATCTAAGCTTCTAGTTCAGAATTCTTCAACAGGGGGTCCTCCAAATCTTCCAATCCTTTTAATATTAACAACTTGAACCCTAGTGTCCATATTCTGAGAACTGTAGCCAAGAATAGCAGATCTACAAGCTCACGCAGCCTCGCAGCGCGAGGTAGAAAAATGTAGAAATACAGTAACTATTTGTGCTTTCATGTATTAACCCATTTAGGCCTAGGATTATTTAACGCTTTAACTATTGAAAAATAGCAGATATACAAGCTCACAGCGTGGCACCGAGTGCCGCGCTGTGAGCTTGTAGATCTGCTATTTTTGAAAAAGTCGTGAAAATGTGTGCAAATCTTTGAATATAATGTATTTTCAAAGCGATCGTTTTAACTCAAATTTTGCTTCTGGGGGTCCCTGGAACTAAATATTTTGAGATGGGGGTCCGTGGACAAATAAATATCATTTTGGTGGTCCTTCACATAAAAAGGTTTGAGAACCACTGACATAGTAGTGTCTCAAGAACAGACTAACTGAGCTCCAGTTAAGTGTGGTGACCCCACCATGTGGGTGTTCACATAACAAACTCACTCACATGGTCTCAAAACAGCGAAGGTATCCTTAAGAAAGCGCAGCAGCGATTGTACTTTCTGCGGCGCCTCAGGAGATTTGGCCTAAGCACCAAGGCTCTTGTTAATTTCTATCGCTGTACCATAGAAAGTGTATTGACAGGATGCATAACAGTGTGGTTTGGTAACGTGACTGCTCAAGACAGTAAACAGTTACAGAGAATTGTGAAGAGAGCTGCCAAAATCATTGGCACAGAATTACCACAGCTACACACAATCTATAACACACGCTGTAAGAAAAAGACAGAGAACATCTTAAAGGACAGCTGTCATCCCGCCCATTCCCTGTTCTATCTCCTCCCATCAAAAAAACGTTACCAGAGCATCAAATCTCACACCACCCGTTTCAGTAATAGTTTTTATGCTCAAGCAATCAGGTTGCTTAACGAAGAGATGGAAGCGAGACGTAGGTAGTCATGTGCAATATACGCAGTTTTTAAACTGTACACTGTCTCACTGTATGGTTGTTTTGTTGTTTTTTGGGTTGTCCTGGGTGACCTGTTGTTGTCGTATTGTTTTGTGTGCAATAAGGCTGAGAGTGCTCTTGGCACAAGCATTTCATTGTTTGTCTGTACTTGTATGGATACGCATTTGACTAATAAACCGAACCTGAACCTGAACCTGAAAAGGACCTTTTCTTTGACGATGGCTGGCCAGATTGCTGACATAACATAGGGTTTTTCAAAAAATCTTAGAAGGATTCAAAAGACACTTATAGAATCGGGTCAAAATTCTAATTTTCATGATTTTTCAAAAATAGCAGATCTACAAGCTTGCAGCGCGGCACTCGGCGCGCATAAAATATAACCTCGACCAGCTGTCCGTCCGTCAGTCCGTCTGTCACACGTCACGCGTCACACTTTTGCCCTGCTCATATCTCCGCAACCGTTGCCCCCGATCCCGGTCCTTTTTTGGACACTACTCCTACACGTTTTGGCCTAAAATCACGCTGCGACCTGACGGTCGCTTATCTCCCGATTAGGGAGTCTTACTGGTACACAATAATTGCGACCGCGCAGTTACTATCAAAACCTCCACCGCCTGTCTGTCCGTCAGTCTGTCTGTCTGTCTGTCACGTCACGTCACACTTTTGCCCTACTCATATCTCTGCCATCGTTGCCCCTATCCATGTGAAATTTTCCACACACACACTCCTTGTCTGCCAATCCACAACCTCCACCCTTCCAGGGACCCCCGCAGCTCCAGGGACCCCCAGGGACCCCCGCCAAAAAGCTTAAAAAACTACGAAATGACATCGTTGCCCCTATCCATGTGAAATTTTCCACACACAATCATTGTCTGCCAATCCACAACCTCCACCCTTCCAGGGACCCCCGCAGCTCCAGGGACCCCCAGGGACCCCTGCCAAAAAGCTAAAAAACAACCAAATGACGCCCCCAAATCGCCTGCTCACTGCGTTGCTCTGCCTAAGACAAAGAGATGTCTACACACATCTCATCAACATGGATCTCCTCTTTTCTCACATGCCGCTCTTCTAGCGCCACCATGAGGCCGGTTCTTGCAAAACACATTTACGGACACAATTTACAATTTATGCCCTAAAATCACGCAAATTGGTACACGGTATGTCTACACTCATGTCTTCAACATGGTTCTGTCCAATATAGCGCCACCTTCAGGCCGATTTTTTAAAACACATTTTTGAACACTGCTCCTACAGTTTTTGCCCTAAAATCACACAAATCACTACAGAGTATGTCTACACTCATCTCATCAACATGGATCTGTCCCATATAGCGCCACCATCAGGCCCGATTTTTTTTAAACACATTTTTGGACCTAAAATCACGGTCGCTTATCTCCCAATTAGGGAGTCTTACTGGTGTGTACCCGTTCTAAATGGGGTTAATGCATTTGGGCATAATACACTTTGTGTGTTCCCTGTTCCAGGTTTGGTGACTCTGTGAATGGGAACCTTGTGATTGGCACGCTGTCGTGGCCCTCGCCGTGGGTGATCGTGATTGGCTCCTTTTTCTCCTGCTGCGGGGCGGGGCTTCAGAGTCTGACCGGAGCCCCGCGTCTGCTGCAGGCCATCGCACGAGATGGCATAGTGCCATTCCTACAGGTCAGACACACACACACACACCCGCACAAGCACACACACACACACACACACACACACACACACACACACACACACACACACACCCACACACACACGCACACACACTATCATAAGACTAGTGACAAAATGTGTCATTGTTTACTGGAAAACATTTCAATAAGCTCTATTTCCAAAACTGTTGGGAACCTCTAGTCTAAGCAAATGATTGCCGTTCATCTACTCTCACATGAAATGAATAAAACATAACACGTAAACATTTTCACTGATACACGGTTTACTGCAATTGTTCACATACTGTGTATTCATTCACCTTAGATAACTAGGCCTACAACTAGATGTTCCTACTGTTTGCCCTTTTTACAGTATTTAAAAGAAAAGATGTATATCGTCGTTGTCGAGTGGAAACCTCGTATCTCCAAGTTTCAAATTTGTATGTTTTTTTTTTTCGCGAAGTGAAGCCCTGCTTCATCAGACAAGGCTGTTGCACAAAAGTAGTGAAAACAGCAGATCTACAAGCACACAACGCCTCGCACCCGCGAGGCGTTGTGTGCTTGTAGATCGGCTATTTTCACTAGTTTAGTTCATTTTTTTAAATGATAAAAACGAATGGTTTTGGACATACAAGGTTTCCACCCGACAACGACGATATATATATATATATTGATAATTCTTTATAAAAATGTGTTGATTAAATGTGTGTGTGTGTGTGTGTGTGTGTGTGTGTGTGTGTGTGTGTCTGCGTCTGTGTCTGTGTGTGTGTGTGTGTGTTCTAGGTGTTCGGCCATGGTAAAGCCAATGGGGAGCCAACCTGGGCGTTGCTGTTGACGGGAGGAATCTGTGAGATTGGCATCCTCATCGCCTCCCTGGACGCCGTGGCTCCCATCCTCTCCATGTCAGTGTCTCACTATAATGACATCCGCTCTTTCCTTAGCTGCGTCTCAAGTCCTTAAATCAATCCTATTTCCTATTTCCTTGCTTGTATGTTAGTCCCTCCCATTGAGGAAATAGAGAAGAGGAGACGTCCCATTGGCCATTTCTGATGACAACATCACAGGTGATTGGCCAACTCCCAGTGGGCGGGACTAACATACAAGGAAGTAGGAAACAAGTGAAGGAAATAGGAATAATTTAAGGACTTGAGACGCGGCTCTTGAGCTTCATAAGAAACGGATCAACCTAAACGTTACCACATCTTTAGCAAGTGTCTGGAACTTAAAGGAGTAGTTCACCCCAAAATGACTTTTTCTTTATTGATTACTCACACCATGGAGACTTGAATTCATGGATATTATTTTGTTTTTATTGTATTCCTAAGACAATAATTTGATTGCAATAAATGTACCTCCATTGATTCCAGATGGGGACCCGAATGCATTTGGGTCCCCATCCGGAATCAATGGGGGTAAATTTACTATAATCAAATTGTTCTCTTAGGAATGCGACAAATACTAAAAAGCAATATTGAATTGAAGTCTCAATGGTGTGAGTAATCAATAGAAAAAAAAAGTCATTTTGGGAGTGAACTACTCCTTTAAAAGCTGTAAGCCATAAGATGTGTGTCTCACACACGAGTGCTTACTTCTGAGATAAGACAGAAGGCCCGCTTGACCAGGGGAGATATTGTACTTTGAATTACAGGCAGTACCGCTTGTCAACCAGTAGGTGTCCTGCACCTGAACACAGGATCCAAATGTCTCAATAGAACAGTGGTTCTCAACCTTTTCAGGCCACGACCCCCAAAATAATCAAATTTTAATTGGGGACCCCTCCACCCTGACAAGCAAGAGTTGAGACATTACATTTTGTATAACACGGTTGGTTCTATTGTGAAAATGGCAGATCTACATGCTCACAACGCCTCGCAACGAGGCCTTGTGAGCATGTAGATCGGCTATTTTCACAATTTTTGCCTCTAATATTTGACATTTTGGCCAATGTTTAATTTGTCATTTTAGAGGTATTAAAAAGTCCCTGTATACACTTAAACTTTATGTTGGTTTGTTTACTGTTGAGTGAGGAAAACAATGTTGAAAATTAAGTTAATCATCTGGGGACCCCCCAAAATAGTTTTGTGACCCCCCTGGGGGTCCTGACCCACAGGTTGAGAACCACTGCAATAGAAGAGCAGGGAGTTGACCTCCAACACTGCAGTTGCGTTAGAATAACATTTTATTCACACAAGGATTGCATCTTAACAATTTTGCTGCCATTTTAAACATAGCTGTAGAGCTGCCAAATTGTCCTTACCTTTTAACGTGGGCATGCGCACGCATCGTGCACAATCTGTGCGACTCATCTAGTAGACGTGTAGACTCGATGACAAGCTTTCGAATAAAAAAAACCCCATTGAAATAGACATATCCGTTGCCACGCTGTATTCCTGCTTATCCACCAGTGTTTACATGAAAAAACATTGAAAAAAGCCAACTCTGCGCTATGGTAACACGTGGACACGTTCACGCACAAAACGCACGATATGTGCGGGGATCATAATCCAGGCGTGTAGAGACTGGATCAAAGTTTCCAAACGCAAAAATTGGATTGAAAAACGAGCATTCCATCGCCGAGTAGCTTTCTCTTCTGTTAAAATGTAAACCAATGGAGGCGGGACTATGGCCCAGGCTCAGACAGGATACGGAAAGCTAGATCCGGTCCAGAACGGAAATACGGCAGGATACAGTTAAGGGGCGGGCCTAAAGAGCCAGAATCAGCGAAAATCATCGATAATACTTTTAATCCTTTCATAATGATTAAAGCTAATTAAACTTCCGGGATCTACGGGCATGGCACCGCGGTACAGCGGGAAATCTACGGTTTCGACGGGGATCGCAGAGTATGAGTTAAAATGAACCTTAGCATAAACCTTATTGTTGTCTCATCTGTGCAGGAAATGTATCTTTTTAATAGTTTGCCTTAGCAGACAAGATATAATAGACACATAAAACAGAAGACATGGACACCACAACAAAGCCCCCAAATACATATCCGTGTCCAGATTGCACAGTGACAGACGAGATACAACAGACACAGATAACACAAGTCTCTGGAGGAGAACAGATCAAAGCCCCCAGTACACATTACTGTCCAGATTGACTAAAGACATTTCCTGTTAAGAAGTTGTAAATATTTAGTTCAACTGTTCAAGGGGGTTAATGTTGTATGTTAAAGTCTGCATTGTGTCTGTACACTGGTACAAAGAGAGATTCCATCCATGGAAGAAACCCAATCATCACATTATATTCTCATTGTTATTTGACGGCCATGGGAGCAGTTTTGGGAATATTGCCCAAGGGTTCCTTGGAAAGTACAAACTACAAACAACGGAAGTCTATTCACTCTTGCCTGACATTCCATCTGTTTTGGGCTCTCTCTGTACTCTCACACCCTGGCCCGTTGCGTGACACTATTGTTACGTTTTAACTAGTATTCTCATATAACAACTTGGGTTTATAGATGGTCTCCACATTTTCACCACTGATTCAGAGCATTGCGTGTTCAAGTTCTGGCCAATAGTCTAGCGAACACAACTTTTTTTTTTAAACTTTACAATATTGATTTTGATAATCAGATTAATACACATGAACCGTTATAGTATAAAGGTTTATACTGTTTCCCCTTTATTAACCCATTTAGGCCTGAACACATTATGATGCAATATTTTATGCTTTAAATATAAAAAAATAGCAGATATACAAGCTCACAGCGCGGCACCGAGTGCCGCGCTGCGAGCTTGTAGATCTGCTATTTTTGAAAAATCGTGAAAATTAGAATTTTGACCCGATTCTATAAGTGTCTTTTGAATCCTTCTAAGATTTTTGGAGAAAACCTATGTTTCTATGTCAGCAATCTGGCCAGACATCGTCAAAGAAAAGGTCCTTTTCACTTGACTGGAGCTCAGTTAGTCTGTTCTCGAGACTACTATGTCAGTGGTGCTCAAACCTTTTCATGTGAAGAACCCCCAAAATGATATTTATTTGGCCACGGACCCCCATCTCAAAATATCTAGTTCCAGGGACCACCCAGAAGCAAAATCTGAGTTACAAACGTTCGCTTTGAAAATACATATATTCAAAGATTTGCACACATTTTCACGACTTTTTCAAAAATAGCAGATCTACAAGCTCGCAGCGTGCGCTGTGAGCTTGTATATCTGCTATTTTTCACTGGTTAAAGCAGTCAATAATTCTAGGCCTAAATGGGTTAAAGAAGTCAAACTTCAAACAATGTTTCTTTCCTCGCTTGGGTTTAGTTACTTGTGCCTCTTGATATGGGGTTTAAGTTTGGGGAAATGATCTCAGGTGGGTAGTCTTATTTTAGCCTCTTATATTATATACAGTAACTGTATATGTGATCTCACTGCGGTGCTAATATTAATATCTTTGATATGAGCAGCTTCAGGGGTCATCAATATGTCTGTACGTTAACAAATGTGTCCGTGACAAAGACTTTGTCTGTGGCATATTTTAGATTTTTTATTTTTTACACACATTTAATCTTATTTAGATCATAAAGACCCAATTACTGCACGTCAGGTTTCCAGGTTTTCTTCAGGATAATGACACTTAGTTACTACGAGACTATGGCACATTATGAGTCCACTAGTACTAGTGGTTCTTAAATGGTTTATTTGCAAGGACACTCTTAAATCTGAGAGTTACGGGCCCATTTGGTTCCATTTGTACACTCTCAGAGTTACCAAACCGTTGTTATAGTCGTTATTTTTGTGTTTCTCATTTGTGTACGTAGGGTAAGTGATTTCACTTAAGTTTCAGTTTTCATTTAGGTGACTCATGATCAAGTGGGGGCAGGCCTTGGTGCACGTAAGGCCCGCCCCCACTCCACCATGATTGTAGGAAGGCCCCACTCTATCCTGATTGGAGGAAAACTTGTCACCCAACAGTTTTTTAAACTGCGTTTTTTTTCTCCTCACGGGGGATAAAATATGTCCAAATATGAACCAAACACTCTATAGTAACTAGTACTATCAGAACATAGACCCATTGTGTTATTATTTGAATTAAATGAAATCACTTATCCTACCTTTTTTAAGTTTGACAACATGGCGATAACCCCTGATTGGTTTGCATCACAGACATAAAAAGGTAGACGCCTCTTCCGGCTCTCTGGTACCCGTCTCGCCTTGGTGGGCATTTTTGATTGACAGGCTTGGAATTCTTCTGTGTGCGTAACAGACAACAAGGTCGGTAGGCAAATCAGAGGCAGGTTTGAATGGAAAAGACGCGTTGTGATTGGCCAGTAGTGTTTTTGAGTGGCAGCCTGCCCTCGACACTTCCTCTTTTGTGCCCACCAAGTTGGACGGGTCGCTCCAATCAACTGCAGCGGGTGGACGAGGTATCTAGCTTTTTATATCTGTGGTTTGCATAATGAGCGCTCTCATTGGCTATTTGTTGTTGTGTTGTGTCCAGGTTCTTCCTCTCATTGGCTATTTGTTGTGTTGTTGTCCCAGGTTCTTCCTCTCATTGGCTAGTTGTTGTTTCTTGTGTGCAGGTTCTTCCTGATGTGTTACCTGTTTGTCAACCTGGCCTGTGCTGTCCAGACCCTGCTCCGCACGCCCAACTGGAGACCCCGCTTCAAGTACTACCACTGGTGGGTTGCACGCATACACAACTCTTTAACCCATTACCCCACCTCAGGCCCATTCTAAAAATGTCTTCTAAATCCTAACCGTTTTCTGAAAAACGTATGTTTCTATATCAGTGGTGCTCCAGGGACCCAGAGAAAGAAAGATTTGAGTTACAAATGTTCACATTAAAAATGTATATATTCAAAGATTTGCACACATTCTCACGCTTTAAAAAAAAAAAATATATATATATATATATATCTACAAGCTTGTAGCGCGGAACTCTGCTATTTTTGAAAATGTATAAAATAAATGTAACCACGGTCAACCTGTCCCTTTGAATTACATGCAAACATTTCTGAATACAAAAGATGTCTGCTGTACAAGCTCACAACTTCATTGCGATGTAATGACTGTTGTAGATCGACTGTTTGTGTGAGACACAGTCATGCGATGAAGTATAAAATGGGGCTTAAGTGGTTTAAAGTGATGCCACTGTTTGACATAAATCCATTGTTAAAAAGCGGATAAGTGAAAAACATTAAAAAAAAACAATATTTCATAATGGCTACAAAGACAAATACTGCTGTGCTTTAAAGTACACGTACTTCCATTTAGGTCATACTAGGGTCATTCAGTGTATTTGCTATTGTGAAACCATAGCATGAAGTTACAAGGGTTGCAATCTGGACAGTATGGAACTGAACTAAATATGGACAACTCCAGGGGTTATCCTTTAAATGTGAGACTGAAATATGTATGAATGGCATGGCTTATTAATTTGTTTTGTTTTTTATAGCAATTTATTTTGTATCAACCATAAGGCATAGCAATATCGTTTCTTATTGTAGGATTATAGGACAAATATGCTCTCATGTTTTTTGTCCGGAAGCACGCATACATACAATATGACAAATGTCTCAGAATGAGCTTGTAGCAACAATCCTGGCAACTCTAGCTTACTGCAGGAGTTTTGGTACTGTGGCGAAGAGCTTTTTAGGCGTTGTGTGCCTGTACTGTAGATCTGCTATTTTCACTAGTTTTGTGCGATGATGAAGCAGGGCCTTACTTTAAGAAAAAAACATACAAATTTGAAACTTGGAGATACAAGATTTCTGCCCGACAGTGACAATAATATTACTATTAGAATTGGGTAATAAACGTAATAAAAAATGCAGTGGAACACTTCAAAGGAGTTGTTACGCAAATCACAGTACAAAGTGTCCAAAGAGAATTGTAAAGCAATAATAGCATATTAGCCTTAAGACGTGCAATATCACATTATACAGTCATAAAATAATTTGCTGTACTTGTACAGTACATACTGTGTAGACTTGTGCACGTAGACAAATAACTTGGAACAAACTACCCTTTGCTCGCTGCTATAAATAACTTGGACACTGGACAAAAGCAAATCGACGGATACAGTTGGTGTCCTATTGCTGTCCCTGCACAAGGATTACACAAGGTGTTTGCTGTTAACACGCAACAATGCCCATTCTGAGCATTACCTGACACAGAGGCACGGTGCAGGGTTGTGGCACTGATAGATAGGGCGCCAGAGTGGGTCAGTGGGCAGACTGGGCACGCTCCATGGCATGTGTTTCTAGCTTTCTATGGCATGTGTTGCATTACATGTCAGACAATAGCTTGGCACACATGGGCCTGCAATGTGAGTCAAGCTGCCGGCAGCCCGGGGCCATGGCCAGGGGCGTCAATTGGGTATGGCAGGGGTATGCGCAGCTGCCATACCCTGGGTCCAGGGGGGAGAATAAAAGTTACGTTTAAATATAAATCCATGAATGTCTGTTTGTCTGTCTGTTCTGGTTATTGTGTTGTTAAATTACAGTAAAATAACTACAAATGCAACATTTAACAAAATGGTCACTTGACAAAATGGTATATTTCCAGGTTCCGCAGGTCAGCTGCACAGGTGCAATGCATTATTGTTAATTCTCCCTTTTGCAAATCCCGCCCCATTCTGCCCTGTTACTATGATGGGACATTTGACCCTGGGCAGATTGTTTTTATAGTGGCAGTGAATGGGATTTTTTTATTTTTTCATAGCCTCATTACAGCTATATAAAGTACCAAAGGAAAAACATCTAGGTGATATTAATAAAAAGGGAAGACAAAGGTACAGTAGTTACATTGCAAAACAGGGGGTTTACCCGAAAATATATGTTTTAATTTGTTTAATCCCAGTGGGACAGAATCCTCTTTGCAGATTATTTTATAGTGGTAGTGGATGGGATTTTTTTTCTTCTTCATAGCCTCATTACAGCTATATAAAGTACCAAAAAAAACACATCTACGTGATATTAATAAAACGGGAAGAAAAAGGTACAGTAATTACATAGCAAAACAGTAGTTTTCCCCCGAAAATAAATGTTTTAATTAGTTTAATCCTCTGGATCAGAAAGAGAATAGAAATAGAAAGAGAAGCGCATTGCATCTTGGGTAGGAAGAGGACAGAACTATAATGTTTCTCCTCACATAATAGGCTGGCTTTTCGTAATTATGCCCATTTAAAATATATGTACCCAATCGTGACTCTTAGACCATTGATAAGGTCCATGTGAACTAGTTTGTTGAAGCTTATTCATTACAATGATCGCAAACGCTATGGTCGCGAGCGGCCTGGCCGTGCTCCGCAGTGCGGACAGCCGGTGAAAGACGGCTGCCACTTTCTCCGACTGCAGAACTCCACCCCCGCTTGCAAAAAGTGAATGTATGTTTCTGGTTGGCCAGTCAGGGAGTCTCAGGGACCAATCAGAAGGCTGACAAACGGTGAATTGTGGCACGTTTACTAACATGCCAAGTTTAGAGCACTTGAACAACCCTTCCAGGCTGCCATATCCAGCCCAAGAAAGAAAAAATAAAATGTACTACTTAAAATAAATGCGCCATGCCTGTTGCTAAGGTATGGCAACATGACTGGTGTCTTGCACGCGCGCGCACCAGTCATGTTGCCATACCTTAGCTTTTTCTGAAATGACG
The DNA here is from genome assembly GCF_963921795.1 of Nannobrachium achirus. NCBI lineage: Eukaryota > Metazoa > Chordata > Actinopteri > Myctophiformes > Myctophidae > Nannobrachium > Nannobrachium achirus. The sequence goes on along the minus strand of NC_137828.1, from coordinate 19,300,517 downwards.
CCACTGGCCATGGCGCGTCCGACCTCACCTAACAAGATTTGTCTGAAGCGCTGATGTCTGATTTATAGTGGGTTGAGTATCATGTCGCCATTGGAAAACGGGACGATGCGGAAGCTCACGTTGCACCGCACCGCTATGTGTTGTGAGATTGCAGATGAGCTATTTCCGCGATGCACAACACTGGCACGCAGCCAAGTATCAATCACGCTTCATAGTAAGCGGAGACGGTAAACACACACTAATGCCATGCTTTTGGGCATTCAGAAAACATGCAAACCTGTAATGCCACACACACACACACACACACACACACACACACACACACACCGTATTTGTTGGGATTAGATACACAATGACAATGGTAAACGACAATACATTCCATTATCTGTGGCTTTAACTGTTTTAACTACCTGTACTGTAGCTTTTTTGTTATGATGATAAAGGTTTGTGTGTGTGTTTGTGTGTTCCTCCAGGGCCCTGTCGTTCCTGGGAATGAGCTTGTGTCTTGCTCTCATGTTCATCTGCTCGTGGTACTATGCCATCGTGGCCATGGTCATCGCAGGCTGCATCTACAAGTACATCGAATACAGAGGGTGAGCACAACCGAAATGAGGAAGCGTACAACCTGGAACTTTAGAAATAATTTATGTCTGGAGCTAAAAAGTGTGGGAACCACTGATGCAGGGGCGCTGGAACTCCCAAATCCCAAGGGGAGCTGAGACTGGAGGAGTTCATGCGTGCGGCCGCACGCCGAAAATTCACGTTTTTTTATCCGGTTTTGGGTTATTTTTATTACGGTTTTGGGTGCTTCTTCCCTGCACAACGGTGTAACAAGGAGCTGTATAGTTACTAGTTATTTTAGCACACAGTGCAACACACAGCACGCACGCACACACACAGTCACTCACGCACACACTACACTACTCTACTGTTTTTTTATTCCCCATATACAACGGTGTTAGTTTGCAACAATGAGCCTATAGACAGTTTCTAGTTCTCAAATAAATAGACTTTGGTGTGCCATCAAAGCGGGATTTATTTTAAAACAAAATTTAAATTTGACTTTCCTTCTGACCGGAGGTGGCAAGGTGACCATGTGATTAGGTCACCATGTGATAATCAAACACCTTTTTTCAACATATTTTATTCCCCAAAGTCAAATACATTATTGTTTTAATATAGCTCTGTGTGTGTAGGCTATATATAGGCTTATAAAAAATAAAAAAAAAAGCTCCCTCAGCACCCCACTTCCAGCGACCCTGCACTGATGTACAGTATATTGTGCGTTGTTTTATCATAAGGTTTGGGAACCACTGCTCACTGCTGTAAACTGTGTGTTGTTTTGTCCTCAGGGCAGAGAAGGAGTGGGGAGACGGGATCAATGGTCTGTCTCTAAACGCTGCACGCTTTGCTCTTATTCGCCTTGAGGAGTCGCCACCACACACCAAGAACTGGAGGTATGCACTTATGGGAAAGATCTTAAACCACATGACCCCTTACCCTCCTTGTTCTGGGAATGTCTTTTTTAAAGATTCGTTTTTGGGCTTTTATGTCTTTATTGATAGGACAGTAGACTGACAGGAAAAGGGGTGAGAGATGGGGAGTGACATGTGGCAAAGGTCGTCCGGAATGGGAATCAAACCGGCGCCGCCGCCAGGCATCCATGCCTATTTGGCAATGCCTAAGTGGTATGCGCCTGGACCAGTAGGCCAGCGGGCACCCCTCTGGGAATGCCTTAACACATCATTTAATTAACCCATTTAGAACGGGTACACATTATTGTGTATCATTATTTTATGCTTTAACTATTGAAAAATAGCAGCTATACAAGCTCACAGCGCGGCACCGAGTGCCACGCTGCAAGCTTGTAGATCTGCTATTTTTGAAAAATCGTGAACATTTGAATTTGGACCCGATTTGTGTCTTTTGAATCCTTCTAATAATTTTTTTAAAACCTATGTTTCTATGTCAGCAATCTGGCTATAGCCACCGTCAAAGAAAAGGTCCTTTTCACTTAAATGGAGCTCAGTTAGTCTGTTCTTGAGAGACTACTATGTCAGTGGTTCTCAAACCTTTTCATGTGAAGGACCCCCAAAATGATATTTATTTGGCCACGGACCCATCTCAAAATATTTAGTTCCAGGGACCACCCAGAAGCAAAATTTGAGTTACAAACGTTCACTTTGAAAATACATACAGTATATTCAAAGATTTGCACACATTTTCACGACTTTTTCAAAAATAGCAGATCTACAAGCTCGCAGCTGTGAGCTTGTATATGTGCTATTTTTCACTGGTTAAAGCATTCAATAATTCTAGGCCTGAAAAGTGTCCAGTTGTCCTTCTCTGCGTCATGTTGATAGAAGCGTAATATAAAAAGCTCTCCTCTCCTCCTGTGTCCAGGCCTCAGCTGTTGGTGCTGCTGAACGTAGACTCGGATCAGGTTGTGAAACACCCTCGCCTGCTCTCCCTTACCACTCAGCTGAAGGCGGGGAAAGGCCTGACCATTGTTGGACACGTCCTGGAAGGAACTTATCTCACCAAGGACGCAGAGGCCAAGAAGGCTGAGCAGGTACCGTACAGGGACAATACACACTGGACAAATACACACTGGCCTGCTTAGAGGCCAGTGTGTGCATGCAAGCATAGACCTAAAAAGGTAGACACCTCCCCCGGCTCTGGGGCGTCTGTAAAAAAGGATAGGCATTTTTTTTACAGAATTCTTCTGCGTGCGTCACAGAAACGGAAGTTCCGTAGGCCACATTATTTATCGACATTATCGATAACATTTTTCATTTATTTTTAATAATTTTTTTTTTTGTATTTCATTTTTTCCATTTTTCCAAATAATTATTACAAATAAATGAAAAAGTTTATCGAAAAAACACGGCCTGCTCACATATTAGGAAGGTAAAATGAGTCTCCAGAAAAAATAATGGGTGTTTTTAATGAATCTATCATGGTTAAAATGGAGTTTGAAGTAGAGGTCTTCACGGGTCCAATTTGAACTACCCGAACCCAAAAGGACCCGGGGGAAATGGACCCGGACCCATATGGCCCGTCTATCATTTCAAATTCGAGAACCGTTACCCGAGCAGCCCCGAGACATGATGGATCCGATCCGAACGGCCCCGCCTGTTATTAGAAAAATTAGATCCGATACCCGAGCAGAACGAGAGATCCAAGACCCGAACCTGTGGCCCCGAAATGAAAGAATGCCAACGTTATTATATTAAGAGTTGTATGAGACGTCTTTCTTACCTAACGACGTCGCCATGGTTGCAGCTGCATCAGCGCTGAGGCGATGTGCCTCTCGTCAAAAAATGATCTTTTCCCAGAACAGTAAGTCAATGCGGACAGTTTGTAAATACAAATAAATCCATGTTTTTATTCCTTCTTCTTTGGCTAGCCAATGCTAATGCCATCGTTTTCTGTTGCATGTGTTGTTCATTATATCTTTCTGCTTTGAGTGTCCATTTTGCTCTGCAGAGCATGACAACACGCAATGACAACTCCATTGTAAACCATTAACCAAAACGTTACGTTAATATCAACAATCTTTGATAATAATAACAATCCAACTGATACAGTGTTGTTGTGACTGTGAGTGAGGTCTAAACTTCTCACAACCAATGCATCAGATTACATGCTGCATCTTTAGTGCCATCGTGTGGCGTTATCTATTTGGTGCAGTTGTTGAGTTCTCTTTCATTCAATCTCGGCCTCGGGTAACAGGAACCGGCGACTTCACTATCAGATACCCGGGAACCGGGGCAGACGGCCCCGGCCCCGGCCCGCCCCGCGGTAAATGCTCGGAAATGGCCCTGTTACCCGGCTCGGGGCGGGTCGGATCGCGGGTAATTTCGGATCTCGGGGAGGTCCGAAGACCTCTAGTTTGAAGTTACAATGGGTTTGTATGTGGAGAGAGGCCCTACCACTCCTCCCTGTTGAAAGTGGAATATCCCTTTAAGTACTGTGCTTCAGTGAAATTTTGAGGCATTTGTACTTGAGTGTTTCCCATTTCCAATGCTTTTACTTCTACTCCACTACATCTTGGATCTAAACATTGCATTTTTACTCTACTACATTTATTTGAAAACTTTAGTTACTACTTACTTTGTAGATTTTGATTATTATTGCAAAACATTCAAAAAGTCCCTTGAAAATAGATTTTGAGCTTGTAAATCAGCTATGTTCAAGGGACTTTTATACAGCAGAAAACTTGTGAAACGGGACATTCTGCAAGTTGATGTCACCAGTCCTATTCTAGCCATCCATTCAAGCTACTGTTTGATTTTGTTATACAACATAATGTGCCCTAATGAATAAATGAAAAAGTTAAAAGTAGTGTTAAATGATGCACCTACATGAACATAATACTACACAATGTTTCTTGAATATGTTTCCTACACATCAGGACATGACCCACACACTCTGCAAAGTGCAAACTAAGCCTTGTGCTGCCACCTGCTGGCAGGTGCAGAGAATACAGTATAACGCTGGGCTTTAAGCCTGTGATTTTGGCCTTGTCCTCAAAAGCAATTTCATTCAGTGGATTTACTGTGAATCCCACAAACAATCCCATAAACAACCCAGCTGCTATTCAGGATTACAGACCTTGCTTCAATCCATTACTGTGAATCTCTAAAATGTATTTTTATGAATCGTTATTTAGAGGGTATTTGGTGTATTTAGACATTAATGAATGCTGAATGTTATTTGCAAGCTGTTAAAGTATTCAATCAATCAATCAATCAATCAATCAATGTTTTATGTCAGGGGCTGAGGATGTTAATAGCATAGGATGTAAAATGGCTTTCTTGCTATCCTATATATTTTCACTGCTTCCTAAGTGTGTTTCAAAGTAAATTTTTCTTCTGTAATATAATTCAAAAATGTAAACTTTCATATCATCTAGATGCATCGTTCATGCAGTGAAATATTCAAAACCTTTTTGTTTAGTTTTTGCCAGACCCAGGGGGTCAGGCTTTGTCGGTCGGTCTGTCGGTCTGTCGGTCCCTCTTTTCCTCAGTTTGCCTGTCCTCTTTTCCTCTGATTGCCTTGAGTGCCGTCACCTGTACAGGACCAGCTGAGTTGAGTTGGCTGACGAGCTGCTGACACTATAAATTCCTCAGCCCAGCTCACAAACATTTCCAGCTGCTCAGCCTATACAATCCTGTGTGTTCATGTGTTAGTTCAGTGCCATACTAGTGAAAACAGCCGATCTACAAGCTCACTACGCTTTGTTGCTGAGACTATAAAATCCTGTGTGTTCATGTGTTAGTTCAGTGCCATACTAGTTTTCATTGCGGGTCTGGCACGTCCAGGTGACCTGGTCTAGTTTAATTTTCCATACCGTCTGTCTTTCAATGTTATATGAGATACATAAAGTGGTGAAGTTTCCCAGTCGGTACAAAACCGTCTGGAGAGTAAAAAGTATTTTTGTTTACTGGGTGCAGATTCTGGTAAGTATCAGGAAAGAAGAGGATATCTGCACTCTCTTAAGCAATTTATTTCTTGTAGTTTTGTTTCTGTATAAGCACAACAGCAGTCTCACCGTGTGACGATACATAAAGTGGTTCCTGTGTAAATAAGCCGAGAAGCTTACTAGGATCTCCTTTTAGTTGACCCTGTACCAGTGATTTGTACTGTCATGAAACTGTACTTTTTCCTATGCAACCTTCTAATACATTCTTCAATCAATCAATCAATCAATCAATCCTCTTCTTTCCCCCCCCACGACCCATCCCTCCCTCCAGAACATCAAGTCTGTCATGACGGCGGAGCGTACCAAAGGTTTCTCCCAGGTGGTGGTGTCGTCCAACCTGCGCGATGGTTTCTCCCACCTCATCCAGACAGCCGGCCTTGGAGGCATGAAGCACAACACCGTCCTGATGGCCTGGCCGGGCACCTGGAGGCAGGCCAACGACCCGGCCTCCTGGAAGAACTTCATCGGTACTGACTTCAACCACATTTAGTCCTAGAATGTTTTTTAAGATTTGTTTTTTGGGTTTGTATGCCTTTATTGATAGGACAGTAGACTGACAGGGAATGGGGGGAGAGATGGGGAGCGACACGCAGCAACGGTCGTCCGGTTCGGGAATCTAACCGGCGACACTGCCAGGCATCCATGCCTATAGTATTTGCCATTTTTGATCAGCTATTTTTGAAAAATCTTATTCTTTGAATATATCTTTGAGAATCTAAGTTTGAGAACCACTGATTTAGGAGTATTTAAACGACATTTAGTGTCGGGTCAAAAATATTCAAATACTTGCACACGATTTAAAATAAAATAGATCTACAAGCTTGTATATCTGCAGTTTTTTGGCAAATGTTCTGCTCCAGGATAGTCGCAATTTCTTTGTTCACAATAATGGTGATATGACATTTTCATATGGTCCCATCCTCCATTCAGAGACGGTACGTGAGTCCACGGCGGCCCACCAGGCCCTGATGGTGGCCAAGAACGTGGACAGCTTCCCCACCAACCAGGACCGCCTGGGGGAGGGCACCATCGACGTGTGGTGGGTGGTGCATGACGGAGGCATGCTGATGCTGCTGCCATTCCTGCTCCGACAGCACAAGGTTGGTAGGGAAGGCTGTGTGTGTGTTAGGGCTGACCCAAAAAAATAGAATATTCGAAGCTTCGTTCGAAGGCAAGGGATTCGAACTTGAAAAATAAATTTGAATAATCGGCCGCAGCCGTTTTGTCCTTTGGGGGGGCCGCGTGCCTTAGCTTGCGCCTCGCTCAGCGTGATAGCGTCACCACCTCCTCGCACACGTGTTAACATTAATAACAAGCCGACAACAACAACAAGAGCAAGCATGAAGCCCATCAGAATGGTCGCCGATGAAAAGAAAAGACAGCGCGCTGGTCACAGATAAAGCCCCAGACACCAGTGTCTGAGTAACATCACCCAATGCAACTAAGCGATGCAGTCACACATTTCTGTGCCCCACCAAAGTCGGTGTAACATCCATGCATGCGGTCGGTTGCTGACTTCCACACGCTGACAGAGACACAAGCTTGTTCTTCATCAGGAAACAAACAGCGAAAATTGGATTTTACAAAACGGACCCCGTCACCGTCGATCCCGTTTTAAAGAGGAAAAAAGAGCTTAAAACCAACTTGCTAGGGTTACGTTGTGGTGTTAATGATGACATCGGATCTGCATGCTCAAAACTATCGTGCCCGCCTAGTTGTATAAAATCTACTATTACATTTGCGTGTACACTGTACAGTACACATTGGGACTTGGGAGTTCATCATATAGGGCTAGTGAGTCGCGCTGCTGCTGTTGGCTGTGTTACATTACAGACATGATGTGATTATGTCAATACTATTGTACTGCAAAAAACACTTTAATATAGAAAACATTTGTATCATAGCCTATTCTTCTTCTTCCTCACTGTATTGTTGTAGGAATAGGGAGCTTTATTGTGAGGAAAAAAACAGGTGTGTTTTCCCTTTTAAAATTGGGTAAAATCGCGCATTTTTAAACACATTTCCTTAACGGTTATCGCTTATGTAACTGATAAACTTTTGCTCCCGGTCGCCGTAGCTTCGAAGTTCGCTCGATTTTGTCGAACGAGCTTCGATTTCAATAATTGCAATCGAAGGTCAGCCCGTGTGTGTGTGTGTGTGTGTGTGTGTTTCTTTCTGTAGTCTTGCGTCCACTTTAATCACTTAAACCATACGGTATACACTTTGTTGACCGATCGCTAGGGTTCAAGTGGTTAACTCATTTACTGCCAGAGTTAAAACGTCAGTGATCCGCTCCTGCCAACATTCAGAGTTATTCACTAACCTTTGAAAAATCAGAGCATACTTTGGTCATGCCATGGAACTGGGGTAGCTCTTGATCTCTTTCTCTCACCTGCCAACCTGGCCATTCACTCTTTTCTTCTTTCAAACCAACAAACTCACCCTACGTCTGGTCTTCCTCTCCCTGTCCAGGTGTGGAGGAAGTGCAAGATGCGCATCTTCACCGTGGCCCAGATGGACGACAACTCCATCCAGATGAAGAAGGATCTCCAGATGTTCCTCTACCACCTGCGACTGGACGCAGAGGTGGAGGTGGTGGAGATGGTAGGTTGAAATCGGTCGCCTTGTTCTTTCCTCGTGCTACGTCCAACCGGGGAAACTCCCTCCCCCCTGTCAGGTGAAAAGACTCCTCATGCATAGGAGGAAGCATGAGGTCAGTCCGTTGTCTCCCCAGGTTGGCAGAGGGAGTGTAGCGCCTGCAGTATTACCTGTACATTAGATAATTGACACCGGGTGAAAGAAAAAATATATACACTTACACACACAATTTTTGCTTCTGTTTCTGATGCACCTGTAAATGGTAAATGGTGCATTTATATAGCGCTTTTATCCAAGGCGCTTTACATAGATTGTGCATTACAATCACCCATTCACACACACATTCATACACCGATGGCGGAGGAAACCATGCAAGGCACCAACCTGCTCACCGGGAGCAACTAGGGGTTCAGAGTCTTTTACTCAAGGACTCTCCGACATTAACTCAAGGGGAGCCCGGATTCGAACTGGGAACCCTTCGTGCTCTAATGTCGGTTTCTCTACCCCTGAGCTATGCCGCCCCTGTTCAATGGGGAGGGGAACTGGGTCAGATAACCTACAGTGTGTGTTACCCTCTGCTGGTAAAAATAATGGTCTGGTGAACGTATCAGAGGAGGCATGTGGTAGGGCATTAAGGACTTGACTCGACAGGGGAGGTTGGCAGTGACGACCAGAGTCCACAGTACACCAAAGTTGGGGGGAAATTAAATAAGGACAAATGGTAAAAAAAAAGATAAACTATGAAATGCAGCATTTATAGCAGTGTTTCTCTTGCCTCTTTCACAGCACGACAGCGACATCTCAGCCTTCACCTACGAGAAGACACTCGTGATGGAGCAACGGTCTCAGATGCTCAAACAGATGATGCTGTCCAGAACAGAACGCGAGAGAGAGGTAAAAACTCACCCTCCACCAGCAATGGGTATTATCTGGGTACATAGTTTATGGGTATTCCCCGGGTATATACTGTATGGGTATTATCTGGGTACATAGTTTATGGGTATTACCCGGATATATACTGTATGGGTATTATCTGGGTACATAGTTTATGGGTATTCCCCAGGTATATACTGTATGGGTATTATCTGGGTACATAGTTCATGGGTATTACCCGGGTATATACTGTATGGGTGTTATCTGGGTACATAGTCTAACCCATTTAGGCCTAGAATTATTTAATACTTTAACTATTGAAAAATGGCAGATATATAAGCTCACAGCGCAGCAGCGAGTGCCGCGCTGCGAGCTTGTAGATCTGCTATTTTTGAAGAGTCTTTGCAAGTCTTTGAATATCTTTTTTTAAAAGCGAACATTTGTAATTCAAATATTTGCTTCTGGGTGGTCCCTGGAACAACATATTTTGAGTTGGGGGGGGGGGGGGGGGGGGGTCCGTGGCCAAATACATGTAATCTTGGGGGAGAACCACTGATTTAGAAGGATTCCGAAGACACTTATAGAATCGGGTCAAAAATATTCAAAGACTTGCACAAATGTTCTAGATTTTTCAAAAATAGCAGATCTACAAGCTCGCAGCGCGGCACTCGGTGCCACGCTGTGAGCTTGTGTATCTGCTATTTTTCAATAGTTAAAAGCATAAAATAATGTTTAACGTGGTTCAAATCTAAAGTGACACAGATTTGCGTTCAGGCCTAAATGGACAGTAGTATTCTCTGGGTATATACTTTATGGGTAATAAATGGGTACATAGTTTTATGGGTATTCTGTGGGTGGGTATATATTGGTATTCTCTGGGTAAATGCAGTACTATATGAATATCCTCTGGGTATATATGGGTACTCTTGGGGTATACACTATATAGTTAAACATGGGTATTCTCTGGGGTATACATTACATGGGTATTCTCTGGGGGCAAACCCTATTGCGCTTTGTGACAACTGGCCACTTTTCCTGTTCATCTTGCCAACGCTGCTCTGGGCCACCCCTCCTCCACTCGCGCAGATTCAGAGTGTCACTGACGCTTCACGTAGCTCGATCCGGAGGAAGAAAGAGGCCGGCGCCCCCGACGGCGCCCAGGCCTTGAGCCCCAGCCGACAGTCCTCCCCGCTGGAGGACACGCAGGAGGACGAGGTAGCAAGCAACGAGTGTTCACAGTCCCTTCCTGCACCTGTAGATCACGTGGTAGAATGAATGAATGCACGGTGCTCACCAAGTCGTCTCTCTAGTCTGGTCTGTGGTTACACTTAATGTTTAAAGTCCAAGTCGTGCTCACAGTTTGAGATTCGCAAAGCTAGCAGTGGTGGAAAAAGCACTCGAATGTCTTACTTAAGTAAAAGTATCAATACTGCGTTGTGGAGATGCTCTGTTACAAGTAGAAGTACGGAATTCAAAATGTACTAAAGTATGTGTTGGCATCAATAAGTACTTAAAGTACCAAAAGTAAAGTACCAAAAGTAAAAGTAGAAAATCTTTGAAAATGGCAGATCCACAAGCTCACAACGCGCTCACAGCGCGTTGTACCGTGTTTCAAATACCTGTACACGTTACAAAATAAGGGTAAAGTGGTTTATGTATGTTTTATAATATAATTTATATGATCTGCGAAGTCACTAGTAACTAAAGTTTTCAAATAATTGTAGTGGTGTAAAAGATTTGGAACCGAGATGTAGTGGAGTAGAAGTAAAAGTATTGGAAATTGGAAATACTCACGTACAGTACAAATACAAATACTTAAGTAAATGCACTGAGATACTTTACACCACTGAAAGCTAGACATGCAAGTGATGAACCTCGCATGGTATTGCAAACATGGGTATTCCTTTTATAATGACCTTGTTGTGCAGAAGCAATCCATGAAAGTTGCACATTTGAGCCAACAATTCAAAGTGGGGTCACACGAGGGATTTGATCTTTGTGATCTCAAGCATGGCAGTGAAATGATACGTGTAACCATAACCATTTAGTAATGATGCTCATCAAGGTTCACTTTAGTTTTTTCAAGATCTTGATGTCTGAGATGTTTTGTAGCCTTTGTTTACGCGCAAGAAGATGCCGTGTGGAAGAAATTGCCAAGATTGGTATTGTTATTGAGATCATGAGAAGATCTATCTTTTGCCTCTGACATCAATATGATCATAAAAGACTAAACTGATCCAAAAGTAGCATGACTCACGTGTTATTGTAGAGTCACCACCAAGCCTGTCACACCCTCGGGTTGCATGCCCCACCCCCCACCCCCCACCCCCCCACCCACCCACCAGCTCCTTGCACACTTGCCGGGAGAAAGAAAAAGGGAGGACCGTATCGTCAACTGAAAAGGGGTTTCTGACTGTAACAGCTCCATGCACAGCAGCCATTTTGGAGAGAAGAGTTGGGTGTCTTCTCACTTACTTCACATATGTTACCAATATTACTACTAATGAAGGCTCTCTTCCATTCTGGTCAAACAGAGTCGGGGTGCTGATATTGTGCATGTTGGCTCACTGGTAACACTCCTGCTACACCAGTGGGTCTCAAAGGGCGCTTTTCGACCGGCAAAGAACCGGTGTGGGTTCTTTCTCCCGCCTACAGGATGAACCAGAGGTGAGCTTTTCCACCGAGAACCGAGTTGGTTTCCGAACCGTAAAAGTTGGTTCGGAAACGCGAACCACAAAATCCTTGGTTCCTCTGGGTCAATCTGGTGGAAACGCAAGCCGGTTCGCGGTCGGTTCGCAAGAACGAACCAAGGTTCCAAGAAAGTTGAACGGCACTGGTTCTTGAACCCAAGGAGGTTCTTTTGGTGCCATATTTAAAGTGGGATGACCTCTTATATTGCTGGTTCGCCAACAAAGGGTTAAAAAAATAGTGTGCACGCTGGTGCACACATTCGTGCACAGATCATGCACTATGCATGTGCATGCTTTTCACAGCTTTCAAACAAAAAAATCCGCTTGGAAATCCGTTCAGGCATTCAGGAGAAAGGAGCCCTTATGTTTTCTTCAAATGTAAACAAACATGGCTGCCATGTTTGAAAGATGGGGTTGGTATGGGGGTTAAACATGCAATTTCGCGATCGCGATCATGCCTAGTACACTGTTGGAGGTCCAAAATTTTTTTTTTCAAAAAAAATGTTTTCAAATTTTTTTATTTTTATTATTTAAAAAAAAAAAGACGTTCAGAAGACGTCTGGCAGGGAGGTCCATAGTGAAAAAGACGTTTTAAAGACGTTTTTATCATAGAAACTTCTTTTTTGGCAGGGTATGAGTTAAAAGATGTGTAACTCTGAGAGTGTAAGGGGTCCACTTTGTTCCATTTGTACACTCAGAGTTATGGGGGTCCTTGAAATAAAAGGTTTGAGAACCACTGTGCTACATGAAATGGAACGGAGCCTTCATTAGTATCATTGGTAACGCCTTTTGACGGAAGTGAGAAGATACCCTGTCCGATATGGCTGCGGTGCATACAGTATTCTCCATACTATTCTCCCTGGTAACTTGTACCCCGGGTTAAGGCATGGCGATACCTACCACTCTGCTTTGTTCCTTCTGGCCTAAGCCAAATCACCATCATCATCATCATCATCATCACTTTAATGCCTTGATAGAACCGTGATTTGTACTTGGTACAGTAGGTAGCCCTTTATTAGTCCCGATCATCGCGTGAGGGACTCGCTTGCGCTTGATTTACAAGTTGCCGAGTGGTTGCGTCCCAAGCTTGTAGATCTGTCCATTTTGGAGAGATGGTGTTTGCGGTTTCCAGTTGCCTTTTATGGTCTTGAATGGAGCGTGGAAGAATGCAAATGATCTCCATGTGAGAGTGCCTCTTTCAAAGCAAAATGTAATACACCTGTGATCCATGCACATCAAGGCTAGTCTACACCCCCTTTTCGTGAATCGCACGCCAATTTGTGCTTAAGAGGAAATGTACACCTCTTTAGTCACTTTATTTATCACACTATTTACGAACAGCTTAGTGAATGAGGATCATTGCCTTTACTGTACTATTTAGCAGTACCTGGGCTCCATCTCATAAAGCATTATGACTTCATGATCCATGATATCCGGTCCCCTCATCGTTCTTTGAACAATTAAATCTTTAGTTGACGCACTGCCCTCCATTATTCTCTTCACTTTGGATACTTCCCACCCATTATTATCACAGCACCAACTGCACCTCATGTTTGACCCTACAGTGAGATAGGGCTTTCAGCCTACCCGACTAGAGAACATTTGTTTTGCTTTTCACTTTGTGTATTGTGGCACCATGGTCTGTATCACTGTGGTTTGTAGTTGTCTTGTTTGGTTGAACCAGGTTTGTATCACTCTTGTCACTCCAAATAGCATGATTTCACCCCCACATGTTCACTCGCTGACTTGATCCTTGGTAGCGGCCAATTTCTTTGACCGCCTCTTTTCCCCCCTTTCTGAAGCCTGAGCTTTATTTCTGATCCCAAACCAGCTCTCTCTCTCTGTCTGTTCTACTGTATGTTACGCCACCCCGTAGATTTGCCTTGAATCTTGGACTGCTTGAACTCGAGCGTCTGTATTCTGGAGGCCAACATTCTGCAAAGAATAGTAGATCTACAAGCTCTGAGCTTGTACATCTGCTATTTTCAGCAACACAAAGGGCCATAAGTATTTTTGTTCCCTCCTCCACCTCCATGTTTCCTGTCCTTGCCTCCATTCTTCCACCTCTTCCTCCCTTGTTTGGTGACCACCATTCCCACTAGTTGCCTCCTGTCTTTCTGTTGCCGACGTCTTTGTGTCTCCTAGACCCTCCAGAAAAATGTGATTATGCCATCGCAGAATTTCCCGCATAATCAGCCAAATGGTGCAGATTATGCGGGGGTCGCATGTTTTCCAAAAGGCAGCATAATCGCATATTTCCGCCCGCATATTTTGGAATTACCTGCATAGTTCACCGCATAAAATCAAATAAACCTAAACCCCCGCATATTTCGCATCTTTTGCGCAATTCACAACTTTTCGCATATTTCGCATGTCACATATTTCACAACTTTTCGCACATTCCGTAACTTTCCACAATTTCAACGCATAAAATCACGTAAAACCCAGCATATTTCATTGTAAAACCAAAGATTTTTGCCCGCATAATCAATGATTTTAGTCTACATAATCAAGGATTTTTGCCTGCGTTTTTCTGGAGGGTCCAGTCTCCCTTTGGTGCATTGTCTTCTCTCCCTTGTCATTCTCTCTCCTCCATCTCTCCTCTCTGCCTCTCCCTCCCTCCATTTATCTCTCCTCTTTGTCTCTCACTTTCTCTACCCGTCTGTCTGTCTGCCTCCCTCTTCTTTCTTTCTTTTCATCCTACCCTCTCTAGGGATGGGACGATAAGCGATATTATCGTTTATCGTCCCATTTCTAACCCTCTCTCTCTCCCTCTCTCCTTTCCGCTCCTCCTCCTCCTCTCTGGTCGTCTCATTCTCGTCTCTCTCGCCCCCGCCCAGGCCCAGCTCATCCACGACAGGAACACGGCGTCTCACGCCACGCTCAACGACAAGGCGGACGCCACGCCGGACCGGGTCCACATGACCTGGACCAAGGAGAAGCTGTTCATCGAGCGCCACCGCCACCGCGAGCCCAACGCCAACGTGGCCGTACGCGACCTCTTCAACATGAAACCGTGAGTTCACTCTTCGCTCGTGATCGATCCGGACAACCAAACCGTTACTCCTACACAGCAATATATTGAAGTGGATAGTCCATATCAATGGATATGTAGGAATGTCATAATTTAGTGTGTACCATGCGCAGGGAGACATTTGCACCATTTTGAATTTGTTAACTCGATGATTACATGTTGGTTTGCAACAAAAACAAAGAGGCGCAATAGAACAATAGAGCAGAATACCAGTAAGACTCCCTAAATCGGGAGATAAGTGACCGTCAGGTCACAGTATACACAAAGAGGCCTGTAAGTGGCATTGGTTCCACCCACAAGTTTGTACGACAAACGGTTGATGAGTAAAGCCAAATAAAGTTCCGGCCAATCAGAGGAGGGGGTGGGGCAAAGTTAAACCAATTAACTCATTGAGTGCCAATCCCGAACTAGTTCGGCTTTATTAGCGTATCGTAGTGTGCCGATCCCGAACAAGTTCGGCTTTTAAAAAAAAAAAAAAAAAAAAAAAAAAAAAATTTTTGAAAAAAATTTTTTTGAATTTTTTTTTTTTTTTTTGGGACCCCATCAAATCTGGTGAACATGATTTCAATCGCGATTTTGCATGTTCCACCCCCATACAACCCCATCTAACATACAGGGCAGCCATTTTTGTTTACATTACATGTAAAACATAATGGCGATTATCTCAAGAATGCCTGAACGGATTTCCAATCGGATTTTTTTGTTTGAAAGCTGTGAACAAACTGCACAAATCCACTCCAATGCAATCCAGGATTGCATTGGATTTTTTAGAGCTCATTCTTCTCGGTTTTTTTCCCATGCATGAGGTGTGCAAGGTTTAATCATGGCTAAGTTGACGAAAATAAGGCTTCTAAAATGCTTGGTAGCCAATAGCTAACTTCAAGCTAACTTCATCCTCTTCCTGTACATGCACAAAGGAAAGTGTCCTTTCCTTTGTAAAAAAAGTCATGGCTCCAGGGCTTGGGCATGCATTACCAGCATATCTCTATTATTCTCTGGTCACTGGGCGCCCTCTAGTGGTGATAGGCTGGCACTCAATGAGTTAAGGTGAAGGACTCTTAATGAAGTTAATTGACACCAGCCACAAGTGTGTACGACAAACAGTTAAGAGGAGCAATAAAACAATAGAGCAGAATACTAACTTGTTAAATGTATCCAAAGTGTAGATGTATTGGCTTGGTAATTAAACCTTTAAATCACAACGTGCGCTCTATACTAGAATGGTGCAAATTCCTGCGAAACAGGGCAGCATGTGTAGTGATAGTGTGTGTGTGTGTGTGTGTGTGTGTATATACACCCCCCCCACCCCCCCAGAGCCTGCAGTGGGTAAAGTGGTTGGTTGTTGGCTGCATGGTGCGTTGGCCCCAGGCTGCATCACTAAAGTATGTGTGTACACATTATTATCTGTGCCACGGCGACCTGGCCCACGCACACTCGCTGTGCGCTGTTTGGACTAATGCCTGATTTATACCGCCATGTCGCTCACTGAAAATGGCAAGTCTGCAAGCGAGCTCAAAATGCGGCAAAAAACACGTTTTAGTCGGGGAGCCACAGGCCCAAAAGCTCAAAGAGAAAGATTGAACCTGTGATGTCATGACGTACTTTTTATTTTAGGTTTTTTCTTTTAATTTTGTCATTAAGGTACTGTACACAGAATGAGAGGCCTGCTCTGCCGGAAACATTGCGGGGGGAAAAAATGTATGGGCATTTGTATATTCACTGTCCCTTTGACTTCACTATACAGGAAAATACAAAAAATAAATCTGCTTTAAGTAGTATGTGAGGGGTCAAACTGGTTTTTTTTTTTTTCAGGATTCGGAATGCATTGCAAGCATTTGTTTTGCACGAAAAACATTCCTTGGGCTAAAAACAGCCCTGCAAAACTATGGTTTAGTCATGACTCACTTTTCACAGTTTTGTGGGGCCGTTTTTAGCCCAAGAAATATTTTTTGTGCAAAACAAATAAATAGGAAAAAAAGTAAAATAAAAAGTACCTCATGACATCACAGGTCCTCTCAAATTTTGGGCCTGTGGCTCCCCGACTATTTGTGGGCTTATGTAGAACGGCTGTTTCCGGTGTGCAGTGCCGATGCACAAGTATAAATGAGCCCTTATTAACAGCGCCTCATGCCATCTCTCAGTCCATACGGTGTGTCAGTATGTGGTGATCACTGGTTGTCTCTCATTTGTCTCGCAATTTGACACAACATTTATGGAGAATTATAATTATCATCTCTCTCAGCTGCCAAGGATGTGGAGGCCATTTGAATGTGAACCGTTACGTCACCACACACAAAATAGTTCCCACGTCACAGTGGCCGCTCTGTCCGTGGTCACCTTTTGGCCTGTTTTGGGGTCAGCTGGTGACATGCGGTATGGCGGAGAGTTGGAAAACGCTGACCTAGAAGCATCTAAGCTTATCTCTGTTGTTCTGTCCTGTCTTCCTCCTTCTAGAGAATGGGAGAGTCTGTAAGTCACATTTAACTTTGCTCCTAGGCCTGTGTGTATGTAATTGATGTATGTATGTATGTCATTGCTTGTGTTGGGAGAATGAGGAATGCGCTTCTTGTTTGCATGCATGTCTGTGTGTATAAGTACGCCTCCTGTCCCCTGCCATCATATGTAAGCCATAGAAGCCTTCGTTGGTTTAATTTGCTTGTTACCATGTTATATTTATGTACCATGTTATATTTATGTACCATGTTATATTTATGTACCATGTTATATTTATGTACCATGTTATATTTATGTACCATGTTATATTTATGTAGCACGTAAGGCAGCGTTCCCCAATAGGCGGCCTGCGGGCCAACTGTCTGGCCCACACCAACCCCAGTAATAATTGTGGTATAAGAGCAGCAACAACACTAGTATATCGTCGTTGTCGGGTGGAAATCTCGTATCTCCAAATTTGTACGTTCTTTCGCAAATCATACAAGGCCGTCGCACAAAAGTAGTAAAAACAGCAGATCTACAAGCACACACCGCCTCGCGGTGCGAGGCGGTGTGTGCTTGTAGATCGGCTGTTTTCACTAGTTTAAATCATTTTTTAAATGATAAATTCAAAACGAACGGTTTTGGACATACAAGATTTTCACCCGACAACGACGAAAACTGTCGCTGGAGTAGTGGGAACGCCACCGTCGCCCCCTGCAATGTTGTGGCCCTCGGCTTGGTACCCTAGACATAATTCGGCCTTTGGGGAAAACTAATTGGGGAACCCTGACGTAAGGACTAAAACGTGTGCTTTCCATGCTCCATATTATTATACCTTTCAAACACTACATTGTAAATGTAAAAGTTCAGGTTTAGTTTTTTTGATTTTTCAGAAGAATGGAAAGCAGATGTTTTGTCAATGTGCCTCATTCTGTTCGCCCGTTGTACTTTTGTGCTTGTGGCTGTTTACATCCTGTTATTTTGTTGCTTTTTTTTTTTTTTTAACTTTGTGGCGTGATTGAGGGCTAACATTTTGTGGTGATGAAGGAGGTCGATATGATATCATATTGGACTTTGGGCAGATGAACAAATTATAGTTGACAAACTACAGAACCAAAACACATTAACACCGCCTGACAATCATGTACATTTTGTAATGAAAAAAGCATCCTTGTTGTTACTTGGTGATCTATCTCGCCTCAAAATATTGCCTGTATATCATTACCTGTTAGTGGTGGTTGTTTGGATTCCATATGCTTCCTTCCATTAACAATGATCTACCAACGCCGTTTTCTCTCATCTGAATTTAGTATTTTGGAAATTACATAAATTACTGTCGTATAATGTTGGTATCGGAAAAACAAAACAATCCAGTGTTACTGTATATATTAACCCATTCAGAACGGGTACACATTATTGTGTATCATTATTTTATGCTTTAACTATTGAAAGATGGCAGATATACAAGCTCACAGCGTGGCACCGAGTGCCGCGCTGCGAGCTTGTAGATCTGCTATTTTTGAAAAATCGTGAAAATTAGAATTTTGAATCCTAAGATTTTTTGAAAAACCTATGTTTCTGTCAGCAACCTGGCCAGCCATCGTCAAAGAAAAGGTCCTTTTCACTTAACTGGAGCTCAGCTAGTCTGTTCTTGAGAGACTACTATGTCAGTGGTTCTCGAACCTTTTCATGTGAAGGACCCCCAAAATGATATTTATTTGGCCACGGACCCCCATCTCAAAATATTTAGTTCCAGGGACCCCCCAGAAGCAAAATTTGAGTTACAACCTTCGCTTTGAAAATACATTATATTCAAAGATTTGCACACATTTTCACGACTTTTTCAAAAATAGCAGATCTACAAGCTGCGCTGTGAGCTTGTATATCTCCTATTTTTCACTGGTTAAAGCATTCAATAATTCTAGGCCTAAAATGGGTTCAAATAATATTGGGTTTAGGTTTAGCTGAGCCTATCAGTGTGTTTAACCAATGTGTGGTATTGTGTGTGGGGGCTTTTCTCTGAACGCCACACCTGTGCCCACCATAGGAACCAGACCAACGTGCGTCGGATGCACACAGCGGTGAAGCTGAATGAAGTGGTGGTCAACAAGTCCCAGGGAGCCCACCTGGTGCTGCTCAACATGCCCGGACCGCCCAGGAACAGAGGAGGGGATGAGAACTGTATCCTTGACCTGCACTGTAGCTGGTCCACAGCTTACAACATTCTTACAGCCTTTTTAAGGAGGCCAATAAATGATTTAAAGGGGAAGACCACCCATTTTCAATATTGAACTATGTCATTAACACTTTTGTTGCTATCAATTAAATCTCTTTGAAGGTCCGCGATGCCATGGTCTCCATATACTTCCATGTAATTCATAGTGCACGGATCATGCACTCCCATGCCTAGCACCACGTGTGTGCACGCTGTTCACAGCTTTCAAACAAAAAAATGTGCTTGGAAATCCGTTCAGGCATTCATGAGATATCAGCCATTATGTTTTTACATTATTTAAACAAACATGGCTGCCATGTTTGAAAGATGGGTTTGTTATGGGGGTTAAACATGCAATTTCGCAATCGCGATCATGCCTAATACATTTTTTGAGGTCCAAAAAACATTTTTGAGTACAACGGTGTGATGTCATCACATTGTGATTTGCAATACAAACCCTACAATACAAACCAGTTCTAGGCAACACAGAAGAGAGGGAACTTTTTATTTCCTCCTCTAGGTATTCAATATTGAAAATGGGTTGTCTTCCCCTTTAATGAAAAATGTTGAACTTTGGTAGAACCATTGTCCGTTATCTTTATTAGGGATGTCCGATATTGGACTTTTTTACCGATATACCGATATACCGATAACTCTTAATTTCCGATACCGATATATGCTGGCTTTTTCATCAAAAGTCAACTAATTGTTAGGTAACATCACATATCTAATAGAATCAATATAATATCTAATCAATCTAATTTAATACAGTGATGTTAGATTTTCAATGAAGTGAGTTAATTTCCTCTGGATTAGTTTGCTCTCTGTTGGCGTTTTTGCGACCGTAAGTCGCAGTTCACTGTCAGAACCGTCACATCATCACATACAGCTTATATCCATATACAGTACCGTATTTTCCAGACTATAAGGCGCACTTAAAAGCCTTTAATTTTCTCAAAAAACTACAGTGCACCTTATAGTCCAGTGCGCCTTATATATGGATCATTCATTGACATTCCCTTTAGCACAGCTCCATCTGTTGGATGCATAACGCAACGGTAGCGTCTATTATGTGCGCCTTATAGTCAGGTGCGCCTTATATATGAAAACAGTTTGAAAATAGACCATCCATTGACAGTGCGCCTTATAGTCAGGTGCGCCTTATAGTCCGGAAAATACTGTACATGGATCTCCATGGGTACCAGGAATCTCAATATATGGGTAACTGGTCCGATATACATATATATGTCACAGTTTGAGATTCAGTTAGATTGAGAACAGGAGCGTTCGTTGTGCGGGGCGGAGCAAGCGGTCGCTTTGATCCACAACAACGACAACGTAGCGTCGGCAGGAATGATCCTCACCCCACGGAGGTTAGGGTTAGGCATAGTTTTACTGAGGTTAGGGTTAGGGTTGGGCATAGTAAGCTAATGGCTAAACACAGCTGAGCTAGGCTAGTAGATAAACAAAGAGGTGTCACAGACAAGTGACGTCACTAACTACACAAGTGAATGGCTGTGTTGTCGCCATCTTGTGGTGATTACGCAGAATTACACAGGTGTGTTGATAAGTGACTATCAAAGTGAATTGATCCAGGTGGTGTTAGGGGTGTGTGGTGAACGACAAAACGAGCGCTCTTACCCCAATCTAACTGAGTTACCCAAACGAACTAACATATACACTGGCCAGACAGCCAAGACATGGCGCTTGTCGCCCTGAGGCGTCTTCCTAGTCTACTCGGGTACGGTCTCTGTGTTTGTCCTTTCCTTGACTTCCTGTCCTCTCAGACATGGAGTTCCTGGAGGTTCTTCTCGAGGGCCTCAACCGCGTCCTCCTGGTCCGCGGCGGTGGTCGCGAGGTCATCACCATCTACTCTTAGGAAATGAAAAACAAACACACACACTGGTGCCCCAAAACCTGCACACACGGGGCCATTCGCCATGGATCCCAGTTACCGGGCATTTTCGGGGGAAGAAGCCTAATTGTTGTTGTTTTTTGGGGAAGCGTTTGTTTGGAAGACTTGTGATTGGACAGGAGGTGTTCGTAAACCTCTGAAGGGAGGAAAACGGCTGTGCGTTTTTAAAAACCAACTCTGCGCCCAAGGTGAGCAAGAGAGAGAGAGAGAGCACGCTGTGTGTGTCCACACCAGGCTTCCCTACCCCTGCCAACTGGAAGAGAAAGCATAGAGACACTTTATACTTTTCATTTACTGTTCAAAATGTTGTATTATATATTTTCGTATTCTTTCCCTCTTCTCGTGTTGTTCTCGTCGACGTATTGATTCTCGTGTAACGTTAAGCAAAGAAGTTGAACGTGTGCTGTTGATATAAACTTTGTTAGTCGTTCCTGTTTTGTTTTTCCTGTCTGATTTGGGATGCAAAGTAGTATGTCATGCAGACCTGAGAGAAACACATTACATACACATACTGTACACTCAGATGTAAAGTAGTATGTCATGCAGACCTGAGAGAAACACATTACATACACATACTGTACACTCAAAGTAGTATGTCATGCAGACCTGAGAGAAACACATTACATACACATACTGTACACTCAAAGTAGTATGTCATGCAGACCTGAGAGAAACACATTACATACACATACTGTACACTCAAAGTAGTATGTCATGCAGACCTGAGAAAAACACATTACATACACATACTGTACACTCAGATGGCAACAAACAAACATTTTCTTTCCTTTTTTTTCGTTTCTTTTTACAGCTTGCTCCAGATAACCTTTACATAAGATGTCACTTTTTTTTGAAGAAAAGTTTCAGAATTTGCCATATACGTTTTGAAGCACATGATGTCAGCGCTTCTCCGTGAACTACCTAATGTGCGTATACAGTTCTGATTTAGGAGTTATCGAAGCAACTTAACGTTCGTCGTACGGTCGCAGATCCATCCACGTCGTTGAAGGTTCGTTGGGTGGTGAATGCAGGAACTTTATTACAGTATGTCGCTACTTGGTCGTTGTGGAGTGCAGGTCGCCAGAAGAGCGGCTCGCCCCACGTTTGTACACATCTACATTTTGTTGAGCCTAGTTACGTTGAGGGCCCATCGGCGAGGGATTGTCCCGACGACGTGGATTTTTGAATGTGCAATAGATGCTGTCCCCTTTCACACACAGTAAGGTAGAGAGGGTATGGTGGAACAGCTTAGAGCCCAAGCCAGATTATCGGTCCGGCCCGATATACGTGCTGTTATTTGAGTTTTTTTTTTTTTTCTTTACATCCCTCAATTTTAACCACTTTTTTAACCTGGCATCCATGTTTTGGGCAGGTAGCAATTTTCAAAACATTTCAAAAGTAACAGATCTACAAGCAATGCCTCGCCTAGCTTGTAGATCTGGCAATTTGTTTTTATATAGGGCATAAGTGGTTAAATAAAGTTCGGTTTGTGTTTAATCAAAAAGATGTGTGTTTGTTTTTATTAATCTTTTGCTTAGCTTTTTAGTAACTTTAGCTATTGAAAAATATTGAATATTGAAAAATAGCAGATATACAAGCTCACAGCGCGGCACCGAGTGCCGCGCTGCGAGCTTGTAGATCTGCTATTTTTTAAAAGTCGTGAAAATGTGTGCAAATCTTTGAATATGTATTTTTTAAGCAGACGTTTGTAACTCAAATTTTGCTTCCGGGGGGGTCCCTGGAACTAAATATTTTGAGATGGGGGTCCGTGGCCAAATTCATATTATTTTGGGGGTCCTTAACATGAAAAGGTTTGAGCATCACTGACATGGAAACATGGGTTTCTTGCACACTTTTTCACAATTTTTGAAAAATAGATCTACAAGCTCGCAGCGCGGCACTCGGTGCCGCGCTGTGAGCTTGTATTTCTGCTATTTTTCAATAGTTAACATTCATGGGGGGCCCACAGTGAATCCTTGTACCCAGGGCCCAGAATTTGGTGTGACGCCCCTGACCGGAGCAACAGCGTTCAGATTCCTCAATGTAGGATTCATGTCATCTTAGTATTGATTGGCTCTATTGTTTTGCTACCTTTTTTACTAATCTACCTTTTCAGCACAAAACGAGGACTCGACACTTTGTTCCATGTAAGAAATATTAAACTCTATACACAGACCAAAGATGTGTGACTAAAGACTAAACCGTTTTCATTGCACACACAGAGCGTGATAAATATACGACCCGAAAAAGTGTTGAAAATGTATCGCCGCTTGACGATCTCTAGCCTTTTATCGCAACAGTTCACAAATCTTGCTGCTGTGTTCGCACATTGTTGTGTTTCTCCCAGTAGGTATAGGTTATCGTTGGTTATGTTTTCAAACTCACTTCGGGTGTGTGTAATCTGTGGGAAGTATGTGTCTCTGATGTCTTGGTATAGTGGGCAGGTGGTTAGAAAGTGTAGCTCTGTCTGTGGCAGCCTTTCTCTATTGCAAGGCTGTGTTCGCTGAGTCTGTACCTAGTCAAGACTTTTCTAAGTTTTGGGTTGTTTACCGTGCTCAGATATTCTGCAAATCTATATTCTCTGGGGGACTGCCCATAAGTCAAAAGGTTCATTAGTCCGAACTTAGGTTCATTAGTCCGAATTTAGTTAGGATTACTGAGGTTATGGTTAGAGTTAGAGTTAGGCATAGTATTCTTAACAAATTCGGACTAATGAACCTTCGGACCAATGCCATGGCACCTATTCTCTGCAGACATTCACTGCAGACAGGGTGACAGATATATTTTATAGTACATATTGAACATACACAGAACAGCCTCATCACAATAGTTCACAATAGGCTCAACAAATAGGTGTGTCAATAGCAAAATTCAATTGATAAATGGGCTGTTTATTTCATTGTTTTTTTTTCTAGTTTTCTGGTAATTCTAGTTGGTGGGATAATCTCTAATCTGAAGTGTACATCAGGGATCCAGAATTGTGTGTGTGTGTGTGTGTGTGTGTGTGTGTGTGTGTGTGTGTGTGTGTGTGTGTGTGTGTGTGTGTGTGTGTGTGTGTGTGTGTGTGTGTGTGTGTGTGTGTGTGTGTGTGTGTGTGTGTGTGTGTGTGTGTGTGTGTGTGTGTGTGTGTGTGTGTGTGTGTGTGTGTGTGTGTGTGTGTGTGTGTGCGTGCGTGCGCAAGGCTGTGCGGAATCCACACTGCGGATCCGAAAAGGAGTCAAAAGAAAAAAACGCGTCTGCCCTTTACAAGTAGAATATTTGCCTCTGAGGTGTAGTGGAGAATATAACTATAAAGTATTAAATGGAAACACTATAAGTTAAGTACCTCCAAATAGTTGGAGTAATTGTTACTCCGCACCACTGATTCTGTGCATGTGTATTCTGTTGGAATAGGTTTATAGTAACCTGACTTTCGCCAGATGGTGACAGCATTGCGTTGCATTGCTTACCATCTGGGCTCGCTCCGGCAGAACCGATGTAAGGGGCGGGCCATTTTTTCAAATTCTATAGCAGGTGATTGGATATGGCCGTCTCTCTGTCACAGTCTGGGAGTGCCAACTCCAACCACTCATATTGGCCTGTCTGCATGACGTTGCACCCAGAATCTGCCTCCTGGGTTTCCACGTGGTCTGCAATCAGACTCTATTGGCTCAGAGCCGCTCAGAGCCCGCCCATAGCTGCCGCTGATTGGTCCGGCCCCGGGACTTTACGAGTGTTATCAACTCTGCCGGACCGAGCCCAGATGGTAAAGCAATGCAACGCAATACTGCCACCATCTGGCGAAAGTCAGGTTAGGTTTATAGTGGTGGAGGCCAACATAAGCTGAGAAACTGCATTCGATGTGTTAAAGAGGCTAGATAGAGCTACATAGGAACCTCGGTGAGATTACACTCAGTGCTAGAGATTCATGTTTGAGTCTTTTAGGAGGGCTGGTTGAGTCCCTGGGAAAGAATCTGCTAAGGCAGCAGGTGGTCTTTGTCAATAAGGACTTGTTCTGTTTCCCAAAGGAAGTTTTTGGACCACATAGTTTCCTGGGTGTACTGTACGTACGGCGGGGTTTAGTGGCGACTGTACCTGCCCCTTGTTTCACCCTGGTGTTTTTCAGCTCCCCTTACATGGTGGTGGTGGGGGGGGGGGGGTGGGGGGGGCATATTGACCCATTTAGGCCTGAACGCAAATCTGTGTCACTTTAGATTTTAACCACTTTAACCTTTAAAAATAGCAGATGTAGGCCTACAAGCTCACAGTGCAGCACTGAGCTTGTAGATCTGCTATTAAGTCTTTGAATATTTTTGACCGGATTCTAAATCAGTGGTTCTCAAACTTTTTCATGTCAAGGACCCCCAAAATTACATGTATTTGGCCACGGACCCCCATTTCAAAATATGCCGTTTGGCCACGGACCCCCATTTAAAAATACTAGAAGCTGGGCCGCCCTTCGGGCGGCCCAGCGTCTAGTCGGCGACCTGGCCAACTCGGGAACGATGTAAATAGAGAATGAATGCCCCGCCCTTTAATGCAAACCCCATTATACCTGTTGTCATAGGACCTGTTTTGACCATCTGTTTGCCTGTGTCCATTTATGCCCATATATGGAGATATCTGTATCTGTCTGTCGGCGTCCATTTTATGTCCATATATGGAGATCACTGCAGATATAGTTCTGGGTCCATTTTATGCCCATATATGGAGATATCTGTCTATTTGCGTCCATTTTATGCCTGCCCCACCCTTTAATGCAAACCCCAATATACCTGTTGTCATAGGACCCGTTTTGACCATCTGTTAGCCTTTGTCCCCACCCTTTAATGCAAACCCCAATATACCTGTTGTCATAGGACCCGTTTTGACCATCTGTTTGCCTTCTGTTAGCCTTTGTCCCCACCCTTTAATGCAAACCCCAATATACCTGTTGTCATGTTGTCATAGGACCCGTTTTGACCATCTGTTTGCCTTCTGTTAGCCTTTGTCCCCACCCTTTAATGCAAACCCCAATATATGGAGATCTCTGCACACACAGTACCGGTTGCGGAAAACTCTGATGTCAGACATCAGCTCCGCATTCGGGGATTCATTTTATGCCCATATCTGGAGAACGCGCGTGCCGGTGGGAAGAACGGTTCTCGAGATTCACATACATACATACACATTCACAGAGATTTTTTGTTGACTCCTGGCATAGGACCCGTTTTGACCATCTGTTAGCCTTTGTCCCCACCCTTTAATGCAAACCCCAATATACCTGTTGTCATAGGACCCGTTTTGACCATCTGTTTGCCTTCTGTTAGCCTTTGTCCCCACCCTTTAATGCAAACCCCAATATACCTGTTGTCATGTTGTCATAGGACCCGTTTTGACCATCTGTTTGCCTTCTGTTAGCCTTTGTCCCCACCCTTTAATGCAAACCCCAATATATGGAGATCTCTGCACACACAGTACCGGTTGCGGAAAACTCTGATGTCAGACATCAGCTCCGCATTCGGGGATTCATTTTATGCCCATATCTGGAGAACGCGCGTGCCGGTGGGAAGAAGGGTTCTCGAGATTCACATACATACATACACATTCACAGAGATTTTTTGTTGACTCCTGGCGTACGTGATGTCAGAGCCTTTTATGAAGTGATGTCACAATGAGTCAGCGATTGTGCCGATTTCCTCAGGAACAGCCTGATGTTAACAATCAGCTCCGCGTAAGGAGATTCCGAACGTTTCGCGCCGCTTCGGGAAAACCGCATGTCGGGCCGAGGCCCGGCACTGCACTCCGCGCGGCGGCGGGGAACGCGCGTGCCGAATCTGAAGCCGGTGGGACGAACGGTTCTCGAGATACGCGGATTACAAACAAACAAACAGACAGACAGACAGAGATTTGTCGCATTTATAGATAGATGTTGTTCCAGGGACCCCCAGAAACAAATATTTGAGTTACAAATGTTCAAAGACTTAATTTTTTTTTTCAAAAATAGCAGATCTACAAGCTCGCAGCGCGGCACTTGTATATCTGCTATTTATAGCTATAGCTAAAGTATAAAATAATTCCAGGCCTAAATGGGCTAAGTGACAGCACTAGTGGAAGGATTAGCGTAAATGTTCCGTCAGTATAAAATGTGAGTAATAATAGTCACTACGATTTACCAGGAATCACAACCTGTTGTTTCAATTTACAAGGTACTTTGACAATGGGGAGAAATTTGAGATGGAAACTGCCCTGAGCTTACATATTGCAGGCCTAGCTGTTAGAATTCCTTAATGGGATGTCCCAAAACACTTCTCCATAGTTCACAGCTCAAGTATGGGTAAGGGTCTATCCGTTGTGGTGTTGGCTACATGTTTCCAGATACAGGCCCACCATCCCTTTGAGGCTGAGAAATGGAGAAGATTGGTGAAACTGATTGTTCTTAATGAGAAAGTTAAAAGGGCCCCACCATGCTTTTAAAAATATAGGTTTTACACAGGTTTTAGCCTAAACAACCACTCAGATATTGAAACCATGAAATGTCATGTTCTGTCTGTTTCTAATTCCAAGACGTTTCAGATGCAACACCAAAATGCCCTTTGTTGGCAACGGGACGCTGTCTTTGGGCTAAAATTGGAACGATACAGAGAAGATACCATGGCACCATGCTAATCTTTTCTGTATCGTTCCAATTTTAGCATGGCACCATGCTAATCTTCTCTGTATCATTCCAATTTTAGCACCACTTTACGCCGCTCACCTCATAGTCTCAATAGAGCATCGCAGTGAGGTGTCGGAAGCAAGCTGGCCATTCATCTTTACCATAGGGTTTTTCATTATCAGCCACAAAGTCGTAGCAATTAAATGTACACTTACCACTAGGCTGGTGGTTGTAAAATGGTTCTATATGCTCCTGTAGAACCCCCGAGTATGTATGCAATCACTCTAGTTTTAGTAAAAACACGTTTTAATCAAGATCGCACGGAGAAGAACTGCATTTCCCATGCTGCTAAACATGTACATCCTGTGAAATCGACGTCTGTGATTGGTCTAGCTTATTCTTTCACATATCTTGCGGTTACCGCGGAAGTAGCTACTGCCCCCTGTCTTCCCGGCGGATTATTGCACTTCAGCAGAACTCCGTGAGCGATCGTCTTTCTTTTACAAATATGATGCACTATGTTAAGGATGACGATAAGAGCGTCCACAGAGATGACAATCACTACATTTCAGGCCATATGCTGGCCTGGATAACTAAACTGAGCGTGATTTAAGGGCTGTATTTCAGGAAACAAGACTGTCATTCGCAATGCATTCTGGGAGTGTAGTTTCCGCAATTTTAAAAATAATCATGTACACAGTTTTGTACCTTGCCCTTTTTTTCAGCTTTCTAATTAATCTTTGCATTAAAAAAAATGTGAATATTGGCATGATTCCTCTCCAGCCGAGGTGGCTTTGTCCAAGGCTTAAAAAACGTTTAAATAAATACTTTATGAAATGTCTATGGAAGAAATGAATGCGGAAAACGCTTCCGACACCAGAGTGAGGACGGGGTGGGGCTTCAACTGCGATGCTCTATAGAATATAGCCTCCCAAAAAGTACCACCCCCTTCTTGAAGGGGCCCAATCGGAAATGAGCCCAAAGGTGACCTACGCTGAGGGCAGATTTCAAGAGTGCTATTCAGACACGCCCAGGAAAAATTTGAAATTCATGTTGTACTTCCTTTAAATTAGACATTTGCCTGACATAGTAAAGCCTACTAGACTGTAGCCAAGTAAAACAAAAATAGTTTTGTTGACCAAATCAAATGACTTTGATTAGGTCACACAGCTATCATTTCGACTTAAATGTCCTTGTAAAATATTGTTTTTCCGAGAGAACCTAATTTACAGCAGAGGTATCTAAAGGTCACAGCTATTCAAAAGCAGCAATGCAAAAAGAAATAAATTTAATAATTACATACGGTACTTTAAGTGCAAATTGGAATAAAAATGTAATTAACCACTGGAAAGAAAGACAGAAGGAAATATAGAACACAGTTTAACATTACCACACTCTTTTGGCCAGAATGGAGAACAAGCGCAGGCTGCAGTTTTTTTTTGCCAGTGCACTGCACAGTATGTACGTCCTTGTACCCCTTATCAGGGGCGGCCTTAGTAATCTGGAGGCCCCTTTCAAGAGCTATTGATGAGGCCCCCCTCGCGCCACTGCCGGCGCACCGAGGCCACAGTAGACGCACAACAATCGCACACAGAAGTTGACTTATAGTCAATGACTGGCTGCTATTTATATATTATTATTATATCACTACATAATGTTATAGCATTGACCTAAATGGCGCTATATTAACAAGGTTATATGATTATTAAAAAGTGTTATATGTGTGTTGCAAGTTGAACGAGGCTTGCTGGCTAGCTCTTGGAGGCCCCCTGGTAGCTGAGGCCCGTTTCAATTGAAACTGGTGAAACATAGCTAAGGCCTCCCCTGCCCCTTATGACAGCATATGTTTCAGTTGCAGTAGTGTGTTTGTTGACCAGCTGTGTGCCGTGGTCTTTTCCACCGAGGAATTTGACAGAATGTTTCCTGGAGAGGGCCTGCATGGGGAAGAGACTAGAACACGCACACTATAACATCATCTCCTATTCTGTCCTGTCCGCCACCAGGGGCGTCACAGGGGGTAGGAAAGTGGGACTGAGTTACCAGGGCCCAAGGTGGAGGGGCCCCAGTAACTTTAGCTATTGAAAAATAGCAGATATACAAGCTCACAGCGCGGCACCGAGTGCCGCGCTGCGAGCTTGTAGATCTGCTATTTTTTGAAAAGTCGTGAAAATGTGCGCAAATCTTTGAATATATGTATTTTTTAGTGAACATTTGTAACTAAAATGTTGCTTCTGGGAGGTCCCTGGAACTAAATATTTTGAGATGGGGGGGGGGGGTCCTTCACATGAAAAAGTTTGAGCATGCATGACTGACATGGAAACATAGGTTTCTTGGCACACATTTTCACGATTATATCTGTAACCATCATCATCAGGTCTCTTGCTCGGCGGCGGGGACGTCGCCATGCGTAGAGCCAATCAGTTTCACCAATCTTCTCCATTTGGGTCGATCCAGTGCTAGGGGCTCAGCATCATCCAATGACAGGCCCACCTGATGTAGGTCCCTGGTGATGGCATCAATCCAGCGAGTGCGTGGTGCACCACGGGGGCGTTTCCAACCAGCGGCTTTTGGATCGAAGTGGAGGATAGCGTATGTAGGGTGATCAGGGGGGAGTCTTTTGATATGACCATACCATCGCAACCGTCGCTGAGCTGCCATAAGGGATGCGGGGGGCTGTTTGGTGCGCTCCCGCAGTATGATGTTTGAGACTCGATCCTGCCATGTTATCCCCTCTATTGTGCGCAGTGCTCTGGTGTCGAAGCCGTCAATTCTGTCTGACAGGGTCTTGTTGAGAGGCCAAGTTTCAGCTCCATAGAGGAGGATGGAGAGAATTGAGCTGTTGTAGATGCGTATTTTGGTCTCTCTTGTTATGGAATGGTGTCTCCACAGCGGCTTCCAAAGAGTTTCCATGGCACTGGCTGCCATGGCACGTCTCAGATTTATCTCTAACACAACACTATCTGTAACAGAGGGACAGAATGGAGTGAGGATGGTGGTCACCATAGGGCTATTTTATTTTTTGTCTAACCACTTAAACCCATTGATGGGGAAAAAGTACTCAAATGTAATGCCAGATGTATCTATACTACCGCAAACTTTGCATGCAAAGTGCTACTTCCAGTAGCCGGCTTCAGTGTGTGTGCGACTCTGTCTGGTAAGTGATTTTGACTGAATCCTTGCCATTGCATCAAACAACGCATGCAGCGGCAAGAGAGATGGAAGATAGTGTACACTGTCTACGCACCACCGTCACGAGTACTTGCTGCAGACTAGACAAGAAGCATTAGAACTATAAACTGGCACGATCTTGATGTGTCAAAGATAGTTAACAAGGAAGATGGCGTCAAAAATGGGCAGAGTTAACCCCCGAATCTTACCTGTGTCGTCACTATGCTCAGAAATGATACTTCGTTGACTGGATTCCCAAGATCTACACGAAATATCTTTCCAATCTACAAGCTCACATATCTTGTAGATCTGCTATTGTTGCCGAACATATACACACCAGAAGAGGGATGCTAGGGTTCAAGTGGCAAATGCTGCCATGCCAACATACAAACGTTTTTTTCAAGAGCATGAAGAGCACAAACATCTCTTTTATCAGCTAGGGGAAACGAGTGAGCAGGGTGAGTTGGGGTGACAACTCTGGCTCAGATCAAAAGAAGAAAATGAAGTACAGAAACAATTGTTTTAGTTTTTCCTGGAGTGAAGTTTGAAACAAAAATCTAATTTAAAAAAATGCTGTTTGGCTGTTTATAATTGCATTGCCACGCTTGACGTAGTATTGAACAATTATAAACAGCCAAAGACCCTTACAGTTGCTGAATACATAGTCTTCTACTGTAGGCTAACATTCGAATCTTGTTGTCCATCAACATACTTTTCTCTCAGCCAACCTGCTTATGTTAATGACCGGCAGACACGTGTAGCAATTTTCAAAGGAAACCACAGTGTCTTAATTACTGAGTTGTGCTAATGGCAGGCCACAAACAGCCTATTGTTTCTAACATAGCACAGCCCCAACACTGAATTATGGATGAACACTAGCAGAGAACCCAACTTTATTTATAAATCACTTATCAAAACAAAGTTACAAAGTGCTAGATGCTGTCACTCGGATAATCAAAAGACATGCAGAATAGAAACCAATAAAAGTTGAACTGCACCTTTATTTTCCTCATCCGCGATACCCTGCAGTGCAAACTATGTTTTGAAAATGTGTTCAAATCTGGTTCATTCAAATAATATCCTCAGCAATTGAGATGCTTTACTGTAGGCCTGTGATGCATCTGCACGCTCAGTTTTGTCGCATGGTCCATGTGACTTTGTTTAAGGACTTTCTTCTTTGAAAGACAAAAAAAAATCACACTCGTGTGAACTGAGCGGTGTGTGTGTGTGTGTGTGTGTGTGTGTGTGTGTGTGTGTGTGTGTGTGTGTGTGTGTGTGTGTGTGTGTGTGTGTGTGTGTGTGTGTGTGTGTGTGTGTGTGTGTGTGTGTGTGTGTGTGTGTGTGTGTGTGTGTGTGTGTGTGTGTGTGTGTGTGTGTGTGTGTGTGTGTGTGTGTGTGTGTGCGTGCGTGCG
Source organism: Nannobrachium achirus (assembly GCF_963921795.1). Taxonomy (NCBI): domain Eukaryota; kingdom Metazoa; phylum Chordata; class Actinopteri; order Myctophiformes; family Myctophidae; genus Nannobrachium; species Nannobrachium achirus. The sequence goes on along the minus strand of NC_137828.1, from coordinate 19,268,072 downwards.
CGGGCGTGAATGTGTGTGAGTGTGCCTGGCCTCAGTGGCCTGAACAACAGCGCCCCTCCCTTAACATGTGTGGTCAAAAAAGGTACTTCAGGCTACAGACAGACAGACAGACAGACACACACACACGGACGGATACACACACGGCCACGCTATGGAGACGGTGTGACCACCGCTCAAAAAATGATTCATGCCCCTAGGAAACAAACAAATTCTGTACTGGTGTGGTTTCATAATTCCTAGCTCCATAAACTCTCGTACATTGCTCAATTTTTGCATGCTGGGTATGGAGCAACAATCTTTCCCCATATTCAAACACGTTTCGTTTGTGAGTAAAGATTTTATGTGAATAACAGCAGAAGTGTCGTGCTGAGCTGCTGCTGCAGTGTTACAGTTACAGTAGGTGCATCTTTATACTTATATAACAGGATAATAACAGGGCCCCTTTTTCCACATGATGTCAGTTGTTATGGTGGACTTATCATACTCTTGGACATTTCAATAGCTATATGTAATGTGTTCACAATGCTCCTTGTGCCCCTAATTACCCACAGTAATAATGCATGACAGGGCATCGTAATCAGTCCTGTCTCTTTGCTGTGTGTGTGTGTGTGTGTGTGTGTGTGTGTGTGTGTGTGTGTGTGTGTGTGTGTGTGTGTGTGTGTGTGTGTGTGTGTGTGTGTGTGTGTGTGTGTGTGTGTGTGTGTGTGTGTGTGTGTGTGTGTGTGTGTGTGTGTGTGTGTGTGTGTGTGTGTGTGTGTGTGTGTGTGTGTGCGCGTACGTGCGCACGTGTTTGTGTTTGGAGGGAATGATCGATAGGCTTCCCCAAAGAGATGCTTAACTTTTGTCACTGTCAAAGTAATTGTCTGACTTTTAGCAAAATAACTTGACAACAGATGGCTGGATCTTCATGGAACTTGTTAGGACCGATCAGTAGGCTATACCCCAAAGAGATTATTAACTTTTGGTTTGAAAAGGTCAAAGGGGTAAGGGTCACAAATAATTATCAAGGTAAAAACTTGAACTGATTGGTGGATTTCATAAAACCTGGTTCGGATTGGGTTTGCAATCCAGTGGTTTAAATCAAGGTCCATTATTACTTGCGCAAGCACTGCGATCGGCTGGGTATGTAAGTAAAGTATGTATATACCTGTCTGTCTGTCTGTCTGTCTGTCTGTCTGTCTGTGTCTCCTCTTGTTGAAGACCGTAGCCCAATCAGGGACCAGCATCTCTGGCAACGTCATCATTAACAGGCAGTGAGGGACCAGTATTCCTGGTGATGCCAGTGGTGACGTCATTGATCATAATATATCAGTTATTTTTTGGAAGCGGTGATGCCAGTGTTCAGCACCCCTCATGGCGTGCTCTGCTCTTCTTCTTTTGAGTATCATCGTCCTTTTGCGCAAGTTGCCATCTCGACAGAGTGCATTTTTAATTGTGTATCAATTTGGGGGGTCCTGGACATTGAACTGGGGCCCCCCCACCCTGACAAGGGCCTTAGTACAGGAGTTGAGGCATTACATTTAATTTGACTTGGTTCTATAAATATTGTGAAAATACACACTTTCTGACATCATCTCAGATCCGCCATCCCTCCATACTTGGGACAAGACTGATGACGTCATCAACATGATGTCGGATTCACAGAGACTCCAGACTGTTTATTAGACCTGTATTAGACCTTTATGCAGTGATGGCTGCTGCTATAATGTTCTGGCGTTTTGCCAACTGCCGTGTCCTTGGAGGGCTGAAAGACCAGGGCATGGCCCGGTTACGCTGCCAGCATTTACGCTGTCAGCTCTACACTTCCAAGAATGCATCTTCTGCTTTTAATACAGAGACTGTGGAAGCAAAGCAAAGGAAAGCAGCTCTGCAAAAGGCTTTGGAGATGAAAAGACAAGGGAAGAGAGATGCCCTGACAGAGCTTTATGGTTCCATTCTGGAGGAGGAGAAGGATGTTGTTCAAGCATACCCGTTTATCTCACCTTTTCATGAGAGGGCTCTGATGAGCAGAGAGCGCCCCCTCCCTACGGTGGAGGGCATTGACCAACGTCACTTTGGTATCATCGACAGCAAAGTGCGCAGGCTTTTGTCCATTCCCAAGGGTAATTCTGCCCTCAGACGGGAAATGGAGGAAAACCACTACCAGCATGTATACCACACAGTGGCCATTGAAGGTAGCACATTGACTCTAGAAGAGGTCCGCTCCATCATTGAGACGCGCTATGCCGTCCCTGGCAAGCGCCTGAAGGAGCAGAACGAGGCCATTGGCGTAGATGAAGCCATTAAATATATTAAAAGCACCCTGTTGTCTAGAGCTGGAGACATCTTGCTCACAGACATCCTGGAGATCCACCGCAGATTGCTAGGCTACGCTGACCCCGTGGAGGCAGGGAGGCTGCGTAAAGTCCAGGTGTATGTAGGACGCCATGTTCCACCTCACTCTCGGGATGTTGACCGACACATGCAAGAGCTGCTCCAGTGGCTCAACGGTGAGGAGGCCCAGAAGCTGCACCCTGTGGAGCTGGCAGCACTCGCCCACTACAAACTGGCATACATTCACCCCTTTGCAGATGGCAATGGACGTACATCACGGCTGCTAATGAACCTGCTACTCATGCAGGCTGGGTACCCGCCTAGTGTTATTCGCGTAGAACAAAGTGCTGAGTATTTCAGAGCTCTGGACACGGCTGATCGGGGTGACGTCCAACCTTTCATTAGTTTCTTAGCCAGATGCATAGAGGACACTCTGGACACATTCTTGTTTTTTACTGTTGGTTTGCCAGGAGCTACAGTATATAACTACTAGTAAGTAAGACACCTCAGGGTGACATGCGACCTAGGTTGTGCCAATTCATGGCCATCTGGCCAGTGATGTATATGGGACCATACTATGATAGTCAATAATGTTATCTCAAAACATGCCCATATATGGGCATTACCAAATATGGGCATTCCCAGATACGGGTATGTCCTTAATATTGATAACATAATATCCTTAATAATGTCCTTAATATTGATAATATAGGAATCTCCATATGGGCATAAGTTAGTAAAGCCAAGCAGGCCCTTGGCGAGTTAGGGCCTGGGTTTGATGCCTGGGGATCTCCATGTATGGGCATAAGGGGGTAACCTAACAGGGCATCATCTGGGAATGCCCATACTGTATGGACATTTCGGTTCGGATTGGGTTTGCAATCCAGTGGTTTAAATCAAGGTCCATTATTACTTGCGCAAGCACTGCGATCGGCTGGGTATGTAAGTAAAGTATGTATATACCTGTCTGTCTGTCTGTCTGTCTGTCTGTCTGTCTGTCTGTCTGTGTCTCCTCTTGTTGAAGACCGTAGCCCAATCAGGGACCAGCATCTCTGGCAACGTCATCATTAACAGGCAGTGAGGGACCAGTATTCCTGGTGATGCCAGTGGTGACGTCATTGATCATAATATATCAGTTATTTTTTGGAAGCGGTGATGCCAGTGTTCAGCACCCCTCATGGCGTGCTCTGCTCTTCTTCTTTTGAGTATCATCGTCCTTTTGCGCAAGTTGCCATCTCGACAGAGTGCATTTTTAATTGTGTATCAATTTGGGGGGTCCTGGACATTGAACTGGGGCCCCCCCACCCTGACAAGGGCCTTAGTACAGGAGTTGAGGCATTACATTTAATTTGACTTGGTTCTATAAATATTGTGAAAATACACACTTTCTGACATCATCTCAGATCCGCCATCCCTCCATACTTGGGACAAGACTGATGACGTCATCAACATGATGTCGGATTCACAGAGACTCCAGACTGTTTATTAGACCTGTATTAGACCTTTATGCAGTGATGGCTGCTGCTATAATGTTCTGGCGTTTTGCCAACTGCCGTGTCCTTGGAGGGCTGAAAGACCAGGGCATGGCCCGGTTACGCTGCCAGCATTTACGCTGTCAGCTCTACACTTCCAAGAATGCATCTTCTGCTTTTAATACAGAGACTGTGGAAGCAAAGCAAAGGAAAGCAGCTCTGCAAAAGGCTTTGGAGATGAAAAGACAAGGGAAGAGAGATGCCCTGACAGAGCTTTATGGTTCCATTCTGGAGGAGGAGAAGGATGTTGTTCAAGCATACCCGTTTATCTCACCTTTTCATGAGAGGGCTCTGATGAGCAGAGAGCGCCCCCTCCCTACGGTGGAGGGCATTGACCAACGTCACTTTGGTATCATCGACAGCAAAGTGCGCAGGCTTTTGTCCATTCCCAAGGGTAATTCTGCCCTCAGACGGGAAATGGAGGAAAACCACTACCAGCATGTATACCACACAGTGGCCATTGAAGGTAGCACATTGACTCTAGAAGAGGTCCGCTCCATCATTGAGACGCGCTATGCCGTCCCTGGCAAGCGCCTGAAGGAGCAGAACGAGGCCATTGGCGTAGATGAAGCCATTAAATATATTAAAAGCACCCTGTTGTCTAGAGCTGGAGACATCTTGCTCACAGACATCCTGGAGATCCACCGCAGATTGCTAGGCTACGCTGACCCCGTGGAGGCAGGGAGGCTGCGTAAAGTCCAGGTGTATGTAGGACGCCATGTTCCACCTCACTCTCGGGATGTTGACCGACACATGCAAGAGCTGCTCCAGTGGCTCAACGGTGAGGAGGCCCAGAAGCTGCACCCTGTGGAGCTGGCAGCACTCGCCCACTACAAACTGGCATACATTCACCCCTTTGCAGATGGCAATGGACGTACATCACGGCTGCTAATGAACCTGCTACTCATGCAGGCTGGGTACCCGCCTAGTGTTATTCGCGTAGAACAAAGTGCTGAGTATTTCAGAGCTCTGGACACGGCTGATCGGGGTGACGTCCAACCTTTCATTAGTTTCTTAGCCAGATGCATAGAGGACACTCTGGACACATTCTTGTTTTTTACTGTTGGTTTGCCAGGAGCTACAGTATATAACTACTAGTAAGTAAGACACCTCAGGGTGACATGCGACCTAGGTTGTGCCAATTCATGGCCATCTGGCCAGTGATGTATATGGGACCATACTATGATAGTCAATAATGTTATCTCAAAACATGCCCATATATGGGCATTACCAAATATGGGCATTCCCAGATACGGGTATGTCCTTAATATTGATAACATAATATCCTTAATAATGTCCTTAATATTGATAATATAGGAATCTCCATATGGGCATAAGTTAGTAAAGCCAAGCAGGCCCTTGGCGAGTTAGGGCCTGGGTTTGATGCCTGGGGATCTCCATGTATGGGCATAAGGGGGTAACCTAACAGGGCATCATCTGGGAATGCCCATACTGTATGGACATTTTATTTATTTTATCCTTTATTAATATATATCCATATACATTATGGACTTACTATTAACGTTTTCGGCCTGGGATTGATGACATCAGAAATCTCCATATGGGCATAAAAGGGATTTGGTTTCTGGGAATGACCATATATGGACTTTTTGAGCGGTGGTCACACCGTCTCCATAGCGTGGCCGTGTGTGTAGGTATGTTTGTTTGTTAGTTTGTTTGTTTGTATGTGGGTGGGTCTGTATGTAGCCTCAAGCCTGTGTAGTACCTTTTCTGACCACACATGTTAAGGGAGGGGCGCTGTTGTCCAGGCCACACACACACACACACACACACACACACACACGGGGGGGGGGGGGGGGGGGGGGGGAGAACCACCGCTCAGTTCACACGGGTGTGATTTTTATTTTATTTTATCCTTTATTAATAATAATATGTATCCATATACATACAATATATTTTCTGCCCATACATGGAGATCCCTATCTGAACCAGCCACACAGATATGGGCCATGCCTTTGCCATCTGACCAGTGATATATGTATACTGTATCAATCCTGTACGGAAGGAAGGAAGGACAAGCTACGGCATTTCTCATGGTATACTGCGACCTTCGGTCGCAATGAACCAAATGTCTGATGTCTGTCTGCCCAGTGTGAAGTGAGTGATAAACTGATATTTTGAAGGCAAAAGTTACTTAATGTCCCACATCCTGCAAGTTTTTGCGTGGTGAAAATAGCTGATCTGCAAGCAACTGTTTCCGCTACACAGTACGAAGGCAGGGCCTTTAGCCAATGAGGGAGCAGCGTTCTTGGTGACATCACCACCAACAAGTGCAACCTGATATAAATAAAGGCGTAAGCTGGCACCTCGACAGTCCACCCACATACATACAGACAGCACCGAGCAGTACTTGCGCGCTCTGCTGGCACACAAATAGCCACGAGTGCACAAGGCGCAAGTTGGCACCTTGACAGAGTGCAGTCTATAGTTTATTCTGCATTGGGGCCACGGACCACCATTTGATGTGATTTAGACTCTCAGACCCAAAACGTAAATATTTTGTTATCGTTGGATACGATTGTGTCCACAATTCCATGCTGTATTGGTGTACACTAGGAGAGATAACAGGCAAATGTTGACCAAAATAAAAATTCTTTAATTAAGTAATGCAGATGTTTAACAATAACTTAACTTTTTTTGGTACATAAAGATTTGTTGGTTTCATATGCTCCGGGTTTCATAAAAATCATGATGATGATAATGATAATAAATGTTATTTGTATAGCACAAACAAACAAAGTTAGAAAGTGCTGCACAGAGCAAGGTTAAAAACAACATACTGTACAGCAAAGCAGAAAACAAAGTATAAAACAATTTGAAACACAAATATCAACATACAAGAGTGTACTACTGTATCACAAAGTGTACTATCACAAAACAAAAAAAGAACAATTATGAAAAACATTTGGTGCAAAGGTATATGTTTTAAGAAGTTACTAAAACAGAGGCAGGGATGGTGCTAACCTTTGCACCGGCAGTGCATTCCACATCCTGAGTGCCCGATCGCCCCGGGTTACCAGGTTAGTATTTACGACCTTTAAGAGGGTCTTATCTGAGGACCTAAAATATGTGCCCTGACTCACGAGGGGGAACCATAACCCGTATATAAGTAGGGGCCAGCAGCCAGTATAGGAGTGATATGGTCTTGTTTCGTTTTTTTTTGTATTGGTATCTAGCAGCCAAGTTCTATATCAGCTGCAGACTGGATATTATTACTTTTTTCCATTTCCTGAAAAGCAAGGTTTTGGATATACCTTACGAGTGTCTTCAACAGGGGGTCCGGGACCCCTAGGGGGTCCTCAGAGTTACTACAGGGGATCCTCCAAATCTTTGTGTGATAGAAACCTTTTTCTTCTTTTTTATATTAACCAAGAAGTTTAATGTAGAGGTGAAAAAGAGCAGACTAAGTACAGAGTGAAAGTTCAAGTTTATTGAAGTAAAATATTATATATAAGTATTGACGGTTCAAGTGGTTAAATATCTGAAAACACAAATTGACATGAATCCAAAATACACTGAAGATTGCGCTGTCAAACAATGAAACCATATGGAATCTACGAAAAGCTTGTGGGGGTCCCTGCTTCATCTCTCTCAACTAAGGGGTCCTTGGCCTGAAAATGTTGAAGACCACTGCCTTACAAGGTTTTCACGATGACACAGAGATAGGAATGTACAATATTATTTTAAAATAAATCATCTGTAGTATCTGCTTGATTCATAATAGCCTGGCCTGCTTGATTCTCTGCCAGCAGAGAAGATGATTTACGTTGACTGCTTTGGAGGGGCTTCATGTAATTGTCCATTGACAGCGTTAACATTTTGACCCCTTCCTCATGTTGATCATATGACCTGTTCCTTTCTGCTGCACTCAGCTCACATGAAACCCCAAAGCTCAAAGTGCATGTATTTTTTAATTGGCTTCAGCTAAAGGCAGGGAAAGCGATGTCTCTGTGTTCAAATCAGCGTTAAATAGCTGTATATTCAGATGGTAATCATTGCTATAGAGAGTGTTTGTTCAGTAACAGGAATCTCCCCATCTCTCCGGCAAGTAAACAGAAAACACATTTTCAGGTTGGGATTCCAATTTTATAGAATACAAAAGGTTGAGAACCGCTGAGTAGACATAGGAAATTCAAGTGAAAACTGAAATAGGCCATTACAAGACTGACTTCCCCTGGTGAAACCAAAATTTAGTCCCAGAACATTTTAATGTACAACCGATGCTATGCTTGAAAGAGTTGGATATCAGAATACACTTTCCACTTGTCCATTGTTGGATATAAGTTCCGACTGACAATCTTTTTAACGTCATCTCTGAAATACATCTGCTCACGTCGTCACGTAAATTCAGCTACCAACAGAAGTTGATCAGTGGAAAGAATCAGCTCATTGGTGGAATTATGGGTCAGCTGTTGCCCAGGATTGACCACATTAGGCTTCCTTTTAGTCCCCATTAAGTTGCCATGGCGCCTCTGACCTCCCTAGTGCCTCCACTTGCTTCTCAGCCAGTGAATACTGGTCAGCCTCTCCCCAGCCAAAGGAAAAGGAGTTAACTCTTCCTTAACTTCCGAAAAAATGTCTTTGTCGGCTTGAAAATCAGTTGTTGTCGAGAAGCGACACAGTCATACATTAGACTTCAGGTGTCAGGTTCAGCAATATTCCAGAGATTCCCCTGGCTAGTGGCTAGGCAAAGCCTTTCAAAAGCACTGCCAACTGCATACCTGTCAAACAGCACACAGTAATTAAAATGTATACTACTCAAGCAGACGCCTTTCCCAAGATACACCATTGTGTTTCGGCTGGTATAAACGTTAAAGACTCTTATAGTATACTAAATAATTCAGACATTACCATTACTTTATATCTGCTGAAGAAGCAGTTTATTATGCCCTGTCCTTGTCCATTAGCCTCAGTTGTTTATCTGAGCCAGGCAAGGAATCCTATCCTCTCGCAAAGCTCCAGATGCCCAGGCATTAGTGAAAAGGGCATTTGCACGGCTGCCATGAGTGGCGTCAAGAAGGAGGAGAGAAGGGGAGGAGAGAAACCTCCCCTGCACCTAAACCTGCATTAATCCCCCCTGACACCAGGCTCTGACAGGGAGAGATGTGGGGGACCACCCCAGGACTGGCATCCCTGCACACAGGGAGCGTGTAGTCTGCTCTGAGCTGTCAGACGTGAGCATATGCACCATGCAAGCAGGCGGAGGAGGCATGAGCTCAGAGCATAGATTGTAAAAAATATGGACGGTGGGAACCCATTGGTTTCTTTGCTGCAAAAATGAAGCTTTTCTTTTGCCCTTGTATGGGTGTCGCCATCATAGTTTTAATCTGGGTAAGAAAATCAAATGTAAAAGTTCGGGGAAAATGAATGGAATCCTATGGAGAACATGTTGCTTCTGGTACCAGAACAGCGCAACTAGCGGCCAATAGACAACATGCCTGGCCACGCCCCCTACTTCCGACCGGAAGCCCTTTTTTGGGCTTGATCGTAGCGCGATTTCCTGTTTACGTTCATCTGATCTGATTCTCCTCTTAACTAATGAGACGGGATTGTTTTACTTTGTAATTTTACTTTGTAACTTATGTTAACAATGTCACTTAATGGCAACACTCATCCACTCTGCTGATAAATAAATGAGTTGTGACGATACACACCTGTTCTGCCATCATTCAATGTTATGAGTTGGAGGGAAAAAAAAAGAGATCTCAATTGAAACAATTGCCATAGGCTTTCTTGGGCGTATGCTTTTAGTTGACCTTGTACTAGTGTACTGTCATGAAACTACCTTTTTTCATATGCAAACTTCTTAAAAAATAACGCTATTTAAATTGTTTCAAAAGCTTTATACCCTGTATATATATATATAAAATGTCACAATGCGACATAGCTTTTTACACAATGCTGTACTCCCTCCAACTGCATGTCATATTATATGTTCGCCATTTTAAACTGTTTTTATTTTATTTGACACTTGCTTTGGCAATATAAACATGTCTTCTCATGCCAATAAAGCTCCTTTGAATTGAATTGATATAGGCCTACAAATAAACAGATTTGTGTATTTGAAAGCAAGCATTGAACCTAATCAGTATTTCATGGAAGCGAATGTTGTATGATTTCTAGCTAGCAAACCTTTTCCCTTCAGAACGCTGGTTGATCATGTCAAACGTTGTCATCTCCATTCTCCTCTGTTCTGGGATGAAGTCACAGTTGGCTTGTGTTGTGTGATATGCATTAATGTTTTTACAAATAGGCCTGTCAACAACTCAACCCACTCCAGAATAGACATAATACACATTAGCCCACCTATTATGTGCATCCTATGCTGTGTTCATTTCACTATATCACTGTAAATCATCGATTTAATCCTAATCAAGGCAATATAAATATCCATTCATATTTAATGCTCATTTAATCATTAAATCCTAAACTGTCACGTCAAAACAATGAATACATTTGGCTTTAATAGATACAAAAACAAACTGGATTAATTGAAAATGACAAGTGTTTAAAAGCATTCCTTCAAAGCATCATTGGGAACATTCCTTATCTCAATAACACAATATACAGTACAACATTTGAAACCCTCAACAGTAAAAAAAAAAAGGCATGGACAAGTCAAAGAAAAGTGTGTATAAATATTTTATTGCAATAAATATGATGAGGAGACCCTCACATCTGGCTTCATTGGTCCTGGACGTACAGTACAGGTCTGAAAGACAGAAAACAATTGCATTCACAGATACAACACAACAGCGAAGAGCTTGTATTTCAATTATAATCAATGTTGTGTTGTCACAAGTGAAAATAACTTGTACTTAGTTGTAACAAGAGTAGTCCCCATACAGTAAAAGATCGTAGCTAACAAGGCTAATTAGCTAGCATGAGAGTTTTACCTTGTTGTTGTTGTTGTGAGTCGTGCTGCTTCTCTGGGGAGTTTGCTGAGTTTAGGATATGTTAAGGATGTCATCAATACTATTAACTGGTGTAGATAGAATAAAAACATCGAAGATAGCGGTGCGCTTGCATATCAAGAGACCATGACCGCAGTCACCGCACCATCTGACAGCTGGAAAAAAAACCTCCGTTGGTTTAACCCTTTCAGTTCATTGTCATAATCTTTTACTGCAGCGCTGGGCAGTGTTGCCAAAATTTGTGAGAGAAATAAGCCAAACAAGCCAACTCTTGCAATATAAATAAGCAAAAAAAACAAGATAGTTTAGGTAAATAAATTGACTTGGCAACACGTTTATATGCATGCCTGACAGAGAGAACCCGGAAGTTCCCTTTCGACTTGGGGGCGGGGCGTCCCTCCTGCAATCGGCCAGGAATGTTGTCTATAAGACAACATGCCTGGCCACGCCCCCTACTTCCGACCGGAAGCCCTTTTTTGGGCTTGATCGTAGCGCGATTTCCTGTTTACGTTCATCTGATCTGATTCTCCTCTTAACTAATGAGACGGGATTGTTTTACTTTGTAATTTTACTTTGTAACTTATGTTAACAATGTCACTTAATGGCAACACTCATCCACTCTGCTGATAAATAAATGAGTTGTGACGATACACACCTGTTCTGCCATCATTCAATGTTATGAGTTGGAGGGAAAAAAAAGAGATCTCAATTGAAACAATTGCCATAGGCTTTCTTGGGCGTATGCTTTTAGTTGACCTTGTACTAGTGTACTGTCATGAAACTACCTTTTTTCATATGCAAACTTCTTAAAAAATAACGCTATTTAAATTGTTTCAAAAGCTTTATACCCTGTATATATATATATAAAATGTCACAATGCGACATAGCTTTTTACACAATGCTGTACTCCCTCCAACTGCATGTCATATTATATGTTCGCCATTTTAAACTGTTTTTATTTTATTTGACACTTGCTTTGGCAATATAAACATGTCTTCTCATGCCAATAAAGCTCCTTTGAATTGAATTGATATAGGCCTACAAATAAACAGATTTGTGTATTTGAAAGCAAGCATTGAACCTAATCAGTATTTCATGGAAGCGAATGTTGTATGATTTCTAGCTAGCAAACCTTTTCCCTTCAGAACGCTGGTTGATCATGTCAAACGTTGTCATCTCCATTCTCCTCTGTTCTGGGATGAAGTCACAGTTGGCTTGTGTTGTGTGATATGCATTAATGTTTTTACAAATAGGCCTGTCAACAACTCAACCCACTCCAGAATAGACATAATACACATTAGCCCACCTATTATGTGCATCCTATGCTGTGTTCATTTCACTATATCACTGTAAATCATCGATTTAATCCTAATCAAGGCAATATAAATATCCATTCATATTTAATGCTCATTTAATCATTAAATCCTAAACTGTCACGTCAAAACAATGAATACATTTGGCTTTAATAGATACAAAAACAAACTGGATTAATTGAAAATGACAAGTGTTTAAAAGCATTCCTTCAAAGCATCATTGGGAACATTCCTTATCTCAATAACACAATATACAGTACAACATTTGAAACCCTCAACAGTTAAAAAAAAAAGGCATGGACAAGTCAAAGAAAAGTGTGTATAAATATTTTATTGCAATAAATATGATGAGGAGACCCTCACATCTGGCTTCATTGGTCCTGGACGTACAGTACAGGTCTGAAAGACAGAAAACAATTGCATTCACAGATACAACACAACAGCGAAGAGCTTGTATTTCAATTATAATCAATGTTGTGTTGTCACAAGTGAAAATAACTTGTACTTAGTTGTAACAAGAGTAGTCCCCATACAGTAAAAGATCGTAGCTAACAAGGCTAATTAGCTAGCATGAGAGTTTTACCTTGTTGTTGTTGTTGTTGTTGTGAGTCGTGCTGCTTCTCTGGGGAGTTTGCTGAGTTTAGGATATGTTAAGGATGTCATCAATACTATTAACTGGTGTAGATAGAATAAAAACATCGAAGATAGCGGTGCGCTTGCATATCAAGAGACCATGACCGCAGTCACCGCACCATCTGACAGCTGGAAAAAAAACCTCCGTTGGTTTAACCCTTTCAGTTCATTGTCATAATCTTTTACTGCAGCGCTGGGCAGTGTTGCCAAAATTTGTGAGAGAAATAAGCCAAACAAGCCAACTCTTGCAATATAAATAAGCAAAAAAAACAAGATAGTTTAGGTAAATAAATTGACTTGGCAACACGTTTATATGCATGCCTGACAGAGAGAACCCGGAAGTTCCCTTTCGACTTGGGGGCGGGGCGTCCCTCCTGCAATCGGCCAGGAATGTTGTCTATACTGTAGGAACTTTTAGTTCCATGTTTGCTTCATTTTAAATCGGGACAACTGGCCCCCTGGCTCAGAGGCTTTGTGGTACAAGGAGTGGGGTGAAATAATGGCATTGTTTGCATTAAGGTGTGCCATTATTCTGCATAACCACTGCAGCTAATTTGATGACACTTAGGCTACATATATAGAAAAAAGACTGGTGTATTTTCTTCCAGGTGTATTACCCAAATGGGTCTCCTCTGTCTGTCTGAGACAAACAGACAGACAAACCTCACCCACACACATGGCACCTCACTCCCTTAGGTGGGTAGACACAAACAGACAGACAGAATTCTTCCATCTTCTTTCCCTATTCTTTCCCCTGGCACCCTCTGGCGGTCCCCCTTGGGACCGTGGACCCCACTTTGTAACCCTGTGCAATATGTAATTTTCACTGGCCAGTGTCCAGACAGTTCATATACAGTCATCTTATCGTTATTTCACAGTAATCCAATGCAGCTGTGAATGCCTCATTCTTTGGCCTTATCGTGGGGTCTCTGTAATCTTAACAAAAAATATAGCGTATTGTACACACGTTTCCTTAAATCTACATGGTAAGTCTTTCTAAAAAGTCAACACCTGTTTTGTATTTACATGTCCACAGAAACATGACAGTCTAATTGAGGTCTCATGGCAATTTTCTCATTTCCTCCCTCAGTTTTTATCATAATTATGTTCTAATCTAGAGGACCATTAAACAACAGTATTCATAACAATGACTATTCACTATTTCACTATTTCATCATGCATAGCTTATACGAACTAAAACTAGACTGAAACATTTCTGATGACTAAAATATGACTAAAAGTAAAACTAAATGGAATTTTATTAAAACGAAGTCTAATTTTGCTGTCCAAATGAACACTGGGAATGCTCCAGCTAGCTCCCCTCGTGCCAGGGTTCTGTCCCAGGGCTACCAAAGGCATGCGCTTGTAATGATCAAGGTTTTATAATGCAGGGGAGAAATGTATGGAGGCAGTCTGGGCCTTAATTGTACCAGGCTTCCATCCATCCTGCAATGGGTCACTTGCCACGCACGCACGCACGCACGCACGCACGCACGCACGCACACACACACACACACACACACACACACACACACACACACACACACACACACACACACACACACACACACACACACACACACACACACACACACAGGTCAGTGACGTGACGCCCCAAAAAATGTGTTTTTAAAAAAACTTTAAATTGCAGGCATAAAAGTTATTTACTTTTGTTCTACTCACTCTCAACCTTATGGAAATACATTTTGTTTTTAGATATTTTATTGGAATCAGACTTTATTCAGCAGTTTGTTGTACTTGTGCCTAAAATCGTCATATGGTGTGACATGAAAATAATTGTTTATAAAATGAAAATGGAGTACATCTTTCTTAAGTTACTCACTTTATCAAAGTCCTTTATCATAACTAACCAGTGATCCACTATAGTTTTTTGAAAATTAATTATATCTGTATATTTTTTTCATAATCGACACTCTGTGTGAGGCCCATGTTCATGATCTTACAACATATTTTAAATGTATTCTGTCAAAAATTTCTCTAAAATTACACAAATATTTGTGACTCTTCCTGATAATATTCTCTATGTAATCCATAAACATTTTTTTGGTTTAATCATTAATAAAGGTATGATTTTTCACTATTTGGAATGTCACACCAAATGATTTAGTGTCACACCGTATGATCATATCTTCATGTGTCAAAGCAAACTGTGTTTTAACCTACCTATTAGTGAGTACTGAACTTTACTGATTGATTAAACAATTACCCAGGATAACATGGCCTTAATATTTCTGAACAGGATATTATTGTAGGGCTTTAACATGGGATAAGAAAGAATTGTAGTAGTAGATGGATGATGAGGATGTGCACAGGAATGCTACGCACACCTAAGTCTTCTGCCGGCCCACGGCAGAAGGATCCTAAAGAGACAATAAGGCGCATAGCCACACTTGGAGCCAAGGCAACATTTTATTAACACCAATTAGTGGAAACAGAACTCAGCATTCAGGTAAATTGCTTTTTTCCAAAGTCTCCTGAACTTGAACACAGCATTTTGTGTTGAACAAATGTAATTAGGAATCATGACATTACACCACATCTCCACTAGCTAAAGAGTGCTGGGTTGCGCAACTAGCGAAAATAGCTGATCTACAAGCTCTCGCAGCACAACGTGTTGAGAGCTTGTAGATCAGCTATTTTCGCTAGTTTTGTCTCGGGTCCTACCTTAACACTGTCCACTGTCCAGTCCAGTGAGTGAAAGTACAAAAGTATTAAATCAGATTAGATTATACATTTAGACTGTATTGTACATCAGCCAGTCGTATTTGGTGAGGGTAGCAAACCGGCTGCCTTGTTGCGGTTCTGCTATGCCACAGACAACCTCCTGCTCTTCGTAGAAAATGCAGTCTCGCCCCTTTGGCTCCTCTCTCCTTGCTGGGTCATTGTTTAGTTTCTCCCTGTACTTTCTCGTTCTCTCAGCACTTGTCATTTTCCAGCTGACAAAAGAAAATGGAATGTATAGTTTAAGACAAAGAGAAAATATTGTTTAGATTGAAACAATATGTTAAGGTTTCTGTGAAGGGGTTTCTGCTCTGTCTGATGAATTTGAAGTATCACTGAATGAAGCTAAATTACATTTTATGTAAAAATGTTTAAAACAAATGTTTAAATGTACAAAAGAAACATGGAACTTTGTTATTTATTGTTATATCTGTAGTTAAATACAGTATAAATCATATGGTGTGACAATCAAGTCATATGGCGTGACAAGCAGACATGTCACACCATATTACGTTTTCTGCATTTAGGTTTACCTTGAGGCTACTATGTACACATTAGCATGCTAACAGCATGCTAGCTATAACAAAGCAACCTAGATCTACATGGAAATATGACCAAAACTTCAAATAACTTAAGCTTTTTTTAATGAAAAGGTGTCACACCAACAGACATCCAAAGTGGTGAGTTTGTCAAAGTTTCAACAAGATGGCATTTCATGAAAATGTTAAAATCATAACTCACCTCAGACACCTGTCTTGCAGTTGTGCTGGGAGTGCTGAATAGCCTTACAGAAGAAGGACCTCTCTAGCCAATAGGTGTCCAAATAATTGCCTGTTTAATTTGTCCAAACTAGTGTCACACCAAATGATTTTGGTTTGGGGGACAAAATGTTTTTGATCAGAAATGACTGAAAACATTATGCTTTGACTTTGAAAAGATATAGGCTCACAAATAGACATTTTTTTTTAGCCTAAATTCATTTTCAAATGATTTTTAGCAATTCTTTTTCTTAGTTTTATTCAAGTTCCCACTTTGAGAAACAAGGTCAGGACAGTCACACCATATGAGTTTTGCCATGTTTGGTTGAAAATTCTGAAGAAATGAGGAATGAAATGTTTTAATCTTGAGTAAGTTCACATAAAGCTTAATGTCCTGCACAATATTCAGAAGGTTTTTGACAAATATATTTTTTATTTATACATGTTTGACACCGAGGACAGCGAAAACGTTACGTCACGTCACCCACCCACACACACACACACACACACACACACACACACACACACACTATATATATACATCACTTGTGGGGACATTACATAGACTTCCATTCATTTTTATGCAAGTCCTGTGGCCTTACCCTAACCTCTATCCCTAAACCTAACCCCTAACCCTAACCCTAAACCTAACCCTGTGGGGACCTACTATTTTGTCCCCACACTGTCAGAGGTCCCCGCAGGTGACTGTGTGAACATGCGTTTAGTCCCCATAAGTATAGCTAGACAAACTCACTCACACACACACACACACACACACACACACACACACACCACACACACACACACACACACACACACACACACACACACACACACACACACACACACACACAGTTTGCGCCAGTGAGCTTCTACACTAACTATTGTGTCCAAACACATGACCTTTCCTGCTTCCCAGTGACAGTCACAGCCAGTCAAGACAGAGATCCATCAGCTGCCTCCATGTGAGCTCTGCAACTCAAACCACAGTCTCTTGATCCTCATGAAAGCATTTGCCACCAGGCTGGAATAATCAAGTCATTATAAACGGCAAGCACCATCTATGCCACCAGGAAGCACAAAGTCCTTCAGTTCTGGTAAAAGACGCTGCATCGTCCCCCCCCCCCCCCCCCCCCCCCACTCTTTTATGTATTTAAATAAAAAATGTATTATCTTTTTAGAGTGGGGTTTATTACTGCTCTAGATAGACTTGATCAGGAACACTAGCCCTCCCATGAGAGTCATTCTCAGTAGAGTTCTCAACAGGCCTGAAAATGAAGTCCCAGCCCTAATTGGGCCCTACTAGTAAGCATACAGGTACATTTTAGGCCCTACCCGGCCCGAAACGTCGAGTCGGGTCGGGTATGGTCGGGTTCGGGATGAATTTGAGGACTCTATCACAGAGTAAAAGTAATAAAATAATTAAAAAATCACACCCAATGCGAAGTGAGCGGTGGTCGTGCTTGCATAACGTCTTCAGACTAGGATTTGAGTCTAGGATGTACAGGCTATGCTACACACACACGTTTTACTATGGCAAAACGCAGAGGAAAAAGGCTACAGACACACACCCAGCCACTCTATGGAGCGGTTTACCACCGCTCAAAAATATATTTTATTTTTTCATTGAGCCCGAGCCCTACCCGGCCCGACTAATCAGCATACATTTTAGGCCCTACCCCTTAAATGTCGGGTCGGGTTCGGGTATGGTCGGGTTCGGGCAGAATTTGAGAGTCTCAGGCGTGTACAATTTACCATTTCAATGTTGGCATTAATAGTCCATGGGCCATACGAGTTGTCGGTATCAAAAAGGTGGCAAAGGTTACCATGCATTTCATAAAAGCTCTATATCTGTAGATTATATTTTGGTACGATAACCCTTTCTTAGACACAGCTAAATTGGTGTTATCAGCCGCAAGATTTGTTGTCCCATTAACTTTACATTACAGGGAAAAAAAGCAAAAAATGAATCTGCTTTAAGTGGGTTAGGGTAGTATATGAGGGGTCAAACTAGGGGGTTTTCATGATGCTGAATCCATTGCAAGCATCTGTTTTGCACAAACATTCCTTGGGCTAAAAACTGTCCCACAAGACTATGGTTTAGTGATGAAAAGTGATGAGTCATCACTTTTCACACTTTTGTGGGGGCTGTTTTAGCCCCAGGAATGTTTTTCGTGCAAAACAGATGCTTGCAATGGATTCAGCATCATGAAAACCCCCTAGTTTGACCCCTCTTATGCTACTTAAAGCAGATTAATTTTTAGCTTTTTTTGCCTGTAATGTAAAGTTAATGGGACACCAACTCTAGCGGCTGATAACACCAATTTAGCTGTGTCTAAGAAAGGGTTATCATACCAAAATATGATCTACAGATATAGAGCTTTTCAAAAATGCATGGTAACCTTTGCCACCTTTTTGATACCGACAACTCGTATGGCCCATGGACTATAAAGCCGGTGCTCTTATCCAGAACAATCTAACTCAGGGTTTTATAGCACAGGATAAGAAGAGTACAGTAAAAGTGCATAGCTGGCAATATTCTTAGGATGATATTGCCACCAGTTAACCAAATGCTGGAAGCCCTCTTCATTCCCTTACATAAATACAGACATTTGGTTTGACAGACATCACTATAGAACAGCAAAGCAAAGACTGAATCAGAGTGAACCGCTGCATAATCACTGCCTTTAAATTGTATAGAATTATACTCATTAAGGTACCTTGTAGACCACGAATGACATCTCATTTCGCTATCTTGGTAGTACTTAAAAAAAAACATATGGGTTGGATGGATACTGTATTATCTGGCATTTTTATTGTTTATCGTTGACAGCTCTCTACGACTTACACTGCAGTGTTTGTCTGGTCATTTGGTCTGAGTGTGACAGATTCTGGGTTTGTCATTTGGGCATGCAAATAAACCTGTCTCACAGCTGAGAGACCATTATCTGTGCTTGGCGCAGGCTGTGTTTGATGTGTTCGATCAGTCTCGCCATCTAAAACAAAATACAGTACTGTTCGCAATGAATCAGGACATTACATACTGTACATAGATTTAATGCAATCTTTTTCAATGAATTGAGTACACAGGACCCCAATGGAAACAAGCCATGGGCTTTGTTGGAAAAATCCTTTTAGCAGACTTTTGTATTGTTCTTCCCTCACCCTGTACCTGTCTCTGCAAACTGTTAATAGTATTTAATCGATCAATCAATAAGCTATAATCGAGCTGTGAAAAGCGTATTTATGTGATTTGGAATCATCTTGAGGTGTGGGGAAATATCACCGACAATCATGTCTAAAACCACTTTTCTTTGTTTAAAACAGCATGCTGTATTATTATGTCAAAGACGGACTCAGCTCTGATGAGATATGAAGAGAATATTTCACTCCAAGGCAATGCATGGTAAACAGCAACAGTCCAGTCCAGTCTGCTCCCCAGAATTGTAAGAGAACAACAGAATAAAGGAGTTGTTGTTAGTCAGAGTCCAACGCTAGTTTGATCTCATTATGGAGACTTATAAGAGTCAGGGGGGACAGCGAGGGCTGGAGCTGTACAGCTACAGTATACACATGACAACCCCATGCCAAGAATGCCCACTCATTTGGCTAACAGCAAGAAGAAATGCCCACACATTCCAAGCTAGCCAGGAGTCCTGAATCCTCCTGAACATTATAACAAGCAACGTTCTATTGAGCTGAGAGTGCATGCTTTTCATTTCAGGCATCAATGTATTGTTTTATCACATTCATCAGAAATGTCATATTGAGTGGCAGCAGTGATGCCTGTCTCTTTTTCAGCCCTGGAGCTGGGATGCTGTGAACTAGACATGCCATGCAGGGATGTTATTCTGTTATTGCTGTGTGTGTGCATGTTGAATGTTGTCTTGTTTTGGTTGAGAATGTGTGGACCTGACTGAAGCCTCCTGGCAGGAATTGTTTTCTCTGACATGGAGGTAGCCTGAATGAATACTTTCAGGCCCTCTCAATTTCATTATCAGTATGAGATCTGAGGTCTGGTTTTGCCAGACTAATGCTCATTCCTCAAATTCACTGTGGCAGATTTCAAGGCTAATGTTTGGGATCAAGACAGTGAGACTGAATGATTCATTCGTTGAAGTTTAATAGAGGCATAAAAAAATGTTGAACGGCCACAACAGACTCACAGGAGAGTTCACTTACAGAAATACATAATACATACATACAGATACAAGTTAATTTTCAGTATACACACAGTATAAGTAGGCATGTTTACTCTGATCATTATGTAATGTTAAATGTGAGTCACAATGTCTCAGGAAACAATTTTTGAGAAGACACTTTTCCTGGATACACCGTAAAAGGCATTCAAAAAACGATTGTTGGGGACATACTGTATCGTATGATATCATCGAGTGTCACAATTACACAAATCTGCTTGTATGCAAAGACAGGCAGATGTTAGATGGCTTGGTGAGGACATAAGGATCTGTGTTTTTGCATTTGTCAAGACATTTTTACTGGCAGTACCATAAGGCAGCGGCTGTTCGGGATTTGCATCTTGTATGACAATAATGAAAGGATAAATCCCACTTGTCCCCTGCTTAAACGTGACTACACGCTTCAGCTACAACTCAGAAATGTTTTTCAGATGGCGTTCCTCTCAAGAGCTTGTTTTGAATGACTTTGAGGACCACATAGTCGACTGTGCTGTGACTGTCCCACTTTGTGTCCTGCCGTAGATGCACAATCCATGTGTGCAACGTCACCCTATCACCGCAGGCGACCTCAAAGACTTGCTTGATGCACACATGTTTCTTGTGTATCGAATGCCAAGTGGAATAGCAATCAAACCGCTCCTGGAGCACTCAGAGAACCATACTGTAGCTCGTCAGGCGTACTGTATTGTATAGTCTCTCTTTTGGGAGCGCAAAACAGGCCGTTTTCATCTCAAATTGAGGGCTAGATGTAAAGCAACAATGTGGATCTCATCATGACAGGCGATGTTGGAGCGAAGGAACCCAACGTTCAATTTAGAAATCAGAGGCTTCATCGTTCTCCAAGAAATCATTAGTGGTTAATCTGGTTATATGGTCGATAGGGGTCAGACTGCCACATCGCTGAAAAGGGAAAACACATGCATGTGTACACACACACACAACCTAGTACAAGCAAACATGGATGTAAAGTTCGGCAAAATCGCACTCTTTCGAACGGCCATCATTTCGACCGGAGGGTTAGCGACTCACTCCACGGAGGTTAGGGTTAGGGTGAGGGTTAGAGTCGGGTGTCGAAAAGATGACATGTAGTAACAGCGACATGCTCCCGTAAAGTTCAACACACATGCACATGCATTCACGTACGTATACATGCACACACGCATTCATACAGTATAGCTCTGGTCTAGTCTGAAATCTGATATGCGAAAGGGAGATGGTAAAATAAACTCACAGTAACCTCATGGATCAATATGATATCGTCTTGCATAAAGCTCGACAAAACTTGCAACGATGCTGAGCCCCATAAATGGAGTTACATATTGCAGAGATATATAATCTGGCCACAACCACTGGTGAAAAGAGAGCCAACCTTGGAGTTGATTCACAAAGGAAGACAAAGACGATATTTATAATGAGATTGTATGAGCTCTAATATTTCAGTCTGGCAAGTGACATCTAAAAAGGAAACTGATACGACCTGTGGCGTTCAGCTGTCTTTGGCCTGAGGAACTGTGTTGGGGTTTCTTGCAGCAAGGGACCAAGGAAAGAAGCAGCAGAAATGACAACAGAAGGGTCACTTTGATCACAGTCTGTCTCATTTACAAAGTAGTTAGCTGTCATATTTGGGTTACTGGTATCCATGATATGTGTTGTTTTACATAACCACCATCTTTTCATGATTGTCAAAGCAGATTAACACAGCAACAAAGACACCTCTTTTGACATTTCTGTTTTGTACACAAAGAGACCTTCATTTTTGCACATGAATAACACAACAGAGCCACCAAGAAGCGGAATACATTTACAACCACAATTATTCCATAATGTATTATATATAATCTCACCAACAAGTGGATACACTGAAGTGCTGTACTTTGACATACTGTGTCCCTGTTGTCACGCCTCCCCAGTCTGGAGGGTTTGTCCCCTCTATGTTGTCCATATGGCCGGTGGCTTACAGCTCAGTTTCATGTTAGCTGTGGACTCATCAAACATTCTGACTGTGGCCCCCTGCTTACAATGGGGGATCGTTTGTTGGCCACCAGCCTGTTGCCCATAGCAACATGCCTTAAAACAGTGGTTCTCAACCTGTGGGTCGGGACCCCAGGGGGTCCCCAAATTATTTTGGGGGGTCCCCAGATAATTAACTTAATGTGCAACATTGTTTTCTGCCTCAACAGTAAACAAACCAACATAAAGTTTAAGTGTATAGAGGGTATCTGCACATTTCTAAAGTGACAATTTAAGGACGTTTTATTACCTCCAAAATGACAAATTAAACATTGGTCAAATTGTCAAATATTAGAGGCTGAAATTGTGAAAATAGCAGATCTACATGCTCTCAACGCCTCAACGCCTCGCGTGAGCATGTAGATCTGCTATTTTCACGATAGAACCGTGTTATACAATGTAATGTAATGCCTCAACTCTTAGTGCTCGTCAAGGTGAGGGGGTCCCCAGTTAAAATATGGTTATTTTGGGGGTCGCTGCCTGAAAAGGTTGAGAACCACTGCCTTAAAACAGTGGTTCTCAAAGAGAGGTCCGTAGACCCCCCCTGGAGTCCACAGGGGAGTACCAGGGGTCCCCAGCTAAATGTATTAATGTACCATCAAAACCAGTTCAAGTGTTGTGAGCTTGCAGATTGCAGATCGATTTATTTTATTTTATTTTAACAACACAAATCTTCTCTTCTGAGGGTCCCTGGGAATAAAAGAATAATAAGGGGGTCCATGGCTAAATGCATTTAAATTTTGGGGGCCAGTGGGCCAGTGGTTGTCAAACATTTAAAGTCTGACAACCACTGCCTTAAAAACTCCCTTCGTTGGAGACTATTCAGAAGAGGAAATGCCCGATGATTTTGAAAACCCTCAATTCCTTCCTGCCACTTTCATATTGTCGCTGTCCCGAAGAAACAGAAACCCCTGTGTCTCCATTGGAACGGGTTATTATTTGTTTTACCTCTCCTGAAAAGAAACGGTTTAGGACAGGGGTTCTGAAACCTTTTTAGGCTGTGACCCCCAAAATAAACATAGGTATTACATTTAATGTGAAACGGTTCCACAGATAAATATTGTGAAAATAGCAGATCTAATGCTCTCAACGCCTTGCAGTGCGAGGCGTTGTGAGCATGTAGATCTGCTATTTTCACAATGTTCGCCTTTTGCTTTCTTAATATTTGACAGTTTGTTATTAAAACGGTCTTGAAAATCCTTAAATTGTCACTTTATAAATGTGCAAATACCCCAGTATACACTTTTGTTGGTTTGTTAACCGTTGAGTGAGACTTCTTTTTTACATTAAACTAATCATCTGGGGACCCCACAAAATAATTTGGGGTCCCGACCCCAAGTTTGAGAACCACTGGTTTAGGACATACAATGGTTTCTGCCCGACAGTGACGACATCTGTCATAAAACTGTATCCTGTATCCAAACGTAACACATCCTCTCATTCAATGGCACTTGACAAACATTTACCAATAAACAGGATGTGAGGTGGGGTCCAAAACACAGACAGTTAAGGCCATGGTTTAGCATGTTTGCATGATGTGGTTCGATCCACTTTAATATACAATTTGACAAACCAGGAATGTATTGGTGTCAGCTAGCGGTCACATCAACGAGACACATAATGGACGATTGACAAGGACTTCCTTCCTAACCTAGACTGACGGAGCTATAGCTGTATTGACTTTGACCTCTAAGGACCTTCCAGGGAGGGTGCTCATGCATGTGCGTCTGGCTGTGACACGCTTCCTAGTTTATTCTTCTTTGAGCTGTTTTGTTTTTTTCGCACTGATTTTTGACATTGCACTATTAGGTTGTGTTTCTGAGTATTTTGCTTTGTTTAACAATGACAGTGAGATACTTGTTGCACTAACTAGCATTGACTGCTATGGTCTCTTTGGACCCTGGATCTCTGTGGACACTGTACTATTTTGATAGTTGTGCCCTATGACACTTTATGTATATATATATATATATATATATATATATATATATATATATATATATATATTTTTTTTTTTTTAAATATATATATATTATTCCCCCCCCCCTCTCTTGATGCACCTTCTCTTTACTGTTACAGTACTGTTCTATCTATCAATATGTCCGTAGGCTACGCAGACAAAAATGTGTCTGTGGCAATTTTTAGATTTTCTTTTTTAAACACCATTAATGTTCTTATTTTGATCATAAGACCCAATTACTGAATGTCGAGTCTCAAAGGTTTTCTTCAAAATATGTATGACACATTAGGAGTCCAACTAATACTTCACAAATGTTTTATTAGCTTAACTCTGAGAGTTTAGTAAAATGTGGTTCCATTTGAACACTCTTTAGAGTTACAGACCTGTTATGGTCATTAGTGTTGTAGTACTCGAGTCAATGACTTGTCTCGAGTCAGGACTCGAGTCCAAATTTTCATTGACTCAGTCTTGTCTCGGTCTCGCCCAGGATTTTACTCGGTCTCGAGTTAACTTGGTCTCGGACTAAGGGACTCGGGACTCTTCCCCCACCAAGTCCACTCGATTGAAGAGTCAAGACAATGAAATAATTACCCATATTATTGCATTAACATTATAAGAGAGCTATCTGGTGCTTTTCATTGATGAATTACTAGATCATGTGTGTAAATGGTTTAGTAAGAAAACACATAGTTTCCTATTTATTTTATTGTATCTATTTTTTAATCTGGTGTCGGTCTTGACCTGGTCTTGACCCCCGTTGGTCTCGGTCTCGACTCGGACTCGACCCCCTCCCGCAATCAGTCTTGACTTGGACTCGCCCCCCCTCGGACTTGGTCTTGACTTTGGTCTTGACTTTAGGACTTGGCTTTAGGTGGACTCGACCACAACACTGATGGTCATTCAGGGCTAGATCTTTGTGTTTCTGGTAATAGTATTGTCCACTCATTTCGTACGTCCGTGGCAGAAATTTTATTTAGTTGTGGTGTTCACTACAACAAGCCAGCATGGCGATGACCCCTGATTGGTGTTGCAAAGGAAGACAGGCCTGTTTATTGTCTGTGTAACTGAGCCCTCTGTAACCCAACTGGATGACTCCACCGTTAAGCCATTAGTGTAGACTTAAAATGAATTGTCCATTGGACTAAGGGTGACCCCAAATCACCCCATCAGTCAATTTAGGAAAAGTGTGTGTGCGTGCGTGTGTGCGTGCAAGGCAAGTGTGTAGGCCTATGTATCTGTATATGTTGATATGATAGTTACTACTCCTCCCGCGAGGGAAATTCGGGTATCGCAGCCCAACCCAGCTGCTTTTGTTCAGCTTAACCCAGCTGAACCCAGTGCAGCCCACAAGGAGTCTATGTTGTGAAAGATGAGTGTGTTAGACATGAGTGCTGAAGTGTATGGCTAATTTTAACATGCTCATCTCTACTCTACCTGTCCTGGAGTGACCTTGCTTTGGCAATGTAAACATTGTGTTTTCTCATGCCAATAAAGCTCCTTTGAATTGAAAAATCCCCAGTTAAAAAAATGATTATCTTGGGGGTAAAGGTTGAGAACCACTGGTCTAGAGCAGTGGTTCTCAACCTTTTCAGGCTGCGACCCCCAAAATAATCATATTTTAAAGGACAACTTTGTTTTTTTACAACAAGGGTTCATATTTTAGATTGTAATTAGAGAAAAGAAAAAGTGAGTGTTAAAATGTTTTCATTTGCTTCGTTCTATTGTTTTATCGCGTTTACCGTGCTAAAATGTGGGGCATGCGTACGCATGGGGGCATGCGTACAAGAGGCTAAATATGTCTTTTTAGACAGAGTAAAGGTCCGTACACACAGAGGGCGAATTGGCGAATAGCGAATTAGCGTATAATTCGCCTTTTTTTAAAAACCTTATAATGTCAATGGAAGCATCCACACCAAACGCGAATTTCGAAAAAGCGAAAAGGCGTCTGTTTTTTATTCGCCCTTGTGTCGAATTTAGCGAACGTTCAAAGGCGAATTCCTCTCTCTCTCTGTATCAAAGTAAGCTCACTCTACCCTATTTCAAGAGAGAGAGAGAGAATGGTGGAGGGACCTTCACGTTACATTGAGGCCGACTGGCCGAGGGGAACAGTGTCTTTCTCCTTTTCCGTGTCTCGTCTGCGTGGCTGCTTGGGAAAAGTAGCCTACTCGAATGTCTTATTACTGGTAAAAGCATGGTTTATGTGTTTGTTATTGTAGGCTACTTTATATCTGCAAAAAGACTAATGTTTTAAAATAAATCGCTGGGTATTAAATAGCCTACAATAGGATCCGAAATGAGTGGATTAGAAGGAAAGTAGGCCTACTGGAAATTCGACTCAAGTACAAATACCTACAAGTACAGGCTACTCAAGTAAATGTAGGCTACTTTTAGTTACTTTACACTGACTTTCTTTTTTTACAGACCGAAACCCGTGACATGTTGTCCCGAAATCCTTTTATTTCCGAGAGACCCGACTATTTAATCATTATTAAAACCCTCTTTCATGTAACTCACTGCTGCCGTGCAGCGTGCGCTGTTAACTGATTGACAGGCAGAAGAAGGCTACCAAGGAATCTATAATATTAAGATCGAAACAAAAGCCAGAGATTAAAAGGAATACTTTTAGGCTATTTTCTAACTACAGAGAGGTAAATCATGGTTTAACTTGTACGCGGTCGCGGCTGCTTTCTCATTGCTTTCGCATCACGCATGCATTACGCACGCACCAATATCTTTTCCCCCTGCTGTTTAAACTGATCCCAGACCAGCATTATCATCTCTCTGTTACACAGCCATTCATCTCGCTGCCTCACGGCTAACAGACCATGATCCTAGGTCAGGCCAGCCTAAACACAGCACACACGTTAAACAGAACTCCAGTTCGTTCCTTATAGCGCACGCCAGCGCGCGCACACACATTGATTGATTGCTTTACAGTTTGCATAAAAAAGCAGCCTACACACACAGTACGGGTCCTCTGGGTCCTCTCGGGTAATACACATAATGATTGACAGCCCCGTATTCCGAGGGTGATGCGGCCATTCCGAGTCCGACCCGGCTATGATAAAAACACTGACCGAACCTGTCTACTATGCCCCGGCCGGAGCTGAGGGGAGGGGAACGGAGAACGCGTGTTGTCACTTGTCTCTTCTGTTCTTTTTCTTATTTAATAGGCTAACAACCACGGCCAGGTCTCATCATCACTTGAGGATGTAGTTTCCATTGTTTTATTTGTTTCCCTGTCTCCGTTGTCCTCTCTCCTCTCTTCTCCTTTCTCCTGTGGCTATGCAGGGCTGCAGGCAGATATCGCCCCCTCGTTTTTAGGCGAATTAAGCGTATATTATACGCATATTCGCGTCGCTTTTTGGTGTGTATGGAAAAGGGCGAATGGCGAATTCTTCGCCTTTTTGGTTCGCTTTTTCACGTCGCTTTCGCTAATTCGCCGGTGTGGACAGAGCTTAAGCCAGCAGTTTCTTTGTTGCTATTTACAGTAACACTCCTAGCCCCCATAAGTCACATCCAACCATGAAAGGTTGCACTGTATCTTGGGAATGGGCTTATTCTGTGTAAAATGACATATTTAGCCACTTGTACGCATGCCCCCAACCACTGAAATAAGAATCTCTAAAACAATAGAAAGAAGTAAATTAAATCATTTTAACACTCATCTTTTATATTCTTTAATTACAATCTAAAATATGAACCCTTGTTGTAAAAAACTAAAGTTGTCCTTTAACTATAGGGAGCACTAACAGGTGAGGCATTACATTTTGTATAACACGTTTCTATTGTGAAAATAAACGATCTACATTCTTTGGGAAAATGGAAAAGATTAAATCCAATAAAAAAATATTAAAAAGTTTAAAAATAATAATAATAATAATAATGTTAAAATGGATTTTGAAGTTACAATGGGCATTTAAATAGAAAATCTCAATATTGAATGTAGCAAATTAAAAACTGTTCAGGCCAGGTGTAGTTCTGGGGACCCCCCAAAATAATTCCCGACCCATAGGTTGAGACTTGAGGACCAGTGTAAAGAGGACTGCTCCTTTAAGAGCTCACTATAGCCCTGTCTGATGCTCTGGAATCGGATCTCTCTCATATCTCTCTCCTGTTAGAGATGGGATTTATGGGTCTATGAAGTGAGCCGGATCTCGGAGACCCGTTCCTTTCAAAGAGCCGTACAAAAGATTGGCTGAATTTGGCTCATACTGGTTACTTTGTAGATTTTGATTATAATTACAAATTCCCTTCAACTCCCATCTCAGCCATATATATAGGCTACATTTCCACCATGTACCGGGAGCTCCGCCCCCACCTTTCCCTCCACGTTACTGCTTTGAAGTCCGACAGCCCTCACTCAGTCATTCAACACACTGTCAGCACGATGGAGGAGAATGTCACACACAGACACACTGCATGTCGCGTTTTGGACCCAGAGCCTCGAAATCTCTTCCAAATCCGTCAACAAGACCTGGCATGAAATTAGAAAAATATGTAGGCCTATTAAAACAAAGCAGCAGAGAATACAGAAGTTCTCTGCTGGATTCAGAGCCGTTTTACACTGACTCGGAAAGATTTAAATATGAATACACTGTATTGGCTAAATGGCTCATGACTATAACATCAACACCTTATTTGTTATGTTAAATAGCTACTGATTATCCCCCTTGGGATAATAAAGATATCTATCTATCTATATATCTATTAAGTGGCCTGCCTAACATAAGCCATAAGCTACCATCATCATTATCAGCACAGACTTTATTTGTTTAGATCGATTCATGCCATTATAATGATTAGTGTTATTGACCTGGGCGGAATATGAGTTACTTTCATCAAGTCATATGAACTGAGAAAATATGTGTAGGCTACTCATTTATACCAACACAAACATTGTATGTGTTTATATGAAGAAGCACCAAGCAATAGGCTACTTCATCTGATATAAAGCAACTTATCACTGGACTGGACAGTTGTGTACATAAGGTAAGAAAGACAACAAATAAATATAATAAATATACCTACCAGTGAATTTGACGCCTAAACGGCGTGTTAATGTATTTATTTGATCTGTGATGATGGTGTTTAAACAGCCTATAGCGACGAATGAGTAGGCAGACAAGGCAGTATCCTATTCTGTCTATTTCTCTTATTTCACAACAACCAGAATAAACTGCTTCAAATGTAGGCTAGGCCTACATGTTTCTTATCATGCCGATTGCTTATAAATCTAGAACATTTGATATCTCTGGCGTTAAAACGTCTCGATTCCGAAAAGTTTTAGCCGCGCGAGTCACTAAACGAGCAAGGGTGTCGTCGCACCAAATTCTGGGCCCTGGGTACAAGGATTCACTGCGGGCCCACATGAATGTTCTTCATCTGGGGATTTCAAAAATAGCAGATATACAAGCTCGCAGCGCGGCACTCTCGAGTTTATATATCTGCTATTTTTCAATAGCTAAAGTATAAAATAATTAAGGCCCTTCCACCATGGGCCTTAGTAACTCAGTCCCTCTCCCCCCTCTTGTGACGCACCTGCACAGTGCACACATCCTGCTGCATGTCAGAAATACACTTCGCGTTGTTCATTATCATTCATCATTAGGCTACTTTATCAGTAGCTATTTTACATAACAAATAAGGTGTTGTAGTCATGGGTCAATGGCCTTTTAGCCAACACAGTGTATTCATATTTAAATCGGCTTTTTTATATAAAAAACGGCGATCTGTGGTCCAACAGACAGGGGCTTCCTCATTCTTTTTTTCCCCAAATATTCCTCTGCGGTTTTGTTCCATAATTTTGTTCCATTAGCCGTGTAGGCTACGACACCTTCCTCCAACGCATGCCTTGCCCTGCCGACGGACCAGGAAGAGATTTCGAAGCTCTGGGTCCAACACTGAATTAGTATTTAATGTGTAAAATGTGTGTACAATCCGCCGTATTTCCCATTGAAGTGAATGAAGCCAATAGCGGCGCGCTGTGATAGTGGCGGAGGCAGCTTTTGGAGGGGGCGGAGCCGGTACTCGTCCATTAAGCTCACAATGCGTTGCGTTGTTATTTTCAAATTATTTTTCTACATTTTCTACATTGGAAAAACTGGGGACATTATGCATATTTTCTACTATTGGTATTTTAAGTGCAATTTGATACCGATACCTTTGTACTTTTACTCAAGTAGCCTACATTTTAATTCCAAACTTCTACTTGTGGCAGAGTATTTTCCACGTTGCTGCAGTATTGATACTTTTACATAAGAAAAGAATGTTTGTACTTTTCCCACAACTGTTCATTTACAAAAGGAACGACGGCTCCCTACTGCGAACCGGATCCCATCGTTCATTTCCAAAGAGCTGTTCAAAAGACTCGCGTCGTTCGCGAACGTCCCACGTCTATCTGCGGTACAACTCAACACAAACCTGCAGGAGAGAGTTTGAGAAGCATGCAGTAGAGAGAGCAGCTAAATGACAGTCCGAGTCGGGTGTGTGTCCCGTTGAAACAGGATTTGGGCGTTGAATTGTTTTGCGCTTGTTTGTTGCAGAGGTGCTGCTGTTTCTTTCAAGAAGAGAACACTCGTAAGTTTATTATTTGTCATTGTCACGCTTGCTTTCTTTGGACTCATTATTAATCCTACCGCGTTGTGAGCTGAAAGAAGTCGAAACAAGCTTGTTATGCAGTATGTCGATGGAAGAAACTTTCAGAAAATAAAAACACATAGCATAGGCTAACACAAAACTGCTAGTTTGCTGTTAAATAGTCGCTGTTTGAACTCCAGTTAATGTGAGTTTCATTACGCACTAAACCTGACTATGAAAGCCACCTCTGCGTTTCTTGTAGATCCTGCCGAATTCCAGGTAG
Organism: Nannobrachium achirus; assembly: GCF_963921795.1. Taxonomy (NCBI): domain Eukaryota; kingdom Metazoa; phylum Chordata; class Actinopteri; order Myctophiformes; family Myctophidae; genus Nannobrachium; species Nannobrachium achirus. The sequence goes on along the minus strand of NC_137828.1, from coordinate 19,236,815 downwards.
GCTATTATAAAAAAAAAAAGGCATGTTGGTGGAAGAATTATTGGCGAAGGAAATGGTTAAATTAATCTTTATTGTTATTATGTATGCAACATGCAACCTCTTAGCGTTTGTCACTTAGTGTTGCCCACTGGTTGAACTGCATATTGCAGAAGGGCAACGGCGAATCTGCAGGTGTGTGTGTGTGAGGTGTTTTACCTGTGGCTCTCAACCTTTCAGGCTGCGACGTGCGACCCCCAAAATAATCATATTTTAACTGCGGACCCCCCCCCCCACCCCGACGAGCACTGAGAGTTGAGGCATTACATTTTGTATAACACGGTTCTATTTTCACAATTTCTGCCTCTAATATTTGACGATTGGCCAATGTTTAATTTGTCATTTTAGAGGTAGGCTATTAAAAAGTCCTTGTCACTTTAGAAATGTGCAGATACCCTCTATCTATACACTTAAACTTTATGTTGGTTTGTTTACTGTTGAGTGAGAAAACAATGTTGCACCTCATCTGGGGACCTAGCCTAGTAAACTAGACTCCAGCTAGCTACTGGGGACCCCCCAAAAAAGTTTGGGGACCCCCCTGGGAGTCCCGACCCACAGGTTGAGAACCGGTGTTTTACACCTGCTTCAGCCCTGCATGCATAATGTAAAGGTTTAGTTGTTGGTGGAAAAAAATACTCAAATGTTTTACTTAGTAAAAGTAGCAATACTACAATCTAGAGAAATATTCTGTTACAAGTAGCTCTAGGCCTGTGTTAAAAATTGTACTTGAGTAAAAAGAAAAGTAGGCCTACAAAAGTATTGGCATCAAAATGTACTTAAAGTACCTAAAGTATTTTTGAAAAAGTACTAAAATGTTGTGACACGTGATCGCTTGTAGATCGATTATTTTCGAATAGCCTAGGTATAAAATGGGGCTAAAGTGGTTAATGTGGGCTATGTTTTGTAATATTATTATATAATGTATATCTGCAAAGTAACATATAGTAACTAAAGTTTTCAAATTGTAGTGGAGTAAAAGTAGCCTACAATATTTTCCTCCAAGATGTAGTGGAAATACTCCAGTAAAGTACGTAAGTACTGTAGCTACTTAAGTACAGTAGGCTACCTAAGTAAATGTACTTAGTTACTTTACACCACTGTTAGTTAGTGGCCTAATCGACGATGCTGTCTGCGTTTAACTTGGGACTAAATAAGTTGTGAAACAGGACACCCAGGCAGAGGCACCACCAAGACACTTTGGTCTACTTTATTATCTCTGAATAAAAGGCTTCAGCCGCCCAGTCCGGTAGTGTGTATTAAGTTACCTTTTTACATGTTATCCAATACCTCACAGGCACTGCAGTGGGGACAGCAGGGCCGAGGTGGAAAAAGTACTCACGTTTTTTACCTAAGTAAAAGTACCAGTAAGACGCCTTAGTGTGAAAAGCCCTAAAGGGCGAGGTCGTGCAATATGGGCTTAATATTGATGCCATAAAAGGGATTCTATTGTTTGGACATTCCCATGGGCTTAATATTGATGGGCATAAAATAATAATATTTTGTATTGTCTCCGAAGGGAAATTTGTCTTCACAGTCTGTTCAAACAAGAAACACCACATAACCATATAACAACACAAACATATCACAAAGACAGATCATCAGTACCCCGCTATACACAGAAAAACCCTCTTAGCGACGGGGGGGGCGATTGTTTAGCAGATTGTTAAGTGCAGCAATGGCTGAGGGGAGAAAACACCTTTTAAACCGAACTTTGTGCCACACCAAGGTTCTGTATCTTCGCCCTGATGGCATTAGGTCAAAGTAGCGATGCAGAGGATGTCACTTGTTATTGAGAGTGCTAAGCGTGTAATGGCCTTATTGTTCATATCAGCAAGTGTGGGTGTGGGAAGTCCGATGATCTTGGAAGCAATACGGGTAATACTGTAAAGTTTGTTTCTGTTTGGAAGAATGTATGGTGAAGAAACATGCAGAGCAGTACAACAGAACAGGTTGTATAATGCTTTTGTATAGTGATAACAGAAGATGGGGGGCAACAGATAGTGATCTTAGCTTACGGATTACATGAAGTCTTTGCTGAAAACGTTTATGGATAGATGTAATGTGTTGATCAAACCTCAGTTTATTGTCCAAAGTGAGTCCAAGATATGTGTAGCTATCAACCTGTCCGACTGGTTTACCATGAATGTGGAGTGGGATAAGGGAAAAGGGATTCTATTGGTGTGGTTGCCCTAACAGGGCATCATCTGGGAATCAGATGTAGAGATCAGCTCCATATATGGAGATCTAGGTGATGATCCAGTTGTCTCCATGTATGGATATCCAGGGTTTGATCTTTGATGAGGTGATGTCAGATCATGTCACAAGTCACAACAATTAAATGTGATGTAACAATGTCAACAAACAGGTCAACAGCTATAGACATTGTGGCGTACGGACAAGATGTGACAGATGTGATAGTTGTCATAGTTAACTGCGACCTACGGTCACAATCAATACTGCAATGTAGGAATATTCCGTTACAAGTGATGATATTTTCTGCATAATTCTGTGTTTTATTTGTCTGTCATTTAATATTGTGTGAGTGTGAGCTGAAGCCCAAAAGCTTTCTTGTGGTGTGAGAGGACGGGTAAATGGTGCATTTATATAGCGTCTTCCAAGGCGCTTTACATAGATTGTGCATTACATTCACCCATTCTCTCTCTCGCACGCACACACACACACACACACACACACACACACACACACACACACACACACACACACACACACACACACACACACACACACACACACACACACACACACACACACACACACACACACACACACACATTCATACACCGATGGCAGAGGAAACCATGCAAGACACCAACCTGCTCACCGGGAGCAACTAGGGGTTTTCAGAGTCTTGATCAAGGACTCTTCGACACTAACTCTGAGGGAGCCTGGGATCGAACTGGGAACCCTTCGGGAATCCTCTGTGTTCTAATGATGGTTTCTCTACCCCTATCTCTACCCCTATCTCTACTGTAGCTGCAACAGTTAAAGCACTAGCTGACTCTTTCCCTGCCTGAGTGTGAGCGCTGTGGAATGCATTCAAGTGGTCTCTCTTTGATGTTTACTGTCGCTCTTCTCAGTACTATGTAGGTGGCTCTGTCCTCTGCTAACCACAGAGTGGTGGAGTGGAGTGTGTGGCTAACATTATGTCATTGTTCTATTTACTGTACACAGTCATACTGTTTCTGCTGCAGAGGAAATATTAGTAGGATTGCGGCAGAAAAGTTTTAAGACTTTTGCAGACTGCAATCTACTGAATCTACTTCATTTTATTATTGAAGTAGATTATATTTCTATATATATAAATTAAACATAAATCAGACACTGGAAGGACACTTTGAGAATGACACAACTGAAGCTGATATTTTCACTATTGTCAAATAAAAAGGAAACACCTTTTTCGCCGAATGATGCAAAATATGGCTGCCAAGTTGAAAGTGTCTAAAGGTAGGGAGCAGGGCACTGCTGCTCGAGCGTTGTTCCATTTCCTCTTATTTAGCAGGTATAGAGACCTATGAATCATCTGCCAAAACAAATACCTTCAAAGCAATTAGGGAAGGCTACTTTTGTGCTTTTCCCCGGCACAGTTTTTCACAATTGGAAGTACGCAGAGGCTAATCGGTGCCCATTTCCTCCTTCCCAAGTTTTCAGAGGTGAGGTCAGCGAACGCAGAGAGATTGTGAGAAGGCTTGAGTGCCTTGCTGTAATGGACAGAGGGGCATGAGATTGATTATGGCCATTTTACCTGTCTTTTGGCAAATCCCCCTAAAGGACGACTCCTCACTGAACCATTTCCCTAATAGTAACTCAAGATGATGTTTCTCTTGGTTGTCTATGTTAACAGCATTCATAAAACGATCTGCCATTGGTAATATTGCTGGTAATTTTTCAGCAACTGGCAGGCATTAACCGAGACTGGGACCTGTTAATGTTTCTGACAAACGTCTGCCTCACGTTATAAATTCAGGTGATGTCAGCATGTTCAATTCCTTTGTCCAGATGTATGACCTTTTCCTCTCCAAACCACAGGCAAAACATCACCCCTTGCTCCGTATCTCGAGCCTGACTGATGACTTGTTTGAACTCGTGACGGCACACACTGTTGTTTTCAGAGCTCGAGCGCCTTTCCTTTTCCGTGTCGAGTATCGAGTTATCAGTGGGACCGACGTGAGATTGACGTCGCTTCTGGGGGCCCTCGAAAATGAGGAAAAACATATCCCCCCATTCCTCTTTGTGACCAACACTGATCCCCAGGTCACTGTTTAGTGCTTGAGGACAACATTCATTTGAGACAACTGTCAGGCCCCCTGTCATGTCAAAATGTCCTGAGATAGTTGGATTACAAAAGGATGATATTGTGTTGGGTGAATGATCAGGCCATGACACAGTTTGCCAGAGAATGTCACTTTCCTTTAGCTTCAAGTAGAACAGCATATCACAACACCTTTTAGACTGACGAAATTCCCAACACTCAAAATGATAAGGCAAGGCACAACGAACACAGCACCATCGAACAGAGCAGTAGTCAGTGAGACGTAACGGATGATACAGTCTGATGCATTGATCAGTATGTTTTGCGTAAATACAGTGTAGTTGTGCCAGTGTGGATAGGGGCTCCAGGAGTGCACGTGCGAGTGTAACACGCATGCATTCACATTCAGGCCTACAGTATGTATGTGCCGTTGTTTCCTGTTGAGATTGGCACATTTCACCCAGGTTTTTTCATCTCACTCACATCACTTCGTCTGCTGACCTCACTCGGCAACAAAATAAACCAAAAATAAACAAAAATACAAATAAAACAATTCACAGGAGGCAAGCAGTGATCACCCCATGATGTGCACTGCAATGTAGTTTCAAATGCACTACATTGCAGGCGCTTTTTGAGAAACAATAAGAAGACACGTGTGACATGTGTGATCTGGGATGCTTTCCCCAGGAAATGTGCCAAGCTCAATAGGGAACAACGGCACATGTACATGTGTAGAAAGTTGGCAACTTGGTGTGGGGTGTTCCGTGCCATCGCTGAGGTAACACGCTTGCCTCTCACTTGTTTTCCAAGAGTGTCCAAAGCTCTATTATTTCAGAGTGAGAAACCTCTAGTCTAGATGAGGTCAGTTACATAAGCCTGTTGGGCGTTACATCATTGTTTTGGGGGGCCTGGGTTTCTGGTGATGGGTCTGTTGGGGCCGCTGACTCCCACGTACCCCCCCTTGTCGGAGAGGGGAGGCTGCAGCACTATTGGAAGCAGATGCTGGGTGTTTCTCAACCCGTTGGGAGAGACGTGACTCAGTGTGTGTGATGAAAACGGGGACTCCACCTGTAACAGAGAAGAATAGAGTTACTTGCATGTGTTTCTGTGGCTTGTGTGTCTGTTGATTCTGTCCTGATTGAGTGACATGGATGTTTGGTTTTGTTTGGGTGGGCTTTCGTTGCCATGGTGTCCAAAGGGATAACATGTAAAAAGAAGAATGATTTATTGGTCTATAATTCCCACAAACAACAAACAGACCCACCTCTTTCGTCATCCAAGAGTATAACGGGTCTCCAAAGTGGTTATAATATTCAAGGAAAACATTGGGTTCATGGGGGCTTTACATAATTGTGTAGAAATGTAATTCACCATAACCGTAAGTAATATTTTACAGGTTTTTACGATTTTGTAGCCTGTGTTACCAAAGAGGTTATGTAGTCAAGCCAATATTGTGTGACTTTAATCTTGTGGATGACTGCTAAGTAGTAGAACACGGCACATCCGTGATCCGTTCCGGAACCTGAATAAACAGGGCCGAGGAGGTTTAGGCTCCACTTTGCCAGCCCTTTGGCAAACAGCAAGCTGTTTAATGGCATTTGAGATATTTGTCAGATTGTATTTTTGCTGTATTTTGAAGTACAGACAATCTCAGGCAAACCAGAGCATCTGGTCATCGTAAGCTATGGATATGTCTTGTTTAGGTAGAACGAAAAATAACAATAAAGCATGCACGTCTACTTGATGAAAGCCAGGTGCCGGGCAGAGGTCAGAATCCATAAAGAAAAGTAAGGTCCGTGCACTAGACCATGCTCCAAACTATTACATTTTATTTTGGTTCCTATACATTTTGAACGTTTGGAGCATATGCAGATCTTACTTTTCTTTTTTTTGTTTAGGTAGACAAACGGACAGCACTGCAGTCCAGTTCTGTCTAGAAACATCAGGGCTACAAGCATAGACTGTAAAAAAATATGAACGGTGTTAAGCCATTGGTTTCTATGCTGCGAAAATGCCGCTTTTTTTGTCCCTTGTACGGGTGCCGCCATCATTGTAGAAAGCAACGTTCATTGGTAGACATTTTTACCATCTCGAATGCTATTGGCTGCCAACGGTCACATGCAACCGCAGGGATACTTCTGGTGTTGAGTTGCCAAATAAAGCACACAAAGAAGAACCATCACAAGCCTATGATCACAAGTCCCTCATACAGCATACCCTGCTTTAACATAAAATATAACATAAATTGGACCATATTTTCACAAAACTCATATCATGGTGATTGAAACAAGGCTTTAAACTAGCAACAGGAACCATAAAGTACTTATGACATTGTTTATTAAGGTAAGAAAATCAAATGTAAAAGTTCGGGGGAATAGAATGGAATCCTATGGAGAACATGTTGCTTCTGGTACCAGAACAGCGCAACTAGCGGCCAATCATTGGAACTTTCAGTTCTGTGTTGCTTCATTTTAAATACTGAGTGACAACTTACCCCCTGGCTACAAGGCTGTCGGGATGAGAGATCTTACATGGCTGTAGTGATACTTGTTTGTTTTGTAGGCTGCAGAAGTTAAAGAACTGAGAAAGGAGCTTTATGGGGTTAACATTGGCCAATGTAGGTCACAGAGACAATGCTGCAGTATTGTCTGTTAATTGACCCTAAATGTGGTTGGCAACTGGAATGGGAGTGCTGGTATTTGGTCAATGCCCATAGCCATATGAATGTGTGTTTGGGTTCATGTGGTGACGGCCAGCTATCAGCACACCAATCATGTTTAGGTTTAATGCACTCGGATAAAGTTTCATACTTTGTTTATTATCTAGACAAATAATCGTCTTTGTTTGCAGACCAGGGAGTGGCGTCAGCCGGGAACGGGAGTTTATGTTGTGTACATTTTAAAGATCAAATGCCGTGTATGCAAACACACGGGTGAACTTGAAGAAGCGTTACAGCAATAAATTCCAAAAGAGAACAGCTCTGCTGTGAAATATTAAGGCCCAAGCCTTAAAACAATCCCTCTGCAGAAGCATTAAACTGGATTTTACTTTCTCCAGGATTTCTTAAAAAGTTGGCTACGTTACACATTTTTTCCTCAAATAATCTGTTGACTGTAGGAAGGGACGACGGGTTCAGTCTGATGCTGTTTGGATGTTGCTTAAACATTTGACACATCTCTAACTTGCACAAAATCCTAAGTGAATTACATTCTTTTTGCAGGCCCTGTTTTCATGCTCAGAGAGTACATGCCAGAGGAAGAAGTTTCAATGCATCTGTACGGCTGACTTGTAAGTACATCAGTTAAGTCTATAGCATTGCCACATGTGTACTGTCTCACACACACACACACACACACACACACACACACACACACACACACACACACACACACACACACACACACACACACACACACACACGGTCACGCGCGCGCACACATACAAGTTCACTGCTGCCAAGAAGATATGCATCATGGATCACTACGAAGCGGCATGGACCATTGACCACAGTAGGAAGTGGTTTTTAAAAGCCCCTTCTTGCACGCACGCACGCACGCACGCACACCCAATTGGTGCTTTCCTGGGGTCAGCCACAGGCACGTGCACACATAGACATCAAAGGGGGCTTGAGCCCCCTGCCCTTTTATCCATCTGTAAAAAGTGCCAGACCATGAATGCAGTTTTTACTATGAAACGCAGATGCCCTCTTTCCATGACATACCTGAAGGCAGCATTCAGGAGAATCGTCTTGTCCAAACTCTCCTGAACTTGAATGCAGCATCTTATGTTGAAAGAATTGCCCTCTCTCTGTAGAAATCCATGCCGATAACGCCATATCTCCAGTATTGACTTTATGCTTTCAGTGTGGTATCAAGCACCCAAAATCGCCGACCTCCACGCGTTGTGAGCTTGGAGGTCGGCTATTTTCGATATTTTCACCAAAAGGCCCTTTTATAAATGTCAGCCCCTGCCTCTCTAACATTCTCTGCACGTCCCTGCACACACAGTGCTTGGCTTGACCTCCAGGAGGCCTCTATCTCTGTGTATTGCTGTTTTGTGTGGACCAGTCAGTGCAGTGGTCACCATGTGTCAGTGACATCATGGATGTCTTAGTGATGTGGTGAATCAACAACAGACCTCTGCTACGCTATGTCGACAGCCTCAAACTTTACCCTCCTCGCCATGGTAACGGCTCACACGATGATAGGAGGACTGTCTTCGCTCACTGTGTTTGCTCAGAAGGGCCCATCCCTCCACATGCCTTTTCAATTATTGTGAGCCCTTTGGGTCTATCATTTCTCCTCTTTGGCCAAACCTATAACGCATAACCCCAAGCGCCAAAGCTAGTAGCTTTAGCCAAGGCCCGCGTTTATCCACCATTCCCCTCTGAGTTACTTAGGGACTTGTTATCAAGGAGTGTAAGTAATCCATGGATATTTGTCCATAACGCTGTAGGAAGTCCTACTGGATCCAGCCTCCTACTCTGTGTATATCTTTGTTGCTTTGTTGCGACCGAAGGTCGCAGTTTAGTGTGTGAAACGGCACATGCCGACACTGTCTGGACGTGTACACTTTTTTACGGTCAATCAATGCCAGCCTGACGGCGCGTCACAAGTTCAAATCTCCTTCCTGGCGACCTTTGCTGCATGTCACTCCCCATCTCTCTCCCCATTTCCTGTCTGTCTGTTATCCTATTAAAAGCCCCAAAAGAAATCTTAAAAAAAAAGAAAACCGTAGACAATATAAAGATGGCACTGTATCATAATTGTAAATTCCAGTGTAGCCAGTTTATGGCCAGTTTAAGTTGCCTGTATTAAGAGCCTAGCCTGGGGTGAACTTGACGCCATCTCTTCCCTCACGGCCTTGCAGGCCTCCTGCCAGAGGACCACCATACTTCACTCTCCTCACTAAAGGTCTGCCGCTCTTTAAAACCTGAGTCCAGCCGCCTGTTGGCTTTTATTACTGGTAATTGGCAGTCTCCTCCTCTCCTCTCCTCTGCCTCAACATACACACACGCGCGCACACATTGATGCAAATCAGCTTAGCCAGTTGAAATTTATGATGCCGTCATATCTCATCCCACTTGGCAATATCACGTTATGCATGTGTCCGTGTTTGTCAAGATTTTGGGTACATTTGTGTCCAAAGTGTGTTTCCAAAGCACATGAGTAACGCTCCCTTCCATAACCTAATTACCTGCTGCTGGCAGTGGGGGAGACACATTTTCCTAGATGTGGATATGATGATTGGAGCTCCATAGCTGTTGACACATCAGGCAGTTTGTTGCCAAGTACACACACACACACACACACACACACACACACACACACACACACACACACACACACACACACACACACACACACACACACAGAGTATTGTATTACCATGCATGTGAGGACTGTTGACTGCCCTCATTCATTAACCTGGCCAGTGGTTCAAAAACGGCGTGCCTTGAGAGATGTCAGGTGTGTCTAGCGATTTTGTGGCAATAGTACATTATTATTATTGCAATATACAAAAGGTTATGATTTATTTACTCTATCTGTACTTTGTGTGTACCAATTCCCCAGTAGTGCCATAGTTTTGCCATAACTAATGTAGATTACGGCAAAGGCTTTTTCATAGTGCTTTTACCTGATTTTCGAGGGTTAAGTGGAGACCTTGACATTTTAAAGTTTGAGAACTACTGATTTAGACCAAAATGCAGGTTTAAATTGAATTCTGCAATGAATCTCTGTATTAACGATTAAACAGGATTTTTTACAAGGCTCCCTCAATTGTATCACGATATATACAAGATCTCTGAAAAGGCGTATCGTGGAGACGGGAGACTTTGTATCATCTCAACGATATTTATCACCATATCGCCCACCCCTAATTTACTATGAAAGCTCATGTCTGTCAGTGAGTGAGTGAGTGTGTCACGCTAGTGAAGGCAGCAGGGTCTGTGCCGCGTCACTGATTGGCTGTCACATCACATGGCTCTGTGGCGCGGCACTGATTGGCTTTCACATGGGTCTGTGTGTGTGTGCTCCGTATTTAGAAGCTCTGTTTGCGATGTGGCGGTCACTTCTTGCCCTTATGGCGTGCTACTTGTTATAAAGAAATAGTAGGCTGATACTGTAGGAGCTTTCAACAGTGCTGAGCGGGCCAGATGGAGTTAAAGACTAGTAGCCTCTACAATGCACAATCATCCAGACCAACACGTCTTTGAGCTAAGTGAGATCTGCTGACAGGTATACCACACAGTCTACTGCTGAGCAGTGAGCACACACACACACACACACACACACACACACACACACACACACACACACACACACACACACACACACACACACACACACACACACACACACACACACACACGCACACACAGCAAATAGAGACGCAATGACAGAATCCTCCCACATCCATTCCCTATTGATGAGGAACATGTGCGTGCGAGTGTGTCACACAATGCGGCCATAGTAATGATTTATGACATTTACCATGGGTTTAAGACTGAGGTGTGTACTTTTACAAGCCTCCGTGTGTGGCTTATAGTGAGAGATACATGTGTAATAGTTGGCTCCTGGTAAAGGTTCTGCTAGCACACGTTAGACCCAGGTCAGGCATTGCTTACTCACTCCTACGGCAGACCTGAGACAAACAGCATTTGCAAATCTTTTTTTTTTAATCTACTTGGTGTTGCAGGCAAGTGGGGCTTGCCATATAGTATGGAGTATTGAAATAAACTCCCCATTGCAATTAGAACGGCAGACTCACTCCCTAGCTTCCTCCGTGGTCTGAGACTCACCTGTTCAGACTCCACCTTAGCCCATGGCACTTACGCGTAGCACTCGCCTACCCTCAATGACCACCATGCATGTACATTTTTATTGTATAAAGTTTACCTATTTTAATTTTTGTGTTGATGTATTGATGTATTACCTTGCTTATTGCAAGTCACTCTGGATTAAGAGTGTCTGCTAAATGCCTAAATTGTAAATTGAGTAATTAACCACATTCAACCTGGTCCTGGCTTCCTTGTTTTGTGAATTAAAGGCGACCCCCCTCCCCCTCCTCAAATAGGAGAACTACAAGTTCAACACATGGCGATGTGATGCGCTTTGACCTTGTAGATGAGCTACTGTACGTGACACCATCACTATGGTGAAGTAAAAGAAAACACACCTACAGTAGTGTGAAGTGAGCGGTGCTATTTATTACCTTAATTTCATTAAGCGTCACACGAAGCTTAGCCAATGTGACCCTGGGCGTACAACAAACTTTGGGCGCTTTGTGCAAAGATGTAGGCCAGATGTAGGCACGCAAAGCTTGGACAATTTGATCCTGGGCGTACAACAAACCTTGGACAAACAGACAAAGCCAGATGTTGGAGCTTGGATCCTTCCAGGAGCACTGCTCAAAAATAGGACTTGAAATGGAGGCGTTGACTCTGACCTCTAAGGACCTTTCCAGGGAGGGTCCTCATGTGTGTATTGCTGTGTCACCCCTTCTTGGTGTCTTTTAGATTTTCTTGCACTGACCAACGGACACTTTTGTTTGGCTCTGCACTATTGGATCGTGAGTATTTTGCTTGCGTTTGACAAGGTGGTGAGATACTTGTAGCACTGACTAGTATTGACTGTTATGGACACTTTTGTTTGGCACTGTATTGATAAGTTGTGCTTAAGTATTTGCTATTTGCTTTTTTTAAGTATGGCTGTTACACTTATGAGCGTTGACTGTTTGACACTTCATGTACATATTCTTTGTTCCCTTTTTTTGGTGTACCTTGCTCTTTACTGTACACTGTATTTTTTTCTTCTTTTCATACTTCTCTGTAACTTTGTAAATATCCTTAAACTGCTGTGCTGCCTCCGGGCGAATGATTTTCCCCCTTGGGATAATAAAGGTTTATCTCTATCTCTATCTCTCTATCTCTGGCTTGGGTACCTTTGACACAGGGTCCCGATCAAGTGGATGTTCAAACACATGCACAAGATGCACATGCATAGGAGGATACTGAAGTTCACAAATAAAACGGTAATCTATTATTTCATTTCCAAGTCCTGTTTGCCGCCGGCCTGACTCAGCTTCAGCTGTGTAAGGTCATCAAGGGCTTATTAGTTTGGCATTGCATTGCATGTTGTTGCCCCCGCTCTCCCATATCTAGTCTGTTAGCAATTATTAGAAGAAGTAGGCAATGAGTTCAAATGGAGTCATCGTGAAGGAGAGTGGAATGTTGATACAGCAACCATGTCGAGGTGACACACACACACTCAGAGCTCAGACGTAGCACGTCACACACAAACCAGTGTTGATTTTGTCGACTAAAACTATGTCGAAAAATGTTTGTCGACTGCGTTTTTTTCACTGACAAAAACGAAATAAAAACGAAATAAAAACTAAGCTGTGATGACTAAAACTAAGACTAAATATATGGACAATTTCGTCAACAAAATAAAAACTAGACTGAAACTTTAGAGAGGGACTAGTGCTGAAGAGAGTCATTTTATGTTTGGTTGCTCTCAGGTGTTGCATGCTGAAAATAGCAGATCTACAAGCTCACAACGCGTTGCAGCGCGACACGTTGTGAGCTTGTAGATCTGCTATTTTCACATAAAATCCTATGATATTTAGTCGACTAAGATTTGACTAAAACTAGAACTTTTCTGGTGACTGAATTATGACTACGACTAAATGACATTTTATTCAAAAGACTATGACTAAAACTAAATCAAATTTTGCTGTCAAAAACAACACTGACACAAACACCCCTGCACCTGGATCTGCTCATCATTGTCCTTGTTAAGATGCCATACGCCTCCTGGCTGACAACATGCCATTTATTGGGGGTGTGTGCAGGGGCGTCACACCAAATTCTGGGCCCTGGGTACAAGGATTCACTGCGGGCCCCCCATGAATGTTAACTATTGAAAAATAGCAGATATACAAGCTCACAGCGCGGCACCGAGTGCCGCGCTGCGAGCTTGTAGATCTGCTATTTTTGAAAAATCGTGAAAATGTGTGCAAGAAACTTATGTTTCTATGTCAGTGGTGCTCAAACGTTTTCATGTGAAGGACCCCCAAGATGATATGTATTTGGCCACAGCTAGACCCCCATCTCAAAATATTTAATTCCAGGGACCCCTCCCCGGAAGCAAAATTTGAGTTACAAATGTTCGCTTAAAAAATACATATTCAAAGATTTGCGCACATTTTTACGACTTTTCAAAAATAGCAGATCTACAAGCTCGCAGCGCGGCACTCGGTGCCGCGCTGTGAGCTTGTATATTTGCTATTTTTCAATAGCTAAAATTACTATAGGGCCCCTCCACCACCTTGGGCCCTGGTAACTCAGTCCCACTTTCCTACCCCTTGTGACGCCCCTGGGTGTGTGTGTTTTTGTACTAGGGATGGGACGATAGGAAAATGTCATATCACGAATATTGTGACAAAAGAAATCGCAATTTACGATATTATCCTGGGGCGGAACATGATTTGCCAAAATTGCTGATCTACAAGGGATGGGACGATAAGCGATATTACCGTTTATTGTGATAAAAAAAAACACTCACGATAATTGATTTAATTTATTGTGATATCGTCCTGCGTCATGCATTGGGATCAATTCACCTTTTATTTGCCGAGCTGCATATCCGGTACCATTTAAACCCTCTATAAATGGTAAAAGGTTCTTATAATATACGTACTTGATAGTCTTTTTTTCCCACTCTCTATCAAATGTCTTTGCCAAAAGATTGCCGATCTACGTCGCAAGCTTGTAGATCTGTTATTTTTTGGCAAATGTTCCGCCCTAGGATAATGGATGTTGTGGATGTTTTGATTATCGTGATAATATTGTAAATCGTAATTTCTTTGGTCACAATAATCGATTTGTGATATGACATTTTCATATCGTCCCATCCTGTGTGTGTGTGTGTGTGTGTGTGTGTGTGTGTGTGTGTGTGTGTGTGTGTGTGTGTGTGTGTGTGTGTGTGTGTGTGTGTGTGTGTGTGTGTGTGTGTGTGTGTGTGTGTGTGTGTGTGTGTGTGTGTGTGTGTGTGTGTGTGTGTGTGTGTGTGTGTGTGTGTGTGTGTGTGTGTGTGTGTGTGTGTGCAGTAATGCCTGCAGTAAGTGTGTGTACAGTATACATAACATACAGTACTACCGTATCTATGTAGTGGTTCAAGAATTGCATACATAACAGTGTGCAGGTGTCAAATGACCTTGAGTGAATTCCTGAAAACATCTTGTCATATTAGAATAACCAGTTGATCTGTTGTTGCGTAGCGTTGTTGACAAACAATGTGGCTTTGCTACCTCATTCCACAACCATAAATTAAACTTGACAACATGAACCCTATTCTGGGGGCGAACATGAACGTTCGTCAGAATGTTTGTAGATCTTGTGGTTAAGAGCTAAGGCTGGACTCACACATATGCGTGAAACATCTTCTCCGTATCGGAGAAGATGTTTCACGCAAATGTCTGTACGGCGCCTAAGAGCTCGTAGTTCGGCTGTTTTCAACTAAAATGTTTGTTGTACTGTGAAATACGAGCATATTTACTATATTTATTATTGAGGGGGAGCAAGCAGAGTAGAGCAGGGGTTCCCAAACTTTTTTGTCTCAGGGCACCCCATGAATATTTTTTTTAATCCGAGACCCCTACATTATAATTTTCACTCCCAGCACCTCATATTTATAGCATATCGTTGTTGTCGGGTGGAACCCTTGTATGTTCAAAACCGTTCGTTTTATATTTATCATCTATAAAATGTACTAAACTAGTGAAAACAGGTTGTGTGCTTGTAGATCGACTGTTTTCACTAGTTTTGTGCGACAGAGGTTTCTGCCTGACACATTACTGTAATGATACAGGTATTTTAGTGATTATGTTGCGAGGAAAACGTTGAGATAATAGTCATTTTAGTGACTGAAAATAACTGTATTTAAAATGATACTAAATATTTTTTCAAGTGTCCAAATAAATTCCAAATATTATCAAATGATCTCGCGGCACCCCTGGACTGCCGTCGCGGCACCCCAGGGTGCCCCGTCACCCACTTTGAAAACCCCTGGAGTAGAGGTTAACACGCTGTAATAATATGCACTTCAAGTCACAGGTTACAACAAAGTAATAAAATGTTTTCCTTTGTTTTTGCTCTGCAGGAGGCTAGCTAGTCTTGTATGTGTGTGTCCTTCTGTGTTGTCGTCCAGAGAGAATCTCACAAACTCATTGTATGTATTGTATGTTAAAATATGTCCTATCAGGGAATTCAATGTATTGACCAATGCTAGCAGAAACTGTTTATTATCAACAACAACCTATGACCGCCGACACTGATTGCTGTTTGTGTTATCTGAGTAACATGTTGGTATTAGGGCTGTCACAATTATTACATAATCGTCTAATCGTGATTATTTGACATTATCGCAATTATTTTGTCATAATCATCATAATCGTGAATGTTGAAAAATGTCAGAAATAGTGGAAATAGCAGATCTACGACGCGTTGTGAGCTTGTAGATCGGCTATTTCCACTATCAAAGTTATTTTTTAAGTAGTAAGTTGTCAAATATGTCAGTAATTTCCTTGTATTTTTAGGTTATGTGTCATATCTACCATGTACAACTTCAAAGCCTAAAAGCCAAACAGAAATGTAATTATCAACGACAAAAACACAATTAAATCGTTAATCGCCAATTATTTGAGTGACAATTAATCGTCATGTAAAATGTCATAATCGTGACAGCCCTAGTTAGTATTATGTAAATCCCCTCTAACCCTGCCCCCCATTTCTAAGAGTTGATTAGCTTTGACCTCCTGTTAGGTCTACTGGACAGATCAGATTGTCTGAGACCATAAAGTACGTTCCATGTACGTGAGTTCATACACGATAATCACATTAGTGTTAAGAATGGAGCTCTAAAGAGTAACAATATGAGCTGTTTATTACGGTACATTTTGCTGACTCATTTCAGCCCTGGCTGATTAGTGAAACAAAGGGATTATTTTGACCCAAGTTTCCTGTGTAAGAAATTGGTCAACATAATGTTGAAATTCTAACATACCTGCTGCATTTGAGGCATTTCAGATGTTATTTGATGTTGTCTAATACGGCTGTTCTCAACGTGGGGTCCGGGGACCCCCAGGGGTCCTGGAGGGGGTTCCAGTGGGTCCCCAGATAAATTATGGTTAGTTAGGACTTAGGAACCAAATGGACCCTTATGTGGCTGTAACTCTGAGAGTGTACATATGGAACCAAATGAACCCTTACGGGTCCATTTGGTTCCATTAGTACACTCTCAGAGTTATGGTGGTCCGTGGTCTAATGCAGGTGTTCTCAAAGTGGGGTCCAGGGACCCCCAGGGCCCTGGACCCTAACGGCTATAAAGAAAATCTTGACATTTCTTGAAACTGTTTGAATCTTGTATGGGATCCTTGGGCAGTTGGCACAACATCTTTTCAGATGGGACTCCGCGGCCAAATACACATCAATGTGGGGGTCCTTGAGTTGAAAAGGCTTGAAAAACCACTGGTCTAATGAGGTCTGTTGGTGTGGTGTGTCTGGTGTGGCAGAATCTGAAGTCTGATGCTCACACAACAAGCGTCTGGGTGTACTTAACCCTTTGACCTGGAAGAAAAATAACTTGTCAGGGGGAGTGGTGGAACACTCCCAGTTATCTCTCAGAGCAGGGGTCTTCAACAGGGGGTCCAGGACCCAGAGTTACTACAGGGGTCCTCCAAATCTTTGTGTGATAGAAACTTTTTTTTCTCCTTGGCTTTTTTATATTAACTCATTTAATGCCACCCTTTCACCACTAGAGGGGGCCCAGTGTGCCACAGACAATCCCATAGAGATATGCTGGTATATGCAGAAGCCCTGCAGCCATGACTTGCCTAAACACTTTCCTTTGTGCATGTACAGGAAGAGGATGAAGTTAGCTTGAAGTTAGCTATTGGCTACCAAGCATTTTAAAAGCCTTATTTTCGTCAACTTAGCCATGATTAAACCTTGCACACCTCATGCATGGGAAAAAAACAGAGAAGAATGAGCTCTAAAAAATCCAATGCAATCCTGGATTGCATTGTTGTGGGTTTGTGCAGTTTGTTCACAGCTTTCAAACAAAAAAATCCGATTGGAAATCCGTTCAGGCATTCTTGAGATAATAGCCATTATGTTTTACACTGTTGTGAGCTTGGAGGTCTGCTACCTGAGTTGTATGGGGGTTGTATGGGGGTTAAACATGCAAAATCGCGATTGAAATCATGTTCACTAGTTTTGATGGGGTCCAAAAAAAAAATTTTCAAAAAAAAATTTTCCAAAAAAAATTTTTTTTTTTTTTTTTTTTTTTTTTTTAATCACGTGTATATACGTGATTGGCACTGTGGGATGCGCTAATATATCACGTGTATACACGTGATTGGCACAGAATGAGTTAACTCATTCCCTGCTAGGCCCGATAGTCCCGAGATTATTATTTTTTTACCTCAAAAAATGTAGTAGGCATGATAGCAATCGCGAAATTGCATGTTTAACCCCCATAGCAACCCCATCTTTCAAACATGGCAGCCATCTTTGTTTACATTTTAGGAAAACATAATGGCTGCTAGTTCATGAATGCCTGAACGGATTTCCATTCGGATTTTTTTGTTTGAAAGCTGTGAGCAATCTGCACACACGTGGTGTATTATCTAGGCATGGACATGACATTATCAGTGCACTATGAATTACATGGAAGTCTATGGAGACGGAGGCATATGAGAGTACGAAGGTATTTACAAATGGCGGGGTATGTGTTAACCACTTGAACCCTAGTGTCCGAAAATAGCCTTGTGCTGCGAGGCGTTGTGAGCAAAGAGCTTTGGTGTAGAGGGGAAAAAGAGCAGACAAATACAGAGTGAAAGGTCAAGTTTATTAAGCATTTACTGTTCAAGTGGTTAAATATCTGAAAATACAAATTGACATGAATCCAAAATACACTGATGATTGTGATGTCAAAAGATGAAACTATATGGAATATAACAGGTTGTGGGGGTCCCTACTTCATCTCTCAACTAAGGGGTCCTTGGACTGAAAGACCCTTGTCTCAGAGGATGAACGTGAATCTTTGTTTGTGTTCGTCAGTTAGGGCCATGTGGGAAAGTTCTCTCTCTCTCTCTCTCTCTCTCTCTCTCCCTTGCTGTTTTACTGTCCCTCTGTTTGCCTCATCGTGGCTCTTGGAAGCAGCTCAGAGGCATTCTTCTATCTGGGACGGTTGAACCCCCCTCCCCATCCTAACTGGAGCTCGTTAGGACTTAAATGGCCGTCCCAGTTTCTACGTACCCCCCCATCATAATGTCCAGTTACCACGGTATAGCCACGGACCCCCAGGTGCGCTTCTTCCAGTGTTGTTTTTGACAGCAAATTTTGATTTAGTTTTAGTCAGTCTTTTTTTAATAAAATGTTCATTTAGTTTTAGTCATAATTTAGTCACCTGAAACGTTTTAGTTTTAGTCTAATTTTAGTCGACTGAATATAAGATTTTATGCGACTAAATCTACAGTTGATTTAGTCAACTGAAATGTATTTTGGCGGGCCTTGATGGCATCGTAATGACCGATTTTACACTTTTTTATGTGCTGAAAATAGCGATCTACAAACTCACAACAGCTTGTAGATCATCTATTTTCAGCACGCAACACTGGAGAGCAACCAAACATAAAATGACTCTCTTCTCCACTAGTCCCTCCCCAACGCTTTAGTCTAGTTTTTTATTTTGTTGACGAAATTGTCAATATATTTAGTCTTTAGTTTTAGTCATCACAGCTTAGTTTTTATTTCGTTTTTATTTCGTTTTCGTCATTGAAAAAAAACACAGTCGACAAACATTTTTCGTCATAGTTTTAGTCGACAAAATCAACACCGGCTTCTTCTTCTTCTGTGGTGAAGCTCCTCTTCGCTGGCGAGGACCCTGCTTTTCTTTTTCTTTTTTTTCCAAACCCAGACGCCAGACTGACAGCCGCAGTGTCCCTGTTGAGCGCTGGCTGAGCTGAGCGGGCCAACGCCGGTGTCACCGCCAAACCCGCCCTGTGGGTTTGTGGGCTGAGGCTTTACTGGTGAACCGCCAGTTGCCTCCAGTCTGGTCACGTGACTCTCTGTGTGTCTCAGGGACGTGCTGGCCATTGGGAAAAGCGGGACAACTCCCGAACGGCCGGTTCAAAATAAAATGTCGGCCTTCGTTCCATTTTGGGGGCTGGGCGGCCAACTAAAGTAAATCGTCACTGTCGGGCAGAAACCTTGTAACTCCAAGTTTCAAATGTATACGTTTTTTCCCAAAGCAAAGCCCTCCTTCATCATACAAGGCCGTTGCACAAAAGTAGTGAAAACAGCAGATCTACAAGCACACAACGCCTCGCGGTGCGAGGCGTTGTGTGCTTGTAGATCGGCTGTTTTCACTAGTTTAAATCATTTTTAAAATGATAAATACAAAACAAACGGTTTTGGACATACGAGGTTCCCACCCGACAACAACGAAATATAGCTCATGTACAGTAATTGGCCCACTGGCTTGTCACTTGTCATGATCTGAAACTGCAAATCTTTGAGTAGCAGCAGCGCTATAGAGAGAGATCTCTCTCTATAGTGCGCAATGCGGGCCTCTACAACTCTTTTTCCCGGGCTGAATCGGGCCCAGCATGTCCCCTGGTGTGTCTTCAGTCCTACCCTCTGGAAATCTCGCACTCATTCTGTCTTTATTTCTTTCCCTCCCTCTCTCTCTCTCATGCTCTTCTTTATTGCTACAGTATGTCCTTTACTCTCTCCTCTCACCCTTACCATCTGTCCTTTGACATGGCTGAAGATATTGATTCTTAAAGGGACACAAAACCCACACTACATCTACAGAAGATGCGTTCTCCCAATAAAAATCAGAGCACCATGACAGGTACGGTTCTGTTCCCTTCACCGTTTTGTTTTTGTCACGTTTTGTCTTCTGAACCAATTACCTTAAATCTCTCAATCTGTTGGTTTTGGCTGATTTGTTGCCTCCTCTTGTGATCGCACTGTGCACTCCTCATCGCATGGACATCTGCTCATTAACGCACTCTGAAGGCTCATATATTTGCCGGGGCCAGGGCCAGGGGCCGTGGTGGTGGGAAGAAGAAGCGGGGTCTGGTTTGTGTAACATTCATTTAGTCTCCGTTGACTAGACATGTAGGTCATCATCACAGTACGGTACAGTGGGGAGGGGGGGGGGGGGGGGGAAGAGAGGAGTGGAGTGGCTGATTGAACGAGATGGATTGAGGAGGGGAGCAGAGCAAAGCGGAGAGGGGAGGGGTGTCGTTGATAGGGGAGGGGAGCGAAGAGGCTGAAACTGTCAGCGCTGGGAGTTCTGCACACTGTTCATTTAACCACGTAAACTCTTATTTATTTTGTTGACTGAGGTCTAGGCATGGGACGATAAGCGATATTATTGTTTATCGTGACACTCACCATAATCGTATGTGGAGATTTAATTCATTGTGAAATCGTCCTCCGTCATGTATTCGACTTTTATTTGCTGAGCTGAGCTGCGTATCCAGTACATTTAAACCCTCTTGGTGAAAGGTACTTATAATATACGTTCTTGATGCAGTCTTTTTTTCACTCTATGAAATGTCTTTTGCCAAAAAATAGCCCATCTACAAGGTTGTGAGCTTGTAGATCTGCTATTTTTTGGCAGATGTTCCGCCCCAGGCTAATGGGTTTTGATTATCACGATAATATCTTAAATCATGTTTTCTTTTGTCACAATAATCGTGATATGAAATATTCATATCGTCCCATCCCTCCTGAGGTCCCTCAGGTGTCTATGCTTGACTCCCTGCTTTTCTTTTTTCCTACAAGCTCACAGTGCGTCACAAAGCGTTGCTGTCTGTGAAATCTATCCCAACCTTAGTTGTCCCCCGACTCCACTCGTCTTTTTCCATTTGTTTGATTTCTGTCTCTAATTCAGGGGTCTTCAACAGGGGGTCCTCAAGGTTACTACAGGGGGTCCACCAAATCTTTGAGTGATAGAAACAATGTTTTCTTTTTTATATTAATCACTTGAACCCTATCGTCCATATTCTGAGAACTTTAGCCAAAAATAGGCGATCTACAAGCTCACAACTGCAAGGCTTTGTGAGCTTGTAGATCAGCTATTTTCGGCAAAGAGGTTTGGTGTAGAGGGGGAAACTCTGTACTTAGGGACTAAGTACAGAGTGAAAGGTCAAGTTTATTAAGTATTGACGGTTCAAGTGGTTAAACACAAATTGACATGAATCCAAAATACACTGATGATTGTGCTGTCAAACAATGAAACTATATGGAATTTATAAAAAGCTGCTTCATCTCTCTCTCAACTAAGGGGTCCTTGGCCTGAAAACATTGAAGACCTCTGCTCTAATTTACTCACTCTCTCTCACACATACACACACTTGTACCACTTTCCTCAGTGTCTGTCACTCTTAACCCTCTTGTTTTCTCTCCTGTCTGAAGCTGCTGTCTGCTCCGGCACTCGTCTATTTGTATCCAACGTGAACACCATCTGTGTGTGTGTGTGTGTGTGTGTGTGTGTGTGTGTGTGTGTGTGTGTGTGTGTGTGTGTGTGTGTGTGTGTGTGTGTGTGTGTGTGTGTGTGTGTGTGTGTGTGTGTGTGTGTGTGTGTGTGTGTGTGTGTGTGTGTGTGTGTGTGTGTGTGTGTGTGTGGGCCTGACGTGCAGATAATCAAGTGTTCAGTGAAAGAGGAGGAGTAGTGATTTGGGTTCAGCGACCGCTTAACTGTCGGCTTGTGAGTGTGTCTTTTGGTTGGGTCGAGGCAACTTTTTTTATGCGCTACGATTTTGTGAGTGAGATGCAGCACTGAGGCACTGATTTTCTTTCTTTTTTTAAGATATTTTTCGGGTGGTTGGGCGCCCGCTGGCCTAGCGGTCCAGGCGCATAGCGCATACATATAGACTCTGTGCAGCCTGGCGGCATGTCGCGGGTTCGAGTCCCGTTCCTGGCGACCTTTGCTACGTGTCGCACCCATCTCTCTCTCTCTCCCTGTTTCCTGTCCATCTCTGCTGTCCCCTATCAATAAAGGCAGCAAAAGACCCCAAATATACTGTATTTAAAAAAAAATCACACCCAATGTGAAGTGAGCGGTGGTCGTGCTTGCATAACGTCTTCAGACTAGGATATAAGTCCAAGATGTACAGGCTACAGACACACACACACATTGCTATGGCAAAACGCTGAGGAGTACAGGCTACAGGCTACAGACACACACACACACACACACACACACACACACACACACACACACATTGCTATGGCAAAACGCTGAGGAGAACAGGCTACAGACACACACACACACACACACACACACACACACACACACACACACACACACACACACACACACACACACACACACACACACACACACACACACACACACACTGCTATGGCAAAACGCTGAGGAGAACAGGCTACAGGCTACAGACACACACACACACACACACACACACACACATTGCTATGGCAAAACGCTGAGGAGTACAGGCTACAGACACACACACACACACAGCCACTCTATGGAGCTGTGATGACTCTACCACCGCTCAAAAAGTTTCATCTTTTACTGAATCCTCTTGTTTTTATTAATATTTTTGAGCGGTGGTCACAACGCTCCTATACGTGGCCGTGTGTGTGGGTATGCGTGTCTGTAGCCTGCATGTGGGTATGCGTGTCTGTAGCCTGCAGTAACCTTTTCTGACCACACATGTTAAGGGAGGGGCACTGTTGTTCAGACTCACATTCACACGCACGCACGCACGCACGCGCACACACACACACACACACACACACACACACACACACACACACACACACACACACACACACACACACACACACACACACACACACACACACACACACACACACACAGCCTCCACCGCTCAGTTCACACGAGTGTGATTTTTTATTTCTTCATTTAGGATAGGCGACTATTTAACTTGAAAAAGCCTCACAAATGATAGAAAATACTTTACACTTTACAGATGATTTATTAGTGACATGACATTCAACACACTGAACATAGTGGCTGTCTTTCTTTCTAGCCTACTCTGCTGTTATTTCTCAACCATTCTTTCCCCCCAAACAGTTTTTTAGACATATAAACAGGGTTTTATAGTGTCTCACTTTAATTGGGCACTGGCAGCTCACGCTTGGGCGCCCAGTGTGAATGGTGGCCCATGCATGTTGGATGGGGTTCAGTTGGAAAAGCATTCACGGATGGAAAGGAAGGATGGGCCCAGGCCTGAGCGAGCCCAGTCTCTGGTCTCTTATGTCAGTGGTTCTCAACCTTTTCAGGCCGCGACCCCCAAAATAATCACATTTTAACTGGGGACCAACCACCCACCCAAGGAGTCTTTTGTACAACACGGTTCTATTGTGAAAATAGCAGATCTACATGCTCACGAGGCGTTGTTTTTTTCTGCCTCTAACATTTGATAATTAATTTAATTTATAATTTTAGAGGTCCTTAAATTGTCACTTAAGAAATGTGCAGATACCCTCTATACACTTAAATTGTATGTTGGTTTGTTTACTGCTGAGTGAGAAAACAATGTTGCACATTAAGATAATCATCTGGGGACCCCCCAACATAATTTGGGGACCCCCCTGGGGGTCCCGACCCACAGGTTGAGAACCTCTGTCTTATGTCACTGGTTCTCAAACTGTGGCTCGGGACCCACTTGGGGGTCCCCTGCATGATTTTAGGGGGTCCCCAGATGTCTGTGAAGTGACAATTGAAGGACTTTTAAAACCTTTTTAATTAAAAAAAGAAGAAAAAAAAAGACAATGACAAAAGAAAATAAGAAGACATTACTGCATCAAAAGTAATCAACAAACTATACTGTAAAACTGGTCAACCATTGGCCAAATGTCAAGAGAGGCAAAACTTTTGAAAATAGCCGATCTACAAGCTCGCAACGCCTCGCGTGAGCTGCTATTTTCACAATATTTATCTGAGGAACAGCATCGAAGACAATGTAATGCCTCAACTCCTACATTCCAAGTGCTTGTCATGTCAGGGTTCCTTAATCTGGGGGGTCCCCTGTTCAGATGTGATTATTTTGCAGGGGTCCCCAGTTCAAATGTGATTATTTTGCAGGGGTCCCCAGTTCAAATGTGATTATTTTGCAGGGGTCCCCAGTTCAAATGTGATTATTTTGGGGGGGTCCCCAGTTCAAATGTGATTATTTTGCAGGGGTCCCCAGTTCAAATGTGATTATTTTGCAGGGGTCCCCAGTTAAAATGTGATTATTTTGCTTCAAATGTGATTATTTTGCAGGGGTCCCCAGTTCAAATGTCATTATTTTGGGGGGGTCCCCAGTTCAAATGTGATTATTTTGCAGGGGTCCCCAGTTCATATGTGATTATTTTGGGGGGTCCCCAGTTCAAATATTATTTTGGGGGTCCCCAGTTCAAATGTGATTAGTTTTGTGGGGTCCATAGCCTTATGCAGTCTCAGGAGAACACAATGGGCACTCCATGTTTGTCAGTGACACCAACTAAAATGGAAGGTTTCGTATAAATATTGTAAAATGAGTTGATATGAGCTTGCCTACGTGGCTGACCTTTGTCTAAAACAGGGGTTCTCAATCTTTTCAGGTCGCGACCCCCCAAATAATCATATTTTAACTGGGGACCCCCCACCCCCCCACCCTGGCGAGTACTAAGAGTTGAGGATTTACATTTTGTACAATCCGAGTTCCCAGAAGTTATTTTTTTCGCCACTATTTTGTATAACACGTTTCTATTGTGAAAATAGCAGATCTACATGCTCACAACGCCTTGTGATTGCGATGGCGTTGTGAGCTTGTAGATCTGCTATTTTCACAATTTCTGCCTCTGATTTTGGCCAACAATGTTTACTTTGTCATTTTAGAGGTATTAAAAAGTCCTTAAATTGTCACTTTAGAATTGTGCAGATACCAAACCAACATAAAGTTACTTTATGTTGGTTTGTGTACTGTTGAGTGAGAAAACAATGTTGCACATTAACCCTCTAAGGCCCACGGTTGTAATATTACAACGTTTGTATTTTATCCAAAAAAAGGTTTAAATCGTTTTATTTTAGCTCCCCCTACCACCTAAACACCACCATTGGATTCTATTGTTTAGTATTACAATGCCATTGGCCACAATATTTGCATATAAATACCCCCCACAGGGGCTGACATTCACACCCGCCACACCCGCTGAAATTCCAGAGTTTTGACGAACAACATCTCACTTTTTCATGGAAGCTATACCTCACAAAAAGTAAAATGCCTGTACTATTTTTTTTGGTGATCATTAGAATGTCTAGAACATGTACATATGTTATTATTGTGAAAAATATCCCCCATATGTAAATTAGAGCATGATTTATGATTTTTGATTTATGGCTATAAAATCTTACAAAAACATTTTTTTGAAAAAAACATTACATTTTCCTCTGATTAAGACTCCTACAACACCATCTGATTTTTTTCAATTTTTTATTTCAAGTATTTCTTAATGCGGGCCTTAGAGGGTTAAGTTAATCATCTGGGGACCCCCCAAATTATGTTTGGGGGCCCCGAGTCTCCCGACCCACAGGTTGAGAACCACTGGTCTGTGAGTAAGAATGTAGGGAGAAGGAAAGGGGAGGAGGTGGGTTTCAGAAATAACAAATATGTCCAGTTTGTCTGCGTCCCAGCCAGGACATTGTTGTGGTCTTATTTGTAGCTGTTTATGGAAAAACAGGAGGAGGGGAGTTGCAGTGCTTCTCAGTGTTCTCAGTTGTGCTGACAGTAACAGTGTGTCTGGGCTGTGTTAGCATTCAGCCCTTGTACTAACGAGGGCTAAATTGAAATCACATTCACTGCCACGTCTCGCTGTTGGCTGCTAAAGCACTAATGCTTCTCTGCCACTAATTAGCCTCTTTGTGGTGGGCGAGTCGAACACTTCTTTGCCTTCAAAGCTCAGCATTAACCTGTAGAAGGCACAAAAAGCAAAGCCCCCCCTGTCTCGCCCCCTCTGACGCATCGCAAGAAGTTGGCACGGTGCCCTGCTTTCATTACTCGACCTGCTGAGAGCGCATGAATCAATCTTGGACGGCAATAAACAAATCAATGGGGGTGATGTTTTGGAGGAAGGATAGTTGCTGAGGCTGATGAAGTAAGTAGAACCAGAAGAAAAGAGGCGAGAAGAAGAGAATGGGACTCTGTCTGCTCTGTCTGGTTGTTAACACTAGAGGGTGCTGTTCTGTTGTGAAACTCACTGTCAGGGAGCAAGGGAAATCAGTGTTTTGCTTTGTGGTCCAAAGCAAAACACGGAACTGAACTGAAATACCCCCGATTTCAGGGGGTGTGGGGCCAGGCCTATGTCTTTTACAAATTAAGTATACTATTAATGCAGTCCATGTAAAGCCACCAACCACCAAAAACCAATCAATTCATTTTTTGTAAATTATTTTGAATGCCTGTAAGCATAGAACAGCGAAGAAACAATAAAAATCCTAAAATGTCAAAGTAGGGGTCATCAATATGTCCGTACATGGAGAAATGTGTCTGTGGCAAGACTATTATATTGATCATTAATAAGACCCATTACTGAATGTCAGTCTCCACTCTCCAGGCTTTTCTCCAGAATATGTATGTTATTTACTACAACACTATGGCACTTTAGGAGTCCACTGGTACCGTACTAGTGGTTCTCAAACATTTTATTTGCAAGGACCACCATAACTCAGAGTGTTCAAATGGAACCAATTTGGTTTCATTCAGGGCTAGCTCTTTATGTGTTTCTGGCAATATTATTGTCCACTCGTTTTGTATGTCTGTGGCTGAAATTGATCTTTTTACAAAGATGTCCACCACAAGAGGGGCACGGTGGTGCAGTGTTTAGCACTTCGCCTCACAGCTCGAAGGTCCTGGGTTCGATTCCCACCGGGGGAAGCTGTGGGCGCTGGGGGTGTGTTCCTCCACCCGCGTCATCAGCACCCACACCCTAGGTGGGGTTGGCGATAGGGCCTTTCGGTGATGAGTTTGCATGTTCTCCCCGTGTCTCCTTGGGCATAGGCCCCCACACAAAAACATGCAGTAGTCCTGGTTTCTATACTACCTCCCCCTAGCCAGCCGGGTGCTCCCCAATGTCCCCTGGCGCGGCAGGGGGAGAGCGGAAACCAGGACTACAGGTTAGGTAGTCACCGGGTGAGAAAAATGGGTTGCAAAACCGTGGGATAAAAAACATTTAAAAGAAGATGTCCACCACAAGCCAGAATGGCGATGACCCCCAGTGGAGTGGACCTCTTGGCTGTGCAGCAAAAAGGTGCTGTCGTGCCGCTCTGCCAGATCTAAATAGGAGGACGTTGCAATTGTGTGGTCAACGAACATTCACTGACGCCCCTGTCTAGGATGCCCCGTTTTCACTTTCATCCTGAGCCGTGGACTGGCATCCGCCCAGTGTCTCCTCCATGCCTTTGCCCAGACTCCAGAGTGTTCTTTGATCGTTGGCCAGCTGAAATGCAGCCCTGGTTCTTAATCCCATTCAGAACGGGTACACATTATTGTGTATCATTATTTTATGCTTTAAGTATTGAAAAATAGCAGATATACAAGCTCACAGCGCGGCACCGAGTGCCGCGCTGCGAGCTTGTAGATCTGCTATTTTTGAAAAATCATGAAAATTTGAATTTTGACCCGATTCTATGAGTGTCTTTTGAATCCTTCTAAGATTTTTTGAAAAACCTATGTTTCTATGTCAGCAATCTGGCCAGCTATCGTCAAAGAAAAGGTCCTTTTCACTTAACTGGAGCTCAGTTAGCCTGTTCTTGAGAGACTACTATGTCAGTGGTGCTCAAACCTTTTCATGTGAAGGAACCTCAAACTGATATTTATTTGGCCACGGACCCCCATATTAAAACATTTAGTTCCAGGGACCACCCAGAAGCAAAATTTGAGTTACAAACGTTCGCTTAGAAAATACATATATTCAAAGATTTTTTACACATTTTCACGACTTTTTCCAAAAATAGCAGATCTACAAGCTCGCAGCGCGGCACTCGGTGCCGCGCTGTGAGCTTGTATATCTGCTATTTTTCACTGGTTAAAGCATTCAATAATTCTAGGCCTAAATGGGTTAATCCTAGGGTCTTCCTCGTGCACGTTCGAGTCCCTTCCTTCCTCCCTCTCTCTCCAGCTGGCTAATGTTCTCCTTCACCGGGGTTTGGACGTCGTTAAACGTGAATGAAGAATGAGTGGTCCGTCCGCCGGTCCAACTGATTGTCTCAGTCAGTGTGACACTATTTTGATTGTGACCTCGCTGACCACATTGGTCTGGAACGAGACCAATCCGTCTGGTCAAAAAAACACGCCCTTACCTAACCCTAACCCGCTCAATTGTGAATCCATTTCCTCTTCCCCCAAAATTTGGGGGAACCAATCAGGGCCCAGCATTGGTCTGGTCTAACCAATCGTGCCCAGAGCCATTTTTTTAACCCACCCCTTGGAAATGAGAATTCTGCTCGTGAGTCCAGACTAATATCCGATACGCAGTGAGGAATTAGTATGAGCAACGCCAGGCTATCATGACCAAAAATAGCAGATAGCCCAATTTGAGGATGCCATAGACACCAGCCAGCTAGCAGATCATTCTAGGGCTGTACAACATTGGGTTAAAAAAAGAATGGCAACCACCTTGGTTCTAAACAAATAGATCTAAAACTACATCTGGATTGCCCGTGGAGTTTTGAACTCTAAAGTACATTTACTGAAAAAAATGCACATTGCATAAAAGAGAGAAGTTATCAAGTAATGTTGTGGTTTTATCAACTGGCCCGTGGCCCCTTGACATTTTTGTCATGCGGCCCACGCAGGTTCAGCTATTTGAGAATCCCTGCTCTACACCAGGGGTTCTCAACCTTTTCAGGCTGCGAACGCCAAAATAACCATATTTTAACTGGGGACCCCTCTCACCCTGACAAGCACTAAGAGTTGAGGCATTACATTTAGTATAACATGGTTCTATTGTGAAAATAGCAGATCTACATGCTCACAATGCCTTGCGTTGCAAGGCATTGTGAACATGTAGATCGTCTATTTTCACAGTTTCTGCCTCTAATTTGACCAATGCTTAATTTTCATTTTAGAAGTATTAAAAAATGTGCAGATACCCTCTATGCAATTATACTGTATGTTGGTTTGTTTACTGTTTAGTGAGAAAACAATGTTTCACATTAAGCTAATCATCTGTGGACGCCCCAAAATATTGTGGGGACCCCCCTGGGGGTCCCAACCCACAGGTTGAGAACCACTGCCCTAGATCTGTAGCATACCCTCCACCTCATAGTGGAATCATCCGCTAGATATAACCAAGCGCATCAGCCCCCGCCTCTCCATATAGCTCACATTACCCAGCCACCCCTATAGATTTCAACTCGACACAAACTAGGCCGAGCTTATGGTTTGTTGTTGTTATGACTTCTTTAAATAGTGTCCTCAAACAGGGCGACAGGGTTCAAGTCCCGGCACTTCCATCTGTCAGTGGGCCTTCCTTAACTTGGGCCATGAATATGTGTTCTATGGGTAGATATTCTTTCTCTGATCCTGTTCAGAACGCCTCATGATCAGATTTAAACCATTATGGACGGGTACACATTAAAGTGTATTACAGTATGTAGTACAGTAATCTTTTTTTTAAATGTTATTTTTCTGAAAATGTTCTATGAAAACCAAAGGTGTAAGCTTTCAAGGTCTTTAAGGCTTTTTTTTTATTTTTTTTTATCAGACTTAGGCCTAAATTTGTCACGGGTTAAGAGTGTGTGTGTGTGTGTGTGTGTGTGTGTGTGTGTGTGTGTGTGTGTGTGTGTGTGTGTGTGTGTGTGTGTGTGTGTGTGTGTGTGTGTGTGTGTGTGTGTGTGTGTGTGTGTGTGTGTGTGTGTGTGAGAAACAGAATGAAAAAGTTTAGCCAAACCTTAATTTTAAAGGACCACTTAACCCATTTTAAATCTTCATAATCTCCATCTGTCACTATTGCTCATTATAATATGGCACCCTTTCTGTCTACTCCAGGGGTTTTCAAAGTGGGTGACGGGGCACCCTGGGGTGCCGCGAGATAATTTGATAATAGTTGGAATTTATTTGGACACTTATATTTAGTATCATTTAAAACTTGACGTACAAAGTTATTTTCAGTCAGTTCTAACCAAAATGGCTATTATCTCAACGTTTTCCTTGCAACATAATCACTAAAATATTGTCATTGTCGGGTAGAAACCTCATATCTCCAAGTTTCAAATGTGTACGTCTTTTGGTAAAGAAAAGCCCTGCTTCATCATACAAGACTGTCGCACAAAACTATTGAAAATAGCTAATCTACAAGCACACAACGCCTCGCATCGCGAGGCATTTTATAGATGATAAATACAAATGAATGGTTTTGGACATACAAGGTTTCCACCCAACAACGACGATATGCTATAAATATAAGGTGCTGGGAGTGAAAATTATAATGTAGGGGTACCTCGGATTAAAAAAATATTCATGGGGTGCCCTGAGACAAAAAAGTTTGGGAACCCCTGGTCTACTCACTCTGGGGCCTTTTCCACCGACAAAGAACCGGTGCGGATCCTTTCTCCCGCCTTTGGGATGGCAATTAACTTTCTTGGAACCTTGGTTCGTTCTTGCGAACTGGCCGCGAACCAACTTTTACGGTTCGGAACCAACTCGGTTCTCGGTGGAAAAGCTCACCTCTGGTTCATCCCACAGGCGGGAGAAAGAACCAGAACCGGTTCTTTGCCGGTGGAAAAGGCCCCTCTGTGTCTCAGAAGAGTCATAAGGGGATTTTATAAGATATTTGACGAATCTGCGAAGTAAATCGTTACCAAGAAATGTCTTCACCAATGTGTTTCTAAAGGTGTGTAATAATATGTACTAAAAGGTTGAAAAACTCCCGGGGGAAACCTCATAAAAAACTGATTTGTGTTTGTGTTCCATTAACTTTTACTATACAGGAAAAAAATACAAAAAATAAATCTGCTTTAAAGGAGTAGTTCAATAATATTTTTTGTTTTTTGTCACATTCCTAAGACACAATTTTGATTCGAGTAAATTTACCCTCATTGATTCCGGATGGTGACCCGTTTCGAAACGGGTCACCATCCGGAATCAATGGGGGTAAATTTATTGTTATCACATTTTTGTCTTAGGAATGTGACAAAAAACAAAAAATATTATTGAACTCTACTCTCCATGGCCCGAGTAATCAATAGAAAAAAAGTCATTTTGGGGGTGAACTACTCCTTTAAGTAGCATGTGAGGGGTCAAACTAGGGGTTTTTCATGATGCTGAATCCATTGCAAGCATTTGTTTTGCATTAAAAACATTCCTTGGTCTAAAAACGGTCCCACAAAACGATGGTTTAGTGACGAGTCATCACTTTTCACCGTTTTGTAGGGGCCATTTGTAGCCCACGGAATGTTTTGCTTGCAATGGATTCAGCATCATGAAAAAAAACCTAGTTTGAATCCTCACATGCTACTTTAAGCATATTAAGCATATAAAGCTATTTTTTTTTTTTTTTCCTGTATAGTAAAGTTAATGGGACAGAAACTTTCATCAGTCTTTTATGAGGTTTCCCCCTGGAGTTGAATTTCAACCTTTTAGTACATATTATTACACACCTTTAGAAACACATTGGTGAAGACATTTCTTGGTAACGATTTAGTTCACAGATTTTATTATGTTTCCCTTATTAGAGGGCTGTGGACAGATAAGAAACCAAACCTGCCTAGTGCCTACCAGCGACTGTGACTGTGACTCAAATGTCTACAACTCACGTTCCCGACCGTGTCGTAGAGGGATTGTTTGCCCTGACAGCTGATTTGATCCCAGTGAATGGCCAGTGTCTATTTCAGGGAGATTGAGCGCTATCAAAGCCCTGGTATCCAGACTGCCGTAAATGGCGTTCGCTCACCGGCTCTCCGGTTACCCCACAGACAGTGCTCTGTTTTGACTACCTTTCCATATAGTTGCTAGGTCCACTTCAGGGGCCTCAGGTAGAGGGGCCCCAGGTAGGGCTGTCACAATTATTACATAATCGTCTAATCGTGATTATTTTACATAATCGTGATTATTTTTCATAATCGTCATAATCGTTTCCATGTCAAAAATAGTGGAAATAGCAAATCTACAAGCTCACAACGCGTCGCGATGCGACGCGTTGTGAGCTTGTAGATCGGCTATTTCCACTATCAATGTTCTTTTTTAAGTATAAAGTTGTCAAATATGTCAGTAATTTCTTTGTATATTTAGCTTATGTGTCATATCTACCATGTGTAACTTCAAAGCCTAAAAGTCAAACAGAAATGTAATTATCAACGACAAAAACACAATTAAATCGTTAATCGCAATTATTTGAGAGAAAATTAATCGTCATGTAAAATGTCATAATGGTGACAGCCCTAGTCCCAGGACGTTGGTATAGAAATACCCAGTATGCCATGCTACCAATCAAACACTGCGGACATCCCCATTCTAGAACTTAAATTAGGTAAATTAATCATTCTAGCAGCTATTTGCCACATGTATTTTTGGAGCCGTGGGCGGAGCCCATGGTCTCCCTCTGAGTGGCAATGTGTGTCCTGTCTCACCAGTGAGAACTGTCCCGTTGAGTTCGAACAGTACCTTTTATGACCACACATGTTAAGGGAGGGGCGCTGTTTTCAGGCCAGGCACACACACGCACACACACACACAGGGGGGAACACATAGAATCAAAAACATAGATCTGGAAGTGCTCAATTTCACGGCTCCACTTCGAACCAAGGTTTGATTTTTTTTTAAAGAACTGACTTTTTAGACCTCGTAAGATAGGCCAATGAGTATTTTGAAAAGTACATCTTTTACAGCTCTGCCCTCTCTCATTAGCTTTGCCTTCTTGCCCCCTCTCTCATCTTAGCGTTGCCCTCGCGTTGCCCTTTCTTATGAGTCTATCACGCTTCAAATCATGACATTTGATTCCCCTGTCATCATGCGCCCATGGTCCACTCCCACTCACTCGGTATTCAATTGATCTGGCCTGGGTGACTAGTGGAGTGGGAAAGCACCGTTCTAAATTTATCAGTAACACCCACCCCACCTCCCCTTCCCCCCGCTACAGATGTAGCTGCAACACATGCTGTCCTGAGGTGTGGGGGGTGGGGTAGGGGGGTGGGGGAGGTGGCCATGTCTCAGGGCCAGCAGTCACTCGTTGCCATGTCCCATTAGACCCTCCAGACTCCCAACAGAGAGCTCTGACCTTACCCTGGACTGTGGAACTAGCAGACCGACCCCCATAAAGACCCCCCAAAAGACTTCACATTCGTTCCCCCAAAAGACCTGTACTCCTGTATACCTTCAAACACAATGGCTTTCAGTCGCGCCTGAGAAGAGACCTTGATGAAGTAAGTAGGTTTTACTTTGATCAACGGCCAAAGTTTTGATTACTCTTGATTCACTTTTCGTGGGGAAAGATTTACGTTATTTTTTTCATGTTAATATTCTGATTTAATATGCCTGTCAGCCTGGTCAAAGAAACACGTTCAACAACGGATTTATTCTCTTGACGCAATTTCTTTATCTTTTTGGAAAGCTTTCAAAATTGTTAAATGGTCTTTTGTAGAAGAGAACACATAAGTCTTATAGTGTTGTGTTTCTATCTCTTCTACTGGAAGTGGATTTTGATGAGCGTCTCTGAGAAGGGAGGGATGTTGGCTGATGAGATGTTGATATACAGTATAACTGTCTGGTTCATTTTAACACTCAAATACCTGGAACGCGCCCGAGTCGCATTAGATTTTAACCACTTTAACCATTATTTTATGCTTTAACTATTGAAAAATAGCAGATATACAAGCTCACAGCGTGGCACCGAGTGCCGCGCTGCGAGCTTGTAGATCTGCTATTTTTGAAAAAACTTGAAAGTGTGTGCAAGTCTTTGAATATCTTTGACCCGATCTTTGACACAACTTCTAAATCCTTCCTCTAAATCAGTGGTTCTCAAACTGTTTCTTGTCAAGGACCCCCAAAATTGCAGGTATTTGGCCACGGACTCCCATCTTAAAATATGTTGTTCCAGGGACCCCCAGAAGCAAATAGTTGAGTTAACAAATATTCGCTTTTAAATAGATATATTCAAATACTTGCAAAAAAAAATCTTGATTTTTCAAAAATAGCAGATCTACAAGCTCGCTTGTGAGCTTGTATATCTGCTATTTTCAATAGTTAAAGCATTCAATAATTCTAGGTCTAAATGGGGTTAAGGTCTCTGAGTGCTTCAGATCCACTTTGGATCCTACCCTGTCCTCTCCCTATTTTGACAAGGAGCTGCCTGGCAACAAATTATATCCGTCCATATGGGACTTGTTAATGTGCTTTTTCTCACTGATTGATCGCATGTTCTGATAATATCCTGGGTTCAACGTCGCCGCAGTGACATTGTGCTTGGTGTAATAATGGCTGAAATGGCTTGATGGTTCCACTCACTTTTTACAGGAAAATCAATCAAAATCCAGTTCATATTTCCATTATTCATATTATCTATACTCTCCGAGTCTGTGTTGAGGAGTGCAGGAATGGGGTGAAGTGGGGATTAGGATTTTTTTGGGGGGAGAGCTAGAAAGCTTGTCCATGTGTGATCCATTCACACCAGAATGACTACGAGACTACAGCTGTTCATTGTACAGCACCTGCTCTCACTCTGTCAGGCAGGAGGACACTCAGACAGAAATAGAGTGAGTGGTGCCTAACAGGGCAGCACACACACACACACACACACACACACACACACACACACACACACACACACACACACACACACACACACACACACACACACACACACACACACACAGGCATGCAACAAATGGCACGTAGATCTGCTATTTTCACTATTATTGAAATGTGTGGTACATACTGTAACTGTTCACCCCCAAAATTACTTTAATTACTCACCCCACGGAGACTTTAATTCATGGATATTATTTTGTTAAGCCAATAATTTGAGGAGACTCTTTGTGTCTCCATAGGGAATGAACAAAGCAGGTTCTTTGTGTCTCCATAGGGAATCTCTGCTGCTAGTCATCAAATTATTGGCTTAGAAATGCGACAAAAACAAACAAAAACTAGAGATACTGTTCCTACGAAACAGTGTGGGCTCGCTTGTAAAAAAAAAATGTTTTAAAAACAATAGTCCCTCCAATTGTCCCATCGACATATTAGGAATATGTGGCAAAAGTATACGACAGAACTCATTATATATTTCCCCCCAAAGGTGACGTGTTAATTGTCATGTGAAGCTCAACCAATACCCCAGCTAACACCACTCCCACATTTTCCACACCTCAATTACACCTCATTGGCTAAGGGCCCTGCCTTTATACTGTCTGCGACGGAACTCAAATACAATCATGCCAACTGTCTGCGGCGGAAATATGCGGCGGAACTCACTCTATAAATAATGAGGATAACATAGTGTTCTTGCCTTCGGCGAGCCCACAATAAAGCCATGATATTATCAAACCTAGATATCAAATATATCCGACAATATACATTTAACAAGCAGAGATGAAATACTGGCCACTGACGATAAAAATTAATGGCCGTAACAAAAGCATTGATTCCCCCCCCCCCCCCCCCCCCCTCCCACCCCCAGCAAATTGAACACTGCTCGGTCGGTGTGCCTGCTTATTTTTAAGCCAATTGATGGGACTTTAACAGTGTACTATATTAAATCACTGCTGGATTGGAATCCTGTGACATACAGTATAGGACACGCTCCAGTGACTGGAGCGACACTAAAGGTCCCCAATTAAACGGCTAACTGGGGAAGACAGCCGTTTGTTTTAATGCCCCAACAGGTTGGAATGACAATGACCTACAGCTTAAATTAAAGT
Organism: Nannobrachium achirus; assembly: GCF_963921795.1. NCBI lineage: Eukaryota > Metazoa > Chordata > Actinopteri > Myctophiformes > Myctophidae > Nannobrachium > Nannobrachium achirus. The sequence goes on along the minus strand of NC_137828.1, from coordinate 19,200,560 downwards.
TCTGTTCTCCCATAACATACGGCCAGTTTAAATCTTTAATTGCAGACCTACCCACACATGTCTGCAACAGTTTTTAAATTTGTTTTGTATCACACGTTAAGGGAAAGTTTCTGTTTTGTTTTGTTTTATCATTGATGATATTGATGTTGTACTGTGATGTATATTTCTCGACGACACTGCGAATGAGGGCAACCTCAATGTCGTTTTGGGAATAAATTGTTGAGTGAATGTGCATCCTTACGATACACCTTTAGCTGAAGGGTTTATTTTCAGGGTCTCAACTAAGAATATACCAGACCCATTACAGAGTTACTTAATTGGCTAATGATGATCTAATTTCCGCCACACAGTAGAGCCAAAGTGTTACAATTACTGTCTTAATACTGTTAATGCATTGTGAAACATTGACTGTTGGGCTCGCTGTGTCACTGCTGTGTCACCTTTCTCAGCTGTTTGTCACTTGTGTCAGCCAGGGAAATAAGATGGCTTCGTCACTCTGAGGTTTAGCTCATGATCTTTTCTCAATGGATGCGTTGATTAATGGGCAGACAGCCAGCCAGAGGAAGTACACTCACTGTGTTGTGTGTGTGTGTGTGTGTGTGTGTTTAGAAATTAAAGCTTATGATGATTTGTCGATGATCATTCTAAGAACATGTTGAGAGTGGATAAATAGCCTTGCATGGCCAGGTCACTGCGTAGATATTAGTCTGGAATCTCTCTATGGAACCTGCATTTCCAAGGGACAGATTGAAAAAATGCCTCTGGTGATAGACCCGCCCCACAATTGCATACTGGGCCCTGATTGGTCACTCGCTGACGCTGTTTCGCAGGGAGTGAAATCCATTCACAACTGAGCTTTGCCAGCCAAATCTGCTGAGGGCATTTTTTATTTATTGTATATCTATATTTTTGGAGCCGTGTGCAAAGCACATGAGCTCCCTGTGAGTGGCAATGTGTGTCCTCACCAGAGTCTGTCCAGTCAAGAATGAACAGGATCTGCCCATGCGCAATTCTTTGGATGGGATTTATGTCACTTTGAAGTGAGCCGATTTTTTGGATGGGATTTATTTCACTTTGAAGTGAGACGATTTTTTGGATGGGATTTATGTCACTTTGAAGTGAGACGATTTTTTGGATGGGATTTATGTCACTTTGAAGTGAGCCGAATCTCTGGGATCCGTTCTTTTCAAAGAGCCGTTCAAAAGTTATTTATTTTGTAAATACTTTGTAGATTTTGATTATAATTACAAATCACTTCAATCAAAAACATAGACCTGGAACTGCTCAAATTCACGGCTCCACTTCGAACCGAGGTTTGATTTTTTTCTTCTTTTTGCAATGGCAGATTTGTCTCGTTTCCAGTCTAGCGGGTGAATACGATTTTTCTACATTTGGAAATTGATTGCTCAGTCTCATCATGTATTCACCAGACATTACTCAGTCAAAAGAAGCCACTTTTTGACATTATTGACTTGGTTTCGCTATTGCATATCCCATGCTTACCGAATAATTGAAAAAAACGTTAAGTAGTACATTTACTGACTGAGAAATCTTGTTGGATTTTTCTAGCAACGCTATTGGAAGCAATTATGGTCAGCTCGTCGTCAGTATCTAGATATTTGCTGGCTGACCCGTTAGATCAGTTAGATCAGTTTCCAGCTCATTGTGAAAGTGTTCATTAGCCACTGGACAGAGACACCGTTACTACACATGTCTCATCCTGTTGCTTAAAGTCCTGCGCTCTGTAGGGTTGGACACGGTAACCGCCGTACCGCCGTACCGCGGTAAACCGAGGTCTACCGCGGTGTCAGTGTGCTTACCGCGGTAAAAAAAGACAAAAAAAAGTCTATTTTTTATTGGAAAACAAGCGAGTTTTAAAACAGGGGAGAAGCGAGGACCGCATGCGCTCCATGCCGCTCTGCTCTGGGCCGTGTACCACAGTTTGGAAGCCACATACACGTCACTCTCACTCTCAGAGACACAGACAGTCACTGCTGCTGCCTGCGTAGAGGAGGAGTACAGAGCAGCGTAAACTTTCTTTGTAATCCACACGACACAAGGATGTTAATACATACCTTGTGTTGTGGCATATCTTTTTTTATTCATACGGATTACTGGCGGAGCGCGGGCCGCGTGGACTAAATCGAAAATGAAACTATTTTACTTTTTCCATCGCGTCGCACGTTGTGCCCGTTCGGCGGCGCGTCGGAGATTTTATAACCTTTTCTGTCAAGTCTTGTAACTAAAACCTGTATATAGCAGCACTCAATCACTGGGATTTGAGAGTTGAGACGTGACGTGAGTTTACAGAATCACTGTACACGATCTGACTACCCGTCCTCTTCTGGTTTGTTCACACAGCTGTTTGTGTCTGAAAAGCCTACTAGCTAGCCTACGTTACTATGGTAACCCGACAGTGCAGATCTAAAAGCTCAGAACGCGTCGCGGATGCAATGTGTTGTGAGCTTGTAGATCTGCTCCTTTCAAAGCCATACCCGCTGTGCTGTACGGAGAAGTATAACTCGGGCGGTCAGGCTGTGTCGCCTCTCCACTGTGGAGAGGCGACTTTAGGGAAGATGATTGCAATATTTTGGCTTATCGCCGAACCTTAATTAATAGATACGGGGGTGCGGTAATTACCGCAGTACCGTCGGTAAATGGGAAGACGGTAATCGCGGTAACAAAATGTCGATACCGCCCCAGGCCTAGCGCTCTGTACTCTGGACATATGTGTTATCATCACCTAGGGCTGTGTTGAACACTGACAAGTTAAGTGGTGCTGAGAATGTCCCAAGGCCGTCTTATTTAGTTTGCACTTACTTCTGGCTGGGTCAGTCACCACTCACCAAGCCTCCACACTGAGTGAACGCCAGAGACTAGCTCAGAAACATTCGTCCAATTTACCATTTTGTTTTCAAATGGTCAGAGTTGTAAATGGAAGTTTCTAATTAATTTAAACCTTCTAATTAAAACTGTTGTGTACTGTATGCATCAGAGTTGTCTTAAAGGGGTACTGTCACCTAAAAGAAGTCATCTTAAAATATAAGTTAATATTTCTATGATGTCATTGTGGGAATGCGCAATTATAAGCCAATCCAATTAATTGAATGTACTTAGACTACTTACTGTACTGGTCAGCTGTTGTTGGGGGGCGAGGGGCAGATTACACTGTGACATGAGTTTCAGACTGTTTCAGACCATTTTCAGAGAGACCACGTGACCTACTGTATCATGCTATTATAAATTCGGGTCGTGTCAGTGGGCCTTTAAAGGGATAGTTTCCCCCAAAAATGACTTTAATTCATGGATATTCTTTTAGTTTTTGTTGCATTCCTAAGCCAATAATTTGATGACCAGCCGTGGCTCCCTATGGAGACACAAAGAGCCTGCTTTGTTCCCTATGGAGACACAGAGTCTTCTCAAATTATTGGATTAGGAATGTGACAAAAATTCCCCCACAATATCCATGGAGTGAGGTCTCCATGGGGTGACTGGTAAATGCCTAAACTATGAGTAATCTATGAAAAACAAAAGTCATTTTGGGGGTGAACTATCCCTTTAACACTTCAAACACTTGCTCTAACACTTCAGAAATGCCTCACTTTTAGCTGTTTTTAGAGGTTGTTTCCTGAATATACAGTATACCAGTAAGACTCGGCATTTTATGTGAGCTGCAGTGGAGGGGGTCCTCCACTGGGGGCGTCACCACTTTTGCATCCGTTCTGGAGCACGAGGAGTGGGTGGTCCCCGGGAATTCCCCGTGAGCAGCCCCGTTGGGGTGGTCATTTGGTCATTTTTGCACATTTGGTCATTTTTTACACTTGGGGGTCCCCGAGGGAGCTGGGGGTCCCTGGGGCTCGGGGGGTCCTTGGAGGTTGTAGTTTGGCAGGCAAGGAGTGTGTGTGCAAAATGTGGCATGGATCGGGTCAACGGTTGCGGAGATATGAGCAGGGAAAAAGTGTGACGTGTGACGTGTGACCACATTTGGTCATTTTTTACATCTGGGGATCCCCCAGGGACCTGGGGGTCCCTGGGGCTCCGGGGGTCCTTGGAGGTTGTAGTTTGGCAGTCAAGGAGTGTGTGTGCAAAATTTGGCATGGATGGGGGCAACGGTTGTGGAGATATGAGCAGGGCAAAAGTGTGACTGACTCACCCACGGACAGCCTGTGGAGGTTTTGGTAGTAAATGCGACCTACGGTCGCAATTACACAGTTACACACCATGTCTACTGTAACATCTTGGACTGTATTGGGCAAATTGTTTGGCCACTGTCTTGTATATTCATTCCTTTTCAACCAAGTGTTGCAGTGGGTTCCCTTGCCAGATTTCAAATGCTTTAGGATTTTCATACAGAAAATAAGGTCTGTGAGACTGTGGTTAATACACATAAGCCTCACGTGTTGTTGTTAAGGGTGACTTAACGATTATGTAATAATTACGCCATCTCTATCTTTTTCTGAATTAGTCTCGAATGGGATTAATAACTGTCGTTACATTTTAAATTGTGAAAGAGTTGTTCTAACCACTTTACTTTACACTAAGATATCTTTAAGTTCTTGTGAAAACTAAATCTAGTTAAACCTGATTAGACTTCAATTGGGACTCAATCGAACTTTCCCTTCAAGAGGAAAATCCTCTGCACCCCTTTCACGGGAGACCCGTGACTTTAAGTTGATTTCTGCAAATTGTGAACTACGCCCGTTCAACCCTTGTCAGTTGTTCTGTAGGTGTAAAAGAGATGTGATGAGTTTAAACATCTGGGGGAAGATGGTCGAACAGGATAAAACATACATGGAAAAGTATTATGCCCAAACTGTTTGTAGGTCCAAGACACATTCATCGTCATTGCACTTTCATGAAGGAAGAAGAGACTGACTTTTTCCCCAATCAGTCTTCCAGGGGATTTGCTGCCCTGAGGGTCTTACAAATAGATTTACATCTCTGGGAAGCATTTCTTAAAATTTTTTAACCCATCCGTGCTCCCACTTTTAAATCTAATTGGTGTCACTTTAGGAAGAGCTGCTAATAGAAGCACATGCTTGTAGCTGGGTTCTCTTCCCTTGGCGTTGACCCCAGATTTGTCTGTCCTCTTGACTCAAGCTTCTGTGTTTGAGCTCGCGGCGCAAAGTGTGTTCTGCAAACAATATTTGTACCTTTTTAACCTTTTTGTTCCTCCAACACATTTCTTCCTGAGCACTGTGGTTTTGGAAACCCCAGCAATTTGACCAGGCGCTGAAAGTTTATTTTGTGCTCGCGTGTGGCGTTTTTTAATACGCTTGCTGAGATCTGAAATATTTTCAACTGGGGCGTTTGGAAGCGTTCTTAGGAGAGTGCCATGGCGTTTCAGCCAGGGAAAATGCCTCTGTGAACACAGCCCCAAACATTTTTATTAACCTCTTGTATTTATTTTTCTTATTTTACTACCCATTTTCTATTTTATCCACTTGTGAATATATATAGCTACTCTGCCCTGTGTTTTATGGGTGTGCTGCTTGTAAATGTTTTGCTACTGTGCTGTATTGTGGATTCATCTAATAAACTTGGACTTGATTGTTTACTTGCGAGAGAGAGGACAGTGACCCACTTAAAGCCCTGCTGCTATTGGGGCTTAAAATGCACAGAGACAAAATAATTAACAGTTCAATTTATCATATGCTTTGAGTAATGACTCAAATATTTGAGACACGAACACACTCGCTGCAAATTAAAACCTGACCAAGTTGACTTTGATTACAATCTATTACCTTATATCCCTTGAGCTTGGTCGCGTGTCTGCTAGTACTTATCCCAGAACTAACAGGAATCATCAGCTCTGATCAAACTGAGCTGTAGCTCAGAAAAAAACCAGGCCCCTGCGATCAGCCTCAACGCTGATTGGTATTTGGGCCTTCCCTTAGAAATGTCTAAAAGCTTGGATGCTTTGCAGCGTGATTCTTCAGATTCTTTTAGTTTGGGTTTCAGAAGGAGATCTGTTGAGAGAAGTGAGTAAGATTGAGCGTGAATCTGTGGCCACTTTATGGGCGCTGAGTCGATAAGTACAGGGTGCATACTGTGCTGACAGACCAGAGATGGATAAGACTGCCTTTTGCCTTTTCATTGTCCAGTTGTGATATGGCTTCTCTGTCAACTTCCACCTTTGGCCATTTGGAAAAGCACTGTTTCTGTAGTCGACAAATACCATGGATTCCTTTTTCAGGACACCAATCGTGTTCTCACACTACTTTTATACATATCAATGATCTTTTTACTGTCCTATTTTTTAAGGAAATTGCTGTTTCAATCACCTAAAGCTCATACCGTATTTAGTGTTTTTGCAATGTCTAACACAGAACGGCTCTTCACTGACTGTGATAGTCAAGTGGATGTGACACAGTTTATGCTGTGTGTGTCACCAATAGGTGGTAAGCGTCTACCGTCTAGTCACTGACATCGGGGTCCGGTCAGTGTGTGTATCCCACATCTGGACTAAGAGTTGGCCATAGTCATCTCTGTGTAGTGAAAGTCTGTTTAAATAGAATATACACACAAAAAAATTACCATGCTATATTTGTCTACTTGTAACTTATGTAACTATTATAGCAGTACGCCTGTTCAAAAGTGCTGCTATTATGATGGATGGCTTCAAGGAGTGCATCTCTCCACTCCGACATGTCTCCTTTCCGACATGTCTCCATTCCGACACTAAACCTATCTCTAACCCTAACCCTAAACCTTAGGCCCATGGGAGTGTCGCCACTCCAACAATAAGAAGTCAATTTCGGAGTGGCGACATGTCGGAATGGAGAGAGCCTCCCGGCTTCAAGACCTGTACTAAATGTTTGTTTTTCGTAAAATCTCTGAAACATCCACTGTGTGAAGTTGTGGTTCACTGATTCTTCCCAGTCAGTTCTGTGGAAATAGGTGTTTGCTGCCAGGCTCCCATAGTGCTGTTACAGATGGATTTGAAGTACGCTTAATGGCAGCCTGTCTTCTCCTCTAGGCCAACTTAACGTTCTTTCGACTGTCTCCCCACATTCCTGGAGAGAAATGAAATGAGGGGTAGTACAAGCTTTTCCAGCAGCGTCCATTCCATTCCACTTTTGTGTTCCCGTTCCTCTAAACGAAGCTTGGAATGACAGGTTCCTGGGAAGCTGTTCCCAGATGGAAACGGCACCAGGAATTCACTGGCAAACGGAATCGGTGGACATTTTCTGGTGCTGTCGGATTCTCGCTCGCTCAAATTCTTTCCCTTTCTGTTTTGCTCTTTGCGTGTCTCTCTCTTGCTCACTGTGTTTGTCTTTCTTTAGTCTTTGTCTGATTCTCTCTGTCTCTTCCATCTTTTGCTTTCACTCATTCGTTCATTCACTCACACAGACACACGCGTGCACGCGCGCACGCGCGTGCAGAGGAAGTCTGCGCTGTTATGTGAGCAAACATATGAGGTGTGAGGGTGAGAGTGAGCAGCATTCTCTTGGGTGTGGACAACATTTTCCCCAGGGCACTATTCCCACTGGCTGTGCATGTGTGCGTGCGTGCGTGTGTGTGTGTGTGGTAGATCACATGCCGTATAGGGCTGTCACAATTATTACATAATCGTCTAATCGTGATTTTTTGACATAATCGTGATTATTTTTCATAATCGTCATAATCGTTTCCATGTTGGAAAATGTTCTTATATTAAAAAAAAAAGTCAAAAATAGTGGAAATAGCAGATCTACAAGCTCGCGACGCGTTGTGAGCTTGTAGATCGGCTATTTCCACTATCAATGTTCTTTTTTAAGTATAAAGTTGTAAAATATGTCAGTAATTTCTTTGTATTTTTAGGTTATGTGTCATATCTGCCATGTGCAACTTCAAAGCCTACGAGCCAAACAGAAATGTAATCAGTCAACAACAAAAACAATGAAATCGTCAATCGCAATTATTTGAGTGACAATTAATCGTCATGTAAAATGTCATAATCGTGACAGCCCTAATGCCGTAGTTGAAGATCACATCATTATTGGGTTCTGCCAAACACAAACTGTTAATAACATAAAATATATATATTATTATTTAATAAGAGTCATCCCCAATACTCAAGATGATTACATACTGTAAGATGTAAATAACCTTATAGGCTGTGTTTGTAATGTTTACATAGATGTATGGCTGTTTATTTTTGTAGATCACAGTATTTTATTACATTTCATATTTCATATTAATCACTAAAATATATCTACCGTATTGGAGAACCCAATTTGATTCCCAGCATATAGCTTATAAAATGTCTTTGGAAGGGTCTGCCTACTATAGTTTGAAGGACTTGGAGGCACAATCTCTGCCGGGCCCCTTGAAGCATTCCACTCGCCATAGGACCCTGTTATCTGCTTTATTTTAGGAGACCCATGCTGATGTGTTTCTGTGTGAGTGAGTCCTATCTGGACCCTATCTATCTTCAGAAGGGATACAGTGGAGGTTCAAAGACCTGCGTCCCTTATGAAAGGAACTGGGTATGAAGCTCTGGAAGCACCAGGAATGTCTTTCAAAGTTTTAAGTTAATCCAACCTCAAAAGTGCAGTAAGCCTGAACGTCACTTTAGATTTGTACCACTTTAAAAAATAGCAGATATACTACAAGCGCGCTGCGAGCTTGCAGATCTGCTATTTTTGAAAAATCTTGAACATTTGTGCAAAGTATATTTTTGTCCTGAGTCGATAATTGTCTTCTAAATCAGTGGTTCTCAAACTTTTTCATGTCAAGGACCCCCAAAATTATGTGTATTTGGCCGCGGACCCCCATCTCAAAATATGTTGTTCCAGGGACCAACCTGAAGCAAATATTTGAGTTACAAAATTAATGTTCGCTTTTAAAAAGATATATTCAAAGACTTGCAAAAAGAAATCATGATATTTCTAAAATAGCAGATCTATCGGTGCCGCGCTGTGAGATTGTATCTGCTATTTTTCAATAATTAAAGCATTAAATAGCCTGCTGACTGTTATAATAACACTCAACACTCAATAATAACAATTCTCTTTTTTTAATAAAAACAAACACTTTTGAAATGTCACATTCACAACAATACAGTATCTATTGGCTTATTGACTACTCACACCAAAACCCCAGACCACATTTCACACCCTAAAGGGGAACAAACACCGGACGCGGAGGTGGCACGCATGTCAAACATACAGCCCCATTATTTTCAATGTACTAACCCACACCGGCGACGTCAGACGCGCGCAGCAGCGATACGCCGCTGTTGTTTTTTTCCAGGGTTGCCGCGCGGTGAACTTGTTCTCCCATGGTTCTCCCCGCCGGGGGAAATGGATGTGCTGTGTGGCAGCGCGCCGCATCCAGTTGGGTTTACCGTGCGGCACTTCACGCGCGTCGATACCGCGACGCTGCGCAGCTGCCCGCGTCCAGTGTGTTCACCATACAGCAAAGCTGGAAAAAAAGAACAGCAGCGTATCGGCGCGGCACACCCGCGGCTCCGCGCGTCTGACGCCGCCGGTGTGGGTTAGTTCATTGAAAATAATGGGCCTGTATGTTTTGACGCGCCGCTTCCGCGCCGCCTCTGCGTCCGGTGTGTGTTCCCCTTTAGAGTCCTTACTGATGTGTTTTGGATGAAAATGCATTGTTTTTTTGGTTTTTTTAGGCACCGCCTTAACTATTAAGAGCTCCAATGGCACAATGGAAAATCTGTTTTCTTGATACCAAACTCCCATCATGCCAGTAAAAATACATCAAAAAATATCACAAATGTGAGTCTTGGTTCGCCACCGCCCCTCCTCTAACTGCCTTTTATTTTAGTGCGTGAGTATGAATATCTTTACCTCTGGTTCCCCTACCCCGCCCTCCCATCTGAATTTACGGCCGTGCAGTGCAGGCCCGAGTTCTGTTATGTGTCTGCAGAGACCGCCATGGCCCAGTGCGCTGGACCACTCTCCCGCACTCTCGCCAGAAAAGACGTGATATCTTTCCTGTGGGATGCTGTAAATCTGGACTTTATTTTAGAGAGTACTGTGAAAGAGCCCAGACCTTCTCCGCTCTTCTCGTTTCTTCTCCCAAAGAGAAAAAAATGTAACATTTCTGCCCCTGCTGGGTAGCCTCCTTGTGCTCGAGTAGATTTTTGTTGCAATGGCGACTTATCTGGCAATGGTTATCTTAATACTAACCCATCGACTGCACATGTGAAATTGTACAGGCATCACAAGCTCGACTTTGAACTTTAACATCTGTGGTGATTATTATTGGTGTAGAGGTTTGTTGTTATTGGGTCTGTTTGTTGTTAATACATTAAACATGACGTTCCTCAGATATTTAGCTATTTCTAAGAGTCCCACCGATATATCGGTCAACTCTGGACGATATATCGGCCATTATTTAACTTTTTCTACATTGGTATCGGCAATTATGCAGCCGATTGTGTCCTGGCTTTTGAACACTTTAAACATGATGTGCCTATTTTGGGCACAAATCGCAGATCTACAAGCTCACAACACGACGCGATTCGTTGTGAGCAGATCTGCTTTTTTGATAAGTGGTTAAATATGTTAAATGTTCTTTTCATATATTTAAGTCATCTACACACCTGTATAATCAGTTTGAAAAGAGCATGTCTTTGCTTATAGGTTATGTTCTCAATTAGAAACTTTAATTTGAAAAGTCTTTCAAAGTTATGAGAACATTTTGCACTTTTTGGACAAAAACATATTGGTCAAAACATATGTAATCGGTGGTCTAGAAAGAACTCTCCAAAATCAGGATGATCGGACCCAAAATCTGCCATTAGTCGCGCTCTAATGGTTATCTTAAAAGTGACCCATTATATCTTAAAAGTGACCCATTATATCTTAAAAGTGACCCCCATTATATCTTAAAAGTGACCCATTATATCTTAAAAGTGACCCCCATTATATCTTTTAAAAGTGACCCATTATCTTATATATATGTTACAGGGTAAATGGGTAACTCAGGGAGACCTCGGTAAGAGCGCTCGTTTTGTAGTTCACCACACACTAATCACCACCAGATGGCGACGTCAGCCACTGGATAAGAGAGTTACGTCACGCTTTGAACTCGCCGCAGACCGGAAGTGTTTACTCTTTATTTACTAGCCTAGCCTAGCCTAGCCTAGCCTAGCCTAGCCATTAGCTCCATTGTAGTCACTTGGACAGGGCGTTTAACGTGCGCTTGCCCAGGCCTTACGGCCTGGGCATAAATATAACGATTGCATTCACCACGGCTTCGTAACTCGCGCGGCGCTCCGCCGGCCGCGCGGCCCTGGCCCGCTCTTCGCGGCCACTCGCGCCTGCGGCGCTCGGGGGCGAAGAGCAGGACCAAGGTCCGCTGGCCTTCGCGCCGCTTGGGGCTTCGTGGACCCAGGGGGGCCTCGTAACTCGTTTGGGCTTCGTGGATACAGGGGGGCTTCGGTAGCCGCTCGCAGTGTCGTGGACAATAGAGCGGCGCACCGCCTGGAGTACGTTGTATTGGCGACCGCTTGCTCCGCCCCGTGCCGCACCACGAGTGCTCCGCGTCTCGAATGCCCTGGTTCTCTTTAAAACCGTGACATATACATTCCTCTAAGAGCCGCATCCCACTTCACGCCCCCTTTACATCGACTTCAACTCATAGGTAGTCGTCTAGGACGTAAGGAGTACCGCCCCTAACCCTATGCCGTCCGCTCATTCGCTAAGCACGAGAGAGAGGAGGCAACAGGGGAGGGGGTGCGGGCAAGCGAGAGAGAGAGAGTGAAATTTGACACCACTGTGTTTGCATGTGCCTGCTGCAGAGAAATAGCAGAGGCTTAACAGTCACTTCTCTCCAGTGCGTGTGCCTGCTGCAGAGAAATAGCAGAGGCTTAACAGTCACTTCTCTCCAGTGCGTCCGGCGGTCAAATATGTCCAACCGGAAACGTGCGCTGCGGCACAATAGTTCCGCCACAATAGTTCTCCCCCCCCCCCCCCCCCCCCCCCCCATTTTTTTTTTTTTTTTTTTTTTAGCGGGCGTGGACTCTAGATGTGAGCGGGCCGAAGGCCCGGGAACCTCTAGTATCTTAAAAGTGACCCATTAACTGCACGGGAGGTTGTGCTGGGAGAACACGCCAGACTTAATTGAACTTAAACATCTGTGGTGTGTTTGGTGTAGAGCTGTTATTTTTAATTGTCTGTTGTTTGTATAATGAACATGACGCTCCTCAGATACTTATTCTTCTATTTTTAAGTTTCAAGATCCTAAAAGTGTCTGTGTTAGATTAAAGCAGGGTGAGTTTCATTTATTAATATGTTTGGGAGAGACAGCACATATTGATGAAAACCATACATACAATGCAATGTAAATACGTCCAGATTTAGCAAGATTGCTGATTTCTATCCGTTGTTCTCATCAGGGCACCCAGTGTATTGCTTGGACTTTCACGCTCGATATCCTCAGACACAGTTCCTGTCCTTTAATTACTCTTATAACAATGTTAGGCTGGGTAATGGAGGTTTTAAGCATTTACAAAAACTGAATACATCCCTATCCGTTTCAGGGTTTACCCAAAGTAAATAACCAAGGTTGTTTATAGTGTGTATTGGTATGCCTGTTTCTGTAGCCTTTTAATGCCGTTCTTGTGAAGTAATACATGCAACTCTACACACTTTTTGTGTTCACCACATTTGCAGCAGCATCATTTCTTATGAACTCCTCTGTGAACTCGGATGGGTTGTCAATTGTTTTCTCCTTTGCGTGTGTAAACATGTGTGTATTTGCTTGCCATGCTTCTGTGTACATGTGCTTCTACCTATGGTATCTTGTTGTGGAGCCTTTTTCGAGGCCCATTACTGCTTTCAATAAACCCCCACCACCCACAACAATCCAAACCTTCGAAGATTAGAGTGCGGCAGCTGCAGCCTGCACGGTCTTGCCCATCCTTGGCAAGCGAAGAGTCGTCATGGTTTAATGACGGGGTATAGAAGGGCTCGTTTGTAGGACTGATCTCATCCCTGTAGCAGGTGAGTCATCCAAACAAACATCAGCTGCAGGCCGACTGCCAAGCAGCCTAGACAGCTGACAGCGATAAGCGCAGCGATAGTTGTGTGACGATGGCAACGATCAGGCTCGGTATGTGTTTGGATGAGGCAGACGGGTGATCCTTTTTCATGTCATAAAGGTTGATTGTTCAGGTTGTGTGACATTTGATAGGCTGTCAATGGACAACAGGCGATTAAAAGTGTGACTGACGGATGCTAAACAGACGAGTCTCAGGCATGTCATCAGACTGGATCAGCCTTAAACCCGGCCTGCTTGTGGAACCTGCATTGTGCCTATATCTGTATAACATACAGATAGATGCTGGATCAGGCTCTGTTGTACTACTGTCGTTGTTTGCGAACGTAGGCAAGTATACTTAGGGCTGTCACGATTATGACATTTTACATGGCGATTAATTGTCACTCAAATAATTGCGATTAACGATTTAATTGTGTATTTGTCGTTGACAATTACATTTCTGTTTGGCTTTTAGGCTTTGAAGTTGCACCTATGACACGTAGACACGTACAAGCTCACAACGCGTCGCATCGCGACGCGTTGTGAGCTTTTAGATCTGCTATTTCCACTTCTTTTTGAAAGTGTAACTATATTAACATTTCTCAACATGGAAACGATTATGACGATTATGCAAAATAATCGCGATTACCTCAAATAATTGCGATTAGACGATAATAATGTAATAATTGTGACAGCCCTAAGTATACTATGAAAATGGTCACAGCTTGTCTGTATGCATCTCTGTCTATAACGCCTGACGCTGTGGTTCTATGGGTTTGTCGCTCTGGTTCTACAGACAGGGATCTCCATGTATGGGCATAAAAGGGTATGATGTCAGATGTCATAGACGTCATAGGACTTTCACATAATGAATAACTGAGTAAGCATGTTTGGGCTCTCACAGCATATTTCCATATACAGTACATCAGGGGTCTTCAACGTTTTCCATCCGGGGACCCCCAAACTAATGGGGAGATGGAGCAGGGACCCCCTACCACCTCGTAGGTTGGGGGGGTCGGGGCTACGACATATTTTTTAACAAGTACAAGTTATAGCGAGCAGGGTGGCCATACCACTACCATTTCTAAACATACTACTTATTAACTGAGATCCAATGTCAATAATATCAACAATCTGTCAATTGCATAGTAATCATGTATTCAAGCTATTCAAAATGGATAGAATCATGATTTATTTTTTAACATAAATGTGGAAAATGGCAAAAAAACGTTTTTTTTTTTTTTAAGCAACAATTTCGCAGACCCGGGTAACTGGTCCGATATACTACTTCACTGGCCAGATGGCAAGGGCGAGTTTGCATGTCGCCCTGAGGCGTCTTACTAGTATTAGAGTGCTGCCTACGGTGTCCCAAGTATCCAGTGGTCTTTCATGCAAACACCTTGTGCTCTACACAGTATGACAGATTGAGTGATAGACTGAGGCGCGTTTTATTCAGATTAGGTTAACTTTGAAACACAGTGAGTTGACTGTTTGGTTCAAATGAAATCGCCATTAACATGCATACTGTAGTTGCGTACCTTCAAGGACGGGAACACCTTTTTTTTACCCTTCAAGCTGTGGTGTTGTTGCAGTATAGCAACATTTTCTTTTTTCTTTTTATGTTTGAATAAATATTTGAAGTTTTTCCAGAAAACTTTGGTCAGGACTTTCCACACAGTTTTGTTTATTCAGGAATCAGGGTAGAGTTCTCAACGGGCCTGAAAATTAAGGCCCGGCCCTAACTGGGCCCTAACTGGGTCGGCCCGAAGCCCTACCCGGCCCGACTAGTTAGCATACATTTTAGGCCCTACCCTACCCTAAATGTCGGGTCGGGTTCGGGTATGGTCGGGTTCTCATTACTCTTATCACAGAGTAATAGTAATAAAATAATCTTTAAAAATATTTTCTTTTTTCATTGACCCCGAGGCCCTACCCGGCCCGACTAATTAGCATACATTTTAGGCCCTACCCTACCTTAAATGTCGGGTCGGGTTCAGGTATGGTTGGGTTCGGGCAGAATTTGAGAACTCTAATTCAGGGCATACAATAAATAATGACGTACTTTTTACATTTCATGTAAAACACCCACATAGGCAAATAACGATAATGCATAAACTATCGTTGTAACTACAGGGCAAGAACAACATACTGTACAAACATATGCAGATTTAGTAGTGAAGTAGTGAGTAGTCAAGTATCAAAAATGTCAAAGAAATTGTATAATCCTTCTCCAGACAATTATAGATCTCATACCCTGACTGAAGTTTTTCAAACAAACAAAACAAAGACAAACAGGCAGATAGTCAAAATAAATGAATACTAATCATGTTCACACAAAACACACATTCAAACCAACAAAGCTTGATCTCCCCACAAGGCAAAGCATATAATGAACATAACAGTACACCCACACACAGTCCTCATAATAGACATACTAGAACCCATTGAAAACAATGACTTGTTCGTTAGCCTGTTCGTTTGTCACCACTAGTGTGAACACAGCATGAGGGGTGGCCCTCGCGGTGCTTACACAAAGCAGCCGGGTCACTTGCTGCCTCCATTGTTGTCAGTGCACACTGACTGAATGGCAGTGGCCAAGGGGAGAGCTAGAGGTCGCATGCAGGGGTGTCGCACCACATTCTGTGCCCTGGGTACAAAGGATTCACTGCGGGCCCCCCATGAATGTTCTTCGTAGGGGGAGGGGGTTTAACCCATTTAGACTGGGAACGCATTATTACGCATTAATATTTTGTGCTTTAAGAGCTTGTAGATCTGCTATTTTTTGAAAATCCTAAGGTTGTTTCTACAGTGGTGCTCAAACCTTTTCATGTCAAGGACACCTAAAATTATATGTATTTGGCCACAGACCCCCATCTCAAAATATTTAGTTCCAGGGACACCCTAGAAGCAAAATTTGAGTTACAAATGTTCGCTTGAAAAATACATATATTCAAAGATTTTTTCACGACTTTTCAAAAAAAGAGCTTGTATATCTGCTATTTTTCAATAGCCAAGGTATAAAATAATTCCAGGCCCCTCCACCTTGGGCCCTAGTAACTCAGTCCCACTTTTCCCCCCCTTGTGACGCCCCTGGTCGCCTGCCACACAACAGAAAGATAATAACGGGACATTTCTTGATTTTGTTCCCATGAGCCAGGAGCCAGCTCTTTGACACCCCTGATCTAGGGCCTCTTGCAGTGATTACAATTTACAATTTAGGCATTTAGCAGGCACTCTTAATCCAGAGCCATTTACAATAAGCAAGGACAGCACACAAGGTAATGCATCAAATGCATATAAATGGTCATCTAAAAACTTAAAGGACAACTTTGGTTTTTACAACAAGGGTTCATATTTTAGATTGTAATTAGAGAAAAGAAAAAGTGAGTGTTAAAATGTTTTCATTTGCTTCGTTCTATTGTTTTAGCGTGTTTACTGTGCTAAAATGTGGGGCATGCGTACACATGGGGGCATGCGTACAAGTGGCTAAATATGTCTTTTTAGACACAATAAGCCAGCAGTTTCTTTATTGCTATTTACAGTAACACTTCTAGCCCCCATAAGTCACATCCAACCATGAAAGGTTGCGATGTATCTTGGGAATGGGCTTATTATGTGTAAAATGACATATTTAGCCACTTGTACGCATACCCCCAACCACTGAAATAAGAATCTCTAAAACAATAGAAAGAAGTAAATGAAATAATTTTAACACTCATCTTTTATATTCTTTAATTACAATCTAAAATATGAACCCTTGTTGTAAAAAACTAAAGTTGTCCTTTAACTCACTTACTGCCAATAAAAAATGCCCTCGAGTGGCATTAGTGCCAGCCCTCTCCATAGACTTCCATGTAATTTGTAGTGCACAGATCATGCACACCCATGCACAGATCATGCACCATGTTTGTGCAGGCTGTTCACAGCTTTCAAACAAAAAAAAAAAGATTGGAAATCCGTTCAGGCATTCTTGAGATAATAGCCATTATGTTTTACATGTTATGTAAACAAAGATGGCTGCCCTGTATAAAGATGGGGTTGTATGGGGGTGGAACATGCAAAATCGCGATTGAAATCATGTTTACTAGATTTAATGGGGTCCAAAAAGATTTTTTTTCTAAGTAAAAGTCGCCCAAAGTCGCTTGGCAGGGAAGCCCATAGTGAGAAAGTTGCTCTAAAAGTCGCCTGGCACTGTATGAGTTAAGTAGACCAATAACCTATCATCAGTCTAACAGTAGAATAACCAAAAAATTAAATCAATAATCTGTACATTGAAGCTATACACACTATAGCAGGGGTCTTCAACAGGGGGTCCGGGGCTAGGGGGTCCTCAGAGTTGCTACAGGGGGGCCACCAAATCTTTGTGTGATTTGATCATTTTTTTTTACATTAACCACTAGCATTCCTATTCTGAGTGGCACATTAGCCAAAAATTGCAGATCTACAAGCTCACAACGCCTCGCAAACGCGAGGCGCTTATAGATATAGTCTATTTCTGGCAAAGAGGTTTGGGGTAGACTATAGGAAAAGAAGCGCAGTAGAAGTATTGACGCTTCAAGTGGTTAAATGTCTGAAAATACACATCAATCCAACATACATTGATGACAGTGCTGTCAAACAAGTCTACGCTGTCTAAGGAATCTATGAACATTTTTAATTTGCAACACAAATGTATACAATATATAGCTAGGGGTCCCTGCTTCATCTCTCTCTCAGCTAAGGGGTCCTTGGCCTGAAAACTTTGAAGACCCCTGCACTAAAGCCACTATAGTCATTAATGACCTGGCATCTGTCTATATAACATGCTATCTAAATTACATTTAGCCGTTGCATTGGCCTGTATGGACATCGTGGCTAGGGCAAGGTGGAGTCTGTACTGTAGAGGTGAGTCTTCAGATTACGGCAGATGCTAGGGAGTGAGTCTGCAGTTCTGACTGCAATGGGTAGTTCATTTCACAGTTTGGGGGCCAGGAGGGAGAAGAGTCAGGGACGAGTGGAGCATTGTCCTCGGTGCTTAAGCGAAGGTTCTGTCAGCATCCCTGTGTTAGCTGATCTGAGTGAACGGGATGCACAAATACTACCACTACACTTATAATATAATACACTTTTTTAATTCTATTACTGCTGTTATTAGTTCCAATACTAATATCACTGCTTCTACATTTTACTTTTGTTACACCTACCTGATTGATTGAATATTTTATTAGACAAAAATAGAGAACGGTACAAGTATAGTCAATACAATGAAAACAATGTGTACAGTACAAGTACAGTTAAACACCCTGCCTAAAAGTAGCATCCCAAATAAGTCCTTTTACGGTCTTGTTTACGTTGAGGTCCTTGGTATTCAATTCATGAACATAACAAGTAGCAAGCAAAAAAAAAGAAAAAATCAAAAAATATCGCAGTTATAAAAACGCTATACTGTATGTACAGGGTAGGGGAAACAAGGGGGTTAGCTATGGTAAGGTGTGTGTGTGTGTGTGTGTGTGTGGGTGGGGGGGGGGGGGGTGCTCACTTCTCGCCTGTCTATGTGATAACTATCTCCGCCTCTGGCCTCCTGAAAGATGAGTTTCAGTTCAGTCTTGAAGGAAGCCAGCTAGCTACATGTTTTGGGGGTTTGTATTTTCAGATCGTTGTGTGCGCTCCCTCTGGTGTGGTGGCTGTGGGTGTCGGAGATGCTTGGTCAGATAACTGAGAGGATTGAGGGCAGATTTGCATTGACTATTTTGAAAGTCAATCCCATCTTTAGTTGATTACCTTTCTTTCTTGCTAAGGAGTGGTTGTACTGTAAATCAGGTACTCTCTATTCTTCCCAGATGGACCCATCATCAGCACCACATGACATTTCTCTGGTGACAAGAGCCCGGTCCTGGGCTCAGTGCTGCTGTGGAGACATGGTCATGAATGTTAAGTGTCTGTGACAGGGAACAACACTTAACGGCACGGCAGAGGAATGAGGAAGGCTCGTGTTGTGTTCATAGTGTCGACAAAGTCATTTTCAAAGGAAGTCTGCAACATGAAGCTACAACATGACGATGTCTGGCACTTGTTTCTGCGTAACAGGTGTTATGCGCTGAAAAAAAAGTTGACTTGGCTTCAACATTTTTCTGCGCTCCAATGACGCAGCGAAGCATCAATCGTGTTTTTGTTTCACCGTTTCCACTCCCTGTCTGTCTCTCTCTCCCCGGTCCCCACAGTCTCTGCTCCCCCCGTTCCATAAATGGAACTAAAACTCATTCTTGCTGCCAACCAGTTCCCTGATATTTATTTAACCCTAGCCTTTTCATTTACGCAGCGTGACTTTTAACTGCAACTTGACAGCAATGGTAGCCGGCCATGCTCTGACATTTGGATGGATATAGATTTGGTTGGATATAGATGCCTTTATTGATCCCGCGGGGGAAATTCAGGTGCCAGAGATAGCACCAGCTACTTAAGAACATGTGTTCCGACACCACCCCTCAACAGGCACTGCACTATTATACATTTCTGGCATCTGAGCCTGCAATTACAGTAGGTATATTGGTACAGTTGTTGACCGAAGATACCTACAGTACTATTAGGTATGCTACTCTTACCAACTTCACAAGATGTCTCAAAACTGAATGGGTTGACTCAGGGACGTGCTGGCCATTGGGAAAAGCGGGACAACTCCCGAACGGCCGGTTCATTCCTGGCCGGCCCAGGCCGGCCATTGGGAAAAAATTAAAAATAAAATGTCGGCCTTCGTTCTACTTTTGGGGGCTGGGCGGCCAACAAAAGTAAATCATCACTGTCGGGCAGAAATCTCGTATCTCCAAGTTTCAAATGTATACATTTTTTCACAAAGCAAAGCCCTGCTTCTTCATATAAGGCCGTTGCACAAAAGTAGTGAAAACAGCAGATCTACAAGCACACAACGCCTCGCACTGTGTGCTTGTAGATCGGCTGTTTTCACTAGTTTAAATCATTTTTAAAATGATAAATACAAAACAAACGGTTTTGGACATGCAAGGTTTCCACCTGACAACGACGAAATATAACTCATGTACAGTAATTGGCCCACTGGCTTGTCACTTGTCATGATCTGAAACGGCAAATCTTTGAGTAGCAGCAGCGCTATAGCTATAGCGCGCAATGAGGGCCTCTCCAACTATTTTTCCCGGGCTGAGTCAGGGGCCCAGCACGTCCCTGCATTGACTGCATGAAACTAGCTGCTGAACACATTATGCCCCCAGAATATTACTTTAGTGACCTCAACCTTTTTTGTGCCACCGTTGGCCAAAATGTCCAGTTGCACACAAGATATCTTATAGTCTAACTGGGAGTTTGCTGGATGAACACAACTCATTTATGTCACTCCATGGCTTTTTGTCCCGTTTGGTACAAGAAGCAGTATGGTCTTTAGGGACTGCTAGTGCTGCTTTTAACTCTTACCATGCCACAGTGGTAGATTGACGTTAATGGGCCAAAAGCCGTCAGTGCCAATGACGTATTTTGACGTATATAATAAAAAAATATTATTTTCTTCATTTTTTTTTTTTCATTTTTTTTTTTTTTTTTTTTAAGATGTCAAAATGACCTGAGATCAGAGAGATGCTTTTCTCTGTTTGTGTGTTGGCTCCCTCGTTTAGCTGATTGAGAAAATGTGTGTCCATTCTAGTGGATGGACACTTTTTTTGATTCATTCAGCTCTATCTCTGGAACCAACAACTGTGTCTGTCTCTGTGGGGGAAAAAAATCTTAAAAAAGAAATCTTTTTTTTTTCATTGCATAGTAAAGAAAACATACAAAATCCTGGCACAGGGACTTTGGGGCCATTTTGGCCTGGCATGGAAAGTGTTAAACACCTAGATTTCTTTTTACATCAGTTTACAGTTTAGGCATTTAGCAGACGCTTTTAATCCAAAGCGACTTACAATAAGCAGGTAATACATCACTATAAGAAAGATAATATGTCAGTACAACAATATAACAAATGCGTAGGAATATCAATCTAGAAAAACGATAACATCGGTAGACCATGCACCTAATCAGTAAAGCCTTACCTTTGGCTGCTTTGAAGGTCAGCATCAGTTCTTTTGGATTCAGTGCGGGCCACAACCGTGAGCCAGTGGAGGGAGCGGAGAAGGGGGGAGACGTGAGAATGCCGCGGCAGATGAATGAGGAGCTGGGCTGACTCCTGGGTGAGGAAGGGTCTGATTCTACGGGATACATAAACTGCAAAAATAGATGAGTTCATATAGCCTACTATTGGGTAGTACTGTGCATACTAAATGAGGTGAAAACCAGTATGGTTGTGTGTGTGAATCAATCTTTTGGGCATGCTTTCAATCTGGATTCGATTTCACAACTATGAATTGCAGGCAGAAACGTTTTTGAGTGTATTGTTTTACTTGGGAAGAAATCCCAGGCTAGTCACCTCCCCCGGGCAGGGTGAAGGCTGCACATAGCAGCATGGTAGAGCGCTGAGTGGAGGGGAGCCTCCTCGCCTCCGGTGTGAGTTGGCACGTTAGCAGAATAGCAGTGTGTGTGCACAGTGTGAGGTTGGATGCAGGGGTGTCGCACCAAATTCTGGGCCCTAGGGTACAAGGATTCACTGCGGGGCCCCCATGAATGTTCTTCATAGGGGGAAGGTGTTTAACCCATTTAGACTGCGAACGCAATATTGTGTGCTTTAACTATTGAAAAATAGCAGATATACAAGCTTACAGGTGCCGCGCTGCGAGCTTGTAGATCTGCTATATTTTTTTTTAAATCGTGAAAATGTGTGGTCTTTGAATATTTCAAATCCTTCTGAGTTTTCTTTTCTTTTTTCTTTTTTAAACCTATGTTTCTATGTCAGTGGTGCTCAAACTTTTTCATGTCAAGGACCCCCCAAAATTACATGTATTTGGCCACGGACCCCCATCTCAAAACATTTAGTTCCAGGGACCCCCCCCCCCCCCCCCCCCCCCCCAGAAGCAAAATTTGAGTTACAAATGTTTGCTTAAAAATACATATATTCAAAGATTTGCACACATTTTCCACGACTTTTCAAAAATAGCAGATCTACAAGCTCGCAGCTTGTATATCTGCTATTTTTCAGTAGCTAAAGTATTAAATAATTAAGGCCTCCCTCTACCTTGGGCCCTAGTAACTCGGTCCCACTCCCCCCCCCCCCTTGTGACGCCCCTGAGTGAGTGTGTGCACAGTGTGAGGTTGGATGCTATAGACCGGATGAGCTCACCTCTGTGAGGCACAAAATAATAATAATACCACCTCTGTTTACTATGAACACCCCAGTCAGATTTCACTCTCTGCAAGGAACAGAAAGTACAGTTAGAATGCTATTCTATATCTTCTGTAATAATAGAAGTGAAGAGAAGAACAAAAGGCTCACTCATTTGAATGCTTCCATTTCACTTATGCATGCAGGTGGTATTGTATCTGTTCTCTGGACTGATACAGAGACGTCCAAGCTCTGGTAGAGCAACACGAGCTTCAACAAATGGCGACTGTATTGTTCCCACCTGCAGTAACTCATTTGGACAGTCTGCCTCTCAGTAAAGAGGGTAGACCTTTGGAACTCCTTGCCTACCGTTTTAAAACTGGAGACGGATGGTAATGTCTTTTACAGAGGACTCAAGTTATGTTGAAATCAAATCAACTGTGTTCACATGGATAGTTTCTGTTATTTACCTGCTGTGTGAATTGACTAATTATGGCTATTTATGATGTTGTATGTCCCACAAGCTGATGGGTCAGATTGTGGTTTGTTGTTGTTAGTTCTTATTGGTAAGCACATATTATAATTGTTTGTACCTGACTGGGTTTTAGATTAGTATTATTGTTTTTGTAATTGATTGGGTTTTAGATTAGTATTAATTTTTATTGTAATTGATTTGGTGTTAGATTAGATTTTTGTAAAATAGAAAAGCCTCCTGTGGACAGGTGATGAGAATTAGCACTATCACTTATATCAATGCTTCTGGTTCGTCCAATGTGATTGTGATGTCCATGTCAAATAAATAAAACATAACATAACATAACATAACATATTTTTTCATGTGTCCGTGTCGTGATGAAACAATATTTAATCGCCCAGTACCCAATTTTTTTTTATTGGTTTTACCTTATTTCGGAGGGTAAAAGTAATCTGAGTAGATGTAATGCGAGTATGACCTGGATTTCTTTTGTGATAGTATTTTCTTTCAGAAAAATAACAATCAGTGCTTTTGTAACGGCCGGCAGAGACGGGCTTGTTTTAAACATGAACCGTTCATGTTTAAAACGTGATTTAAAAGTTAGATTAGGAGATAAATGCACTTTTGTGAATCTCATAACACAGGCTCTCTATGAGGAAACGCGACTTCCTGGTCACATGATCTCTAGAGATGGACCGATTGCAAAATCCTTGGCCGATACCGATCCGCCAGTTTTATGAAGGTCTGACCTGCCAAAACCGATTTTTCCGATACCGATTTCTTTAGCTAAGAACTAGAAAATAGGGTTGCTCCAATACCCTTTTTTCAGGCCAAGTAGGCCTTCAAGACATACTTCAAATTGAGTACCAATAAGCTAGAAGAGCACTAATGCCAAATCAATCACAATAGTAAAATATCCAAAATCACAGACAATATCCAGTCTAATATGACCGTCTGGACTAGGCAGGAGGAAAGCAGGTGATGCATGCTTTTTTTCCCCTTCTTTTTGGAGACGACATAAACACAGGATTATTTTTGATATTGGCCGATTCCGATGTCCATCCCTAGTGATCTCCTGTTGCATTTCGGGAATTGGAATGTTTCTCTTCAGCCGCGGGTATCTCGTACAGTAAGCTACAGTTTAACGTAGCTTACTGTACAACACGGTCAAGCGCGTCGTGGCCACCGGGAGACATCAAAGAGTTTGACGTGTTGGCGCGTCGTGGGCATCAAATGTGTTAATTCTGAGGTGCCTGTATGGTTTTCAATACTGTCACGCATCTGACCTTTCTGGTTTTCCCAGGAGAAGAACTGGTTCATGTTGAAGCCTGTGTGTCTGGTGGTGACAGCTTCTGCTCTGTGTGTTGCTGCCCAGATAACAGAGCCGTCAACCTTTTTATTCAGAGCTGCAACTGAAAGGCATTTTGGGGTCCGTGCCAGCCCCTTTACCCCTTTATCTGTAGAATGATGGGCATGCCATGACCCCTCTTGTTTGATATGTGCTGTGTGTGTGTGTGTGTGTGTGTGTGTGTGTGTGTGTGTGTGTGTGTGTGTGTGTGTGCGCGTGTGCGTGTGCGCCTGCGGGTGAGTGGTATTAGAGTTTACACAAAATTGGCATCCGATTACAGCATAATCATTTCAGGGTGCAGCTTTAATGAAGGTGCATTTGCCTTCTTACTGTGTGTGTGTGTGTGTGTGTGTGTGTGTGTGTGTGTGTGTGTGTGTGTGTGTGTGTGTGTGTGTGTGTGTGTGTGTGTGTGTGTGTGTGTGTGTGTGTGTGTGTGTGTGTGTGTGTGTGTGTGTGTGTGTGTGTGTGTGTGTGTGTGTGTGTGTGTTTCCCAAAACACACACACTTCAATATTCCCTGCGAGTCAGAAGGCAAATGCACCGCCACACGCGCACACACAGACTTTTGATGAGTGTGTTAAAGAGAATGGTAACAGAGCATGCTGAGATGGCGATAAATCAGTCTATTTCTGTCTCCCCCGGTGCCTTTTCTGACCGTTCTGTGGATGGCTAAAGCATTTGGTACGACACCATTACTCACAGCAAGCAAGCCTCCACAGCACAGCTGACTTCACATTCTATCTGGTTCCCTCATTCTCACTTGCTTGCATTCCTTCTCTCGCTCTCATCTCTCTCTCTCTCGCTCCTTCCCGCCCTCTGCTTTGTTTTCTTTCACTCTCGTCTTCTTGCGTTTTCTCTCTCTCTCTCTCTCCTTCATTTCTGTTTCTCACTTTTTCCTACACACCTTGTCCCTTCTTCTCCTTCTCCCTCCAGTCAACCCTCTGTCCGTCTCTCCCTCCCTCTCCTCGCATGCCGTTCCTCTATTTTGTCACCACTGAGAGATGAGTGGAATTTCTCATCCATCTGAGAGAGAGGGTCATATTGGACTTCGTGCTCCAGCTCTCTTCTCACTCTGTATTCACTCTATATTCAGCCTCCTCTCTCCATCGATGCTGCGTTCGTTCGCTGCCTCTTTTTGACGCTCTGCACCGGCTTCTTTGGCTTCACAACTCTTTGTCCGCCTGCCAAGGAAAAGCGCCTCACTACTGGGACCCCTCTCTCTCCCTCTCTCTCTCCCTCTATTACCCTTGCCACCCCGTGGAGTGTCATTCTGCAGGATGCAGGAACTCTTCTTAAGGATCCCATCTGTCAGCGCCGTAGCCAGGAGGATGGGGCCTGATTTCCTCCTCGTCTCGGCTAATGAGCTTAGCCTGCGTTGAGTGGCTTTTTTAGCCTTTCCAAGCAGTCTGGAGCGGTGGTGGTGGCGGTGCATGGGGCAGCAGTTAGCCTTTATAGCGGCGGGTTAGCTAGAGAGAGGAGCCACGGTCGAAGGGGAGCGAGTCTCCTCACAGCTCCCACCTGCAGGGAATCACTTTTACTGCCGCTGCCGTTCGGACACGGATCGTCTCTCTCTCTCGTTCTCTTTACACCCCTCCCTCTCCATCCCCTCTGTGGTGCTCTAGCGCTACCTGACTCCCCTCCTCTTTCTCTCTCTCTCTCTCTCCCTCCCTCCCTCTCTCTCTCTCTCTCTCTCTCTGTCCCGGGGCACTGGCTTACTGCTTGTATATCTGCATCATCACCCTCCAGTCAGGCGCCTGCTCCGTGCTTCTAAAACCACCTCTCTCCATCTGTTTCACTCTCTTCATTTCAGCTTCATTCTCTCAGTCTCTCTCTCTCTCTCTCTCTCCCTATCTATCTTGTGTTGTCTGTGTCCTTTACCTGTTTGCCAAAATGTATCGCAACCCATGGATTTCGAATTACCTGAGCCATGTCAAGTTTTGCAGCCAAGGTAAGGGGGGAGAGCCTGCAATCTGGGGCTGGGGGGGGGGGTGGAGGGAGGGGATGGGATGGGATGGGATGGGGGGATTTGGGGCGAGGGTTGAGATTAAGCTCCTGCTGGGACGAGGTAGTGCGTGAGCGACTAGAGGCTGAGACTGGTGCTGTCTGTGTGGTGCCGGGGAGTTGGCATGCTGTGCAAACTGCAGTGTGCGTGTCTCTCTCTCTCTCTCTCTCTCTCTCCCTCTCTCTCTCTCTCTCTCTCTCACACTCTGCTTTACTGCCCCCGTTTCCAGCCAGCTGTCCTTGCGTTGCGTTGCGCTGCAGGCTGCAGCTGTAGCCTCCAAGGACACACACACACCAACCAACCAGGCACCAGAGATAGATAAGCAACTCTCTTAACGCTGCAAGAGGCAGGTTGGAGAGAGAGGGAGAGAGCTATTCCTGGCCTGCACAGCTACTTGTACTTTGTCTGACTTATTTATGGAAGTGTTATCTGGTTGTGTGTGGAGTGTGGTACTGTAAACGTATGGCCATATTTAGGCTTTACATCTGTGCGTACTCACTGTGTGTGTGTGTGTGTGTGTGTGTGTGTGTGTGTGTGTGTGTGTGTGTGTGTGTGTGTGTGTGTGTGTGTGTGTGTGTGTGTGTGTGTGTGTGTGTGTGTGTGTGTGTGTGTGTGTGTGTGTGTGTGTGTGTGTGTGTGCGCACGCAGGAGAATGTGCTTGTGCAAATACAGTACAGTATAGTGCAGGAGTCTTCACCGTTTTCAGGCCAAGGAAGGACCCCTTAGTTGAGAGAGAGACAAAGCAGGGACCCCCACAACATTTTCATAGATTCCATATAGTTTCACTGTTTGACAGCACAATCATCAGTGCATTTTGGATTCATGTCAATTTGTGTTTTCAGATATGTATTAACCACTAGAACCGTCAATACTTAAACTTGACCTTCTTTTCCCCCTCATACACCAAACCAGTTTCCCGACGGGCGTTTGTGAGCTTTTAGATCTGCTATTTTTGGCTAAAGTTCTCATGGACGCTAGGATTCAAGTGGTTAATATAAAAAAGGAGAAAAAAGTTTCTATCACACAAAGATTTGGAGGACCCCCTGTAGTAACTCTGAGGACCCCCTATGGGTCCCGGACCCCCTGTTGAAGATCCTTGCAGTATAGTGAGTGTGTGTGCCTTTGCCATAGGGCAGTTTTCTGAGCGCAGCATGCCTCGACAACACATTAAAACCCATTTAGGCCTAGAATTATTGAATGCTTTAACCAGTGAAAAATAGCAGATATACAAGCTCACAGCGTGGCACCGAGTGCCGCGCTGCGAGCTTGTAGATCTGCTATTTTTGGAAAAAGTCGTGAAAATGTGCGCAAATCCTTGAATATATGCATTTTTAAAGCGAACGTTTGTAACTGAAATTTTGCTTCTGGGTGGTCCCTGGAACTAGATATTTTGAAATGGGGGTCCGTGGCCAAATAAATATCATTTTGGGGGTCCTTCACGTGAAAAGGTTTGAGCACCACTGACATGGTAGTCTCTCAAGAACAGACTGAGCTCCAGTTAAGTGAAAAGGACCTTTTCTTTGACGATGGCTGGCCAGATTGCTGATATAGAAACATAGGTTTTTCAAAAAACCTTAGAAGGATTCAAAAGACACTTATAGATTCGGGTCAATATTCTAATTTTCACGATTTTTCAAAAATAGCAGATCTGTGAGCTTGTATATCTGCTATTTTTCAATAGTTAAAGCACCAGTGTCCTGGTGTGCAAGCATTTCACATTCCCTTTATCAGTGTCAGTATTATTTCCAAAAAGTGGATCATGGAGGGTTGTGATCTAGTTCTCCACATTGGCTGGGGGAAACCACCACCGCAACAGGTGTCCTGCTTGCTGCCTGTTGCAGCAGTAAAGGACTTCCTAGGAAGCTTAATTTGGGTGTGTGTGTTGTTGTCATTCCTGATTTACCACACATGACTTGTCAAAGCATCCACTTATCTGCTCCTTTAGCTTTCTGCCACACCCCTCCCCCCCCCCGGACTTGAGCCTTGGTAACTGCAATTAGCCATTTGTGTCATTGTCAGTTTGTCACACATTGTCATTGCCATTTAAGGAAGGACTACGGTTATTGGCTCGTTCTCCGTTTGAAGGCCTGTCTTCATTTTGATTTAATTCATACTCGTGACGGGCAGTAGTGCTTTCAAGGCTTCCGTGACCGGACGCCGTCAGGCCAATATATTTCCCACATGCACGCGTAGGAACGGCACGGAACAGTGCATGCTAGAGAACCATCGAGTTATAGGCTATACGAGTGACGACGTGCCATAAAGCCCATCTAATCAAATGGCTATTTGCATAACAAGTTTACCAGTGAGTGGTGGGCTAGGCTTGCGCATCCCCCATAGATTCACAAGCCCAAGTAGGCTACCCTATTCATATGGATAGGCTACTTTAACACCTAGGTTTCCAGCGGTGACTGTACAGTATGTGCGTGCGTCCTCATAGGCTACATGGCTCCATTACTGTGGTAGGTACTGTTTGAGATTCGTTCAAAGCAAACTTTTAGTTTCTCTACTGCTGCGCAGTATTTTCTATTTGCTCCATGCGTATAGGCGCACGCACACACCTAGTGGCGCACGTGGCGTCAATAAATGACCGTCCCCCCTGAAAAGAAAACACCAAAGCACCACTGAACACGGTGTTAGCAGTTGACACCGTTGCGTTGTTACCATGAAGTACACTTGACTTGGACTACTTGACTGTTTCCCTGTCTCTTTACATCATAAGCCCCTCCGAGTTAGTCAGCAGGTGGGTGACAGGAGTGGGTCACGGGGTATAGAACAGGGTGGGCTGATTAAGCTGACCCCCCTCCCCCCAACACACACACATTCACACACACACACACACACACACACACACACACACACACACACACACACACACACACACACACACACACACACACACACACACACACACACACACACACGTGTGTGTGTGATGTAATGGTCCATCATGGTTTAGGAGTGACACATTTCCTTTTGGCTTTGCCGTTAATCCCAATCGTGGAAGTTAATCCTATATCCTCCATTTAGCCCTATATGCTCACCCCGGATGCCTCTCTGGTACGGTAACTATTGTGTGTGTGTGTGTCTGGTTATAATTAGGCTTGACATCACCAGCACTATGCTTTTAATGTAATGCACCTCATCCTGGATAAAACCTGTAGGTTTCAGTGACACAGGCCCGCTGTAGCTCATAAGAGAAGAGAGAACAGTTGATTTCCCCCAAAAAACACTTATCTAGGGCAGGGGTTTTCAAAGTGGGTGACGGGGCACCCTGGGGTGCCGCGACGGCAGTCCAGGGGTGCCGCGAGATAATTTGATAATATTTGGAATTTATTTGGACAAACATTTAGTATCATTTTAAACTTGAAGTTATTTTCAGTCAGTTCTAACCAAAATGGCTATTATCTCAACATTTTCCTCGCAACATAATTACTAAAATATCATCACTGTCGGGCAGACACCTTGTATCTCCAAGTTTCAAATGTGTACGTCTTATGGTAAAACAAAGCCCTGCTTCATCATACAAGACTGTCGCACAAAACTAGTGAAAACAGCAGATCTACTGCTTGTAGATCTGCTGTTTTCACTAGTTTAGTACATTTTATAGATGATAAATACAAAACGAAAGGTTTTGGACATACAAGGTTTCCCCCCGACAACGACAATATGCTATAAATATAAGGTGCTGGGAGTGAAAATTATAATGTAGGGGTGCCTAGGATTAAAACAAATATTTATGGGGTGCCCTGAGACAAAAAAGTTTGGGAACCCCTGATCTAGGGAGTATTCTCTGGTCCCTGGTGGGAGGGGAAATCACTTTTTACTGCTTCCTCCAGCAGATGGCTGGCTGCTCAGATTAAAGGACAACTTGGAGGTTTTTTTTTACAACAAGGGTTCATATTTTAGATAGTCATTAGAGAAAAGAAAAGATGAGTGTTACAAATATTTTCATTTACTTCTTTCTATCGTTTTAGTGATTTGAACAATTTTGATTTGAATGCATGCCCCCAGGTTGGGGGCATGCATGCAAGTGGTTAAATATGTGTTTTTAGACACAATAAGCCCATTCCCAAGATGCACCGCAATCTTTCATGGGCAGATGTGACTTATGGGGGCTGGTGTGAATAGTAACAAAGAAATTGAGGGCTTATTGTGTCTAAAAAGACATATTTAGCCACTTGCCCCCACCCACTGAAATCAAAATGCTAAAATCGCTAAAACAACAGAAAGCAGCAAATGAAAACATTTTAACACCCTTCTCTAATTACAATAATATGAAGCCTTGTTGCATGTTGGAATTTATTTGGACACTTGAAAAAATATTTAGTTTCATTTTAAACTTGAAGTCAGTTCTAACCAAAATGGCTATCATTCATTTCAAATTTCTCCTCGCAACATAATCACTAAAATACCGTCATATCTCCAAGTTTCAAATGTGTACGTCTTTTGGTAAAGCAAAGCCCTGCTTCATCTACTGTACAAGCACACAGGCATTGTGTTCTTGTAGATCTGCTATTTTCACTAGTTTAGTACATTTTATAGATGATAAATACAAAAAGAACGGTTTTGGACAAGGTTTCCACTAGGGGTGCCACGGTTCACGGTATAAAACCGAACCGTACGGTACGCCCTGCACGGTACCCGGTTCAATACGCCTGTTATGAACCGCGGTCTTTTTGTGTTTGCAAATTAATTAATTTCTTACAGCTGGACAGCCACTGTGCATCATGCACAAGACAATCTCCACTAAACCCCGCTCCGCAAGTAAACACGCACTAATGTCCCATCATCGTAGCCCTCACCCCCACCTACTCTGTAACAAGAGCCGACATTCACACTCGCAGCAGAGCAAAGCAGTTGAGTCCTCACAGAGACAGAAAAACAAAACGAAGCAGCTAGTCGCTAAGCTGTGCAGTGCGGAGCGCACGCATTGTAGTTGTTGTAACATGGAGAACAAGTCCAGGAGAAATCTGCTTGTTGTTGTTAGTCCCAAACATCATTACAGTCTGTTTTTAGACTGACCATAGCAGGCAGCGTTAGCAAGCAACAAAGCCAAACGTAGCGTAGCCCCCAGCCAGAGTGTCAGACACCCGCTAGTCTCACTCACTGACTGACTGGAGGAACAACGCATGGTGAGTGTTGTTGCCATGTCTGATTATTATAAGCCACGTTGAGCTTGTTTTTATGTAAAGTTGCTTGTAGGCTAAATAATGGTGGATGCAGTGGTGAGCTTGTAGATCGGCTCGGCCACTTTCAAATAGCCGACGTGTATAGGTTTAAAGACCTCACGTGGCCTATATTCACTTATTAAAGCCTTGTTTTCATAGATCTGGTTGCTTATTCCTCTCGCAAATTTTGGCAACACAGTGAACACACCGTCTATTTTGGTTATAGTAATGAAAACTTACAGAGGCTATTTGCTCAAGCTTGTAGCCTACTATAGTATCTCTTGTTGTGTGCAAAACAATTTGTTCATAAATAAAGCACTTTGAAACTGAAGACGATGGCCAATATTGATGATAATGATAATAGAAAAGAAAATAATTTTCCCCCTTTTTATTTTAATTTTATATTATTATTAATGTTTTTAACCCACCTTAAGGCTAAGAGGCACTGTCATAATTCAAATATCTTAGAAGCAAAATAAAAATAGATTTTTGGAAAGTCATTTTTTTATTTTATTTTTTTTATTTTTATGCAAAACACGTACCGAACCGTACCGAAACCGTGACCCCAAAACCGAGGTACGAACCGAACCGTGGGCTAAACGAACCGTGGCACCCCTAGTTTCCACCCAACAACTAATATATGCTATAAATATAAGGTGCTGGGAGAGAAAATTATAATGTAGGGGTGCCTCGGATTAAAAAAATATTTATGGGGTGCCCTGAGAAGAAAAAAGTTTGGGAACCCCTGGAATTGAGTACAAGGGACAACGATGGAAACTTGACATCACAATATTACAGTATAATACCAGTAAGACTACCTAATCGGGAGATAAGCGACCGACAGGTCGCTTATCTATTTGAAAACACAAATAAGTGTTTTTCAAAAATCGTCGCAAGATGGGACAGATGGGTGACAGATGGGTGACTTGACATGACTGTAGAGATACTGTGTACCGGTTTGCGTGATTTAAGGCCAAAATCTGTAGTAGCAGTGTCCAAAAATGTGTCTTGCAAGAATCGGCCTCATGGTGGCGCTAGAAGAGGGCCTTGTGAGAAATGAGGGGTGAGGGAGGTGCTTTGGCAGCCAAGGAGTGTGTGTGCAAAGTTTGGCATGGATCGGGGCAACGGTGGTGGAGATGTGAGTAGGGGAAAAGTGTTACGTGTGACGAGTGACGGGATTCCTTGTGTCCCGGCGGTGCAACCACACTTGCAATTTCTCAGAATTGCACCTTTCTAGTTAATAAAGTAATCAATCAATCAAAAGTCTCTTACTAAGGGAGATGTTGACATGTAGACTGGGCGTAGGCTCCGTGGTTCAAACCGCCAAACTTCGGATTCCCAGAAGGCCTCTCATTAAACTAAGCTACAGGCCCCCTAAAAAATGAACTGTCAGTGTTATGGTGTCAAAGAAATGTGATAATATCACATAAAAGACAGCACTCACTTCAGAGGATGAGTCATTGTCGCTCCACTGAGTCATGAAACCATCTCATTCCCATGCTGTATCGGTGTCAAGCTGTTTTTACAGCATCATCAACGTACACACGGAGCACTGAAGAATTCCTCAGCACCAGGGACATGCTGGGCCCCTGATTCAGCCCAGGAAAAAGAGTTGGAGAGGAACTCATTGCGCACTATAGAGAGAGATCTGCTCAAAGATTTGTGACAGTGACAAGCCAGTGGGCCAATTACATGAGTTATATTTCGTCATTGTCGGGTGGAAACCTTGTCCAAAACCATTTTAAAATGTATTTAAACTAGTGAAAACAGCCGATCTACAAGCACACAACGCCTCGAGGCGTTGTGTGCTTGTAGATGTGCTGTTTTCACTACTTATGTGCGACTGCCTTACAAATTTGAAACTTGGAGATACGAGGTTTCTGCCCGGCAGTGACGATTTACTTTGTTGGCCGCCCACGGCGCCCAGCCCCCAAAATGGAACGAAGGCCGACATTTTATTTTAAATGTTTTCCTAATGGCCGGCCTGGACCGGCCGGTAATGAGCCGGCCGTTCGGGAGTTGTCCCGCTTTTCCCAATGGCCAGCACGTCCCTGCTCAGCACCGTTCCCCTCCAGGCTGCACACAGAGCTAGACTATACGTAGTGTAGTCTGTAGATTATAGCTGGCATCAAAGGCCCCAGCGACATCTGTGATCATTGTGGGGGTTTTTATGTGCACGTCTGGAATGACGAATGTGTTGAGGCACCGCGGCTTTTCAAAAGGTCACTCCTCTTGATGGGCTTGCATGCATGTGCTCACATGCCCGTATTCACTCTGTATCAGGGACGTGCTGGGCCCCTGATACAGCCCGGGAAAAAGAGTTGGAGAGGCCCTCATTTTTTTTTTTGTTATATTTCGTCGTTGTCGGATGGAAACCTTGTATGTCCAAAACCGTTTGTTTTGTATTTATCATTTAAAAATGATTTAAACTAGTGAAAACAGCCGATCTACAAGCACACAACGCCTCGCACCGCGAGGCGTTGTGTGCTTGTAGATCTGCTGTTTTCACTACTTTTGTGCAACAGCCTTGTATGATGAAGCAGGGCTTTGCTTTGCGAAAAATGTTATAAATGTGAAACTTGGAGATACGAGGTTTCTGCCCGACAATGACGATTTACTTTGTTGACCGCACAGCCCCCAAAATGGAACGAAGGCCGACATTTTATTTTAATTTCTTCCCTAATGGCTGGCCTGGACCGGCCGGGAATGAACCGGCCGTTCGGGAGTCGTCCCGCTTTTCCCAATGGCCAGCACGTCCCTGCTCAGTATGTATGAGGGGCTGGAGGAGCACAGCTCTGGGTTATAGACCAGTCAGTATGACTGATAGGCCGGTCATATTAGAGCCCTTCGTTATGGGATTTCAAATTGAATGTGATTTGAATATTGGGATACTTGGCAATTTAATTCCAGGAATTCCAGACTACTCGTTTTATTACCGTAATCTGATGATATATTATCCCATAACGAGTGGTACAGGATTTTTGTCCATTCGCGAGCGGTGGTGGTCAACTTAAATCTCTCCAGTGTTTGACCCCCAAACACAAACACTGGGATGTCTAAAAAAAAATGAAAAACTAAATCGAGCAATAATATATGCGATTTGACCCCACCGCTCTCGGTCGGAGCTGCTGTGGACTAAGGATGGAAAAAGAAAAACCCTGCACCACTCGTTATGGGATAGTTGGATCGTTTTTTGGTACTTTAATGCAAAGCTAATCTCAAGAACAAAACAGAGAGGGGGCTGCTGTTATTCTCTTTTCTATGACGATGGGTTCCCAGATTGATGCAAAGTTTACACGTTGAACACTGGGGCTTATGATGAACCTTGTTCAAAATGTTTGGATTTTCCCTAATATGAATAGTATTAGTTATTAATGAAGGATCTATCTCAGTAACTAACAGTTGACTCTGGAGCTTGAGGTTTTTCCTTACTAACAGGTATCTTGAATCTTCGATAATTTGCACAATATACAAATACTAGTCCTGTGCCACGGGGGGTATGCACAGTACGAGGGATTGGATGTAGGAGTCTCAGAAGTAAAGTTGGAGGAACCCAGAC
This sequence comes from Nannobrachium achirus, assembly GCF_963921795.1. Lineage (NCBI taxonomy): Eukaryota > Metazoa > Chordata > Actinopteri > Myctophiformes > Myctophidae > Nannobrachium > Nannobrachium achirus. The sequence continues at coordinate 19,165,817 of NC_137828.1, read as the reverse complement.
CGGTGCCCGTTGGGCAGAACAGTCACCAATGACTGTTCTGACCATATGTGCAATACCCGTCAGAGTATAATGGCGGACATCATCTCCAAATTGGCCATTGTTTCAGCATGCGGCTGTTGCCATGGTGTGACACAGTTTAGTATCAGTGATGTCTGCATGCTCATCTCCAAATTCGGGCATTGTTTCAGCATGCGACTATTAGCATGGTGGCGACACCATCAGTATCAGTGATGTCAGCAGCATGCAGACAGACGGTCAGTCAGTTGGCGGACGGACAGACATTCGGTAAATTAATAGTTAGATTGTCCTCTTAAGTCTATTTACTGTAGCATTGTTTGTATCCCTGACCTGCATCCTACTATCAACAATCTGATCCAGCAGTGTGATCCTTTATTCTATTGTCATGGGAATATGGCATCAGCTCACACAACCAGGATTATTAGTTAAGACGTGCATGGAATTAGCCAGAGTTATTCCTCCCAGCTGAGACAATACGGCTCTATCCAAAACACATCCCAGCAGCACACAACCTTCTCTATTATTCCCACTTCTTTCTTCTCAAATGATGTTTTCCCTTAAGTCCGAGGGATTCCAGCATCAATGCAAACACCCCTAATAAGGACTATCAGAGCTTGGAATGGAGGTTAAACCATTAAAACCGGGAAAGCATCAGTGTCATTTTTAGTTGTTACATTTAAAGCTAACTTTTGTAATCTTTGCTTCTGGGGGTCCCTGGAACAAAATATTTATTTTGAGATGGGGGGGATCCGTTGTCAAATACATGTAATTCATGACATGAAAAAGTTTGAGATTTTGACAAGAAAAAGTTTTAGTCAGAGGGATTTGAGCATCAATGCAAACAGCTCTTAACTCATTTAGTGCCCCTGAAATTAACGGATTATAAAGTCCACGATGCCACCTTCAGGCTGGCATCACCACCGTTATCTTATTTTGAAGGCCAGAAGTCCTCACGCGAATCACTTCCGGTCTGACGTCATCGGGTCGTGCGCTGGAACCGTTCCGTGTCCACGTGGAGTTGTGTAATGGCCGACCGGGAGCTTTTATAACTGTGTAACATAAGCGAGCATCTGCCTCCATCCTAGCTTCTAAAGTGTAGTTTTGAGATAATGGACATTAAAGATGAGATCCCCCGTCCACCTCAATGTTATGGATGGGACTATTTTGTGCTCGTGGAGCCGTGATGATGCAAAATCAGCGACGGATTTCGTCTCCGGACCGCCGGCCATTCTTCTCGGTAATGTACTCGCCGTTACAGTAATAGATTACTTTTCCCGAGATATCCAGTGAATGGCACTACTGTAATAGATTACATTTCGCGAGACATCTCGCGAATGGCACTAGATGAGTTAATAAGGACTAACGGAGCTGGGGAAAGGAGGTTAAGGCTGGGGGGCTGGGGTGGGGAGGCGGTGTGTCGGCCGCCCCTGAGGTGAACTTGGAGGGGTGGTCTCTCTCTCTCTCTGAGTCCGGATGGAAGTGAAACCACATGTTTGTCCCAGAATCGCCTGCTGTGGTCGATCCAAGGTCCAGGGGCAGCCAAAACCACCGCTTGAGGTTTGGAGGTCAATAACTCTATAGCCAGGCACCGAGGTTCCTTAGAGGCATGCTTCCAGATAACTGACATTCTCTGAAAGGATGTTTCTGATGCCTAATACGCTCACATTATGAGGCAATGAGGTTGTTGTACTGTACATCTCCTGAGGCAGGTGTTTGTGCCATCACACACTGTCCTTGTTTACCGCGTTCTTGACCATTTCCTAATACACACCAGACTGTAAGTGAAAAGAATAGCTACCCCGGGGAATTAAATAGCATCACTGATTTTGGAACACATTTTGCCAATTGCCTAAGCTCATGTTTCCTTCAATGCATGAGGAGTGAGCCGGCTGCTTCTTATAACCTGACGGGGGGTGGGTTCCCCGGTAGGACGTACTGTAGCACGTGGAAGAACACGTTATTCCAACCAGTTCCTTTCCCCTCCATCAGGCAGGCCAGGGGGAGGCATTATAGAGACCAGGATTACTGCATGTTTTTTGTGAGGGTACCTACCATAGGATACACGAGGGGAACATGCAAACTCCACACAGAAAGGCCCTTTCACCAACCCCACCTAGGGTGTGGGCACTGATGGCATTAAATATAATTTGTATTCATGCTATCTTCTCCATTTACTATATTCATGGTGAATTCATCATGGGTTGCTCTTCTGTGACATTGATGTGTGCTGCTGTTATCAATCTGAGCCGCTCGGCAAGGCAACCTTGACGTGTGATCTGACTGTCTCTGTGAGACGGCTCACACACAGCCACTCTTCTGACCGCTGCGTTTTGCAATCGCCTCATGCACAGAACATAGGCTGACACTTGAGATGGAGACTCTGTTGCTGTGCATTAGGTTCAGTGTGTGTGGGTGAGTGTGTGGGGGTGTGTGTGTGTTGGGGGGGGGGGGGGGGGGGGTGCTCCTGTGAGTCAGCTGCTTGTGAACTTTCACCTGGTGTGTCTGTCTGTCTGTCTGTAAACAAACATACCGACATTACAACAATTTTGCCCATCACTTATCGTAGCACCTCAGGCAGTGTAGCCTCTTTCAAGCTGCAAACATTTGACCGGGGGTGTGTGTGTACTGTATGTCTGTCTTTCTGTTTGTCTGTATATCTGTATGTACAGTATGTAGTACGGCCCCAACAGCTGCAATACCACTGGGTGACCTACCTTCAAGTGGCGCTGTTGAGCAGCCTAAAAGGCCATTCACACTGAACACTAACTATAAAAGTATAGTTTTAAAAATCGTCAAGTGGATGGCAAGGTTCACACTGACTATAGAAAGAATTACAATGATGAACGATATAGATATAGATATAGATATAGATATAGATATAGATATAGATATAGTTGTCTTTATAGTTATTGTGCCCAGTGGGAATGGCTCCTAAGGCACTGCTCACTTCCGACTGAGTGGGATTTTTTTTAATTCCTCTTGACAAAATCCACTTGATTAATGTGAGTTTGTGCCAATGCCTCCTCCTCCTCAGGCATTGGCACAGCGCTGGAATAGCACCTGAGCTCGAGAGCTCTTGATGTGTTCTCTTGGGATTTGTGCAGTTTGTTCATTAAGTAAAAACTCAAAGTGAACGTGGAGCGTGCATGATTGGCTGTCTCCTCTAGTTGTACCCCTTTAAATGACGTCCATGACCCCTCTGTAACACACTGACCTCTTCTGTTCTCTCTGCAGGACTTGGGAGTGAGACCCCCATCAAACTAAGCAACCCCAGATTACTACAGAAAAGAGCTCTAAGGTAAGACATGTGAAAAAGGCTGAATACAGCAAACACATGCTTCGGTATAGTGTTGCCGTCAGGCAGAAACCTCGTATCTCCATATTTCAACTATGTTTTCCGTAAATTAATGCCCTACTTCATATATAAATTAATGCCTTACTTCATATATAAATGAATGCCCTACTTCAGTGGTTCTCAACCTTTTCAGGCCGCGACCCCCAAAATAATCTTATTTTAACTGGGGACCCCCCCACCCTGACGAGCACTGAGAGTTGAGGCATTACATTTTGTATGACACTATCCTATTGTGAAAATAGCCAATCTACGTTGCGAGGCGTTGTGAGCATGTAGATCGGCTATTTTCACAATTTCTGCCTCTAATATTCGACAATTTAGCCAATGTTTAATATGTCATTTTAGAGGTATTAAAAAGTCCTTAAATTGTCACTTTAGAAATGTGCATATACCACACTTAAACTTTATGTTGGTTTACTGTTGAGTGAGAAAACAATGTTGCACATTAAGTTAATCATCTGGGGACCCCCCAAAATAATTTGGGGACCACAACCCACAGGTTGAGAACCACTGCCCTACTTCATAATAAGAGTGTCGCACAAATTAGTGAACGTACTGTAGCAGACATACAAGATCACAACGCATTGCGAATCGCGATGCGATGCGTTGTGAGCTTGTAGAGACGTTATTTTCCCCATTTTATTTGTTTTTGGTTTATAATAAAAAAGAAAGTTTGTTATGGGGGTATGAGGTTTCAACACAACAGTGACGGTATGTTCTTGTTAGTGTGATTGCTATAGGCAACAAACACTATTGTTCTAGATCCCAGAACCTTTATGCCAGCTAAAGTGAACCTGTTTTTGAGCTGTGTGGAAACACAGCTTCAGTTAAGAGGTGATCTCAACGCAGGACTTTCTGAGGACTTTTTGCCCGTTGGCTGTCCATGTCACATGGTAACCGAGCTAGTTTCATGATTGGGAGCGGCCCTCCAGACGATGGGGGGAAAGAACTGCATTAGGGCCAATAGCAGGGAGTTTACCGCTCCTCCAGACTATGGAAACCAGCTCAAAAAAGGACTGGTGTAATGAAATATTTTGTCCAGCAGGGAGCACCATTTCTTCACACTGAGGCCAGGCCAGTGGAGTGTGTGTGTGTGCGTGGCTGCGTGCCTGTGTGTGTGTGTGTGTGTGTGTGTGCGTGATATAACTCACGTAACGTTGCTGAAGAAAAAACAAAGATAATTCCAATTCCAAACAATGTCCATGGTATTATAGGGACAGCACTTGTTGGCGATTTAAGGATAGCATTTTTAATTCCCTCAATAGAGGGAGCTAGCATTAGCCATTAGCCAAACTGTGGACAGTGTGGAGAGAGGAGGAAGGAAGCGTGTTGCCAGACTTATGGGAGAGAAACAAGCAAACTGGTATATAGATCATAAAAAGTGCGCTCCCCTCCTTTACTGTATGGTGAATTGACAACGTAGTGTGTTTGTGTCAGCCGAGCCCAGGGACGGATTAACCCCCCGCGAGGGCCGAGCCCAGGGACGGATTAACCCCCGCGAGGCCCCCCCCCCTAAAAAAGGGCCCCCCCCTAAAAAAAAGGGCCCCCCCCCCTAAAAAAAAATAATAATTTTTCAAACTTTTTTTTTTTTTTTCAAATATCTTTTTTTTCAAACTTTTTTTTTTTTTTCAAACATTTTTTTTTCTTATGCTAAAAGAAAACGGCAAGTGAACACAGCTTAATATTGACAATTGTCAATTCTTGTTTCTGAACTGAAGTTATCTGGGTTTTAAGGCCAGATATCTTGGACAATATATTGTCCAATCAGACAGGATTGGTCATGCTACACTTATATATAAAATTTAAATGGTAAGAAGGAATTCAGTTCCCAGTGGATTCCTCACGATTCGCGTCAGTGCAACCACACTTGAAATTTCCCAGAATTCCACCTTTCTAGTTAGTGGGGTTGCCTGAAAGGCAACACGCTATTGTTTTCGATTCAAGTTTATTCACGTTATTCCTGGCCCTCTCTATGGAGGCTGCCATTTTCTTTTAGAGGGCAAAACATCTTTTCACTTCCTCCCAAGTCAAGGAAGTTATTTAAGAAGGAAGGGAAACACGTGACCACATGGGCATTCGTATGGAGCTCAGCATGGGTGCCAGAACTCGCACCGGAAGTACGATAAAATACATGTCAGTGAAGCGACCGCAGTTTTCCCAGTGACCCTGAGCGCAAAGGTGGGGGCCGATGGGCAATAGGCTTCCCACACTCCCGCGCCCCCACCATTGCGCTCAGGGCCGTTGGGAAAACCATGGTCGCGTCAGTGAATGGAGCCGGCTTGATCAGCTCATGAACAAACCTGGAACAAAAACTATTTATTAACTACTGAGACCTTTGTCATCTAATCTGTTCAGGAATATAAAAGAAGACATACCAAAGGTATTTTTACAATCACTTGCTTTTCGATGTGCACAGTACATAATGAAATAATAATAATAACTGTAAATAATAATCGTTTCTGTCCCCGAAGTATCGCGAGATTTGGTTCCCAGACAGGAAACGGTGGATAGTCTCGCGATACTTGGCTCGTTTAGAAACATACTTTTTGCTCTTTAGATAGGCCTACTGCTATAAAATGACACAGTGCACACATCGAAAATCCACACAGCACAAAAAAATGTGTGACATGCCTTCTTTTATTTTCCTGAGCTGAGTATGTTATAAAGGTCTCAATTGTTCAGAAATAGTATTTATTCATGAGCTGCTCCCAGCCGTCCCAGGCTGCCTTGTTCATTCTGCCGAACTTCCGGCTGCAGTTTGGCACCCATGCTGAGCTCCATACGCATGCCCATGTGGTCACGTGTTTCCCTTCCTTCTTAAATAACTTCCTTGTCCCAAGTAAGGAAGTGACAGGGAATTGTCTGTTGCCAGATTTTGCCAAAGAAATAAGCCCAACAGAAGCAACTAGGCTATACTACTTTACATTTACATTTGAAAATAGCAGATCAGCAAACTCACAATGTGTCACATTGCGACATATTGTGAGCTTGTATATTTGCTATTTAAAAACTATTGAGGGGAAAAAATATTTTTGAAACATTTTAACAACATAAATCTGTGTGGCGGTCCCTGGCACCACATATTTTCAGATGGGGGTCTGCGACTGTGGACAAATATGTTAATCTGGGGTCCTTGATATGAGAAAATTGGGGAACCATTGGTTTAAAAAAATATTAGAAAGTAAGCCCAATAAGCAACTATACTATTTTTTTAAAAGACACTAATTGCTTATTATAAGCAGACATGGCAACTCGGGTACATTCAGTGCCCAGAACGCCAACTACTGACACTTTAATGCAAGGACAACAGGAAACCAAATGATGTTTTTCAGGACAGCTTTTTCAGCCTCCGCCTCTTTCAGGATATGAACAGGAAGCCGGGGGCGGGGCCAGGAATAACGTGATAGACGAAACCAGAATTCTTGTGACGTCACCTTTATGTAGCTTCCTCATTGGATAAAAATAGTTTTTGCTACTTCATCATTGGCTAAAAGTTGCGTATGACGAATGGTGACGTATGCGTACATTACAACATCAAAAGCAGTTTTTGCTGCATCCTCCTCATTGGCTAAATTTTACTCCATAAACTCCAGAGGATTGGTCAAGCTTCACATGACATTTTTGTTGCCTCGCCATTGGCTAAAAGTTGTCTATAAAGCAACCACACTTGCAATTTCCCAGAATTTCACCCTTCTAGTTTTCTTTACACTTTCTTCATCATACTACACTAATACAGCATACATACTGTAGTCTCTGTCCATCCGTACATAGCTCCTCAATCCTCCTCCGATGTATTTGTATGGCCCGTTAGGGCTGTCACAATTATTACATAATCGTCTAATCGTGATCTTTTTACATAATTGTGATTATTTTTCATAATCGTCATAATCGTTTCCATGTTGAAAAATGTTCATATATTTTTTTTAAAGTCAAAAATAGTGGAAATAGCCGATCTACAAGCTCACAACGCGTCGCGTCGCGAGCTTGTAGATCGGCTATTTCCACTATCAATGTTCTTTTTTAAGTATAAAGTTGTCAAATATGTCAGTAATTTCTTTGTATATTTAGGTTATGTGTCATATCTGCCATGGGCAACTTAAAAGCTTGAGAGCCAAACAGAAATGTAATTGTCAGCGACAAAAACACAATTAAATCGTTAATCGCAATTATTTGAGTGACAAATAATCGTCATTTAAAATGTCATAATCGTGACAGAACCTATGGCCCGTACAGCGGGTGTGGGCGGCAGGGTTTTCAGACAAAGCCCCAGTGGATCTCAGACGGGGCCGGCGTCCAAGGCTCCAGTGAGAAAGTGAAAGATAAGGTCACGGTGGGTGCCGCTACTACCTTACTGCAGCATTAGTGGGATTGTTCAGCCTCACGTTGTTGGCTCGGTGTCAAATACCCCACCCCGCCACCTACACTTATAGCCTCTCTCTCTATATATATTCTTTTTCCTCCGCGGCAGCGAGAAGCAACAGACACCCTGACACTGTGGAGCTGAAGCACCGAACGACCCCAGTAGTCTTGCTGCAGTGTTGTTTTTGACAGCACATTTTGATTTTGTTTTAGTCATAAATGGTAAATGGTGCATATATATATATATATATATATATAGCGCTTTTATCCAAGGCGCTTTACATAGATTGTGCATTACATTCACCCATTCACACACACACATTCAAACGCCGATGGCGGAGGAAACCATGCAAGGCACCAACCTGCTCACCGGGAGCAACTAGGGGTTCAGAGTCTTGCTCAAGGACTCTTGGACATGAACTCAACGGGAGCCCGGATTCGATCTGGGAACCCATCGGGAACCCTTCGTGCTCTAATGACGGTTTCTCTACCCCTGAGCTATGCCGCCCCCAGTCATAGTCTTTTGAGTAGAATTTCATTTAGTTTTAATCATATTTTAGTCATCTGAAATGTGTTAGTCTAGTTTTAGTCAACAAAATATTCTAAGATTATAGTAGACTAAATCTACAGTCGAACTAAAATGTATTTTGGCAGGCATTGGTGGCGTTGTAAAGCCTGATTTTACACTTGGAGGCATGCTGAAAATAGCTGATCTACAAGCTCTCAACGTCTAGAAGTGCCGCGTTGCGACGTGTTGTCAGCTTGTTGATCTGCTATTTCAGAGCGCCACCAAACATAAAATGACTTGTCTTTTAGTTCTACTGATTCTGCTGAAAACTCTTTACTCCACTAGTCCTTCCTTAACATTTCAGTCTAGTTTTTATTTGTTGACGAAATTGTCATTATATTTAGTCATAGTTTTAGTCATCATAGCTTAGTTTTTATTTAGTTTTTAGTGAAAAAAAGGTAGTCAACGAACATTTTTGTCTCCACCAGCCGAAGGCTTGGGGGAGAGTATGTTTTCCCCTCCGTCCGTCCGTGTGTCCGTCCGTCCGTGTGTCCGTGCGTCCGTCCGTGCGTCCTCGCAGTTTGTGTGCAGCTAATCACAGTCACCGTTGGCCCGGTCGCTGCCAAAGTGAGCACACACATTCCCTGGATGCCAATCTAGAACCTCTGCCCTAAATTTTTCAAATGCGCTTTTTCTAGCGCCACCTAGTGGCCGATGTTCGCAAGACACATTTCTGTGCACTACTCTTACAGATTTTGTCCAAAAATCCTACAAATCGGTAGGCAGTATCTCGACAGTCATGTGATCGACACGGATCTGTCCGATTTTGCATATTCCATCCTGATTGGCTAAGATTGGCTTCCAAAGTTTGTAGGATTGAGCCGTTTTGAACAAAATGCCTCAAATCCCAAACGCAAAGTGCAATTATCATGAAATCGCGCACATACGTTCCCACTAGGCCGAGGAAGAAATGCCACTTAATTTTTTTTAAATCAGCCTCATGGTGGCGCTATAACAGGCCGATTTGTGGTTTTACCTATAACTCCACCGATCAGTTTCAAACTTTGTAAGCGCACTCCCTAGAGGCTAAGGATAAACCTTTGCCCTGCATTTTTCACATCAGCCTTTTATAGCGCCACCTTTGGGCCGACTTATGTAAAACACATTTTTGGATATTACTCCTTGAGATTTTATGCAAAAATCACGCAAATCGGTACACAGTATCTCTATAGTCATGTGATCAAGTCCGATCCGTCTGATATTTCATATTCAATCCTGATTGGCTAATATTAGCTTCCAAAGTTTGCAGGATTGCTCCGTTTTTGAACAAAATGCTTCAAATCATCAACGCAGCTTGCGATTACTGTGAAATTTGCCACAGAAATTCCCACTAGGTCAAGGAACAAATGCTACCTTTTTTCACATTGGCCTGTTATAGCGCCACCAGCAGGTAGACTTTAGCAAAACACATTTTTGGAACACAATGCTTCAAATCATGCATGCAGCGTCCGATTTCCATGAAAGATCTATGGTGAAGAACATATGCCACCCTTTTTACATTGGCCTATTATACAGTAGCACCACCAGGACACACGGCCTGGTGGAGACCTGTGCTCGGAAGAGCACTGCTTCTAGTTCTTCATAGTTTTAGTCGACGAAAACAAATCAACACTGTGTCGTTGTGAGCCGAGGTAGAAAACGCTGTGCGCTTACATGTCTGAATCTGACAGTAAGACGTTTATCAGCAAACGTAGACACTGTTATGATGTTAAGATCATCAGATAGGGCTTAACACACGTGCCAGATTCTGTCTCTCTGCATGTCAGTTTATTCACAGCTCTGTGGGGAACCAGCATCCGCAAGGGACAAGACCACAAAGTAGACCATTTCCTCCCACAGACAGTCTTTCATTGAGTTTTCACAAATGTATCATAACTTTGGTTGTGGTTTTGAATTCAAAGCCAATCTGACCTACACTACGTATAGCAAAACTCGACACAGTTTACAGTAATCCTTTTGGTTCCAAAAGTGAACGATGTGCTTATTTGAAGGAGTAATTTCTTCCAGAAGCATTTATTTCTCTCTTATTTATTTTTTTATGACTCAGACATTCTTCAGATTGCAGAGGGAAATTAAAACTCAGTGAGTCCTTACCAATAATTATTTTCACTCTAAAAGTGCTTCCCAGAAGCTCGGCCACTGAAGAGCTGTTTCTTTTTTTTTTCTCTCTCTCTCTCTTCCTGCCCGCCTCAGCTTTTCGAAAGAGTTCTCATTGGAAGAGAAAGACGATCCAGCCAAAAACACCAAGGATATAGATGTCAGTCTCTTGGCCAACCTCCCCAAAGGTGAGTAAGGGTTTTTTGTTTCTGCATGCTCACACGTGACCCCATGCTATGTCGACTTTCCCAGAGTTTTGTCGCGTGCGTGCGTGCGTGCGTGCGTGCGTGCGTGCGTGCGTGCGTGTGTGTGTGCGCGTGCAGGGGCGTCACACCAAATTCTGGGCCCTGGGTACAAGGATTCACTGGGGGCCCTGCGAGCTTGTAGATCTGCTATTTTTGAAAAATCGTGAAAATGTGTGCCAAGAAACCTATGTTTCCATGTCAGTGATGCTCAAACCTTTTCATTGTGAAGGACCCCCCATCTCAAAATATTTAGTTCCAGGGACCCCCCAGAAGCAAAATTTGAGTTACAAATGTTCACTTAAAAAATACATATATTCAAAGATTTGCGCACATTTTCACGACTTTTCAAAAATAGCAGATCTACAAGCTCGCAGCGCGGCACTCGGTGCCGCGCTGTGAGCTTGTATATCTGCTATTTTTCAATAGCTAAAGTTACTAGGGCCCCTCCACCTTGGGCCCTGGTAACTCAGTCCCACTTTCCTACCCCTTGTGACACCCCTGTGTGTGGGTTTGGGGGTGTGTGTGTGTTTGTGTGTGTGTGTTGTGTGCGTTGTGCTGGATCTACTATTTTGCTATTGTGCAACAGACACCTCCCTACCTCCTCCCTGACCTGTTTACTGTACCTATTTCTTTCTGATTTCTGACTATTATGTTTTTAATTGTATTGTTTTATATTTTGTCTGTCATTTAATAAAAATAGACAGAATACAAGGGGAAGGTTTCATTTAATTCTTGAATGGACCATCCTTACATAGCATACTAAGTACAGTATGCTAGGGCATTGACCAAAAAGTCGACAAGTCGACTTCATTACACAAAGTCGACTCCCACCAGGGAAAGTCGAAAGTTATAAAAAAAAGGAAAAAAAGGAACATTAAATAATGATTGTATTTTTTCAATCATTATTTTTGCTCCATGTGTGTGTGTGTAGTGAGTACAGCATTCAAACAGTAGGATTGCTTATAGACCTTATTCACACCGCAGCCATCTTGGATCACATGACTTCCTGGGATAGAAGCCTGCATTACAAACCATTGTGAACAATGGAGCGATGGTCCCAAAATATGGGTTCTATTCGACCATTTTCTTTTGACCAAATCGATAAATGGGCAGATGACAACATCAACATCCCCAAAAGGATTAAATAGATGGGTACATCCACAATATTCATGTTAGTTAGGTTACACTGTTACTCTGTACAAAGACTTGCTACAGTATCTGTGCAGACTAGTGCTTGCTCTGCCATCATATAGTTAATATTAGGCTACTGTATCGTGATTTTTGCATATTAATCAGGAACAATCTAACAACAAATTGTTAATATGATGGTGGAGCAAGCACTGCACAGATAGCAAGTCGTTGTACACAGTAAGGTTGCAACCTAACTCACCTTGAATATCGTTACCATGGATGTAATCAATCTACTGTAGCCCTTCTATTTAATCATTTTGGGGATGTTGATGTTGTCATCTGCCCATTTGTCAATTTGGTAAAAAGAAATTGGTTGAATAGAACTCATATTTTGGGACCATCGCTCCATTGTTCACAATGGTTTGTAATGCAGGCTGCTATCCCAGGAAGTCATGTGATCCAAGATGGCCGCGGTGTGAATAAGGTCTATTGTCAAGGACAGAATGATTCTCTCCTTTTCCATCTGTGTTTTTTCAATGGAGTGAGGCAGAGGGAGTTTTCACTCAGCCATTAATTGACTACCTCCCTGTGATGTCAGCTGTGCGTGTGCTGTCCGCTCTCACATTGACACTGACTGGCTGGACAGACTGTGCACTGCAGTGACTGCAGTCACAACTCAGAAGTCGTAATATTAGTCACCAAAAATCACAAGTCGTTAATGCCCTACTGCGCTGTGAATACAGGATTTCTGATGAGCTGTTTAAAGCTACGAATGCCCCTCTGTGAGTCGTTATTGATTTGTCTACTGGATCCATTCTATGGTTTCTCACAGGCCTGTGATAATCAATGATCTTGGTTGTATTTGGTAGCTGTCTGTGTACTTGTTATGGCTGAAATCTAAAGATTGCTTGAAGAAGCTACTTTACAGGACTGGATAGCCCGGTTAAACAGCCCTGCTGTGTCGAGTTGTAGAGTTGAGGCCTCTACACAACAAGCTGTTGTGGGCAATCACTATCAGGTCGATTTGTATTTGTCCGAGACCAGACAGTGGTAGCCATGCGTATCAGGGAGAGTGAACTAAGGAGCAAGGGACCCTGGTTACCGTCCTCCCCAATACAAAAAAGGTAAACGGGGTCCAGAGAGGGGCTACTTATCTATCTGTTTGTTATAGCAGCATTTTCTTTTCTTCTTTTCCAGTCTCAGAGTTAAGGAAGCGGTTTGAAGGCATAACTACAAGCTCAAGCGATTGGGAGATGAACAGGTAAGAGGATGATGATGAATGTCGGATAAATGCAGTGCTTTTCATGGCCTTTGGGGGTGACTAAGCATGACAGTAAGCATGATATGTCTTAAAATACTTATTTTAAGTGTTAAAAAAAGAAAATCTAGAAAGAACATCTCTGTTCCTTGCGCAATAATACACTGTGGTGTAAACTGAACATTAACATCAACATAATCATTATATGCTGGTGAATTTCCTTTGAAGGGTTTTGGGGCTACAATCTATACTCTAATGTAGCCGCAAATTGCAACACTAGATTTTATTATAATCGGATGAATCTAGGGTTGCAATACCTCCCATAGGCAGCCAATGCATCAAAACATTTCTTTTTTTTTTTCTTCTTTTTTTTTGCTATCTGATTGTATTAAACAACGTCAAACTCACCAGCGGCTCTATGGAAAGCTTGGAATTTACTCTTTCTATCTGCAAAGTGTTTGTTTCAGAAAAATCCACCGTAAACATGTTATGATTTATTTTCTGTCAAGAAATCCGAGCAGACATGGTTTATTTTCTAAGTGTTGAACTTCGGAAGCGCTCGTCTTCTATTACGCAACGTCCCGCTGCCTCCTGCATAATGTGACATTTAGAACCAGGTGGTCACAGGACCGTTGATCGATTTTCCACAAGCGCTTCCAAACTCCAGCACTTAGAAAAAATAATCACCTGAAGCCAATTTCTTGATAGAAACTGGCTCATATATGTCAACGGTGGACTTTTCTGAAACAAACACTTTGCAGATAGCAAGAGTAAATTCCAAGCTTTCCATAGAGCCGCAATATTGGTGAGTTTGACGTCGTTTAATACAATCAGATAGCAAAAAAAATAAAAAATAAAAATAAATAAAAACGTTTTGATCCATTGGATCCCTATGGGAGGTATTGCAACCCTAGATTCATCCAATTATAAAACAAATCTAGTGTTGCAATTTGCGGCTAACTCTAATGTACTCTATGCATGAAAACCCCTGCAGTGTTGCACTTGACAACACGCTTAAGAAGGTTTTTGGTAATAACCACGTTGATGACAACACATGGCTGAGGTTAACTTTAACCCATTTAGAAAATAGCAGATATACAAGCTCACAGCGCAGCACCGAGTGCCGTGCTGCGAGCTTGTAGATCAGCTATTTTTTAAACATCATCAACATTTGTGCAAGTCTATGAATATTTTTGACCCGATTCTATAAATATCTTCTAAATCATCATTCTTCTAAATCAGTGGTTCTCAAACCTTTTCATGTCAAGGTCCCCCAAAATAACATGTATTTGGCCGCAGACCCCCATCTCAAAATATGTTGTTCCAGGGACCACCCAGAAGCAAATGTTTGAGTCGCAAATGTTCGCTTTTAAAAAGATAATATATTCAAAGACTTGCTAAAAAAAATCACGATAAAAAAAAAATAGCAGATCTACAAGCTTGCCGCGCTGTGAGCTTGTAGATCTATTTTTCAATAGTTAAAGTATTAAACAATCCTCTGCCTAAATGGGTTAACAGTTTGTTTGTGTCTCGTCTGTCCTCGCCTAGAAAGGAGCGCATCGCCCGCAGGTTGGAAGGGATTGAGTGCGAGGTACACCCGTCCGCGTTGCCCAGCCTCGTCGCCAACCGACTGCTGGAAGAAGACACGCCCCGATACACACGCGCCTCCGACCCCTGTGAGCCCCGTGGTGGTGAGAATACTAGTGCACTGTTTTGGACTTAACCAAAACATTTCTTCACCAATGTCTTTGTAAAGGTGTCTAGTAACACATCTCATGAAGACTGAAATTCAGTTTCCCTAGGACGGGGGTTCCCAAACTTTTTTGTCTCAGGGCACCCCATACATTCTTTTTTTTAAATCCCAGGCACCCCTACATTATAATTTTCACTCCCAGCACCTTATATTTATAGCATATTGTCGTCGTCGGGTGGAAACCTTGTATGTCCAAAACCGTTCGTTTTGTATTTATCATCTATAAAATGTACTAAACTAGTGAAAACAGCAGATCTACAAGCACACAACGCCTCGCATCGCGAGGCGTTGTGTGCTTGTAGATCGGCTGTTTTCACTAGTTTTGTGCGAGAGTCTTGTATGATGAAGCAGGGCTTTGCTTTACCAAAAGACGTACACATTTTAAACTTGGAGATACGAGGTTTCTGCCCGACAGTGACGAAATTTTAGTGATTATTGTGAGGAAAACGTTGAGATAATAACCATTTTGGTTAAAAAGTTTAAAACGATTTTTCAAGTGTCCAAATAAATTCCAAATATCAAATTATCTCGCGGCACCTCTGGACTGCCGTCACGGCACCCCAGGGTGCCCCATCACCCACTTTGAAAACCCCTGCCCTAGGAGAATCCTTGACAGCTGCTGAAAGTTGGGGTCCCATTAAATGAACTATACAGGATAAAACACACCAAAATAAATATGCTTTAAGTAGCATATGAGGGGTCAAACTAGGGGATTTTCATGATTCTGAATCCATTGCAAGCATTTGTTTTGCACAAAACACATTCCTTGGGCTAAAAACTGCCAAATCTATTCGAGCTGAGTGAGTCATCACTTTTCACAGTTTTGTGAGACCCCGGCTTTCAGCAGCTGTAAAGGATTCTCCTTGGGAAACTGAATTTCAGTCTTTGTGAGATGTTACTAGACACCTTTACAAACACATTTGTGAAGACATTTTTTGGTAAGGAATTTATTCCAGGACTTTTTAAGATATCCCCTGACTATAAAAAAGTACGGTATATGATTTATATAGGATCCTCTGATCTCCAATGTGTTTCCAAAAACAACTTTTTTTCATGGAATTTCCCTCAAGTACGTTTCGAGGATTTCTGTATGCAATGTGTGCTAGCAAACGGCACTGGCACATAAGATGCTATTTCATTCAGTTCAGTTGCTTGACTATGTTAACCCTGTAAGATCCAAAAATAGAAATACTTGAACAAAACTTTTTTTTGACCTGTCAGATGGTGTTGTAGGAGTATTTTGGAGAGGAAAATGTAATGTTTTTAAAAAAGGTTTTATAGCCATAAATCATGCTCTAATTTACATATGGGGATATTTTTCAAAATAATAACATGTACATGTTCTAGACATTTTAATGATCACCAAAAAATATATATATATATTTTACAGGCATTTTACTTATGTTTTTGTGAGGAATAGCTTCAGTGAAAAAGTGAGATGTTGTTCGTCCAGACTCTGGACTCCAGAGATCTTGAAGTTGTGTGAATGTCAGCCTCTGTGGGGGGGTATTTATATGCAAATATCATGGCCAATGGCATTGTAATACTAAACAATAGGATCCAATGGTGATGTTTAGGTGGTAGGGAGAGCAACAATAAAATAATGTAAACCTTTTTTTTTTTAAATAAAATACAAATGTTGTAATACTGCAACAGTGGGTCTTACAGGGTTAATAATAGTTTTTTTTATAGAGCTCTATTCTGGGTACTCGGTTGCACTATACATGAATTAAAAATGTATACATTTTTTTATTTTTATTCTTTAGTAAATTAAAGTTTGTTCCTCTTGCTTTGTTCTAGAGGAAATATTGCGTACATTAAACATCCCACACAGTGGGAACAAGCTGGTAGTTGGTATTACCATGCAGTGGTACAGTAGATTATTAGAGATGTTTAGGATTTAATGACATGGTTGTATGTTCAAGTATATGTAATTACTCTAATTCTAACACTGAATAATACTCTTTCCCTCTCTCTATCGCTCTCTCCCTGTGTGTGTCTTTCTCCCTGCCATTCAGTCACACTTCAACGCTATGGCACAGAGGAAATGGAAATGACAGAGCGACAGCCCCGAGCACAGCAACGACCTGAACCTCAGTCCTCCGTCCACGCCCAGCCCGTCTCCAACAGCTCAGGCCCGGCCACCGACGCCGCGCCGGAACTGGAATCCAAGGCCGAGCGCATCGCCCGCTACAAGGCGGAGCGGCGCCGTCAGCTAGCCGAGCGCTACGGCATCACACTGGACCATGCGGACGACGCCGACTATTCCTCGCGCTACACCTCCCGCAGCCGCAAGGGCTCCGACGCCTCGGAGAGGCGCGGCAGGGCCGAGCCGCTGGGAGAGGAAGGGAGAGACATCACCCTGACCTCCTGCAGCACCACCAGCGCTTCCGTCCCCGGCCCCCGGGCCAGGGACCCTATACGGCCCCAATACAGCCACCCCGGGCACGACACGTCTCGGTCAGTGTAAATCTTTTGAGCAAATTTTTATTTAGTCTGCGTTTTTCGGGCCGAATATCGGAGTGAATTTCGGAGTGCGCAAATAAAAAATCAACCTCACATTATGTCAGTAACGTTTGCACACTGCCGCCCGTTTTGCGCACCACTTGGTCCCTTGCTCTCTCGATCTCTCTCTCTCTCCTTGCCCTGAAAAACGCATTTCGCAACGAAAAACGCAGCAGTGTGCAAAGACCTTTAGTCTTTTGAATAACACACCATTTAGTCTTAGTCCTGTCTTATTCTTCTGAGATTGTTTTAGTCATAGTCTTAGTCGACTAAATATCAAAATATTTTAGTCTTAGACTTAGTCTTTTGGGATTAGTCTTTTGGGATTAGTCTTTTGGGATTAGTCTTTTAGTCTTCGTCTTTTAGTCTTTGGGCTAAACATAACCACATAACTCTGAACATGTTATTGTCTTCTACTGTCTGTTACTTGGTCAAAATAAAGAAGATTAAGACAAATACAGTACAATACTAACCTGACTGCCGCCAGATAGGTGGCAGCAGTGCGTTAGTACAATACTGAGTTCTCAAAAAAAGAATAAACAAAACATTTGGCTTTAATTACATACCAGTGTTAATTTTTACAGCCATTAGTCTTAGCCTTAGATTTAGTCTTTGAATAACACACATTAATAGTCTTAGTCTTCTGACATTGTATTAGTCTAGTCCAGTCTTATCGACAAAATATCAAAATCCTTTAGTCTTGTAGTCTTAGTTGACAAAATGAACACTGGTCTGGGTCCAGGGTGGACTCCGTCACCGAGCGGGAGAGGCTGATGAACCTGGAGAACCAGCGGCGGGCCCAGCAGCAGCAGCAGCAGCAGGATAGGGCTGAGTACATGGACGTGATGCCCTCGTCGTTGTCCGGCGCCAGGGTGCCCGTCTCCTCCTCCAAGGACCACGCGGTCGCGGGGGTGCCGCCCAGCTCGCCCAAGCTGAGCAGGCAGCCGTCCGTCCCCTCGCCCAAG
Source organism: Nannobrachium achirus (assembly GCF_963921795.1). Lineage (NCBI taxonomy): Eukaryota > Metazoa > Chordata > Actinopteri > Myctophiformes > Myctophidae > Nannobrachium > Nannobrachium achirus. The sequence continues at coordinate 19,147,563 of NC_137828.1, read as the reverse complement.
CACGGGGTCTCTCCTGGGGACCTGTTCATCGAACAGCAGGCCCACAACATCCTCAGCAGACAAGGGTGAGCGCTCTCAGACAGCACCGATTTCTATCTGTGTCTTATCTGTCTTTCCCTTGTTTCTTTATCAATCAAGAAGAGATTGATACCTCAGAGCCTCCTCACTCACATAGTGTGCTCTCTCTCGTTCCCTCTCTCTCTGATGTCCTGAGAGACTCTAAAAATCTAATTTCCTGTTCTCTCTTGTGTTCAGATTTTCTCCGGTGTTGCCGTTGTTGTTGTTATAAGCAGCACTGGCTCTGTAACGCCACACAGAACCATATTATTATCAGTTCCACTTACCGTACCTTTCTTTCCTACCTTGATTCCTTTTTCTCTCTCTGGCCATCTCTCTCTCTCCTTCTTCTTTACTTGTGTCCAACTTCCTGTTCTTGGCGATTGTTGTAGATTTACACCAGGACAGAATGGACTAGAATGATCTTTCAGAGCCGGGCCTTACTCGTCCAACTGGGACTCACAGCTGAAATAAATGGATGCAACCCGACTCAAAAATGGCATGTTTTGTCTTGCCCCGAAGAACACAAGACCTTTATTTTTCATTCTTGTCGAGAGTGATTTTGAAGCGTATTACGTACATAAATGTTTTATATAGAAAACAAATTAGATAGATGAAATTACATTTGAGAAAATAAACGAAATACAAAAAAGAAAAAAAAAATAGTGTTAAATAAACTTTAAAAAATATTTTTAAAGTTGAGTTTACTGTAAATGCTACGGTTTCAAGGCAGGTTATTCCACAGTCACTGATCTACAAATAAAATATTTTCTTAAAACATTGGTTATTGTAATCGGTAATTCAAGCTGCCCATTACTGGCACCTCTAGTGTAATGATTAGGCACTGTATTACTAATAACAATCTGTTTTTGTACAGTATAAAAACTGGAGAAACTCCTAGAAATGAGTTATGTTCTCATTAGTCTCTCAAGAACAGCCGAACTGAGCTCGAGTTAAAACTGAGCTCCAGTCAAGTGAAAAGAGACACCGAACTTTTCCTTGACGATGGCTAGCCGGATTGTGTTCTCATACACGTACGTACACTGTGATTCTGACTTCATGGGTTTTGATAGGACGGCCATCCCACCCATTCCCAGCCCAGTCCAGATGAGGCCCAGGCTTCAGTTCCACACCCTGCATGCTGGCGCTACATGTTGACACAGATTAGAACAGTTGGACATGCTTGCTCTGACTCCATCACCCACCAGGCAGCCAGACAGTCCTTCTGTCTCTCTCTTTATATCTGTTGCCCTCGCTTTCCATACAAACACGGCATTATAGCCTCATCCAAATTAGTCCATGGGCCATTACGAGATGTCGGTATCGGAAAGGTGGCAAAGGTTATCATGCATTTTTGAAAAGCTCTATATCTGTAGATTATATTTTGGTATGATAACCCTTTCTGAGACACAGCTAAATTGGTGTTATCAGCCGCTAGAGTTGGTGTCCCATTAACTTTACATTACAGGGAAAAAAAGCAAAACATTAATCTGCTTTAAATAACATATGAGGGGTCAAACTAGGGTTTTTTCATGATTCTAAATCCATTGCAATCATCTGTTTTGCATAAAAAACATTCATTGGGCTAAAATGGACCCCACAAAAGTGTGAAAAGTGATGACTCATCACTTTTCATCACTAAACCATAGTCTTGTGGGGCCGTTTTTTAGCCCAAGGAATGTTTTGTGTGCAATGGATTCAGAATCATGAAAAACCCCTAGTTTGACCCCTCATATGCTACTTAAAGCAGATTATTTTTTTGCTTTTTTTTCCCTGTAATGTAAAGTTAATGGGACACTAACTCTAGTGGCTGATAACACCAATTTAGCTGTGTCTCAGAAAGGGTTATCATACCAAAATATAATCTACAGATATAGAGCTTTTCAAAAATGCATGATAACCATTGCCACCTTTCCGATACCGACATCTCGTAATGGCCCATGGACTAAATGTGACAACTGCCCCACAACATTGCCTGGCTCAAAGCCAGAATTAGCCAAAATAGGCGTTTTAACGTTTGGATTTTAGAAACGAGATATAAATAGTTATGACTGAATTCCTCAGGAACAGTATTTTCAGTGACCGCCCAGCTTCATGGTTTATTCCTCCCAGCCTGTTCCTCGTGTCCCGGCGGCTGCAACCCGTCACTCGCGTCGGTGCAACCGCACTTGCAATTTCCCAGAATTCCACCTTTTCTAGTGAATTAATTGTGATTAGGCGATGAGCTCAACCCACGCTATGCATCACACAACCACAGTAATGTGGTTATGGTCCCAGGCCCCAGCCCTACCTCAAACTCTCTCTCTCTCCAGGGTTCCCACGGTCATGAAATTCCTGGAAATATTTTGAAATTAGACAAATATTTTTCCAGTACTGGAAAAGTTTTGGAATTGATCAAGGGTCCTGGAAGGCCCTGGAAAAAATAGCTATGCATTGTCTTTGGTTATTGATTTTGTTAATACCTCTGAAATGACAAATTAGACATTGGCCAAATTGTCAAATATTAGAGGCAGAAATTGTGAAAATAGCAGAACGCGAGGCGTTGTGAGCATGTAGATCGTCTATTTTCACAATAGAACCTCAACTCTTAGTGCTCGTCAGGCACAACTCTTAGTGGGTCCCCAGTTCAAATATGATTATTCCGGGGAGTAAGCGACTCGTTATTGAGTTGAATTATTGTTATATAGTCCTGGAAATTGGGTTAAATATTCTGGAAAAGTTTTGGAAATGAATTGGTAAAAATGTGTGGGAACCCTGTCTCACTCTCCTCTCGCTCACTCCCATCTCTCTCCCTTCTGCTTTCTCTCTCTCTCTCTCTCTCTCTCTCTCTCTCTCTCCCCCCTCCCCCCCCCCCCCTCGCTCCCTCTCTCTCAGGTTTCATAACTTGGCTTGGTTATGCATGTGTGTTGGAATGGGAGGGTGTTTTGTTACAGCAGGGCATCTCAGTGTGACTCCACGGTCAAACTGTGACCACAACAAACCACAGCTGGACCTGATCAAACCCAGCCATGCAGGCTTCATCCGTCTGTCCATCTCTCTTCACTGTTCCTTCATCCTCCTCCTCCTCTTCCTCCCTCCATATCTCACCTACCCACCCTGTGTCCTTTCTCTCTCTCTCTCCGTTAGAAGAGATGAATGACTCTTGCTGTGACACATGCTCTCTTTGTGGTGTGTGGGGCATTTTCCATGTTTAGACCAGCCTTGGGCTGAGAGAAATATAGCCGTGTCTTTGTTGAATGTCTGAGGAGCAGCGTGACTCACCTGCCTCCTGGCTGCCGTCGCTGGAGGCAGAGTATCTGCTCTGAGTGATAAGGCCTTGGTTACGGACAGGATTGTCTTCATGGTGTGTAGTTGACTGTCATGACTCAACACCAGTGCCCATCTCTCCATATGCTATCTGCAGGTCAGGTACAGAACGTAGCCTTGTGCGTTCTTGTACTAAGCGATAGGCATCATCGTCGTAACTATCACCATTTCTCCCCCAAACATTCCAGGGGAGATTTATTAGTTTGGTTGCTATAGGCTAGCGTTTCTCAAACGTTCAAATTTCAAGGTCTCCCCTTAACTCTGACAGTGTTCAAATGGAACCAAATGGACCCGTCAGGGTTCATTTGGTTACAGACTTGACAGAGTTACAGACTTGTATGGGTCAATTTAGACCTCCCAAAAGGAACCCACAGACTCCCTGGAATTCACTTTGAGAACCACTGCTATAGGCAACCAGACTAATGTTCTAGGTCTGACAACTTTTATGTCACCAAAAGTAAACCTGTTTTCATTTTTCTTTTCTGTAATCCCAAAAGTCCATTGAGTTCGATGGACCTTTTCTGTCCCTTGTCTGGACAATATACTGTCCAATCAGACAGGATTTGTCATGCTTCATGTGACATCACAATATGTAATGTGAATGGTAAGGCGGAATTAATTTCCCAGTGGATTCTTCGCGACTCGCAATTTCCCAGAATTGCTCTTGTTTCATTGCGTGTGACGTGACATCTCTCCACGTACCACAATAACAACAACAAAAATGGCCCGTCAGAGAATTGAACGTCCATTTTGGGAGCAGTCAACCACTCGCTAAGCCCCCATTATCATACCGGTCAAGCTCAATGTGAACTCAACCGTGTGTTGCTTGTCTGCTTGTACTCTACAACAGGGGTCTTCAACGTTTTCAGGACCCCTTAGCTGAGAGACAGATGAAGCAGGGACCCCCTCTACATGTTGTATAAAACTCTGTTGCAGATTTTCATCAACTTCATAGGTTCATAGTCATAGACTTGTTTGACAGCACTGTCATCAGTCTACGTTGGATTCGTGTCAATGTGTTTTTTCAGACATTTAATCACTTAAATTGTCGATACTTTGTAAACTTGACCTATCACTCGGTGCTTGGTCTGCTCTTTTTTTTTTACCTCTACACCCAGGGGCGAAAATATAGGGGGTGCCTGAGAGCTAAAGCACCCAGCTATGAAACCATTGATTTCTCACCAAACAACATTTTTAGCACTCGGCCCAATTCACACCTTTGCTTTGTCCCAAACAGGATCAAAGCCCGCCCCCACATCCTGGCTGTCTGTCTGTGATGCAGCTCTGTTAATGCTCCCCCTCAGTGGTGGAAAAAGTACTCACATTTTTTACTTGATTAAAAGTATCAATACTACAATGTAGAAATACTCAGTTACAAGTAAAAGTCCAGAATTCAGAATGTACTTGAGTAAAAGTATGAAAGTATTGGCATCAAAATGTACTTAAAGTACCAAAAGTAAAAGTACAAAATGTTTGAAAATAGCAGATCTACAGGCTCACAACGCGTCACATCGCAATGCATTGTGAGCTTGTAGATCGGCTATTTTCAAATAGCCAAGGTATAAAATATGTCTTATGTATGTTTTATAATATAATCATTTATATCTGCAAAGTAACTAGTAACTAAAGTTTTCAAATAAATGTAGTGGAATAAAAGTACAATATTAGGATCCCAGATGTAGAGAAGTAGAAGTAAAAGTATTGGAAATTGGAAATACTGTTTCCGTCTGCGAGGCCTCGCAGACGGAAACAGATATTGTGATTATATAGACTGTTTTTATTATTGGGGGGGGGGGGCAAAAAGGGGCGGGGTCAAAGACGGGCACCCATTTGAATATTGAAACTTCTCCGCCCCTGTCTACACCCAACCGAACCAAAGTTCTCCTCAGAATAGGCAGGTTCTAGTTGTTAATCTAAAAGAATGATTCTATCACACAAAGATTTGGCCGCCCCCCTGTAGTAACTCTGAGGACCCCCTAGGGGTCCTGGACCCCCTGTTGAAGACCCCTGCTCTACAAGAAGGCAAGTGTCCGTTGACATTAGCCCAGCCACACAATAACTCACATGCTGTTGTCTCCTGCAACGTTTTCATTGGTGCAGTGCTGGGGTGAAACTGAGCAGTGATTGGTTTCTCCAGACTGATGCTGAAGGCGACACCCAGTCGCTTATCAACTGGCCGTCCAGGTACCACCCATGCATCTCCCCCCCCCCCCCCCCCCCACTCTACCATCACCCACCGTTATCCCATCCTACTGCTGGACCCCCCGTAACACATGGACCCTTCTGAGCAGAGGTTCTTAAACGTATGGGATGGGTCTGAGAATGGCTTAAACGTATGGGATGGGTCTGAGAATGGCTTAAAGCATACATGGGCAACTGGCGGCCCGGGGGCCACATGCGGCCCCCACGTTCACTTAATGCGGCCCGCAGGTTAATATCAGAATACTGATATATCAGTAAGACTCCCTAATCGGGAGATAAGCGACCGTCAGGTCACAGTATACACAACGAGGCATGTAAGTGGAATTGGTTCCACCCACAAGTTTGTACGACAAGCGGTTGATGATTAAAGCCAAATAAAGTTTCGGACAATCAGAGGAGGGGGCGGGGCAAAGTTAAACCAATTAAGGTGAAGGACTCTTAATGAAGTTAATTGACACCGCCCACAAGTGTGTACGACAAACAGTTAATGAGTAAAGCCAAGTAAAGCTTGGGCCAATCAGAGGAGGGGGCGGGGCTAGGTTAAACCAATTAAGGTGAAGGACTCTTAACTTTTTCGCCGCCGTTGACAGTCCTCACCGTCATTGAAAGGGTTAATACCATGGCGCCGTTGACGGTGAGGACTGTGAATCTTACTGTATATACAGTAAAGATATTATTACTTACTTAATGTCGCTCCGGTCCCGCTCGCATCGGTAATGTCGGCGATTTGTTTACAACGCACGTTGGGCGTGCACGCGAAGTGAAGCTCCTCAATGTTAAGTCAATGGAGAGGCCCATAAAGAAACTTCATTTAAACAAAATAGCCATTTTGAGACATTTTGCAGCAGATCTAAATGTAAACAAGGCACAAGGCAGGGCGCAGCCATCTTCATCTTCTTGTCGCACACTGTCATGTGACTAGATGACGTAATCGTTGCCGTCAAGTGATAATCCAAAAAAACAAAAACAACCCCCTTCCGGCCCTTCAAAATAATAGCGGCGGCCGACGGAGGAAACGACGTGGCGCCGAGGCACCAAGCAACCTTCAGATTAAGAGGCAGTAGATGTGTTAATGAAGTCAATTGAGACCACCCACAAGTTTGTACGACAAACGGTTGATGAGTAAAGGCAAATAAAGTTTCGGCCAATCAGAGGAGGGGGCGGGGCAAGTTAAACCAATTAAGGTTAACTTTTTCTCTGCCATTTTAAACATAGCTGTAGTAAGCAGCTGCCAAATTGTCCTTACCTTTTAACGTGGGCACGCGCACGCATCGTGCACAATCTGTGCGCGACTCATCTAGTAGACGTGTAGACTCGGTGACAAGCTTTCGAATACAAAAAACCCCATTGAAAAAGACATATCCGTTGCCACGCTGTATCTCTGCTTATCAGCCAGTGTTTACATGAAAAAGCATTGAAAAAAGCCAACTGTGCGCTATGGTAACATGTGGACACGTTCGCGCACAAAACGCACGATATGTGCGGGGATCATAATCCAGGCGTGTAGAGACTGGATCAAAGTTTCCAAACGCAAGAATCCGATTGAAAAACGAGCGTTCCATCGCCCAGTAGCTTCCACTTCTGTTACACAGTAAACTAATGGAGGCGGGACTATGGCCCAGGCTCAGACTGGATACGGAAAGCTGGATCCGGTCCAGACCGGAAATGACCGGATACAGTTAGGGGGGCGGGCCTAAAGAGCCAGAATCAGCGAAAATCTGCGCTAATACTTTTAATCCTTTCATAATGATTAAAGCTAATTAAACTTTGCGGGCTCTACGGGCATGGCAGCGCGGTACAGCGGGAAATCTACGGTCTCTACGGGGATCGCGAGGTATGAGTTAAGGACTCTTAATCAAGTCAGTTGACACCACCCACAGGTTTGTACGACAAACGGTTGATGAGTAAAGCCAAATAAAGTGTTGGCCAATGAGGGGAGGGGGCGGGGCAAAGTTAAACCAATGAAGGTGAAGGACTGTTGGAGCAGCAGGAGTCGATGGTCCCTGGGAATTCCCCGTGAGCAGCCCAGTTGGGGTGTTGATTTGGTCATTTTTGCACTATTTGGCGGCGGTGGCAGGGGGTCCTTGGGGGTCCCTGGGCGTCCGTGGAGGTCCGGGGGTCCTGAAGGTTGTGGTTTGGCAAGCAAGGAGTGTGTGTGGAAAATGTCACATTGATAGGGGCAACGATGGCGGAGATATGAGTAGGGCAAAAGTGTGACGTGACAGACAGAGACTGACGGGCTGACGGACGGACAGACAGACAGCCGGTGGAGGATTTGATAGTAAATGCGACCTGACGGTCGCAATTATTGATTTCAGTGTTAACAATTCCAAACATGAAAACTTCACCCACTTTAATTACTTCAGTCTATTTTAAATGACTACTATAGTATATTAAAATGTTAGTCTTTTTTATGTCCAATGTATTTGTATTTATATGTAAGTTTATAAATACATTTGAAATCAAATCAAAATGTTACATTTTGGGATTCGAAAACGACAAAAGATAATTCAGGATTCCAATTCATTCCAACTCCAACTCACTGGAGATGAGAGGTTTTTTCTCGACAGTAACAATGTGGCCCCACTGGAGTGAGTGTGGAAATATAGTGTCTCTCTCCATTATCTAAGTTTAATCCCACCCCTGGCTTAAAGGGATAGTTATCAATGAACAAAGTTAAGCTTCTTCAGGGTTCAAACCAACCCTGAAGAAGGCAGCTTGTCTGTCCGAAACGTTGGTTTCTTATTCTGTGTCCTGCTAATAAATGTGCATCGGCAGCTACGAGTGTGCGGCGGCTTAACTTTTTTCATTGATAGTGTTTGTCCCGTTGGCTGGCACCTCATAAGGACTGGTGTGCTGTGCACTTTTTTGCTATTAAAGGGATGGTTAACAAATAAAGATCGATCGATCAATCTATTGATTACTCACCCCATGGAGACTCGAATTCATGGATATTCTTTTGTTTTTGACGCATTCCTGAGACAATAATTTGATGACCGGCAGCAGTTCCCTATGGAAACACAAAGGAGACTCTTACATCTTTTTTTGTATTATTATTATTATTAAATAATAGAAATACCAAAAGGGATGGGGTTATCAACAACAAACTATACTGTAAAAATGGCCAAACACTGGCCAAAATAATTGCCAAATAAAGAAAATGGCTGATCTAATTTACATGCTCAACACCTCAGATGGTGCTTGTCAGGGTTATGATTACTTTGGGGGGATCGCGGCTTGAAAAGTTTGATAACCACTGTCTGCACTGTACAGTATTGCATCACTAATGCTGGGGACGCAACGTGTTAATGACCTAATGGGTTTGAGTCAAGCGTTTACGGCTCCTCGCTCTGCATCTCTCACGTCTCTCTCTCCACTGGACAGTCTAAAGGCATAAATGCCCTGAAAGTAACTTTAGAACATTAATATTAATACAAGATGTTATAAATCTAACCACTGCGCCGCCGTGCCCCCTGTTGTTATAGATGTTATAAATCTAATAATGAATAACTATCATTTACAGTGTTATTCTATTCCTCAGAAGTTCCTACAGGACATGGAGTGCTGGTATCTGACTTGGCTGACAAAGCGCCAGGATGCCAAATTCACCCATAATGACAATAAAAATAATAATGCACGCCCATGCACAGATCATGCACCACGCGTGTGCACGCCGTTCAGCTTTCAAACAAAAAGAATCCGCTTGGAAATCCGTTCAGGCATTCATGAGATAGCAGCCATTATGTTTTCTTCAAATGTTAACATGGCAACATGGCTGCCATGTTTGAAAGATGGGGTTGGTATGGGGGTCAAACATGCAATTTCGTGATCGCGATCATGCCTAGTAGATTCTCTTTTTTTTTTTTTTTAACGGCCCGAAACTCGTGAGGGGGCAGACAATGAGTTGAGGAAAGATACATTCATTGTTTATTTCCTAGTTTAAGAAGCTCTGCTTTATTTTGGCATATCAAGACTCACCTGGGTTCACCTGACATCTCATCTGATGACCATTACTCTCATCAATCATCATCATCATTCACCCTAAGCGCTGATTCTCACAGAGCAAGTTGATCACCCCCCCATTCCCCCCCGCTGTCATATAACTGTTGCTGTGTTGCCATTTAATACGGTTTAATACCATTGTCTTCTCTTTCTGTACGCTACGATGTTCAAGTAATGTCAAACAAAGGCACTCCCACAGGAGACAGGTGGTAATGTTGTCACAGTGCTGCTCATTTATTTACCCCCCAGGCCATTCAGGTTTTGTATCAGGTTACTGTGCTTACACTAACAGTTCTGAGTTTCTCTCGGCCCCTCTCCCACTCTCTCTCTCTGCTGACTTGTCCAGAATTAGGAAGGGTAGATGGGGGTAAAAATGGGGTTGGAAGGGGGCTGGGATAAATCCCTTAGTCATAGCTTATCTTGCTTTGTTGTTTAGATCCGAAAAAAAGGGATTGTGTGTTGTGCCGTGTCAGCTCGAATTGTATTCCGACGGGCCGGCCAAGAGAAGCCTTACATAACGTCTCTAACAGATGAAAGAGGACCCCAATGTAAACAAGCCATAGTGCTTTCTTGACTTTTAATCCTATTAGTAGACCTTGTATCTGAACTGTACTGTCTTGGGCTTTTTCCTATGTGAACTGCTAAGAAAGTATTCAATCAAAAAGGGATGTGGAAGTTGGCTAGCAACAGCTACTACAGTTATGAACTTATGATTGATGTGTGTGTGTGTGTGTGTGTGTGTGTGTGTGTGTGTGTGTGTGTGTGTGTGTGTGTGTGTGTGTGTGTGTGTGTGTGTGTGTGTGTGTGTGTGTGTGTGTGTGTGTGTGTGTGTGTGTGTGTGTGTGTGTGTGTGTGTGTGTGTGTGTGTGTGTGTGTGTGTGTGTGTGTGTGTGTGTGTGTGTGTGTGTTGGGCTATGTTGATAACCATCTCTTTCTTTCCCTGAAGAATCCGAGTTAGGGAGCGACTTGCCAGGGAGGACGGCTACCAGAGGAGCCCCGACTTTGAAGCGGTCATGGACGCCCCGGTGTACCGCCGACACCCCCAGTCCCACTCCCAGACATCATCCACACGCTACCATGCAGACCCGCCCAGCCCTCGCCCGGCTTACGCCCACCCCCAGCCTCACTTGTCCGACGTGCAAGAGGGAGGTGGCAACAACATCCCCGGCTATCTGTCCATGGCCACTGGCTGGAGCCCCAAGGCCCTGCAACAACAGCCGCAGCAGCAGCCCCCGGAAGAAGGCGAAGAAGACGAGGTGAAGACTGCGGGCCTTCTGAAGAGCAGGAAAGCGGTGTTGCCCTCGGAGATCCGCCGCAGGGAGAGGAGCACAGAGGACCCCCGTAGAGGCAGGGGGGACGACGAACACGGAGCGCCCAGGGCCCAGAGCCTCGGCCAGGGAAGGGAGGCCGAAGCGGAGGACGAATTCACCAGAGGAAGCAGATCCAGAACCAGATGGGAGGACGAGGCCGACTCGCCCAGAACCGCGGAGCACACCTCCCGCCTGCAGGCGGCCGAGAGCCGGCCCACGGAGAGGGAGAACGCCATCTACGTCCAGCGAGGCCTCAGCGCCGCCCACGTCCATCCCAGGGAGACTCACGAGGGCTCCAACATTTCTGACAGGGCGACGAGCGGCTCCGTGTCGGATGTGGGAGCTCCACGCGCCGCCAGACAGAGACCCCTGCAGCATCAGGACCCGGTCCCCAGAGAGTCCAGGGAGACTGGGGGGCTCCTCCAGGCCAGTGAAGAGGGCTACAGTAACGGGGAGAGTCACCCGGACGCCAGGGTCTCTGTGGCCCAGCTCAGGCATTCCTACATCGAGAGCGCCACCACCCCGCCATCGGTCCGCAGGCTTGAGCTGTAGGTGGTGCACAGTAAAAAACAGCACTCTGGCATCGTCTGCTGGTTGGCTTTTAATACAGAGCACGCATCGCTGCTTGTTGCCCACCATGGCCTGGCTAATGACTGACTAACCATTGACTAAATCCTCAGCAATAACATTCTGCTGCTGCACCATCTCTAATCTGTTATCACTTATAAGTGTTCGTTCCAGTGGTTGGTTGTGATTTATTTGGTGCCACGTGATTGTCTCATGGCTAACAAGAGCTGTGTGTGTGTGTCCGTGTCTATTTGTGGCATTATGACTACTGTCATAATCTGTGCTCTAAAATGGCTAACAATCAGCATGACCCGGCTGCTTAATCCATTTTAAAAACCAGGGGTTTGGTTGCAGTGGATCTGGGAATGTTCAATCTAGACTAGAGGGTATGCGCATGCATGAAGTGAATGGCAAATCGAGTGGCAAAGTGTTGAGTTTAACGTTGTTAAACGTTGTTTAATGCAATCAGATAGGACTTTTCTTTTTGGACGTCAAGGCCAGAAAGTAGTTTTTTTGACACTCAGTAGGCACTCCCGCGTAACTTCTGGGTATGACAATGTCACGTGTATACCCTCTATTCATTCAAAATCTTAACCATGCCTCTATTTTTTAACTCATTCATTGCCTTTTCAAAATGGCCCCCAAGTTCCTCACTGCCACGTTCCTAAATTTCTAGTGCACGGATCAATTTTTAGTGCACGGATCGTGCACGCCCATGCCTAGATCATGCACCACATGTGTACTACTTTTTCACAGCTTTCAAACAAAAAAATCCGCTTGGAAATCCGTTCAGGCATTCATGAGATGGAAGCCTTCAAAGTCAAACAAAACAAACAAACATGGCTGCCATTTTGAAAGATGTGTTTGTTATGGGGCTAAACATGCAATTTCGCGATTGCGATCATGCCTAATACAATTTTTTTTTTTTCAAAATGGCTGCCAACTCGGGAAACTCGGGCTGTGGCAGTCTGGGGGTACTGAAATAACTCGGGGAAACTCGTGGCTTGGCTATGAATGAGTTAAAGATATCTGTTGCTCTTTCCATCTCACCCATACTTCTTCTTGTCTTTTCTCTTTCCCTTTGGCTGTCCTCCTCGACCTTGGCGTCTCTCTCTCCTGGGTTACGTGTCTGGTCCCCATCAAGGGATGATGTTGAGGTGGACAGGGTGCCAGTAGCGGGCCCCGAGGCCCCCTGGAGAGGGGAGAGGGAGAGGGGCCGCAGGCCCAGGCAGTATATCTCCCCCGGGGAGAGTAGAAAGACCTCTGAGAGGTTTAGGACGCAGCCCATCACCTCCGCTGAGCGCCAGGAGACGGATAGGTACCTTTGGATGAACTGGAGCATGGCATGGCTGTGTTCGGATAGAGCAGTGTTTCTCAAACCTTTACGTTTCAAGGTCTCCCCTTAACTCTGACAGCGCACAAATGGAACCAAATGAACCCTAGCGGGTTCATTTGGTTCCATTTGTACGCTGTCAAAGTTACAGACTTGTATGGGTCAATGTAGACTAGGGGTCGACCGATATGGGATTTTCATTATGTCTTCTAAATTTGTTTTCTTTTTTTTTCAACTTTTTCCGATATCGATATTTTTCGATATTAATAAATTGTATGAATATCGACTTCGATAATCGCCTGTTTCGATAATCGGTCTATCCCTAATGTAGACCCCCATAACGATATTAAACGGTTAGCTTCTGTATGATTTTCACTGACATGCATGGGATGTGATCACATCTTCATAATTCCAGTCTTTCTTGTCCTCTATACCAGTGGTTCTCAAAGTAGATTCCAGGGACTCTGTGGGTTTCGGATAAAAGGAGAGATCCTGTTGAGTATATGGTTAACTGAGCTAATCAATAAGCTAATCAGTGTCATGCTATTCCACAGTACTTTCTATCTGAGTTCCATGCATTGAATCAAGTCTTGAAGCTTGTCAAGACAAGTGTGGATGCAACACACACACACACACACACACACACACACACACACACACACACACACACACACACACACTCTCTGAAATGTTTATGTCCAAAACATACTAAGTGCAAGGATGCCTCATACAAAGGGACATAAACACTGCCAGTGCAGTTTGACAATAGGAGAACAGCCTTTTACAAAGTGCATAGACGGCAGAACATTGTTACATACAATATAGTTGACACAGACACAGTGGACATAAATCATGGATAATGGAAACGACGCCTCCTCCAAATCGAGCGGCTTCCTATAATGGTTGATACTGAGCAGTACCTTTCTAACTGCTTGGCCCCCCTTTTGGCCGGCCACACACACACACACACACACACACACACACACACACACACACACACACACACACACACACACACACACACACACACACACACTCTCTCTCTTATATAATGTGCTGTACACACATACAGATACACTCTTTCCATGTGGTTTTGTTTTTTTAATCTTCATGTTATCCTTTGGTCTAAATAACAGAGTAGGCAACTTAAAGCCCAAAGGTCTCTGTATTTGTGCGTGCCTCTGTAGCAGTGGCCATTGACCACATCACATGTGACCACAGTCAGTGTGGGGTTTGAATGAATGAATCAGCTGTTTTTGGCGTTTAAAGAACCTTGCGGTCTTCGGTAATGCGGTCTAAATCTCCAGATTAGCCCGTTAACACTGGATTTTCCACTCCGCAATTTCTCTTCCTAACACACACTGTCACAACATACCACTTTTCCGCTTATGAGAAAACTGCTGCTTTTCACGCTCGATATGCTCCTCTGGCTCTGTGCCTTCTAGTCCTCTCTGCTGTCTTTAACTGCTGATCTCCATACACATGGACTGGATGAAGTAACGCTTGCATGGATATATTCGTAACGCTTTGTTAATTGATTGTCTTTTGTTCTCCGTCTCCTCATGATGATCTTGTAGGTCCGTCGCCAGCTCTGAACTTGCCAACATTGAAGGTAAGCAAGACAAAAAGAAAATGTGTATAGAAATTCTCTTTATGAATACAGTTACAGTATAGACATGCATCCAAAATACTGATGATACATAATGATTGTAGTTGACCTCATGAACCGTAGTGTACCTTTCCTGGAGGTGAACATCTATGAAAATAGCTGATCTACAAGTGCAGTACAAGCTCTATAGAGCCCTCGCAGACCTGGTCAGGTATATTACAGTAGGGCAGGGGTCTTTAACAGGGGGTCTGGGACCCCTAGGGGGTCTTCAGAGTTCTTACAGGGGTGGCCGCCAAATCTTTGTGTGATAGGATCATGTTTTTTACATTAACCATTTGAACCCTAGCATCCCTATTTTGAGTGGAACATTAGCCAAAAATAGCAGATCTACAAGCTTACAACGCCTCGCGCTGCGAGGCGGCGTAAGCTTGTAGATCTGCTATTTTAAGTTAAGTACATTTTGATGCCAACACTTTTGTACTCTCATTGGACTTTTACTTGTAACAGAGAGTTTCTACATTGCAGTATTGATACTTTTACTTAAAGGGATATTTCACTTTCAAAAAAACTTTTGGTAATTTTGTCATCTAATCAGGCTTTTATGAATACCCTGAACAGTTTTGTATTAGCTTGATTCAATATTTAGATATTTGATGTAAATGTTACCAGGCCCTCCAGGCCCAGGGCCTCTCCCCACACACACCCATTGTAACTTCATTTTAACCATGATAGATTCATTAAAAACACCCATTATTTTTTCTGGTGACTCATAATACCCTCCTAATACGTGAGCAGGCCGTGTTTTTTTTTCAATAACGTTTCATTTATTTTTTATAATAATTTGTATGTATTTCATTTTTTCCATTTACCCAAATAATTATTAAAAATAAATGAAAAAAGTTATCGAAAAAACACAGCCTGCTCACGTATTAGGAGGGTAGTATGAGTCACCAGAAAACATAATGGGTGTTTTTAATGAATCTATCATGGTTAAAATGGAGTTTGAAGTTACAATGGGTGTGTATGTGGAGAGATGCCCTTCCACTGCTCCCTGTTGAAAGTGGAATATCCCTTTAAGTAACAAATGTGAGTACTTTTTCCACCACTTCACAGAAGTGATGCTTATGTGTTTCAGCAATTAATCGTGTACTGTGATAAATTAACTATGATGAGGTCTTTACGTGTTATGCAAGGCAATCATTATTGAGGATCCAATTTTGTTCAGGGTGCACTCTGCCCTTATTGTACTTCACTATAAACAGTCACTTTACTTGGTAAAAGGTCTACATTTATAAATGCTAATGATTTTCTTCCAAAGTGCTTTATATCTTTAGATTCACAGACAATGACTTTACCTTTGGTGACCCTTATTTATTGCAGTTTCATACAGTTTTAGCATCAATCAGTATCAATAGTATAGGCGTTTCTTGTTTTAGGATTTACTTTTGATAACAAACTTGGTGACAAAAAAAGAAGCATTGAAACATCCTCATTTTTTGGCAAGGAACAACACATATATTGGATGTTCGGAGAGATCAAAATCTTGCTAAAGTTTTGACTCGATTGATTTTATGTTTGCTTTTTATATCTTTGTTATTTGCCAGTGAAAACAGCATGATTGGCATGTTCGTCGATGTTCAGAGAAATCGAAGTTGAGCTAAAAGTAAATTAACGTTTTTTCTTTTTCCAGTGGTTTCATATCAAAGGCGCAAAGGAATTGAGGATGAACGGCAGGACTCTAAACTCGTATTCGTTTTTTACTTAAACCTTGGGGTGTAACTATATAGTAACTGCATCAAAATATTGTTTTTAACTAAAATTGAAGTATATCGAAATGAAAACAGCTAAAATCGAATCGTATCGCTTTATTTTGTATCGTATCGAATCGTCAGTGCAAAGAATCGATTGTATCGATACTAAATGCAATGCACAAGTAGTGCATTGTATTTTACATTTTTAAGAAGAAAAAATAAAAAGGAGGGGTTTAATTACTTTTCCTTTCCATATAGCTAGACTGGTCTATCGATAAATGTGTGTAATCTCTGTGTTCATGTCAAGGTGCAGGTTTGTCAATATACAATGTCCATGTATTTGGCAGATAATCACTGTTTACTTATTTATATCCATAATAATACATGTTTCCCTTAAAAACCTGCACTATCCACACCTTTCACACAGATTTAATTTCTTTGCTAAATAGCTACTATATCGATTTTAAATCATTGAATCGAATCGTATCGTATCGCCATGAATGAACCAATATCGTCCATGCATCGTATCGTCAACCATGTATCGTGATATGTATCGAATCGCTATTAAAATGTATCGTTACACCCCTATACTTAAACCCTCCAGAGTAGACCTAGCATACTGGACCTCAGTTGTTTTTTCCATCTATACAAAATCTATTCGCCAGAAATAGCGTGGTGAGCTATACGAGCTCACAATGCTGTTTCGGAGCTTAGATCTTCTGTTTTTGGCTAACGTTCACTCTCAGAATGTGGATGCTGGCCTTGCGCTCAAGTGGTTAATTTATGGGAAAGCACAACATTTTGAAGTGGGGTTTTTTATGGAGTCATTACGGGTGCTCACAGTAGCATAACAGCACAGCAGTATCTGCCCAACGCAACGCATCATCTGCTTCTCATAAACACAGGCTGACCCCAGTAGCCCCCGTGGGGGGCTACTGTCTGGCCCCCACCAACCCCAGTAATAATGGTGGTGTAAGAGCAGCAACGTCACTATATCGTCATTGTCGTGTGGAAAACCTGTATCTCAAAATGTGTACGTTCTTTCGCAAGGTAAAGCTCTGCTTCATCAAACAAGGCCGTCGCACAAAAGTAGTGAAAACAGCCGATCTACAAGCACACAACGCCTCGCGGTGCGAGGCGTTGTGTGCTTGTAGATCGGCTGTTTTCACTAGTTTAAATCATTTTTAAAATAATAAATGCAAAACGAACGGTTTTGGACATACGAGATTTTCACCCGATAACGACCATATCCGAACTGTCACTGGAGTAGCGGGAACGCCGCCGTCGCCCCCTGCAATGTTGTGGCCCTCGGCTTGGTACCCTAGACATGATTTGGCCCTTGGGGAAAACTAATTGGGGAACCCTGCTTTAACCAGTGAAAAATAGCAGATATACAAGCTCACAGCGCAGCACCGAGTGCTGTGCTGTGAGCTTGTAGATCTGCTATTTTTGGAAAAAGTCATGAAAATGTGTGCAAATCTTTGACTATTATGTATTTTCAAAGCGAACGTTTGTAACTCAAATTTTGCTTCTGGGGGGTCCCTGGAACTAAATATTTTGCGATGCGGGTCCGTGGCCAAATACATATAATTTTGGGGGTCCTTGACATGAAAAGGTTTGAGCACCACTGACATGGTAGTCTCTCAAGAACAGACTAACTGAGCTCCAGTTAACTGAAAAGGATATTTTCTTTGACGATGGCTGGCCAGATTGTTGACATACTGTAGAAACATAGGTTTTTCAAAAAGTCTTAGAAGGATTCAAAAGATACTTATAGAGTCGGGTCAAAATGTAATTTTCACGATTTTTCAAAAATTGCAGATCTACAAGCTCGCAGCGCGGCACTCGCGCTGTCTATTTTTCAATAGTTAAAGCATAAAATAATGATACACAATAATGTGTACCTGTTCTAAATGGGTTAAACAGTGTTCAAAGTTGTCAAAGTTACAGACTTCTAAGGGTCAATTTATAAACCCTGTATATCCCTTTCATGCCATCAATATTAAGCGCATATCTGGGAATGTTGCCCATATATGGACAAATTGGACATATTGTGTCAGTTTAACCAGTGTGGTTGCCGCGACACGAGTCACACTTGCAAATGAATTACATCCTTGTCCCTTTTATGCCCATATATAGAGATCCCTGTCCTGCGCGACCTAAAGGGCAAGGTCACTTTTCGCCCTTAGGCGTCTTACTGGTTATTATTGATGCTGCTACAATGTTGTGGGGAGTCGGAACAAAATGTTTTACTCTTATGTACCTGCACACAAGACTCATCACGTAATACCTTGATCCTTGAACCTGATGTCTTTGGCACTTTCCCAATGTATTGTAATTGTAAAAAAAAAAAAAAAAACGTAAAATAGGGCAATTTGTGAAAAAACTTACAAAAGAAGAGATATGGAGATGGGTTCTGCCCAATGGTATATTGTATTTAACTCAGTTACTGCCAAATTAAATATGCCTTCTAATGGCATTATTGCCAGAAAATCTCCATAGACTCCCATGTAATTTATAGTGCACAGATCATGCACGCCCATGTACAGATCATGCACCATGTTTGTGCAGGCTGTTCACAGCTTTCAAACAAAAAAAAAAAGATTGGAAATCCGTTCAGGCATTCTTGAGATAATAGCCATTATGTTTTACATTATGTAAGCAAAGATGGCTGCCCTGTATGAAAGATGGGGTTGTATGGGGGGTGGAACATGCAAAATCGCGATTGAAATCATGTTTACTAGATTTAATGGGGTCCAAAAAAAAAAAAAAAAAAATGTTTTTTTTTTCTAAGTAAAAGTCGCCAAAAAGTCGTCTGGCAGGGAAGTCCATAGTGAGATAGTTGATCTGAAAGTCGTTTGGCACTGTATGAGTTAAAGGGATATTTATCTATCTAGGTCGTCCTCAGACGAGCCCTCCATCGTTGTTTCCAGTCATCTCGGTTCTCCATACATCTGGCCAGCTCATTGGTGTTCTGTGTCCCTACGTCTTCCTTGAGTATGTCCACGTATGTTTTTGTGGGACGTCCTCGCGGCCGGTGCCCGTGTGTTGGCTCCCACAGTACCAATTTGCTGGCTGGAAGCTCCTGGTGTCTTTGGCAGTGTCCTGCTAGTCTCATTCTTCTGGTGGCAATTTTCTCGCTTACCTTTGGTATTCCCTCATACAGGCTCTCGTTTGTAACATGTGCACTCCTGTTGATGTTGAGTACTGCACGCAACATTCTAGTGTAGCACCCGTCTAGAGACTTCTGCAGGGTTGGCTTCAGGGTCCAGCATTCACTGCCATAGAGGAGAACAGACTCCACCGTTGCAAAGAAGAAGCTAAGTTTGATTTGGCGGGGGAGGTTAGAGTTCCATACACTGTTCATGCCGTTCAGGGCCCTCCAAGCGAGTGCCTTCCTTACTTTAAGGTCTTTCTCAGTTGAGTCGACCCATGCGCCCAGGTACTTGAAGTCCTTGACTTCCTTCAACACAGCTCCTTCTGTTGTTGTCAGAGGTGAGTGATCAGGTAGGTTATAGGTGATAACCTCAGTTTTCTTAGCGTTTAGCCTGAGACCAACTTTGGCACACTCTATCTCCACCCTGTTCAGGAGTTCTTGTGCTTGTTCCATGCTGTCGGAGAGCAGGCTGATGTCGTCCGCATAGTCCAGGTCTGTCAGAACTACTGCGGGATGCCGTCTTGACCTCCTTGGTGTTAGCGTGAAGCCAAGCTCTTGTTCCCGTCCCCCTATGGCTTTCCTGAGCGCATAATCTAGAACTATGATGGCTAGGGTGTCTCCTTGCATTACCCCAGCTCGGATGTCAAACACCTCACTGCTGCCATCTGGGGTCACCACTTTGGCCCTTGTTTTTGCGTACATGGTCTCGATAGCCCGGAGAATGTTGGGAGGGACATTGTAGGCCTCAAGGATCTTCACCATCTTGCTTCTGTGGATAGAATCAAAAGCCTTTTTGAAGTCAATGAAGCACAGTACAGCTGCTAGGTTGTTCTTTTTCACCTCCTCTATTAATCTCCTTAATGCCAGGATCTGTGCTACGGTTGTTCTCTCCTCTCGAAAACCATTTTGGTTCTCTCTCAGGTGAGGGTCGATGGCATGCCGTATCCTGTTCAGTATCATTCGGTTGAAGACCTTAGCAGTGATACATGTCAGGCTGATGCCTCTGTAGTTGTCTGGCTTTGAGAGGTCTCCAGCTTTAGGCACCGGGATGATATTAGACAGAGACCATATTTCAGGTTGCTTGTTGTGCTGTAGAGCATTGTTGCAAAAGTCTAGGATGAGGTTGTCTAGGTCGCAGTTCTTCAAGACCTCTGGGGGTATGCCATCCGGCCCAGCACTCTTTCCCTCTCTTAGGGTGGATTTTGCCCTGGCGAGCTCGCTGATTGTGAAGGGTCCATCGTCGATGTTCAGGCCCTGGAGGACTGTCGGTATATTTTCCTCCTCTCCCTCTTCCACTGATGTTCCCAGGAGCCTCTGGAAGTGGTCGAACCATGTTGCCACCCTCTCCTCTGGACTGTGTCCCTCCACCTGGCCCTCCTTGGCCCTCTTCCGCCCTGTCATCTCATTTATTACCTTCCAGGCCTCCCCGTATTGCCTTTCACCTTGCGCTGCCTGCACTCTTCGCACACTTTCCATCACTTCTTCCCCTTTGATGGCATCGTAGGTGCTGAAGAGAGACTGTTTGGCCTCGTTCAGTGTCTCGCGACCCTCCTCTGTTGGTTCACGCTCAAAGTATTATTTGATAAATGATAATGATGATAAAATGACCAAAAGTTTTTTGATAGTGAAATATCCCTTTAATTAGGATCTTAGCTCTGCAGCATCAGTGGAAGGACAAGGCTGTTTGGTGATGTCATTGTGCGTGAGTGTGTGCGCACGCGCATAGTAGGGCATTCACCAATAGTGATTTTTAATATTCGAATTATTCTACCTCAAAGTATTCGAATAGTCGAATATTCGACAGGACTGGCCAAACTGTCAAATATTAAAGGGGGCCTGTCACCTAAAGGGTTACTGTCACTTTAAGAATCATCTTAAAAAACAAGTTAATATTTTTATGATGTCAGTGTGGGATGTGCAATTATAAGCCAGTCAAATTAATTGTCTGTATCCACAAGTTTCCGCGGGAGTTTACTGGAGACCATCGGGACCAAATTTCCAGGTTTAACAGCAGACATACAAGCTCACGTCGCGTCGCAGATGCAACCCATTGTGAGCTTGTAAATCGGCGGCGGAAGCTCGATGCAGACGTCTGCGCAATGCACTATGGGGCGTTGGAAACTCGTGGATAGCCTGACTGTATGACTACTTACTGAACTGGTCAGCTGTTGTTGGGCAGATTACACTGAGACAGTTTCAGACTGTTTCAGGACCCACACTGGAGAGAGACCACATGACCTACTGTATCATACTATTATAATTTCGGGGCGTGACAGCGGACCTTTAAGTAAGCAAGAGGCGAACATTGTGAAAATAGCCGATCTACATGCTCACAACGCCTCGCGTTGCGAGGCGTTGTGAGCATCTAGATCTGCTATTTTCACTATGTTTATCTGCGGAACCGAGTCACATTAAATGTAATACCTACAATTCCAAGTGCTTGTCAGGGTGGGGGTCCCCAGTTCAAATATGTTTATTTTGGGGGGCACGGCCTAAAAAGGTTTGAGAACCCCTGGAATAGAGCATTAACAAATTCATCCTCCAGGGGCATTGACAACTCATTCTTATGACTTCCTATCTAGCCAAGCTTTATAAACTATATATTTTTTAAAGAAAAAAAAACAAAAAAAAAACACGAATATTCGACTTTGATGAACAACATCGAATAGTGACTTTGATATTCGAATATTTGGTGAATGCCCTAGCGCATAGCCTACCCCTCACACCTGTCTAGGTCCACAGGCTTCCCAGTGACCTCAGCCCCAAGTGTTGAAATGTGCTTTAGCTTTAGTTTAGCTTGAGGATATACAGTATGTCCAGATGTTACCGCTGCAGGGGATGATGAATGTAAACGAGATGCTAGGCACTGCAAGACCTAACCGCATTTCTGCAAGGACAACTGTATAGCCTTATTTAGAAATATGGTTTGTTTACTGTTTTGTGTGTGTTCTTCTCCCATAACATTCGTTTTAAGTCCTTTTAAGGGCAGTGGGTCCCAACCTTTTTGGCTTTGAGCCTCCCCTCTTATATCTGACAAAAAAAAGAGTGCACTCACACATACTATATATATCCTGTACGATGAATTGTGTAAATAATCTACAATCTCAGCAAGTGTATCTTTTTTTTATGTCCAATGCTTTTGTATTTAAGTTCATAAAGTCAACATAAGTTTAACTAAATGCATTAGATTCCAATACAAAAATGGCAAAAAAAACTCAAAACGCGTCGCAGTGCGACACGTTTTGCGCTTGTAGATCGGCTATTTCTTTAAAATGTTTGCTACTTTTGTGTGACAGAATGACAAAGTAGCAATTACGAAACGAGGTTTCTGCTACAGTATATGCAATGTGGCCTTCTGGAGTGAGTGTGGAAATATAGTGGCCGTGGCCGTCTCCATCACCAAAGTTGCCCACCCCACCCCTGCTTTAGAGTGTGCATCTATGTACTGTATATGTCACGGTTAGATAGAGAAACGGTGAGATAGAGAAACGGAGCGCTTGCCGTGCCGCACGGGGCGGAACAAGCGGTCGCCACAACAACGTCCTCCAGGCGGAGCCACTCGATTGTCCACGACATTGCAAGCGGCGCGAAGGCCAGCGGACCTTGGTCCTGCTCTTCGCCCCCGAGCGCCGCAGGCGCGAGTGGCCGCGAAGAGTTACGAAGCCGTGGTGAATGCAATCGTTATATTTATGCCCAGGCCGTAAGGCCTGGGCAAGCCCACGATAAACGCCCTGTCCAAGTGACTACAATGGAGCTAATGGCTAAGCTAGGCTAGGCTAGGCTAGGCTAGGCTAGGCTAAGCTAGGCTAGGCTAGGCTAGTAAATAAAGAAAGAGAGTCGCAAACGAGTGACGTCAGCGCCTTCACTATTGAATGGCTGCGTCGCCATCTGGTGGTGATTAGTGTGTGGTGAACTACAAAACGAGCGCTCTTACCACAGTCTCACTGAGTTACCCAAAATGACTGTAACATATATATATGATGTGGTGTCTCCAAGCCCTTGACTCTGTGGTGGTCTGTGTCCGTAGCTGATGAGGAGAAGTTGGATGAACGAGCCAAGCTAAGTGTGGCAGCCAAGAGATCGCTCTTCAGGGTAAGCTCCACACAACAGGTCTAATCTTTGACCTTTCATTCAGTTTCTCTCACTCACTCTCACGCACACACGCTCACACAGTCCCCGTCTCTCTCTGTCCTTCTGACACATACACACGCACAATCACGTTCCTCCACTTTAGAGCAACGTTCCACTTCAAGACACTTCAAAGTTTAATTTTCAGTATACTGTACCTGCTTTAATGATCGATCGATCGTCTCCAAAGCCTTTGACAACAGGACTGTTTTTTTTTTTTTTATATTGGAGAAAACCTTTTGTTTTTCATTAGAAAAAACAAACATCCGATTAGACATGTTCCTCTGTTACTCTAGTTTAGAGTTTAGTTTAGAGTATTACTTCAGAATTCATAAAAAAATAAAATAAACCTCACTTGGTTTGGCCTAGTCTGGCCCTTCACATTAAAAAAGCTTTTTCCACCAGCCCTCAGAGAGGGCGAGCCAATCAGGGCTGTAGGCTTGGGGCACGTGGTGGGTGCTGGCCTGGTTCAAAACCATTCAGCCAATCAGGCGAGTCTGTGTGTATTCAAACACATTCCCCCCTCCACTCTTATTACAGACATCAAACAGATTGTAGTCTTTGATGCTTTCAGTGACTAACGAGCTATTGACACTTGTATGGCTCAATCAATTACAGCAGCTCGCAAGCCCTTTGAAGTTCAGAGGGAGCAATTAAGAGCAAGTCAACTTAACAATTTTTTAAACCACCCCCTGCCCGCCCCCCCAGAAGTGGAATGTCTGCCCGAAATCTCAGACTCTCTTCCCAAAACGAAGTGTGTGATAGAGTCTGACGCTTGCAGTCAGGCTAGGTTTGGCCCAATAATGTCCGCCATGATACCAATTAAGGCACTAATCCTATTAACCGATTTCGGGCCGCCGACATGAAAGGGTTAATTGTCCAAAGTGCCGGTCGCTTTCTCCATCCGCGGCCACTCTCTTATTTTGAAGGCCGGAAGTAGATCGAGCTCACAATTCCCACTTGACGATGTTCAAGATTCACCCGTGACTAGTTCCGGTCCCGAGCGTAAACAATGATCTAAGATGGATGCCTTCATGCTTGTGCTATTTTAGTGAGAATACAATGCCATCCTTCCTTGGCATCAAAAGTGTTTTTTGGAGAAAATGGACTGTAAAGATGAGAAAGACCGTTGGTTTCTATGGGATGGGATCACTATTGCGTGCACGTGGATGCGCGATGATGATGAATCGGCGACTTCACCTGTGCCAGGGTTATTCACCGGACCGAAGGTAACCAGTGCCACATTTACTGTATATATAGTATATTTCGCGAGTCATCCCGCGATCAGCACTGTGGACACCTTTTAAAATTTCGCGAGACATCGCGGGATCTGCATTAAATGAGTTGGGTTGAAATGCTGGCTGACGCCCTCCCAAAACATTTGTCCTGCATGGTAAGTGTGAACAAAAGAACACAAATTATTCAGGTTTAAACAATATAACGATGTATCGATACATATAGTGACTGAAACCAAACCTTGTTTTCTTTCCAACAGAAAATGCTTGTTGAAAACTGAAGTAAAATAAAAGCAAAAAGCACATGTATAAAACGTAATGTACAAGCATCAGTTGAAACCATGAAAGGGACATTTAATGGTGCAACTGCGCACACTTTGGCATTGCCTGTCTGATGACCTTTAAGGCAATTTCTTTCATGATACATTATTTTAATCTTCTCTGGTAGTCAAACTCAATCATCAGACTCCTCTCTTACCCTCAATATTAATAATCCTCTAATACTCCAAAACGCTGCGTCGCATCTCCACTACCGAAATATCTCACTGCGAGGGCAAATTGATTTGACATCTTTAACGATTTTCTATATCCACCCCCCTGCCACTCCAGGAGTTGGAGAAGAGCTTAGATGGCGGAGTCCCAAAGCCGCGATCCAAGAACGCGGCGGTGGAGAGGAGACTGAGACGGGGCCAGGATCGCTCCAGGACCCAGCCCATCACCACCGAGGAGGTGGTCATCGCTGCCACGTAAGCCTCCTCCGCAATGTTCTCTTCTCTCTCCACACCTTCACACTCGTTCAAACTCATTGCAGTTAGAACTGCAGATTCACGCCCAATATTAGGCCGTAATTCACCCTTTGTCAGCCTTCTGGTTGGTCCCTGACTGACCAACCAGCAGGCTCTTTATGCCTTGTCCTGCCCTGGTTCCGCCTTTTTTATGTTGAATTTGCTAAAACGTAATTTTTGGAGAAATAAAAACATTTCAAAACAGGCCCAGTCACTATACTGCACCTGAGAGGCACCGTTTTACTGAAAGCAAGTTTAAAATGAGAATTGAAGACACATAATAACAATAAGAAGCAACTGAATTTCAATGGTGGTGGATGGAGAGAAAGGACTTTTGTCCCACCAAGACACAGCAACCAATGGGTGCGAAGAGGGGCAGGACAACGGGCGGGACCTGACAAAGGGTGAATTAGGGTTGAGATTCGGAACCGGAGGAACCGAATCCAACACGGAGGAATCGGAAATCGGTTCCCTCACAATTGGAACCGTGTTGACGACCATGCAGACTTCAGTACAGGTTAAAATGTAATTTATGATGGCGTGTTATTTGTAGACAGATGCTCATTGTTTACCTGGTGAACAGACGGATGCTAGGTTCATTGATTATCTGATATCCTATACTTTCAATGTACAGATTATTATTTGGAAAGTACAGTAGGCCTATATTGTTTAGACTGATTCTAGGCACAACACTGTCTCTGCATTTGATGTACAGTATGTGTTTACCTCGCTTATTGTAAGTCGCTCTGAATAAGAGCGTCTGCAAAATGCCTAAATTGTGAATTGATGTCAATAGTCATATATTACAGAGCCACACATTTAGATCATAATGTTTGTGTTGACCGCATAATCATAATTCAAACCCGGGTTTGAAACCAGTAACACTGCACCTGTGTCACGTGAATGAGACGCTCTCTCTTTTGTCTTTGAAAAGAGATGACCACACATAAATAAATATTTATGAATGGCTTCACCAACTGTGAGCCGCTATTGTGGTTAGAAGATTATGTCGAGCACACCTCAAGTCCTGTAAATATTTAATATGTCTGTCAAGCTCAAAGCTCCGTCTTCATTTTCACACTTTGTCTGCCTGAAATTCAATCCCATCACTTTTTTATTTTCAGCTCTGGAACAGAAATGAAATTAACATTAAAAACTAAACTAAAATGTTAGGGAGGGACTAGAGGAGATAAATACGGCTGTATATTTATTCGACTAAAACTAGACTAAAACTACAACTTTTCAGCTGAATAATGACTAAAACTAAATGAAAATGTATTCAAAAGACTGACTAAAACTAAATCAAAATTTGCTGTCAAAATCAACTGTACCTCCATGGTACATGATTGAATTCCATTGCAAGGTGGCGCCCGCTGGCCTAGTGGTCCAGGCGCATACCACATACTAGGCTATGATGCCTGCTGGCGTCGCCGGCGCCGGTTCGATTCCTGATCCGGAGGACCTTTGCCGCATGTCAATCCCCATCTCTCTCTTTCCCCATTTCCTGTCAGTCTACTATCCTGCAAATAAAGGCATAAAAAGCCCCAAAAAAACAGTTAAGAAAAAAAAAGAATTCCATTGCAAGACAGTATGTTTTTTTAATTCCCTCCTTCATGTTTTTCTCGCTCCGTGTGTCCTCTCTGTCATTGTGTGTGTGACTTTGTCTCTGTGCCCGGCTACGTCCCCTGTAGTGTCCCCCCACCCGCGTCACAAACAGTGACTGTGCACAACGCTGTGGCACGTGTCCCTAGTCCAACCCTAGTCAGCAGTGCTCTGCCCCCGTACAGGTACATACCTGGCACACACGTGTGTGCATGGGTTTGAAGGGTCAGCCCGCACAGACCCTGTAGTGACTAACATGACCACATTCACTCTGGAATGCGTTGTCTGAATGTGTATGTTCTCACATCTAAGACACTTGATGCAATGTATTTGTGTGTTTTTGGTGGCATTACTGAGGTTCTATCCTGCTCAAAGTACTGGATAATATTATGTCAGGGGTCTTCAGCCTTTTCCAGCCAAGGACCCCTTAGCTAAGAGACAGATGAAGCAGGGACCCCCTCTACATGTTGTATAAAACAGTTTTGCAGATTTTCATTGATTTCAAATGTAAATTCATAGACTTGTTTGACAGCTCTGTCATCAGTCGATATTGGATTTGTGTTAATGTGTTTTTTCAGACATTTAATCGCTTAAATTGTAGATACTTTGTAAACCTTTCACTCGGTACTTGGTCTGCTCTTTTTTTTACCTCCATACCCAACCTATTTGCCGAAAATAGCTATTTTAGGCCAAAGTTAATCTTGTTAATCTAAAAGAATTATCCTATCACAAAAATATTTGGCTCTTTTTGTGAAAAAGTAACTCTGAGGACCCCCTAGGGGTCCCGGAACCCCTGTTGAAGACCCCTGTATTATGAGATCTCAGTGGATTTGGAAATACTAGGGTTTTTTGTTTGTTTGGCGCCCTCTTGTGACCACATGATGACCATGACTGACACTGACACTTATTCTAATAAAGGTGTTTGAGGAGCATAATAGGTGTCTATGAATGATCTTCCATAATGAATGCCTCATAATAGGGGTGTGTATGTGTATGTGTGCGCGTGTGTATGTCTATGTGACCGTCTACCATTGCAACTTACTTATCGTCGTTGTCGGGTGAAAACCTTGTATGTCCAAAACCGTTCGTTTTGCATTTATCATTTAAAAAAAGAACTAAACTAGTGAAAACAGCCGACCTACAAGCACACAACACCTCGCAGCGCGAGGCGTTGTGTGCTTGTAGATCTGCTGTTTTCACTACTTTTGTGTGACGGCCTTGTACGATGAAGCAGGGCTTTACTTTGCGAAAGAACGTACACATTTGAAACTTGGAGATACAAGGTTTCCACCCGACAACGACGTTATGCCACACCGTTTGCATCGGGCATGTCTCACCTTGCATGTCTAAAGTGTTGACCATCGGTATTGTCTATTAGAATCTTCCTCATGATTACGTGTTCTCTCCGACTAGCATCCGTTGTCATCTCGGCTACACATTATTGCCTTACTGCAGGGGTTCTCAACCTGTGGGTCGGGACCCCCAGGGGGGTCCCCAAATTATTTTGGGGCGGTCCCCTAGACGATTAACTTAATGTGCAACATTGTTTTCTCACTCAACAGTAAACAAACCAACAAAGTTTAAGTGTATAGAGAGGGTTTATGCACATTCCTAAAGTGACAATTTAAGCCTTTTTAAATGCCTCTAAAATGACAAATTAAACATTGGTCAAATTGTCAAACATTAGAGGCAGAAATTGTGAAAATAGCAGATCTACATCCTTACAACGCTTAGCGTTGCGAGGCAAAGTGAGCATGTAGATCTTTCACAATTGAACCGTGTTATACAAAATGTAATGCCTCAACTCTTGGTGCTCATCATGGGGGTGGGGGTCCCAGTTAAAATACGATTATTTTGGGGGTCGCGGCATAGAAAAGGTTGAGAACCGCTGCCTTACTGTGTGCCTGCATGCCTCTCGCTGGCCTGCATGTGCTCAAATGTCTGTGTTTACCAGAAGTCTCGTGTGTGTGTGTGTGTGTGTGTGTGTCTCTCTCTCTCTCCTCTGGTTGTCATTCCTCCTCCCAGCCTGCAGGCGTCCTCGCAGCAGGGCTCGGTGGCCCGGGAGAAGGCGCGGGAGGCGCGGCAGCTCCAGGAAGTCCAGGAGGCGGAGCAGCAGCGCTTTAAGCCGGCCTCCCCTGTAGTGGAGGTGGAGGAGAACAACAACCAGCAGGTACTATAGGGATGGGACCATGAGCCATATTATCCTATATCGTGATATTGAATGCTTTAGCTATTGAAAAATAGCAGATATACAAGCTCGCAGCACAGCACTGCTTGTAGATCTGCTGGAACAACATATTTTGAGATGGGGGTCCGTGGCCAAATACAAGTAGTTTTGGTGGTCCTTGGCATGAAACATTTTGAGAACCACTGACAGAAACATAGTTAAAAAAAAAAAAAAGGAAGAATAAAAAAAAAAATCACACTCGTGTGTGTGTGTGTGTGTGTGTGTGTGTGTGTGTGTGTGTGTGTGTGTGTGTGTGTGTGTGTGTGTGTGTGTGTGTGTGTGTGTGTGTGTGTGTGTGTGTGTGTGTGTGTGTGTGTGTGTGTGTGTGCGCGCGCAACAGCGCCCCTCCCTTAACATGTGTGGTCAGAAAAGGTTACTGCAGGAGTGCAGGCTACGGACACGGAGACAGACAGACAAACAGACAGACAGACAGACCCACACACACGGCCACGTATAGGAGCGTTGTGACCACCGCTCAAAAACCTTAGAAGGATTTAGAAGACACTTATAGAATCGGGTCAAAATATTCAAAGATTTGCACACATTTTCAAGATTTTTCATATAGCAGATATACAAGCTCACAGCGCGGTGCCGCACTGTGAGCTTGTATATCTGCTATTTTTGTTAATATTTAAAGCATAACATATTGCGTAATAATGTGTTCAGGCCTAAATGGGTTAAACACTCACGATAATGTATCGTGGAGATTTAAGTTATCGTGATATCGCCCTCCGTCATGCACTGGGATCAATTCACCTTTTTATTTGCGGAGCTGCATATCCGCTACCACTTAAACCCTCTATAATTGGTAAAAGGTACTTATAATATACGTACTTGATACAGTCTTTTTTCACTCTATATCAGGGGTCTTCAAAGTGTTCAGGCTAAGGACCCCTTAGTTGAGAGAGAGATGAAGCAGGGACCCCCACTACCTTTTCATAGATTCCATATAGTTTCATTGTTTGACAACACAATCATCAGTGTATGTTGGATTCATGTCAGTTTGTGTTTTCAGATATTTAACCACTTGAACCTTCAATACTTAATAAACTTGACCTTTCACTCTGTACTTAGTCTGCTCTTTTTCCCCAATACACCAAAGCTCTTTGCCAAAAATAGATGATCTACAAGCTCACAACGCCTTGGGCTGCGAGTTTTCTCAGAATATGGACACAGGGTTCAAGTGGTTAATATATAATAGTAACTCCCCCCCCCCCCCTAGGTGTCCCTGACCCCCTGTTGAAGACCCTTGCTCTATACCAAATGTCTTTGCCAAAAAATAGCCGATCTAATTGCGACGCGTTGTGCGCTCGTAGATCTGCTATGTTTTTGGCAAATGCTCCGCCCCCAGGATAATAGATTTTGATTTCGTAAAATCGCGATGTATTTTGTCACAATAATCGTGATATGACATTTTCATATCGTCCCGCCCCCAGCAGCTACCGGATGAACCCGACCTCTGCGCCCTCACCCTGGCCGAGAAGATGGCGCTGTTCAACCGCCTGTCGCAGCCCGCCATCAGGGTGACCCGGACCAGGGGGGACCTCCGCCAGCGCAGGGCCAACCCCCGCTACCAGACCCAGCCAATCACACTGGGCGACATGGAGCAGGTAGGAGGAGATTAGGGCATTCGCCAAATATTCGAATATTTGAATATTCGAATATCAAAGTCACTATTCTACGTTTTTTAATTTAGTTTATAAAGCTTGGCTAGATAGGAAGTCATAAGAATGAGTTGCCAATGCCCCTGGTGGATGAATTTGTTAATGCTCTATACCAGGGGTTCTCAAACCTTTTTTAGGCAGTGACCCCCAAAATAAACATATTTGAACTGGGGACCCCCACCCTGACAAGCACTTGGAATGTAGGTTTTACATTTAATGTGACTCGTTTCCGCAGATAAATATTGTGAAAATAGCAGATCTACATGCTCACAACGCCTCGCAACGCGAGGCGTTGTGAGCATGTAGATCGGCTATTTTCACAATGTTCGCCTCTTGCTTACTTAATATTTGACAGTTTGGCCAGTCCTGTCGAATATTCGACTATTCGAATACTTTGAGGTCGAATAATTCGAATACTGA
The DNA here is from genome assembly GCF_963921795.1 of Nannobrachium achirus. Lineage (NCBI taxonomy): Eukaryota > Metazoa > Chordata > Actinopteri > Myctophiformes > Myctophidae > Nannobrachium > Nannobrachium achirus. The sequence goes on along the minus strand of NC_137828.1, from coordinate 19,116,208 downwards.
AAATCACTATTCGTGAATGCCCTAGAGGAGATAGATAAATGTATTTGAGAAACAAATGGGATTTCCCTGCAGTCTGAACAAAGCCTCAGTGTGTGTGATTGTCTCCGCTCCAGGAGGCCTCAGACATAGATGAAGGTCTCAGTGATGATCAGGAGCTGTCTGACAGCCCAGTAGAACTCCTGCAAGTAAGCTTGTCCCCCCCCCCGGTGTCGGCAATGGTGTGGCAGGCAGGCCGCAAAGTAACTGCTGAACCACAGAGGCCTAATAACAACCGAGGCAATGACTCTGTGGCTGTTTTAAAACCACTTAAGCCCTCTAGACGTAGTAAACTGGACCTACGTTAGCTCTGTACTGTCTGGGACTCCGTCTACATCAAATCTCTTCACCAAAAATAGCCATTCTACAAGCTCGCAACGTGACACGTTGTGAACTTGCCGATGTGCTATTTTTGGCTTAGGTCCCCCCCCAGAATATGGATGCTGGGGTTCAAGTGGTTAAGTGAGATGCATAGTTTCGCAAAAACAGCGTAGCCTGGCTTCTTCAACCCTGGTATTTAGGTGCTCCCTAGTACTGCTGGTTTTCTATAATACTGGGACATTAATCATCTGGTGTCCTCCTCAGGTCTAATGTATCTGGATTCAACATTTTACTTTTTTTGTGTGTGCGTGTCAAAAGCGGTCTTAAACAAGTGTTTTCTTTAAAGGGGGTGCTTTAACAATATTCAATAGAAAAATGTTGACAAATTTGTTTCATGAGGGGACACTAGTAAACCCATCGTGATCGACTAGAGTCTTCGTCCAAGTCTATGAACGGACGGTTACATTTAATTAAGCTCAGACACACAATTATTAATTTCGTCAAAAGGGGGAGCATTAATTGTCTGGGTATTGGTCTTGGATATGGTTAGATATGGGGAAATATGTAATTTCAGCATGAAAACATGGACTATTGTGTCCCAGCATTCATCTACCATAAGACAGGGGTCTTCAACGTTTTCAGGCCAAGGACCCCTTAGTTGAGAGAGAGATGAAGCAGGGACCCCACAAACCCCTAGATTCCATATAGTTTCATCGTTTGACAGCACAATCATCAGTGTATTTTGGATATCTTGGTCTCAATTTGTGTTTTCAGATATTTAACCACTTGAACGTCAATACTTAATAAACTTGACCTTTCATTCTTTACTTAGTCTGCACTTGACTTTTTCCCCTCTACACCAAACCTCTTGGCCGGAAATAGCCGATCTACAAGCTCACAACGCCTCGCGGTGCGAGCATTGTGAGCTTGTAGATCTGCTATTTTTGGCTAAAGTTCTCAGAATATGGACGCTAGGGTTCAAGTGGTTAATATAAAAAAAGAAGGGGAAAAAAGCTTCTTTCATGCAAAGATTTGGAGGCCCCCCTGTTGAAGACCCCTGTACTAAGACATCCAGTATTAATCCCCCCCCAGACTGGGAAGTGGGATGACCTTAACGTAACCAGCAGCACCAAGGGGCCCCTGAGGGCCACAGCTGAAGAACTCTGATCCAGGCAGTTCTAGTGGCCCATGTGGAGTCTTTGTGAATGCACAGTGTGTATCATCGCATGGCCCAGCTTGTAAACAAGTTGTGATTCAGTGGCTTTTAACCGTACGTAAACGTCAGTCCTTCATTCATCCTATTGTGTCATGGTGGGGACTGATGATGCGTGGATGGTTTATGGATTCTTCTGCTGGCCGTATTTCAGCCTGGCTGGCATGATGACTGAATGACGTGAATGAAACCACTGTGGAGAAGGAGAAAGAGAACAAGAGGAGTTATTTCATCATTCACCCACAGATGGGTATTTGTGTTCTATTTGGTAATCCACAGTCTGTCGATGAGTGGGAAGGACGGAGGTTGAAAACAAACGTAGTTGAACTTAATGGCGGCTTTGTAAAAGCTTCAATCAACATTGTTACGGATTTGTACTTTGAATGTACCGGTATATAAAACAGACTTCTTTGTAAGACTGGTATAAATTAGATGTGGTATTTGCACATCTAATTTACAGTTTCACTCTTTACACTTTTGAATGTGTATTGTGTACTGTATAGAGAATGTATTATTGTTAAAATTCTTTGCTATATTAATATATTTGCTATTCAGCCTTATAGTAAAAAAACTGAATTCTATTGTTGATACCAATAACTGATTCAACGATTGAGTCACTGAACAAAAACCATATGATAATTTGTTCATCGCATAATCATAGTATTATTTATTTCACAAAGACAACAAGAAATTTGCATTTGATCAACACTTGAAATGAATGAATAGATCTGTTACTATCAACGAGGAAGTGCCCTGTGAATGAAACGGTCCTTCCACTGGAATTCCCAGACAGAGTGGGGACGGAGTTGGCTGTGAACACGGCAGGTGCCGATGCCTTGACCTGGCTGGTATGGAGCCATTCTCTGAACCGTTAGAAGGTCAATGTTTTCTGCAGGTTTCGTTCCTTTGTGCCCGGTTAAATTCCAACGTCTTCCTCTGCTGAGAATTGTCTCACACAGCTACTGTGTCGACCGAGGTGACAGTTAATTGAGGAGTGGTACATCCCCCGCATGAGCTAATCATACCCTCAGCCAGGGCTGGGTATTTGATAAAGAATTTCTTAGACAAAATAATCATTTATTCCTAATCAGTTCCAAAACGTTGTGCCAGGCAGAATGCAAGAACTAAAGTCTTGAAGTTTTGATTTAGAACATAACAACTGCTAGTAAAATGCTTACCGTATGCACCTTCTGTCAGAGTCTGCATTGGAGTCATTTGGCTATATCTGGATGCTTTGTGCCTGTTGGACGTGTGCGTGTGTGCGTGTGCGTGTGCGTGTGTGCGTGCGTGCGTGCGTGTGTGTGTGTGTGTGTGTGTGTGTGTGTGGAGAGGAGGTGGGGGGGGGGGGGGGTTGTGCTGGCATGGCTTTTGTGACGTGGGCTTCGATTGACCCGAGTGAACCAGGGCAGCCTTTTGATGCACAGGAAGTGCGGTGAGTCAGTCAGGCTCAGGCGATTACTCAGCGTGATTCTGTGCCCCATTGTCTGTGTCTGCCTTTTGCCTGGCCCTGTTTCTGTGTTAGACAGGATGGCTCGCTGATTAGGCTTGCTTCCACCTCCACCACACTGACCCACTTCTCTCTCTCTCTCTCTCTCTCTCTCTCTCTCTCTCTCTCTCTCTCTCTCTGCGCCACTTGTTCATTCTAACACTGTTACTCTTATTTACGTTCTTATTCACTCTCTTCTCTCGTTCTCTCGTCTTTCCTCCCACTCTCTCTCTTGCTCTCTGCCACACACCACAGATTCACAACGGCTCAGGTGCCAGGCTTGGCCACCCCCTCCCATCCTCTGCCCTGAGACCAGGAGGTACCACCACCGTCTCCACGGACCACGCTGGCGACATCCACCTAGCCCAGGCGGTGCCGGCGGCCCAGGCCGATCCCTCCCCTTCTTTCCCCCACGGCGGCAGCAGCAGCAGCAGGCCTCTGCCCCCATCCTCAGACCACAGACAGCTCGGGGTGGAGGTCCCAGGGAGCCGTGGCGGAGGACCAGCACCACCACCAGCAGCCACAGGCCCACGTCAGCCGAGCCCTGCCCCAGGGAGAGGAAGCAGAACTGGGAGGGGAAAAGAAGAGGAAGCTGCCTTCCCCCGAGAGCGCCGCGAGGCAGGCCCCCCTCCCTCACCCCCAGGCGGGACGAGCGAGGGGAGGAGGGGAGGAGGAGGAGGGGGAGGAGCTCGGGGGGCGGACCAGGGGGAGGGGGCGACGGAGCCGTGCACGGCTCAGAGAGCCAGCCGCTGGCGGACAGACAGGAGCCCAGAGGCCCAGCGGAGGGAGAGGCATTCCTCCTCGCAGGAACTCCATTACCCAGACATCCACAGGAGCAGGGCGGTCACCGAAGGTGAGCATCTGTCGGGACAGGTGGGGAGAGTAGGGCTGTCACGATTGTGCCATTTTTACATGATGATTATTTTGTCACTCAAATAATTGTGATTAAGGATTTGATTGTGTTTTTGTCGTTGACAATTACATCTCTGTTTGGCTTGTAGGGCTTTGAAGTTGCACACGGCAGATATGACACATGACCTAAATATACAAAGAAATGACTGACATGTTTGACAACTTTATACTTTAAAAATATCATTGATAGTGGAAATAGCCGATCTACAAGCTCACAACGCGTCGCGATGCCACGCGTTGTGAGCTTGTAGATCTGCTATTTCCAGTATTTTTAAAAATGTTTGAAAATATGTGAACATTTTTCAACATGGAAACGATCATGACAAAATAGTTGCGATTATGTCAAATAATTGCGATTAGACGATTATGTAATAATTGTGACAGGCTCGGTGACGTGCGCTGCTGTTGTGTATTCTACCATCAGCTAACTTACTGTTTGTCAGAGTATCAGTGTGATACCCATCTTTCTTTCTCTCTCTAGTCGTCTCTCTCATCTCCCTCTCTGTTTGTGCTATGATAATGTGAACAAACTCAACTAGCTGAATCTATTCACTGCAATATCACGCTTCCTTCACCTGAATCTTCGGAATTTGTTTTTTTGCCATGTCAAAATGTGGTGTTTTGACATGATTAGTAGGAAAAAATAGCACTGTAGCCTTATATAGCCTGTATTTAAACCAAAGTGTCACTCTCACTGTCAAGTGAAAATGACAGACAACAGCTACTACATCTATATCTCTTAAAACCCTGTTTCTTGTGTCTTCCGTGAGAACGTTTACACGGGCAGGTTGCGGTTTGTGGGCAGACGTGACTGACTATAGAGTCCCATCCTAGGTTTGTGTCTGTGTGCATGGGCCTTGTTGGGCTTGTCATTAAGCATGATGATGACACAGTCAGATGAAATATGTCACACGCAAGGGAGAGAGCTAATTCTGTCCTCCACACTTTGCCGAGCAGGGAGGGAGGGACAAAGTGACGGGAGAGGTTGAGAACGGTTTAACCACCGTCGCTGTCTCACAGGGCTGTGAATTGCATCCCTACCTCTCTTGTATGAAATGATGAAGAAAAGAAATGTGTTGAGTCACTACTAGTGCTTCTTGGTGAGAAAAGGCTTCTCGTGCGGCTCTGTGTGTGCTGCTGAGGTTGTTTCTGTGTGTTTGTGCTTTTGTGTGCGTGCATGCGTGCGCACTATAGGTTTGTTTGTTGTGGTTGCTGCTTCAACCTGCTGCTAGTCTAGGTTTATATGATATACTGCAGGGGTCTTCAACAGGGGGTCCGGGACCCCTAGTGGGTCCTCAGAGTTACTACATGGGGTCCTCCGACCAAATCTTCCAATCCTTTTTACATTAACTTGAACCCTGGTGTCCATATTCTGAGAACCGTAGCCAAAGATAGTAGATCTACATGAGCTGAGGTTTGGTGTAGAGGGGAAAAAGAGCAGACCAAGTACAGAGTGAAAGGTCAAGTTTATTAGGTATTGACGGTTCAAGTGGTTAAATATCTGAAAACACAAATTGACATGAATCCAAAACACACTGATGATTGTGCTGTCAAACGATGAAAGCGTATGGAATCTATGAAAAGGTTGTGGGGGTCCTTGCGTGTCTCAACTAAGGGGTCCTTGGCCTAAAAACGTTGAAGACCCCATACTGTATCTCCTCATATATTTCTCACTGTTTCCGTCTTTGATTGTCTTTCTGTCCCGTTCTCTCTCTCTCTCTCTGTCTCTCTCTCTCTCTCTCTGTCTGTCTCTCTCTCTCTCTGTCTCTCTCTCTGTCTCTCTCTCTCTGTCTGTCTCTCTCTCTCTCTCTCTGTCTCTCTCTGTCTGTCTCTCTGTATTACCCTCTCCACTCCCAGATCTGCAGGAGTCCTCCAGGGCTGCGTCTGGCTCACCCAGCAGAAGTGTGTCTCAGCCTGCGGCGTTGGACACGTACATCGACAGCATCGGACAGGGAGACGAGCTGACGGACGCAATGACCGCCAGACAGATGTCCATCAAAGACAGGTGAGCCTCTTGGTTGGGTGTCAGCAAAGCTTCAATCAGACGGAAGCTCGTCAGGAGTTCTTTTTTTTTTTTTTTTTTTTTTTTTCACTTCAGAGAGAAAGAGACGGAAAGTCCTTTTTAAGTTGTGTATTTATAAATGTTGGTTTTGCTCTTTCAGTTGACATTATTATTTGTCCCTCACCCGAACCTGTGCGGGGACTATACCCCGGTTTGTCTTACCTCCGTCCTTCTATCACTACCATAAAGATTATCAATCTTATTTGGATAAAATCTAGTTAAAGCAGTGTGTGGTGTGCCAAAAGTGGGTCACTGTGAATCTAAAAGCCCAATCACTGCTTTTCCTGGTGGGGGACCATGGATGGTCCTGCAATAATTTGCCTTGTTATTACAGCTGTTTAGTTTAATTAAGGTTCTCGGTTCATTCTGCAGTAGACAAAAAAAAAAAAACAAGACTTGAACAGGAGGCTGAACTTCCACCTCAACTCTTCTCACGAGAAGTAGGTTAACAGGAGAATGAGGAAATTAATCACAACGATAACAAACCGTTACATTTTATTGTAGTCTTCTGGCAGGAGGAAGTCTCAGTAATAATGGTCAGTAACAGCAGGCTGGAGGATTTTGTAGCAGAGAACTGGAATAGATAGAACAGACTTTTTCCATTCAAACATGAAATGCTGCTTATCGTCGTTGTCGGGTGAAAACCGTGTATGTCCAAAACCGTTCGTTTTGCATTATTTATTTTAAAAATGATTTAAACTAGTGAAAACAGCCGATCTACAAGCACACAACGGCTCGCGTTGCGAGCGTTGCGAGGCGTTGTGTGCTTGTAGATCGGCTGTTTTCACTACTTTTGTGCGACAGCCTTGTACGATGAAGCAGGGCTTTACTTTGCGAAAGAACATACACATTTGAAACTTGGAGATACGAGGTTTCCGCCTGACAACGACATTATGCTTCTACTCTAGGATGGAAAGAAGAAGCATTGATTAAACATGTGTGACGTTTGTGTCCAATAGTTGTTCCGTTGGTATTCATACCTTAACTCATTTGCTGCCATTTAACAATACCTTCGTACTCTCATATGCCCCTGTCTCCATAGACTTCCATGTAATTCATAGTGCACGGATCATGCACACCCATGCCTAGATAATGCACCACGTGTGTCCACATTGCTCACAGCTTTCAAACAAAAAAATCCGAATGGAAATCCGTTCAGGCATTCATGAGATAGTTTTCCTAAAATGTAAACAAAGATGGCTGCCATGTTTGAAAGATGGGGTTGCTATGGGGGTTAAACATGCAATTTCGCGATTGCTATCATGCCTACTAAATCTTTTGGGGTCAACATTTTTTTTGATTTATTTTTTTTTTATTTTTTTTTCAAAAACGGGAAATTCTCGGGTTCCTCGGGCATGGCGGGCCGTACATCGGGATTTTTTCGGGCTCCTCGGCCATAGCAGCAAATGAGTTAACCTGCCTTCACCTTTTTCATTGCCATGCATTGCATGTCACTGCAGTTGTCGTTTCTAGGCTTTTGGATTCTATTATAGTTCTATTGCCCCAGTTTCCTGGAACCCAGCTGGGAGCAGAGAATCTGGGTTAGCTTGTCTATTTGCCTTATCTGCTGCTGTCCTTGAAGAATACTTCAAATGATAATTGTGGTTAGTGCTATATTGTTAAAAAACAGGCTTTAAAGGTTACAGTACACTATGCTTTTCATGATCTCTGTTGCGTTTGCTGGTGTACTTACTAATCAATAAAGCCTTAACTGGGTGTGATGGATTTGGCTGCTCATGCACCGGCATTGATTATATAAGTACAGTTATGTCATCTCAACAATGTTACCAAGTACGATTTGCTGGCTGAGCCATTAAGCTGCCCTCTGGCTGCAAATTGATTGATGTAACGGAATTGTGTGTGTGCTACTACAGAGACGAGCGCGTGCACACTTAGAGCACACGCAGACAGTTTTTTTTTTCCACTGCCCAAATACACATTACATGGATGATGCAGACCTAAATGTCTACAGTATGTCTGTGTAGCATACTGGTCTCGCCTCTCTCACATTCTTTCATGGTGTTTTTCATGTGTTAATAGCTCTCTCTGTGTGCGCAACAATCCCCCTCTAACAGGGCCGTCTCAGATACAGCTGGCTATGTCCAGTCAATGTCCTTTTTATCCTGTCTTTTGGTACGAAATCAGTCAGAACGGCATGTCCCCTCGCTGGGACACAGTGAGGCGCTTGTAAGATGGGGAGAGAAGCCGTCAAAACATGCATCCCCCTCCCCTGATTCTCTCTGTTCAAGCTGGTCTGCTTCCCACTATTAAGAATTAGTGCTCAATAAGGGAACCTCTGTTCTTCATGCGATGTGTTTTAGTGTTGACTGTCTGTGATCCTCACCATGCATATTCATCACATGTAATCACATTTTGCCAGTATAGTGCTTCAATCATACCCTTACAGCTGGGGTTCTTAAAATCTTTTTCAGCTTGATGCCAAAAGTCAAATCTGATATCTATCTCCCTGGGACCCAAATTCACACAATAAACACGGTCCCATCCTCTGTTACAGTACACTTTAAGACATAATAAGACAGAATAAAGCCATAATAAGAAATAATGTGTTGGTAATTAGAGCTAATATATTTTATTAGACAGAAACAAAGACAGAATAGTAGAAAGAGCGAATACATTCTCTGGCACCGTCACCTGCCGCGGAACTGCAGCGGCAGACACTGCCGCACGACCGCTAGTTCGACCAGCAGTCGCACTGCATCGCCGGCGATAGGACCAGCAGTCCCGCCAGTAGGTCCGGCGGCCGCCGCACGGACTGGCAGGTCCCGTAGCGGTAAACTGCCCGTCCGTGCGGTGGTGGCTGCCGCGGCAGTTACCAGCGATGCCGGTGCCAGATAATGTATTCGCTTTCTGCTATTCTGTCTCAGCCACCACCGCACGGACTGTAAAAGAGGATGGGACCATGAACACTAAGGGTGCAGGGGTTTACAAAATTGATTGATTTATAAATGTATTTTTATAACTACGTATTTTTTTGTTTTAACTTTGAACAATACGGTACCCAACCTATATGGTAGTGGTTCTCTAAGTGGGCTCTGCGGACCCATAGGGGTCCTTGAGGGGGTTCCAAGGGGATGTAGAGTGTTATTGTATTGTATTGTTCGGTACAGGATCATTCGGTTCAGTATTCGATATTCGGTTCGATATGTTGCACCCCTAATAAACACATATAACTGGGTATTGAAATGCCAACATAGGATGGATTCATATTCTAGTAGTGGAATCTTAAGATTCGAAACAATACAAGGCTGTATCGCAGTGTTGTGACGAAAAGAGAGTTGAGCTAGAAGGCAAAGCTCTCTGTCTACCTACTGTCCTACTGTCCTGTTTTTGTTTATTTCTTTTTATGAGCAAGAGAAAAGTGTAGCCTATAAATAACATGCCCAAAATAAAAAATAGTGACACAAAGCTTAATGTGGTTATAACTAGCGTGTAGGAAACGACCTCCTATTCTGGACAGTAAAAATTAAGCGACCTGAGTGAGTGAACAGCACACTCCCAGCTCCAATTACACTGACTGACATCTCCGAGTGATGTTTGGTGTGAACGTGCTCATGTGTCACTAGTGTTTAGCTATATTCCAGACGTTCACAGTATTTGTAAGCGTGGCTGCTAAATGACACGCTTGCCGGCTCTGTTTAGCGTCTAGTTGCTTCACTGTACAGAGAGTCTGTGGACATGCTCGTTAGAAACAAAACTTAGAAGACCCTAGCCTGTTCTTTGTTCACCTCAGTGTTGTGACAGAGTGAAGTAGAGGCTAATGGGAAATGAGATGCAAGCCTAGTTGGCGGATGAGATCCCCTGTGTAAAGACAGGAACCGTGGTGTGCTATATAGACTCTGTCTGTATTCTGCTAATGTACTGTGACTTTGTCTCATCACATTAGCAGCGGTGTATGTCTGATGTAATGTATAATGTCCTCACAGTTTCACAGAAACATGAGTTTCTCAAAGTGAAGACATCTTTTTGGCCTTCACTTCTAAATAACTGTTTTAGGGTTGGGGAAAATTGCAGTTAGGTTACGTTTATGACCAGGGGCAAGGCTAGTCATGCAATTCTGACAGTAAAGGATTTGACTTTTGTGGAGTGTCCACATTTTTCTCTTTCCGCATAATGACGTTTATTTTACAGGGGGTTTAAGTGATATAGTTTTGTTAAATGGCTCTATATACTGCTAGGAATCATTTTCGTTCAGTAATCCATCTGTTTACTAAACAGAAAATACTTTGTGTGGGGTGGGTGTGTGTGTGTGTGTGTGTGTGTGTGTGTGTGTGTGGCCTGGCCTGAACAACAGCGCCCCTCCCTTAACACGTGTGGTCAAAAAAGGTACTTCAGGCTACATACAGACACGCACACACGCATACACACACGGCCACGTATAGGAGACGGTGTAACCACCGCTCAAAAATCCGAATGGAAATCCGTTCAGGCATTCATGAGATAGCAGCCATTATGTTTTCCTTAAAATGTAAACAAAGATGGCTGCCATGTTTGAAAGATGGGGTTGCTATGGGGGTTAAACATGCAATTTCGCGATTGCTATCATGCCTACTACATTTTTTGGGGTCAAAACATTTTTTTTTTTTTCAAAAACGGGAAATTCTCGGGTTCCTCGGGCATGGCAGGGCCGTACATCGGGATTTTTTCGGGCTCCTCGGCTATAGCAGCAAATGAGTTAACAAAGTACTTTTATGTTTTTTTATGTTTTTATGTTTTTACGTACACCACCTTTTAATATGCAGGTGCTGTCTGTCTGTCTGCCTGTGAGGTTTCTCCATTCTCCATCTTCCCAACTTCTCTTGTCTTTTCCGCCATCCTCTCTTCTGGTCTAGACTGGCGTTGCTGAAGAAGAGCGGCGAGGACGACTGGAGGAACAGGATCAACAAGAAACAGGAAGGAGTGAAGTTGGCGGTGGCGGAGCGACACGCCCAGCTCTGGGAGGCGGAGCAGAGCTTCAAGAAGAAGGTAACCGCCTGATCATCTGACTGGAAAACCTACTGTACTGTACAGCAGTGGTTCTCAACCTTTTCAGGCCGCAACCCTCAAAAGAATCATATTTTAACACGGGGAACCCACCACCCTAATGAGCATTAGAGTTGAGGCATTACATTTGGTATAACACGGTTCTTTTTGAAAATAGTCTACATGCTCATTGGGAGCATGTAGATCTGCTATTTATTTGGAACAGCGAAGTTTGTACAGCAAACCACTGCTGTAAGGCACTTTTCAGGCTGCGACCTCTCAAAATAATATTATTCATATTTGAAACGGGGACCTTCCACCCTGTAGGCAGGATTGAGAGGCATAACATTTAGTTTGACTCCACAGATAAATATTTTGTGAAAATAGGCAGAGTCACTGCAAAGATAATTACAGTTTTGTATTATCGACAAATAATTTGGCCACTCTGTAGAAACCTGTTTTTAAATTCCCCTGAAAGTCTTTTCGTCTTCTGTGTCTGACTTTTTGAAGTCGAGCTGTACACTCACTGTAGGATCCTTTCAAATAATTGGATATTAAATGATGTATTCTTTTTAGGCAATTTCAAACCAAATTGTTTTGTCTGCAGTTGTGGATATCTAAACAGAGAGGTTGTGTTGTGTATTGTCTTTTGTCCTTTGATCGCTGTCTTTCTGTTTCTCTCTTCTGCACCTTTTGCATGTTTTATGTGCTTGCAGTTATGTTATGTGCGTGTTCCTTGAACAAGAGAAATATATAGTAACCTTTGCTGTAACCCCACAAGTCCATCGAGTTCAATGGACTTTTTGAGCGGTGGTCACACCGTCTCCATAGCGTGGCCGTGTGTGTAGGTATGTATGTTTGTTTGTTTGTATGTATGTTTGTATGTATGTATGTGGGTGGGTCTGTATGTAGCCTCAAGCCTGTGGTGTAGTACCTTTTATGACCACACATGTTAAGGGAGGGGCGCTGTTCTCAGGCCAGGCCAGGCACACACACACACGCACACACACACACACACAGGGGGAGGGGGGGGGGGGGGGGTTGGTGGGTAAACCACCGCTCAGTTCACACGGGTGTGATTTTTCTGTAACCTTTTCAGTAACCCCTTAACCCCAAAAGAGGGGCGCAAGCTTGAGGATTGGTCGAGCTTCGCGTGACATCACAATATACTGTAGAAAAGTAGCTCAGCATGCATCGTTACTGTGGTGGGCTTGTAGATCTGCTGTTTTTGCTACTTTGGAAACCTTTTTTTAAAAGATCATGAAAGGTTTATAAGAAGATAAGGCTGTATACTTAATTTGCATTTGTTTAGTTTTTGGCTAACGACTGTATAACAACGGCTAACTCTTCACCCAACTCTAGCTCTATAATTTGAACCTTTCATCTCATTAGACTGCATGTCTCCTGTAAACCCTCTCCTTTTCCTCTGTTTGCCTTTTCCTCTGTTTGCATGTCCCTTTTTCCCTTTAAAAAATAAACATCATTTCCATCCCTGCATGTGGAGTGTGGTTCTGTGTTTGACGTTCTTGTTGTGACTTTTCTGAAAGGATGGGTCGGGTTGGGATGATGATGACATGCCTCTCTGTTTAGAATTATTCACAACACCCGCCACGCCGTATCTTTCCATCAACGACTGTTTTGCTTGGCAACGTCACTTATCCGGGTTTGTTCAGCTTAGCTTAGAGCCGGTGTTTTCCAAGCATTCTTTCCAACCTCTGTTTTTACTTTTGTCTAATTAATGTGGGGCTCTGAAACACGTTTTCCAGTGGGTCCCATTTTGTGGATTATCAGACACATTTTGGGGTTGGAGCAGTCCTTTCCTGCCCATTCCCACCATGATTTCAAAGTCAAATCAGTGAGGGGGGAAAGGCCATAATGTTTTAATCAAAGCATAAGAAAAGTCTCCTTAATCAAGTTCAAGGCCTGGCTTAGGGTTCAAAATTAGGTTAGGGGAGGAAGGAGAGCGAGAGCCTCCTTGTTGTTGATCTACTTTCTCATCCTCCCACTCAGCAGAGCCAGTGAGCCCAATCACTTCCATTTCCTGTGATGCAACAAAGGAAATCGGCGACAGTTAGGACGAGGTTAATGAGACTGGAACAGAATGTCCTGTTCCTGAAATTCTACTAATTAGCTGCAAATAGAGATGACGATTGTGATTTTGGGCCGTTCCACGGTACTGTTTGTTGGGACTGGCTCTTCAGAACATGTGTACCCTTTCTCCCCACCTGGTCACGTGTCTGTAGGACGATGAAGTGCCCATGGTGATCGATGAGTACGATGTGTCCGATCAACAATGGGTAAGACCAGTATGAGGCTAGACACACACACTCAACACTGAGGAAGGGTATTTATCAAGTGGCTCAAAGGCAGCGATCTACAATCAATAGTTTTCTGGAGAGCATACTGTACATCCAGTGGCGTCAGTTCAGCAAAAGCTAGGGTATGGCAAAGATGGCAGTCCTCATGGAAAAGAGGCATTACATTTTGTATAACACGGTTCTATTGTGAAAATAGCAGATCTACATGCTCACAACGCCTCGCGCTGCGAGGCGTTGTGAGCATGTAGATCGGCTATTTTCACAATGTCTGAAAAAAAAAGAGTTTTGTCAGTTTTTTACACAGGTTTCTACGGTTTCTTGGGCTGGATATGGCAGCCTGGAATGGTTGTTCAAGTGCAGCTAAACTTAGCATGTTAGTAAACGTGCCACAATTAACAATAATGCATTGCACCTGTGCAGCTGACCTGTGGAACCTGGGAATATACCTTTCTGTCAAGCTGGGGAGAATACAAGTGTGGAGAATATAATTATAATACCTTGTTAAAGGGACCATTTTGTTAAATTTAGCATTTGTAGTTATTTTACTGTAATTTAACAACATAATAACCAGCGCAGATAGACAAAGAGACATTAATGCCATACCCAATTGACGCCCCTGTGTACATCCCTTGATGAATACCAACCCTCTGTGTAACACGGTGTGATATCCACCGACAGTGGTGTGTGTCTGTGTTTGTCTGTAGATAATGTATTGCAGGTGGTGCTATGGTGTTTGTGTGTGTCCCTTACAATCGTGGTGATGGTGTTGCACTGACGTTTGTGAGACCTTTTCAAGTGCTCTAATCCGTTTTTCTGAATCAGGGTTGTAAGGCTTGTCAAGGCTTTCTCGTCATCGTCTTTACTGTGTGTGTGTGTGTGTGTGTGTGTGTGTGTGTGTGTGTGTGTGTGTGTGTGTGTGTGTGTGTGTGTGTGTGTGTGTGTGTGTGTGTGTGTGTGTGTGTGTGTGTGTGTGTGTGTGTGTGTGTGTGTGTGTGTGTGTGTGTGTGTGTGTGTGTGTGTGTGTGTGCGCGGTGGAAGAAAGTGTCTTAAATCAGAGTTTCAGGATGAGATTTGACTCACACTATCTCATCTCTGTTGAGATGATTTTCTCTAAACTGCATGACTTTGATAAAGATATAAAGAATGTGGGTGTTGTATGAGACTGGAATACATTCACAGCATTCACAGCATCGTCCCCTTCTTCCATTAACAAACCTCAAGGACTGAGCCCTTTTATACCTGCTATGGATGAAATCTAATCCCACCAGTCTGCCACACTTCTCCTTTCTCTCCCATTCTCTTTCCATTCCAGCCACTTCTACTGTTTATTCCGTCCCCATTTATTTTGTGTGTGTGTGTGTGTGTGTGTGTGTGTGTGTGTGTGTGTGTGTGTGTGTGTGTGTGTGTGTGTGTGTGTGTGTGTGTGTGTGTGTGTGTGTGTGTGTGTGTGTGTGTGTGTGTGTGTGTGTGTGTGTGTGTGTGTGTGTGTGTGTGTGTGTGTGTGTGTGTGTGTGTGTGTGTGTGTGTGTGTGTGTGTGTGTGTGTTTTTGTGTGTATGTGTTTTTTTCCACTTTCTATGGCCATGCATCAATAGGAGCCAGTCTTTGCCTGTGCTCTTTCTCCTGAGCCCCCTGCTCATATTGTGCTCCCCGATGAGCCTTTCAGCCAGGTAGGATCAGTTGGATCAGGGGTTGCTGCCTCGCGTAGCCTGCTGTCTGCCTGCAGTGCTCGCCTTCTCCATAGTCAGGGACCCACAAGCCCAAAAACTCAAGGAATAGGGTTGAACCTGTGATGTCATGCCGTACTTTTGATTGCTGTTTTATCTATTAGTTTGATCATTAAGGTCCACAGAATGAAAGGTCTTATCTGCTGTGCCGGAAACATCGCGGAAAAAAAGTTATGGCCATTTTTATATTCACTGTCTCATTGACTTCACTATACAGGAAAAGTAAAATATATATATAAAAAAGAGAAGGAAAAAAAAAAGACAATAAAAAAGATAAAACAGAAATAAAAAGTACGGCATGACATCACAGGTCATCTCACATTCTGGGTGACTGGGGTCCCCTTATAGCTCAGAGCTATCATCCTTAGATAATCCCTTTTTAACATGTCATGTTTATTTATAAAAACTAAAACAGTAGGTAGTTCGAATTTGAAATAATAGGGCAAATGTCAAGCACACTCCAAGGACAGATTTAAGACTTTCCTGATGCTTTTTTCTTTTTTTTTTCTTTTACACTTTGCTCAGTCATGTTTGCCTAAAAATAGTTACAAGAATCCGCTTCCAGCTCCTTTCACCCAGAAGGAATGTAACAATAAAATACAATTGTTGTTGCCAAAAATGGCCAACAATTATATTTTGGGCACTCTAATTATGGGATAAAATATATTATGAAATGCCAAAAATGTGTGTTCCTAAAGACATTTTCAAATACATTCTTGGACAGTTTTTGTATATTTTGTATGACTATCCCACCCATACTACTGTATACTGCTTCACCAGTCTGCTCACTGCTTTGCTCACTCTTTCAAAACTCCTATGAAGCTAGCTACTGTAGGTAGCATGACAGACATCCCCATATAGCCAATGATCTATATGGCTGCTATATCTCTCCTCCTTATCACTCTATCCCAGTGGTGGAAAAAGTACTCGCGGTGCAATGCATTGTGAGCTTTTAGATCGGCTATTCTCAAATGGCCCAAATGTATATAGCCTACTGTAGGACTGAATATGTTTTGTTGTAATAGTAATCAAAATCTACAACTTTTTCAAATAATTAGTGTAGTGGAAGTGTTAGTAAAAGTACTGAAAATTTTAAATCTGTTGAAGAAAAAAAATATCCTAAATTTGTACTTAAGTAAATGTACTTAATTACTTTACACCAGTGGTTCTCAACCTTTGCAAATAGCATGTAGATCGTCTATTTTCTCAATGTCTGCATCTAATATTTGACAATTTGACCAATATTTGTCATTTTAGAGGTATTAATTAACCATAACCTAAATCAGAAATTAGCCCACAAAAACAAATATGTTGCTACATACTGTACATGTAATGTAAGCCCCTCCCATACACTAAAATGTGTACCCGGCCTGAATGGGTTAAAGTCCTAAAATTGTCACTTTAGAAATGTGCAGATACCCTCTATACACTCAAACTTTATGTTGGTTTGTTTACTGTCGAGTGAGAAAACAATGTTGCACATTAAGTTTATCACCTGGGGACCCCCAAAATAATGTGGGGACCCCCCCGGCCCACAGGTTGAGAACCACTGTTTACACCACTGCTCTCTCCTCATCCCTCTCTCTTCCATGCCTCTCTGGTTGTGAAGGCCTCCGGCTCCCCCAGACAACCACAGGTGGATGAGAGGCATCCCTGGAGGCGGAAGGTGACTCCCACACCTGTCCCAAAACTCTGCACTTTATTTAACTTTAACAAAGACTGAAGTTAAACAACGTTAACACCCCCGCCCTTCTTATGCAGTCCATTCACACCTGTCCAGTTGTCCAATTAATACGACGAATCTGAAATTCCCCAGCTGCTGTGTGTGTGTGTGTTACTAAATTACGTCACTGTCTCTCTGTCAGAACTCTGTCTGCTCGTGTCATCATAATTGTCTGCTTGTCTCACTTAAAAACTTAACGCGAAGCAATAAAACGGCAACTTGTTGTACAATTTAGTGTGACTGATGGCTTTTCCACTTTTCCGTCTGGGCCTGTTGACGTGAATGACGTCACCAGCAGCGGAGAAGTCAAACCAGGCATAATGCTCTGACTGAATGTTGGGAAGGGTCTGCTTTTGTGTTGTGTAAGGAAAGATACGTGTGTTTAATGCCTTTGTGATGCTTGGCTACTACTGTGGAGTCATCTGTGATGGTGGTGGCCCACATTGGAAGTGTTGTAGTCTCGCGTGGCCAGACCGATGCCTCCCTAGGCTCTATGCATATACGCCATTTTGTTCTACTTCAAAATCAATAACAAAAAAATGCATAGCTATTTTTCCTGGACCTTCCAGGACCCTTGATCAATTCCAAAACATTTTTCTAATTTCAAAATATTTCCAGGAATTTCACGACCGTGGGAACCCTGAACGTAGTTGTCTGGTTGCGCGAGACTAGAAGTGTTGTGACGGTGGGTTCTTCTGAAGGGGTTGTGGTAACGACGGCTCCTTGTCTCTCTGCTCCTCACCCAGCAGAGGATGGTGGAGGACGTGGAGAGCCAGCAGAGCCTGGAGGCCCACATGTCCATCCAGGACCGGAAGCAGCTCATCGTGGCCCGAGAAGAGGCCTGGAAGTCCCGGGGCAAGGGAGCCGCCAACGACTCCACGCAGTTCACTGTGGCCGCGCGCATGGTCAAGAAAGGTCAGTGGTGCTCAGTCATTCCAGACTCTTGAAGGGGCGGCAGTGGCTCAGGGGTAGAGAAACCGTCATTAGAACACAGAGGGTTCCAGAAGGGTTCCCAGTTCGAATCCGGGCTCCCCCAGAGTTGGTGTCCTTGAGCAAGACTCTGAACCCCTGGTTGCTCCCGGTGAGCATATGAATGTGTGTGAATGGGCGAATGTAATGCACAATCTATGTAAAGCGCCTTGGAATGGCCTTAACCATTTTATTATTATTATTTTTTTTTTACGTTGTTTATTGGATTTTCCATTGAAGCATTAAAATCAAATTCCAGTGCAATCCATCAAATACAAAGTGTATCACACTTTTGGGGCACGAACACACTCGCGCGCCCTCGCGCGCACACACACACACACACACACACACACACACACACACACACGCACACGCACACGTACGCATGCACGCACCAAAGTTCACAGGGGGGGCTTTTTTTTTTAGATTAGTTTTTGGGCTTTTATGCCTTTATTGATAGGACAGTATACTGACAGGAAATGGGGGGAGAGATGGGTGTGACATGCGTCAAAGGTCGTCCGGATCGGGAATCGGGAATCAAACCGGCGACGCTGCCAGGCATCCATGCCTATGTGGTATGCGCCTGGACCAGTAGGCCAGAGGGCGCCCTCACAGGGGGGCCTTGACTGTTTGGAGGTAGTCCACATTTTTTTAACTTTAAGCACACTAAAGCTAGCCTTACAACTTTGAAAAGATTTCTCAGTCGTAATAAAATCGAGACGAGTCGCGGCGCGCTCCCGTGATTCGGTCATTACTCAATCGTTAAATGTGAGGTAGTGGTCCGACTCGATTTTTACCCCGACTTGAGACACAGATTCTGTTACGAGAATATTAAACTGGTTTGATATTTTCACAAATCGGTGCCGAGTCTGACCAGTGTTAATTTTTTCAGCAAATTTTGATTTAGTCCTAGTCTTAGTCTTTTGAATAACACACCGTTTAGTCTTAGTCCTGTCTAAGTCTTCTGAAATATTTTTTGTCTAGTCTAGTCTTAGTCGACTAAATATCAAAACATTTTAGTCTTAGTCTTAGTCTTTTGGGATTAGTCTTAGACTTTTAGTCTTCGTCTTTTAGGATAGGGTTTTTAGCCTAATATAACCACATAATTATGAACAAGTCATTGTCTTCTGTTACTTGGTCAAAATAAAACATACATAAAATATGTATTTGCCTTTAATTTCATTGCAGTTAAATGCCAGTGTAATTTTTTGCAGCCATTAGTCTTAGACTTAGATTTAGTCTTAGTCTTTTGAATAACACAAATAACAGTCTTAGTCTTAGTCTTAGTCTTTTGGGACTGTTTTAGTCTAGTTTTAGTCTATCGACAAAATATCAAAATCTTGTAGTCTTTTAGTCTTTTAGTCTTAGTCTTAGTCGACAAAATTAACACTGAGTCTGACTAGAGTACAATGACGTAACAACCAAAACAGAACGCTATAGTGAGCCAAAAGCCATTCATTCCCCAAACGCTGAACTGCCAGCCTGGTCGCCACTAGTAGCTGTTGGTGCGGCTGCGACAGCCCTTTATTTCACCGCGTATCATAATAGTTCATTATTCCAAACATTCGAAGTTGAGCCTAACTAAAGTTCAATATTTTCCTCTGATGTAGAGGAGTAGGAGTAAAAGTACTGAAAATTGGAAATAATCAAGTAAAGTACAAATACCTCAATTGTACTTAGTTACTACCAAAACCTCGACAGGCTGTCTGTCAGTCTGTCCGTCAGTCTGTCCGTCAGTCCGTCACGTCACACTTTTCCCCAAATCATATCTACGCCACCGTTGCCCCAATCCATGCCAAACTTTGCACACACACTCCTTGCCTGCCAATCCACAACCTCCACCCCTCCCGGGACCCCCGGAGCTCCAGGGACCCCCTGTTGCCGCCGCCAAAAAGTGCTAAAATTACCAATGACCACCCCAACGGGGCTGTTCACGGGGAATTCCCAGGGACCACCGACTCCTGGTGCTCCAGAATGGATGCAAAAGTGGTCGCACCCCTAGTGGAGGACCCCCGCCACTGCAGCGCACATAAAATGCCGTAACTCGGGCTAGGAGTGACCGGGAGAGCCGGGGCCGGTACCCACGCACCCGCCTCGGCGGCGCCAAGAGAGCCGTCAACATGAATCTGTCCCATATAGCGCCACCATCAGGCCCATTTTTTCAAACACATTTTTGGACACTGCTCCTACAGATTTTGCCCTAAAATCACGCAAATCGGTACACAGAACTCATGTCATCAACATGGATCTAGTCAGAGGAATAGGAACACAATGGCTATAATAGGCCTATTTCAGACAGATTTCAGCAAATAAAAGGGAATCTTGAACCAGTCTTTACAAAATCTTTAGAAGCATCTCACATCTAACAACTGAAATCTTTTAAAAATCATCATTAAGTCTTTGGGGAGTCTTTTTCAAATCTTTTAGTGTGAGAGGGTAGTCTTTTAGAAATCTTTCCAAAATATTTTCAAAGTTGTTAGATGTAAGAGGGCCTTTATATCAAAATAGCTGATCTATCACAATGTGGCACGATACGGCGAGTTGTGGTCTCGTATAGAGCTTAAGTGTTAACCAATACACTAACCATAAGCTTAAGCGGTTAACACAACTGTGTCTCCCAACAAAATTTAAAACTGATTCTCGAAAGGGCACTACCGCAGTACAGTGTCCATGACGTCGGTCCACAGATCAGTCATATTACCCAGGATCCCCCTTATCATCATTTCTCCTTACTGCCCCCCACCCCATCCAACGGACAGCTCAGTGGTCACTGGGTGGTCTTTACTAATGGCTGGCCTCTTATCCTATTAGTGAGGGTCCAGGAGAGAGGGCCAGCTGCTGGTGGGTTTGTGTTCACATGGAGAGATGGTGTTTGGTTGGTGGGCTTAGCAAAGGAATTAGCAGCATGGCTAATGGAAAACTGACTTTCCCGTTCAATTCCGTGCTCGCTAGCTAGCTACTAGTACCATAATATAAAGCGTTTTGAAACATCTGACCAGGATAGACATTCTTATATTATAGTACATTCTTTCATGGTTTTGATGTTATGTATAAAGAAAGGATCCTCATTTCACTGGGCAGTGGGCACCGTCTCAAATGTCTTGGACAGCACTGCTGGGTCAAAGCATGGATCACACAGCACAAGATAAATTGTTTGTTTGCTTTTGTGAAAAAAAAAGAACATGAACCACTGCTGTGTTCATCCATTATTCAGTGCACTATTTGGTGAAACATTTGTCACCTGAATGCTAGAGTTCCTAGCAGTGCAGAGCCTTCCATCGAATGAGCAAATGCTACCCCACTACTATTCACTGTGTTTGGCATTCAAAGTATCCAGGTGTTCTTGTCATGACATCTTAACCTCTTGAGCCCCATTGCCCCCGCCGGCGGGGGCAAAAGGTGTTGACCTCTGAACAGCTGTCAATAAATGTCAATAAATCAATAGAGACCAAATCAAACTACAATTTCTTTGTTGATTATTGTTACAGTGGTCCTACAGCATAGTAATCAGCTGCCATTGTACTTTTCATCCATACATTACTCCTATTACAGTATTATTACTACTTATTGTTACTCGTTTTTATCATTTTTCACCCTATACTTTAACATTACTAATATTACAGCACTACTCTCACTAAAACATCTGTAGAGTTTACATAGTTTGCAATACATTCATACAATTTTGCCTATCAATTGGTGACACCTTGGTGAACAATTTTTCTATTCACTATATATGTTTTAAATGAGGTCTTGAGGCTCATTCACTATTCAGAAGGCAAAATTTCCATAGGCGGAGGTCTTTTTCAATCATCTTTTCCTTGGTAAATGATCACAGCAGGACAATTTGGTCAGAGAAATGTGATGTTTTACACTGCATTTGTGAATTTTCAGGGGTTAGCTGACATTTGGTGAGTCAAGAGTAGCCACAATCATGGTAGTTTTGTGTCCACAACTGTTCCAATTTGGGCATACATTTTAGGCGGATTTTTCCCCTGGACCCCCTGGGGCTTAAGAGGTTTTGCCCAGGTTTTCAACCAGGGCCTTTTGTTTTTGTTGCAATCAATGACAGATTCCTCTGGTTTCCAGGCTATTTCAACCATCAGGTCCAATTGGAAAGGACATGAAAATAAATAATAATTCTATAATAATATTTAATTTAAATTCATAAGGTTATTGTGCCAGTTTAACCACTTTTGGCTTTTTCAAACAGTTTAAAAATAAATCTGTGAAACTAGCCGCTCTACGAGCTCACCACGCACCACATTGTGGTGATTTATGTGTGCAGCCATCGACTTCACCCATTTCACTGTGGCCAGACCCATGCACGACTTCACCCATTTCACTGTGGCCAGACCCATGCACGTGGTCAAGACCCATGCACGTGGTCAAGAAAGCTCAGCTTTTGTTGACCCAAATTAACGCAAAAAAAGAGACTCTAATTCGTTCTTCAGCTATACCACCAACATGCGGAACGCAGGAGTGCAAATCCCTAGCCTCCTTCAAAATTGATCTGAAAAGTCACCTTCAGGCGGCTGCTACTCGAGACTTGTAAATGACTTGACTTAAGCCCCCCTCTGTTGTTTTTTTTCCCCCACCCTATTTCTTTTTTTTCTGCTTTTGTAATTAATCTTATTCTGTGCAAAGTACTGTGTTCTATCCGTCTGTCTTTCAATGTCATAAGAGATACATAAAGTGGTTCATGTCTAAATAAGCCGTAAAACTTACTAGGATCTCCTTTTAGTTGACCTTGTACCAGTGATTTGTGCTGTCATGAAACCGTACTTTTTCCGATTGCAAACTTCTAATAAATTCTTCAATCAATCAATCAAAACCCTGTCCTAATGCTCCAATTCATGAAACGTAATTATTTCCGAGTGACTTTTGCAGGCACTGATCTTGTGTCATTGATGATGGTATGTAATGTTATACACATCAGCACGTCAGACTTATTGACTGGTTATTTGTTTGTGTGTTTGTGAACCAGGGTTGGCTGCCCCCTCTGCCCTCCAGTCTCCACCGCCATCCAAACCCAAGACCAACAACCAGACGCCCATTTCCAAGCCTCAGGATGGTCAGTAGCATCTCTCTCCTACTTCCTACACAGTTTATTTTTAGCTATTTATTTATATTTACTTTTAATGGTCTGATAGAGGCTTTATTGGCCTATTCTATTCAGGCGTGCCTGAATAAAATAAGTAGTGAGTGACAGGAACAGATAAAGCATGGCATGAAATTATTAACTCATTTAGTGCCCCTGAAATTAACAGATTATAAAGTCCACGATGCCACCTTCAGGCTGGCATCACCGCCGTTATCTTATTTTGAAGGCCAGAAGTCCACCACGCAATCACTTCCGGTCTGACGTCATCGGATCGTGCGCCTAAATTTGATGTGTGCATTTCATACGTTGCCAGGTGTGTGCAGGAGCTGCTTTCCACCTGCAGTCTCATGGCCTTTCAGCACGCTTATGGTGTGCTGAATGGTATAGCAAGTGCACAACATGGTGCTGTTGATATGAATGTAATCGGTTTGTTTAGGCCTAAACCGTTCTGAAACATTTGTTGCTATGAGATTCGGCACTACTATTGTAAATGATTCGGCATCAGCATAAAGGCAGTTTCAGACGTGCTGTGTGATGTGCCTTGGTAATGCATTTTCAATCAGAGGCGAGTGATTATTTGGGACGTGTGTAGAGTCAAGCGGGCACGGTCCCGTGAAATTGTCGCGCGCGTGCTCATTTCATGCGGATGTCACTGTTGAGGGATTTTGCCTGTCAATCATCGCCCTTGCCTCGCCCCTACTGGCAGAGAAAGAGAGGGGAGGGGCTGGGAGGAGAGGGGGCGGGATTAAGGGACTGTGACATCAAAGACGGGGGGCCAATCGTTTCACTTTTCTAAGCCTAATTATTCAGAAAACCCCAGACCCCAGAAAATCCACTGAATGTTCAAAGTTCTGTTTTTTTTTGGGGTGTAATTGAATTTAGGAAAAAAAAAAATGTTTTAGAAATTTGATGTCATGTAACCTTTAAGTATAAGAACTTGATGTTCAATCTGATGGTACGCACATTTCGTGAATGAAGCCCAATGTCTTGTTTGTGGTTTCCAAAAATAATTGTCTTTGCCCTTTGTTTCTTAAAGATGTGGACGGGAACTCTCAAATTGAAGGTGTATTCTAATTTCCTTTGGTGTTGTACCTTGTGCATTCATTGTACTACATCATCATTAACCCATTTAGGCCTGAACACATTATGACGCAATATTTTATGCTTTAAATATAGAAAAATAGCAGATATACAAGCTCTCAGCGCGGCACCGAGTGCCGCGCTGCGAGCTTGTAGATCTGCTATTTTTGAAAAATCGTGAAAATGAGAATTTTGACCCGATTATCTAAGTGTCTTTTGAATCCTTCTACGTTTTTTGGAAAAAACCTATGTTTCTATGTCAGCAATCTGGCTATCCATCGTCAAAGAAAAGGTCCTTTTCACTTAACTGGAGCTCAGTTAGTCTGTTCTTGAGAGACTACTATGTCAGTGGTACTCAAACCTTTTCATGTGAAGGACCCCCAAAATGATATTTATTTGGCCACGGACCCGCATCTCAAAATATTTAGTTCCAGGGAACACCCAGAAGCAAAATTTGTGTTACAAACGTTCGCTTTGAAAATACATATATTCAAAGATTTGCACACATTTTCACAACTCTTTTCAAAAATAGCAGATCTACAAGCTCGCAGCGCGGCACTCGGTGCTGCGCTGTGAGCTTGTATATCTGCTATTTTTCAAATGTTAAAGCATTCAATATGCCCAGGCCTAAATGGGTTAAAGCAATGAACATCATGAATCACTATAGTGATATTTCTATCTGGCTACTAATGTCTAGATGGAATATGTGAAAGCTGTTGGTCTTGCCTATAAACATGCATGAGCCAACAAATTCACTACATTGAATGTATTAAAGAGAAAGTGAGTGAGTGAGTGACAGCAATGGCCTTGAGATAAAAATCTGATCTTAGTTTGAATGTACCGTTGTGCTCGAAATTATTCAACACCCTCTGAAAATGAGGTTTAGTATAGCCACTGTTCCTTCAACATAGAACTTGTGAACTATGCTCAAAACCATACTTTTTGGAACATTCAGTGCCGTTGCAACTGTTTTATATCCTTTTTTGTACAAATCAATAATCTCTTGTTTGAACTTTTCTGACCATTCCTTAGACTTAGCCATGTTTCTAACTACTCCAATCACAGTCAACACACTTCTGGTCAGGCCAGGCTGCACATCTGATGCAACTATAAGCCCTTGATTAGTCGATTTCAGTTGATTACAGATGTGTTCAGGCGTGCTTAAAGTTGAAGAATTGTGAAAGTTGCATTGAAAGTGGCATTTAGCATTGAATTTGGTGAGAAAAACACTACAAATATTACTTTTGTTGAGCTATTTACATTGTTCTTGTATGATTTATTTATTTCATTCAGTTGTCAGGGGGGGGGGCTCAAAATTGAATAATTCTGAGCACAACGGTAAGTGAACATACGGTATGTGTCTACTAGCCCACCCATTCTCAATGATTGTTCAGAAGTCATCGCTATGTGTGAAGCAATAGTGTCGAACATGACTTCTAAACAATTAAATATCATTCATAACTGTGTGGTCTGAGTAAAAATAAAACAACGCAATGCACTACAGCATGTGGGTCTAACGCGTGTGATTGTGTGTGTGTGTGTGTGCGTGCTTGAGTGTAGA
The DNA here is from genome assembly GCF_963921795.1 of Nannobrachium achirus. Lineage (NCBI taxonomy): Eukaryota > Metazoa > Chordata > Actinopteri > Myctophiformes > Myctophidae > Nannobrachium > Nannobrachium achirus. The sequence goes on along the minus strand of NC_137828.1, from coordinate 19,090,720 downwards.
GATCAAAGCCATGCCAGACTTAAACCTGGAAACGGACAGAAAGCTGGACAAACTGGAATCCTTCCTGGGAAAGCTCAACAATAAAGGTCAGTATTTGTCTGTGTAGTGTAAGTTGATATCATGTGATAGAGCTTGGTTAAAAATACCTACACCCCATGTGTCAGGCGGTGGAATGGATACAGTGGTGGAAAAAGTACTCACACATTTTACTTCTGTAAAAGTATCAATATTGCTATATAGAAATAATCTGTTACAAGTAAAAGTCCGGAATTCAAAGTGTACTTGAATAAAAGTGTGAAAATGATGGCATCAAAATGTACGTAAAGTACCAAAAATAAAAGTACAAACTGTTTGAAAATAGTAGATCTACAGAGCTTGTAGATCGGCTATTTTCAAACAGCCTAGGTATACAATAAGGCTAAAGTGGTTAATGCATGTTTTATAATATTATAATTTCTGCAAAAGTAACTAGTAATTGAAGTTTTCAAATTGTAGTGGAGTAAAAGTAAGACGCATGGATCCGAGATGTAGTGGAGTAGAAGTAAAAGTATTGGAAATTGGAAATACTCAAGTAAAGTACAAATATCTCAACTGTACTTAAGTACAGTACTTCAGTAAACGTACTAAGTTACTTTACACCACAGAAAGGATATTATGGTGAGTGTCCAGGGACGTGCTGGGCCTCTGATTCAGCCCGGGAAAAAGAGTTGGAGAGGCCCTCATTGCGCGCTATAGAGAGAGATCTCTCTCTATAGCGCTGCTGCTACTCAAAGATTTGTGACAAAGTGACAAGCCAGTGGGCCAATTACATGAGTTATATTTCGTCGTTGTCAGGTGGAAACCTATATGTACAAAACCGTTTGTTTTGTATTTATCATTTTAAAAATGATTTACTGAAAACAGCCGATCTACAAGCACACAACGCCTCGCACCGCGAGGCGTTGTGTGCTTGTAGATCGGCTGTTTTCACTACTTTTGTGCGACGGCCTTGTGTGATGAAGCAAGGCTTTGCTTTGCGAAAAAATTTACACATTTGAAACTTGGAGATACAAGGTTTCTGCCCGACAGTGACGATTTACTTTGTTGGCCGCCCAGCTCCCAAAATGGAACGAAGGCCGACATTTTATTTTTTATTTTCTTCCTAATGGCCGGCCTGGACCGGCCGGGAATGAACCGGCCACTCGGGAGTTGTCCCGCTTTTCCCAATGGCCAGCACGTCCCTGTGAGTGTCCAACCTTTGTGATCATGTGGATTTGGCGAGCAGAAGGTTGTAGGTTCAAGTCCAGGGCTGTGGCAAAGTGTAGAATGTACCACCATGTGTTCCATCTGCACACTTGATTACACCTCTGTTTTAGTTAAAACATTAAGACCTGAACCTATGTTTTCTGAATATTTATTCAAAAATTACAAAAAGATTATGTTGCTCTATACCAGGGTTCTTCAACGTTTTCAGGCCAAGGACCCGTTAGTTGAGAGAGAGATGAAGCACAACCTGTTCATAGATTCCATATAGTTTCATTGTTTGACAGCACAATCATCATTGTATTTTGGATTCATGTCAATTTGTGTTTTCAGATATTTAACCACTTGAACCATCAATACTTAGTAAACTTGACCTTTCACTCTGTACTTAGTCTGCTCTTTTTCCCCTCTTCACCATACCTCTTTGCCGAAAATACAAGCTCTACAAGCTCACAACACCTCGCGCTGCGAGGCGTTGTGAGCCTGCACAGGGGGAGGGGGTTTAATATGGACACTCGTGTCCATATTAACCCATAATGACCGCACAGCAAGACGTTATCGCATACTTATTTTGTGCGTTAACTATTGAAAATAGATATACAAGCTCACAGCGTGGCACCAACCCCCATCTCAAAATATTTAGTTCCAGGGACCCCCCCATTGAGTACAAATGTTTGCTTAAAAAAATACATATATTCAAAGATTTGCACACATTTTTACGACTTTTCAAAAATAGCAGATCTACAAGCTCGCAGCGTGGTACTCTGTGCCACAGTGTGAGCTTTTAGATCTATTTTTCAATGGCTAAAGTATAAAATAAGTAAGGCCCGTACACCTTGGGCCCTATTAACTCAAGTTCCCCCCCCCCCCCTTGTGACGCCCCTGCACATGCCAATGGTGGTGAAGAATTATCTATTTCTTGTCCCACTCCTCTCTAAGAGACACACTAGTGGCACAGGTACAATAGTCATTCTCATTCCATGGTTTTACCTGTATTTTCTCTCCACAGTCTCAGGCCTGCCTGAGGCCACCATCACAGTGACTGAGAAGAAGGTGAAGGAAGTGATGAGTCTGGAAGATGAGACCTTCTCCAAGTTCTACCGCCATGTGGACGAGCTCCCCATCCTCACCAGCAAGGTGGAGATAGACGATGACTTTGACGCCATCTTCGGTCCTCAGATGCCAAAGTAAGTACTCGTGACTAAAAGCTAAGTAGGGATGGGACGATATGAACATTTCATATCACGATTATTGTGACCAAAGAAATCACGATTTACGATATTATCGCGATAATCATAATATCCCAAACATCCATTATCCTGGGGCGGAACATTTGCCAAAGAATAGCAGATCTACAAGCTCAAAGTGAGTAGTTGTTAGCTTGTAGATCGGCCATTTTTTGGCAAAAACATTTGGTAGAGTGAAAAAAGACTATCAAGTATATAGTACGTATATTATAAGTCCATTTTACCAATAGAGGGTTTAAGTGGTACCGGATATGCAGCTCGGCAAATAAAAGGTGAATTGATCCCAATGCATGACGGAGGACAATATCCTAAATTAAATTAAATCTCCACGATACATTTATCGTGAGTGTTCATGTTCATCACGATAAACGATAATATCGCGTATCGTCCCATCCCTAAAGCTAAGACATACTTTGGTAAATACACTAACAAATAAAAAAATAGTGTTTGAAGATTAATGAAATTCACTGTCCTTGACATATTTTGGACAGATTTTTTAGTAAGCCCAGAGCGCCAATGACTAATTTGACAGATATTCTTTTTATTGCAATCACAGACCCACAAGAACACCAAACTGGATCTCCATTTGTTTCCTGTTTAATTTTTTCACAGAAACGCCTTTTTCTCCACTTCCTGGTTTTCGCTCTGTGTTTGTCAAAACAGTGCATTTTCAAAAAACAGTGCATGTTGTGAGGTATAAAAAAACACAGCAGTGTGCAACCAGCTTTACTCCTTTTAAATGTTGTGAGGTATTTCCAAGCGTACACTAAAGCCCCTATCATAGTAGGCACCGCGGTGATATGCTATCCACCACAGTGTAGTCTTTTTAAGTCATAAAACTACAACATTACGTCATTACTCGCGGTGAAGAGCTATCCACCGCGAACCCCGACACATCTCTCTGTTTTTACTAGCAGACAGATCGGCCCATCACCCCGTTCACTGATTGGTCGATCTAGACCAGTCAATCACAGTGATAGGACTTCACGGTGACTGACTATAATGGCCTCCACTTGTTTTCTCACTTTAGGTGGATAGCTTATCACCTAAAATGTGCGGTGAATAGCTCTTCACCCTGGACTCTGATAGAGGCTTAAGACAATGTCATGAAACCTGCTCTCTGTCAGCGATGGCCCTCCGACACCGACTCTTTCACTCTCTGATCCCGTCATCACAGGCTGACCTCTGAGATGGTGCAGCACAAGCGCGCGGTGCGACCTTCCCGCAACGTCCAGGCGTCCAGGAACCCTCTGAGGATGCTGGCCGCCAGGGAGGACATCAGATCCGAGTACATCGAGCAGAGGCTCAACGTGGGCCTGCTGGAGAGCAGGAGGATGAAGGCTGAGAAGAGTGAGTTGAGGATGGATGGGTTCTTGTGTTCTTTCTGAAGTAGATGAATTCTTTACTGCAGGGGGTCTTCAACGTTTTCAGGCCAAGGACCCCAATAGCTGAGAGAGAGATAAAGCAGGGACCCCTACTATGTATTGTATAAATGTTTGATCGACTTTCATCGATTTCATAGATAGATTCATAAACTTGTTTGACAGACTTTTAACCACTTAAATCGTCGTTACTTACTAAACTTGACCTTCCACTCTGTACTTGGTCTGCTCTTTTTTACCTCTACACCAAACCTATTTGCCAAAAATTGCAGATCTACAAGCTCTCAACGCCTCGCGTTTGAGAGCTTGTAGATCTGCTATTTTTTTGGCTAAAGTTCTCCTCAGAATTGGGATGTGAGGGTTCAAGTTGTTCATTTTAAAAGAATGATCCTATCACACAAAGATTTGGCGGCACCCCTGTAGTAAATCTGAGGACCCCCTAGGGGGTTCCTGCTTTACTGGATAGATTCTTGCGAGGATGAATTCTTGACTGGTGTACTGTAGATGAATTGGCTGTATGCTTGAGTGGATAGAGTGTAAGGATTCATGTGGAACAGGATAGTGGAAAAGGACCAATTGATTTAGCTTAATTTGATCAACAATAAATGACTACTGTAGCTTTTCTTTAATCTTTTAGTTTAATTTGCAATTTGTTGTGTATAATAATACCTTTTTGACAGAGGACGCTGATGTCATGGTAGGATAAATGTCATTGCTGGTGGTCTTTTGAGACGGCTTCAAATCACTGCCAGACTTTACAAAAAGCAATCTTGCGCAATTAGAGAGATGTTTTTTGATTGTTTACGCAGCTATTGTAGCCGTCACAATTACACATTACATCACCCGTCACTGCAGAGCCTGGAAATATGAAAACGTTCAACGAATACCTCATATATATATTGTTAATCAATTCATTGAATCCGGCCAAATTATACAATAATCATTTATAATTCTGTTTTCCCCCATTCATTGCCAGTCAAAAGGGAACAGCATTTGCACATTTTCAATGAACTAACAGATGTTTTTAGTTTGCATCCACATTGAGCTTTTATTCAGTAATTGTCAGGTTTTTTTTATGACCTCTGATGTTCACTCTGTGTTTTGGTGCGAGAGGTCAGTCTGCATGTGGGAATGTGGTTTAAGAAACGTCTGCTACAGATTTGACACGGCACAACCAAGATGACAGAGATCCTTTGTGTTGACAGCACAGTCTCCAGAGTTCCCTTGATCAGGTTCAGATTGAATCATTATAATCATTAAATACAATAACCGAGTTCAGTCTGCACTGACCCGCGTCACAATGCTGACAGACGTTGTTTTCACTGTGGGGCCGTCGGGCCAATTGGAACGGAGAGGAGAATTAAGTAATCATTTAAAATATAAAATGTTTTATTTAAATTCATAAGATTAGTGGGCCATGACATCCTGACACCTGACATCCCCATTTTGGGCATGTCATTGTCAATTATTTTGAAGTAAATACCGGTAGTCGATAATGGCAGTTCTACAATCTCACAATGCGTCACATTTGTAGATTATTTTCTTTCTTTCTTTCTTTCTTTCTTTCTTTCTTTCTTTCTTTCTTTCTTTCTTTCTTTCTTTGCCATTTCGCAATAGCCAGAAGCTATGGTTATTTGTCATGGAAAGGTTTGAGAACCCCTATTATTATAGCAGATTTATCACCTAGATTATTTGCCTTCAACATTCATCGCCTCATACATTGCACACACATTTAAATTAGTTCTTTGTACTATTATAACTGCTCTGTATACATAGAACCCAATGGGACATTGCATATAATACATAAATGCTGCTAAACTGCCCGACATTTGGGTCTGATGTCAGTTTCCTGCCGTTATGCAGTCAGTGCAATCCTCAAAAGCTTTGCCATTGTTTTTCTACCATTGTGAACTGCACATGGTCTGCGGGGCTGTTTTGACAGTGACATCACTATAAAATGTCACCAGTGTCAAAGGCGTGTTGCTCACAGTTTCCTCCCACATCTCCGGGGAGAGCAATAAAAACACTGCTTTAACCCATTTAGATCATTATTTTATGCTTTAACTATTGAAAAATAGCAGATCTACAAGCTCGGTGCCGCGCTGCGAGCTTGTAGATCTGCTATTTTTGAAAGATTGTGAAAATTAGAATTTTGACCCGATTCTATAAGTGTCTTTTGAAAAAGATTTTTTGAAAAACCTATGTTTCTATGTCAGCAACCTGGCCAGCCATCGTCAAAGAAAAGGTCCTTTTCACTTCAACTGGAGCTCAGTTAGTCTGTTCTTGAGAGACTACTATGTCAGTGGTTCTCAAACCATTTCATGTGAAGGACCCCCAAACTGATATGTATTTGGCCACGGACCCCCATCTCAGAATATTTAGTACCCAGAAGCAAAATTTGAGTTACAATCGTTCGCTTTGAAAATACATATATTCAAAGATTTGCACACATTTCCACGACTTTTTCAAAAATAGCAGATCTACAAGCTCACAGCGCGGCACTCGGTGCCGCGCTGTGAGCTTGTATATCTGCTATTTTTCACTGGTTAAAGCATTCAATAATTCTAGGCCTAAATGTGTTAAACCACTCTGTAGTGCTTTCTGACAGAATGAGGCTCTGGCTGCTGGCCTGAGAGATGGTTTTGCGCTGGCTGTGAATTACCACACTTTTGTGCAATGTTTTATCTGTTGGGCTTGGCTGACGGTTACCTTCCATTATAAACATGCGTACAGATTTATTTATATTGTGTGGAGGTGATAGAATGTGAGAATGTGGAGACCTAGCTCTGCTGCAGCCACGTTTACTAGAAAACATGTACAGTATGTGGCTGATAAAGACCGTTTTATCTTATTCACCTTGGAAAATAGTGTATTCAGAGATCAGATATCTATCTCTACTGTATCTATACTTGACATTTGTGCATCTTATTAGTGTGGTTGTTATTGGCAACACACTATTGTTCTAGGTCCGAGAACTTTTATACCAGCCAAAGTGAACCTGTTTTTTTGTTGAGCTTTTAACTGAAGTTATCTGGGTTGTAAGGCCAGATATCTTAATGTCCAATCAGACAGGATTGGTCATGCTTTACTTGACATCACAATATGTAATACCAATAAGACGCCTAAGGGCGAAAAGCGACCTCGCCCTAAAGGGCCAGGTCACACTATCCTTCTTGGCCATCTGTCTTGGCCATATACTGCATGGATTCTGTTAGTGTGGCACTCCTAACAGTGCATCATCTGGGATACAATCCCTTTTATGCCCATATATGGAGATTCCTGACAGTCACTTTTATGCCCATATATGGAGGTTTGGTGTAGAGGTAAAAAAAAGTGCAAACCAAGTAAGAGTGAATGTCAAGTTAACTATAAACACGTATCCAACATAGACCGTGCTGTCAAACAAGTCTATGAATCAATCTATCGATGAGAATCTGCATCACACATTTATACAATATGTAGAGGGGGTCCCTGCTTCATCTTTCTCTCAGCTAAGGGGTCCCTGGCCTGAAAACGTTGAAGACCCCTGCTGTAGATTGTTATGTATATGTTACAGTATGTTTGGGTAACTCAGGACGGTAAGAGTAAGAGCGCTTGTTTTGTCGTTCACCACACACTAATCACCACCAGATGGCGACGACAGCCCATAGACAGCCATTCACTAGTGCAGGCGCTGACGTCACTCGTTTGCGACTCTCAATCTTTATTTACTAGCCTAGCTGGGCGGTGTTTAGCCATTAGCTTAGCCATTAGCTTAGCCATTAGCTTACTATGAGCGTTTATCGTGGGCTTGCCCAGGCCTTACGGCCTGGGCATAAATATAACGATTGCATTCACCACGGCTTCGTAACTCGCGCGGCGCACCGCCGGCCGCGCGGCCCTGGCCCGCTCTTCGCGGCCGGGCGAAGAGCAGGACCAAGGTCCGCTGGCCTTCACGCCGCTTGCAATGTCGTGGACAATCGAGCGGCTCCGCCTGGAGGACGTTGTTGTGGGCGACCGCTTGTTCCGCCCCGTGCTGCACGGCGAGTGCTCCGTTTCTCGACCGTACTGTTTCTCTAACAAACCGTGACATATATACTTGTGTGTGTGTGGGGGTGGTGTATACCAGGGGTTTTCAAAGTGGGTGACGGGGCACCCTGGGGTGCCGCGACGGCAGTCCAGGGGTGCCGCAAGATTATTTGATAATAATTGGAATTTATTTGGACACTTTTTTTAAACTTGAAGTACGACGTTATTTTCAGTCAGTTCTAACCAAAATGGCTGTTATCTCAACGTTTTCCTCGCAACATAATCACTAACATATCGTCACTGTCGGGCAGAAACCTTGTATCTCCAAGTTTCAAATGTGTACGTCTTTTGCTATTAAGCAAAGCCCTGCTTCATCATACAAGACTGTCGCACAAAACTAATGAAAACAGCCGATCTACAAGCACACAATGCCTCGCGATGCGAGGCGTTGTGTGCTTGTAGATCGGCTGTTCAATAGATGATAAATACAAAACGAACGGTTTTGGACATACAAGGTTTCCACCCGACAACGACGATATGCTATAAATATAAGGTGCTGGGAGTGAAAATTATAATGTAAGGGTGCCTTGGATTAAAAAAATATTCATAGGGTGCCCTGAGACAAAAAGGTTTGGGAACCCCTGGTGTATACAATGTCAGTCTGTCTGTATGTGTTGCTGTGTCACTTTATCTATCCATGACCCCACTCTCTCTCTCCCTCCCTGCCCCATCACGTGCGCTGCAGTGAACAAGAACTCTGGCTTTGCGGAGGTGGCCATCGCCGGCCTGGCCAGCAAGGAGAACTTCAGCAGCGTGGCCCTGCGCAGCGTCAACATCTCCGAGCAGATGTCCAACAACAGCGCCGTGCCCTACAAGAAGCTCATGCTCCTTCAGGTCAAAGGTCAGTGGGCGGTCGGCCATTGTTGTTTTTGACAGCAGTGGCGTCAGTTCAGAAAAAGCTAAGGTATGGCAACATGACTGGTGTCTTGCACGACACCTGTCATGTTGCCATACCTTAGCAACAGGCATGATACATTTTTTTAAGAAGTACATTTTATTCAATTTTTATTTTTTCGGTTGTGCAGTGCAGCTAAACTTGGCATGTTAGTACACGTGCCACAATTAACAATAATGCATTGCACCTGTGCAGCTGACCTTCGGAACCTGGAAATATTCCATCGTGTCAAGATGAGGAGAATACAAGTGTGGAGAATATAATTATAATACCTTGTTAAAGTGACCATTTTGTTACATTTTGCATTTGTAGTTATTTTACTGTAATTTAACAACACAATAACCAGAACAGATAGACAAAGAGACATTCATGGATTTATGTTTAAAAGTTACTTTTTTTTCTTCCCTGGACCCAGGGTATGGCAGCTGCATACCCCTGCCATACCCAATTGACGCCCCAGTACATTTTCATTTAGTTTCAGTCAATCTTTTGAATACAATGTCTTTTGCTTTTAGTCATAATTATAGTCACCTGAAAGGTTTTAGTCTAATGTTAGTCGACTAAATATCACAAGATGTATTTTGGCAGGCCTTGATGGCATCGTAATGACCGATTTTACACTTGGTGATTGCGTGCCGAAAATAGCCGATCTACAAGCTCACAACGCGTCGCAGCGCAACACCTGAGAGCAATCAAACATAAAATGACTCTCTGCTCCACTAGTCCCTCTCTAACGTTTTAGTCTAGTTTTTGTTTTGTTGACGAAATTGTCAATATATTTAGTCTTAGTTTTAGTCATCATAGCTTAGTTTTTATTCAGTTTTCGTCAGTGAAAAAGAAAATACATTTTTCGTCATAGTTTTAGTTTACAAAATCAACCCCCCCCCCCCCCCCCCCTCCCCTCCCACTGAACTAACCGATGTGTACTCGCACACACACACACACACACACACACACACACACACACACACACACACACACACACACACACACACACACACACACACACACACACATAGGGATTCTAGGTATTGTCTAGACAGGATAAAAGCTACTGTAAGATAAGACTATTCCGTCTGTTGCTAAGGGCTATAGATCAGTCAATGATGACAAGCATGATCCCTTTAATCTGGCCTTCTATGGGGTATACTGTAAATACCAACTGTTGTCACCTCTTCCGTCTTGCCAGCAGGCTGTCTTTTCAGGCATGGATAATGAACAGTGTTTAAAGAAGCCAGTGACATACGTTCGCACGCCTTACAGATTTTTGTACCAACAACACACACTCAGGGGACTGGGTGCTAATTGTCTGTTAGCATACTGATAATGACAGCTCTGACTCTGAGGCTGTCGCACACCGCTGAGAAATATCTCCTGCCCTAGAAATGGGGAAATTGAGGGCAGTCCCCTGCAAGAGACATACTGTACTAGAAAAAGGCATATTGTTTGCTGTATGGATCACTAGATTACTGTAGCTACTAACTAGGGACGTGCTGGGCCCCTGATTCAGCCGGGAAAAAGAGTTGTAGAGGCCCTCATTGCGCGCTATGGAGAGAGATCTCTCTCTATAGCGCTGCTGCTACTCAAAGATTTGCCATTTCAGATCATGACCAGTGCGCCAATTACTGTACATGAGTTGTATTTCATCGTTGTCGGGTGGAAACCTTGTACGTCCAAAACCGTTTGTTTTGTATTTATCATTTTAAAAATGATTTAAACTAGTGAAAACAGCCGATCTACAAGCACACAACGCCTCGCACCGCGAGGCGTTGTGTGCTTGTAGATCTGCTGTTTTCACTACTTTTGTGCAACGGCCTTGTATGATGAAGCATTGCTTTGCTCTGCGAAAACATTTACAAATTTGAAACTTGGAGATACAAGGTTTCTGCCCGACAGTGACGATTTACTTTGTTGGCCGCCCAGCCCCCAAAATGGAACGAAGGCAGATTTCTTTTTTCTAATGGCCGGCCTGGACTGTTCGGGAGTTGTCCCGATTTTCCCAATGGCCAGCACGTCCCTGCTACTAACTAGATGGGCAATGCAAAAGGCTACCCAAGCAGAACAGTCTGCAAATGATCTGTATGCTTTGCACTGATGTTTTCAGATTAGCTTAATGTCACTTGGATGTTTACAAAGGATTCCGCTAGCAAATCATACTGGGCCTGTTGCATTTAGAGGTCACCAAGCTACTTGTCGCAAACCTAATTTCTGATTTCAAAGGGGAGGGATTTCAGAGCTTTGGAGGATCAGCGGGCCAGTTGTACGGATTTAAAATGAAGCAAACGCAGAACTAAAAGTTCCTATGATTGGCCGCTAGTTGCGCTGTTCTGGTACCAGAAGCAACATGTTCTCCATAGGATTCCATTCACCTTAATACATTGTCATAAATACGTTATGGTTCCTGTCGCTAGTTTAAAGCCTCGTTTCAATCACCACGATATGCGTTTTGTGAAAATATGGTCCCATTTATGTTATAATTGATGTTAAAGCAGGGAATGCTGTAGGAGGGGCTTGTGATCATAGGCTTGTGATGATTTTTCTTCGTGTGCTTTATTTTCGGCAAGCAGTCAAGACAATGTCCCATGTATCCATGCGGTTGCACGTGACCGTTGGCAGCCAATAGCATTCCTAGTACCCACATTAAAACAATTAAAACAATGATGGTGACACCCATAGAAGGGCAAAAAAAAGCTTAATTTTCACAGCATAGAAACCAATGGGTTCCCACCGTCCATATTTTTTAGTCTATGGTTCAAAGGGGGAGGGGGGAGGAGGTTTGGCATTTTTTTCTTTACAGAGCTGTGTTTCTGTACAGATGCTGCTTCAAGGGTGTCCTCTCCAGAGGATGTTCTAAAACGGGAGAGGAGAGAAACGGTCTATTTCTGTGTCTCTCCAGTCCATCTCCACTGTGGGGTGACAGACAGCTGCAGTCCTAAATCACACCCCTATACTGCAGGTCATCTCACACTATCCTGGGTGATCCCAGCCTCTCTAAGGCCTGGCTGCTAGCTCTAATCCCAGGCCAAATCCACTAAACCGGGGGGCTGCCTCTTTATTGTGGGGGTTTAACTATTCCGACCTCAGCGCACATTGTAAACAGTTCCTCCTGGCATGCAGTGGTGGAAAAAGTACTATTTTTCTTTTTTTTTTTACTTAAAAAAACCTAAAGAATCATCTTAATATTTTTATGATGTCATTGTGGGGATGCGCAATTATAAGCCAATCAAATTAATTGTCTGTATAGCCTGACTGTATGACTACATACTGTACTGGTCAGCTGTTGTTGGGGGGCGAGGGGCAGATTACACTATGACATGAGCTTCAGACTGTTTCAGACCGTTTTCAGAGAAGCTCATGTCACAGTGTAATCTGCCCCTCAACCCCTTTAGGTGACAGTACCCCTTTAAGTAAAAGTACCAGTACTGCAGTGTAGAAATACTTTTGTTACATATAAAATAACCAAACTGTATTGGTATCAAATTGTATTAAAATGCCAAAAGTAGAAAGTACTCATTATGCAGAAAGTCACATTTCACAAGTTTTCAAATGTATGAAAAATCATTGTGAGCTTGTAGATCGGCTATTAAGTACAGTACTTAAGTGAATGTACTTGGTTACTTTACAGTTTACACCACTGTTTGTTTGTGTGAAATACCAGGGCGACGGCATGTCCAGACCAGGCTAGTGGAGCCCAGAGCGTCGTCCCTGAACAGTGGAGATTGTTTTCTGCTGTTGACCCCTCATCACTGCTTCGTCTGGACGGGAGAGTTCGCCAACGTCATTGAGAAGAACAAGGTCAGTCGATTAGAGAAATAGGCGAACATTCTGCGGAAATGTCAGATCTCGTTGCGACACAACATGGTGTGTTGTGAGTTTGTAGATCGGTTATTTTCAACCGAACAGATTTGATGTAGTGGCAGGGTTCCCACGGTCATGACATTCCTGGACATATTTTGAAATTTGTTTTTTTTTCCCCCAGTACTGGAAAAGGGTCCTAGGAAGGTCCATTATATTTGGCTATAATTGTTTTTGGCTATTGATTTTGTTAATAAAAAACATTTTCTAAAACATGTATAACATCGCACAAGATATGTAACATAAGTAGTTTTTTGCTGAATGGGCGTGATTGCAGCCTAAATGTATGTGACAAAAACGGATCTACGATCTCCTTCTATCACCATTCTATGCTTTATTTTTGCTGCACTGCCTGTCTTTGGGCATAGCACATAGGAGTAAGAGACTTGTTATTGCACTGAATGGTTGTTATATAGGCCTGGTAATTGGGTTAAATATTCTGGAAAGGTTTTGGAAATGCTAAAATGTGTGGGAACCCTGTAGACTTGTGTAGAGGGACCACAACATTGGTTCACACGTTTCAGGTATAGAAGCAGACGGTGCTTAGTGTGTAGTTTTTGTATGTGGTCCAACACACTCAGTAGTGAGTGTGTCCATAACCAGCCACCCAAGCTCTTTCTCTACACAGCTAGCAGCCTGAGAAACTAGTCTCTCTGTCAGACGTGTCAAAATGAATCCAGTGAGCTTTGACAGGAGGTTGACTATTCTAAAAAAACAAAGTCCTGTGGGACAAAGATATTTAACTAATATTTAAAACTCATTGCAACCTAACAAACACACTTTAAAGATTAGTCTGCTAAATGACTAGTCATCAATTGACAATTTGTCACAGTATGTCTACTGTCACAGTCTTAGCATTCATGGAACCAGTGAGCCACCACATGTTATCATGGTAAAACACCTTTTCTAAAGTTGTTTTAGCCTACAGGCTAAGTGATGTTTTCCTTTCATAGTGTAATATCACACTCTACCCTTCTCTCAGACACAGACGATTTGTTTATTTTTGGAACACAGTTCTACTTCTTATATGACGTTATCTTAAAAATCCCCCTATGGGGATTTCAACACATAAGTGGCAGATCAGACCCCTGTTATCCTTATGGGTGGGCTTCACATGCAGGAAGTAAACACAGCTCTGAGAGGAAGTACAGATGGTGTAGCACAGGAAGTGTGTGGCTGTGTGTGTGTGTGTGTGTGCGTGCGCGACTGCACGCAAACGTGTGTCCCTGTCATGTGGAGGGAAGTGAACAGCTGCAGGAAGCTCTATTCAGTCACTGTGACCCAAGGCTATTGTTCAAAGTTTGACCCGATGACCCAATGACCCCCAGATGACAGAGAGGGTCGCTGAGTGGTAAGCCTCCTTTCCACTAGCACTGCGGAACGGCCCCATTTGCACACTGGTTGCCGCTTGAACCACCTCAACCCCACCATGCCTATTCTGGGGCTAACATTTGGCACAGATATTTAGTGTAGACTAGAGCGAAAACAAAAGAGACGGTTTGGCATAGAGCCATTGTAGTCGGGGGCGTTAGGGAGATAACATGGCCATTTCGCGGTATATTAGTCTAAAAGCGCCAAATTTTGCACAGATGTAGCCCAGGGCATGCTCTAATGATTTAGCTAGGGCGCCCGAGTCGGCGACCTTCGGGGTCGCCACAGTGGCCAAATCAAGTTGGGCTCCCATCGACTTTCTATACAGGAGGAAAATACCCAGAAAACCTTTTTTTTTCTGGGTATTTAAGTAGGATGAGAGGGGTCTAACTAGGGGTTTGTCATGATGCTGAATCCATTGCAAGCATTTGTTTTGCACAAAAAACATTCCTTGGGCTATAAATGGCCCCAGAAAACGATGGTTTAGTGATGAAAAGTGATGAGTCATCACTTTTCACCGTTTTGTGGGCGTTTCCTTGGGCCATTTATAGCCCAATTTTTAGCTAAATCATTAGAGCATGCCCTGGGATACATCTGTGCAAAATTTGGCGCTTTTAGACTAATATAGCGCCAAATATCCCTAACGCCCCCGACTATTGGGAACCCGGTCAACTAAATATAGGGTTTAAGTGTTGTAATGGTGTATTCTGGATATTCAATTATTATTATTATTATTTTTTTTTTGGGGAAATCACTCCAACTCCAATGACTGTCTTATCTTCTTCAGGCTAACGAGCTGGCCAACTTCATCCAGACCAAGAGAGACCTGGGCTGCCGTGCCAACTACGTACAAGTCATCGAGGAGGGAATCAACACTCACAGCCAGGGTTCCAAGGAGTTCTGGAAGATTCTGGGAGGACAGGGCAGCTACCAGTGTAAGGATTATAGCCTGTGACAGACATACAGTATAGACATAACATGCTTGAAACAAGTACGCTGTTTTACTATAATTTAATACGCCTTGACCTATTGGAGCATCAAGTCGAGTCATGTCGAGGACCCCCAATTAAATGTTTTCCCCAATCAATGTAAACCTCTTGTTGTTTTTGTAGCAGCAGGAACCCCAGATGAAGATGAGCTGTACGAGGTGGCCATCATGGAGACCAACTGTATCTACCGTCTGATGGACGATAAGCTGGTCCCCGATGACGACTTCTGGGCCAAGGTCCCTCGCTGCTCCCTGCTCAACTCTAAAGAGGTACAGTACAGCACCGTAGCTCATTATGGGTGCAGACGGCAAGGCTTTTAAACTTGATTGTCACAGACACCAAAGGTGTCATTTCAGAAAGAAGTGTAAAAAATCGAACCTCTGTTCGAAGTGGAGCTGTGTGTGTGTGTGTGTGTGTGTGTGTGTGTGTGTGTGTGTGTGTGTGTGTGTGTGTGTGTGTGTGTGTGTGTGTGTGTGTGTGTGTGTGTGTGTGTGTGTGTGTGTGTGTGTGTGTGTGTGCAACAGCGCCCCTCCCTTAACATGTGTGGTCAGAAAAGGTTACTGCAGGCTACAGACAGACAGACACGCAGACAGACAGACAGACAGACAGACCCACACACACGGCCACGTATAGGGAGCTTGTGTTCCACACAGCTCCAAAAAATAGGTTACAACTTAAGCCCCCATGCGATGAAATCAGATTAAACTGCAAAAAAAAGAATCGGAGTTGGGGACGATTATGCATAAAACAACTGAATTTGAGGTTAAATGTGAACGCTAGGGGGTGCCATCCCCTGATGACCCAAATGACGACCCTTCCAGACATATTTTTTTAATGCTGCTGATGAAAAGCGCAAATCGTCTCGACACTAATTTCGTACTCCATGAGTGGTTCAGAGACGTGGGTTGACCCAGTTAGACACACAGCATGTTTGAAATCATCTGCACCCGATCTGATGATGATGTAGCAGTGTGTGTGTGTGTGTGTGTGTGCATACCACTGATCTTGTGGTATGCACAGTTGCACACACAAGCAGTTTCTACTGCAGAGAATAAAATGATACCTTGAGAAAAGCATTTACTGTATTAGTGCAAAAAACCGTATTAATACAACAATGCAAAAATGTATTGACAATGAAGACAAATTGTAAGGAGAAAATGACTCGCTCACTTAAGGTTTGTTTCCTCTGCAGGTTCTGGTGTTTGACTTTGGCAGTGAGATGTACATATGGCACGGGAAGGAAGTGACGTTGGCTCAGCGGAAGGTGGCCTTCCAGCTGGCCAAGCACCTGTGGAACGGCACGTTTGACTACACCAACTGTGACATCAACCCGCTGGACCCTGGAGAATGCAACGCCCTCATACCCAAGTATGAAACCCATAACAGATATACATTATATTACAGCAGGGATACTCAAACTTCTGAACCGGTGGGCCACATTACAAAAATGACAAGGGGCCGCGGGCCGGTAAAATCTCGCTCTTTCGAACGACCATCATTTCGACCGGAGGGTTAGCGACTCACCCCACGGAGGTTAAGGTTAGAGTTGGGTGTCGAAAAGATGACATGTAGAAACAGCGAAGCTATCCCCCCGCGGGCCAGTTGATAAAATTACATTACTTGATAACTTTTTGCTTTATTTCCACATAACTCAAGACAATTTCAATGTGCATTATTTTATGGCTTGGAATTCCATTTATATTCTGTCAACCAACATTTGTAATCAAAGTAATTTGCTACATTTTCTCTCTTTTTAATAATTCTGTGAAATTAGCATATTCCACAAAAACACCAAAACAAATTAATGTACGTTTGTCTGCTATCTGTCTCCCTATCGAGCTGGATAACATTAAAGATAGCTGAGCACATCTCTCTTTCAATTGCTTCACAATGCTATTTATGACTTTGCCACATTCAACACAAAAGGCTTTTTACAGAAAATAAACTTGTGAAAATTGATAGTTAAGGAAATACAAAATAAAATCAAACAATCTACTTAAAATAGATTACCCAGACTGTTTAGCTACCAAATGGCTAATGATGCAGTTGTTAACTCATACCCTGCCAAAAAAAAACGTTTCTATGATAAAAACGTCTTTAAAACGTCTTTTTCACTATGGACCTCCCTGCCAGACGTCTTCTGAACGTCTTTTTTTTTTTTTAAATAAAAAAAATATATACCGTAAATCCCCAATTAATCGCCCGGTGGCAAACTGCCGCCGGGTCCCATATATCCGCCCGGGGTCTGACCCCATTTTGCGCAATAAACGCCTGTTTCAAATAAGCGCATGGTTTGTATAAGCGCCTGGGCCGTTATTTGCAATTAATATTATCCTTATTAGGTTTTATGTAAGAGCCCGGGCTATTATTTGTTTGGTTGTTTGGTAGGCCTATTATTTGCTATTTATTTAACTTAACTGGTCATTTATGTTGCATGGCAGTGGTGCGCTGAAAACAGCAAATCTACAAGCTCACAGCAGTGCTGTGACTGACAGCACGTTGCAACGCACCGAACTCGCTGTGCGTTGCTACGGGTAATATGTTGCATGAGGTAGTGCGCCGAAAACAGCAAATCTACAAGTTCACAGCCCTGTGGACAGACACTTCTAAGCCAAATGTATATGGTCCCCAACACAGTGCGGTGCGCTACCATGACGCACAGGAGGACGCACTCGGGAACAGATTGCCAAAGGACACCAAAAAAAGAGAGAGGAAAAAAAGAAAAGGAGCTGCTCTCTGAGCAGTGCGCACTGACCATCATTCATTACTGTCTAAAACGTTGCTACAATGCAAAGTTTGCGTGAGTAGGCCTACTTTAATGGCAAAACATTGTGATGGAGAAAGACTGGCCAGTGGCAATAAAGACCAGCTGGATCAGAATAAATCATTACCTACTGTTGCTGCTGCCTCTTCAGTCCGCATTTTGAAGAAGTAATCCATTATTTTGAGGTTCAAGGGGAATGCAGAAGGCTTAATAATAATGCAATACCATCATATTTTAATGTCAGAGCTGTTTAGTGGTCACGTCAGCGAGTCCAGTCTGAGCACCGCAGCTGCAGGACTTCTGCGCTAATTGGGTCGTTAACTAGATGGTCTTTGCTGGCATGCGGTAATTGATTATTTTGGAGAAAGATTCCCTTAGTATAAATATAGTATATAGACCTATATATTTTTAAAAGGCTTTCATACACTCTTGATATTTTTTAAATGAGGTTTGGTCTAATAGATCGCAATGTGCTATTTTCTGGGTGTTCATAACAATTACCGTATTACAATAATAATAATAATAATAATAATTATATAACATTTATTATAACATTTTGATTATTACACCTATTATATAGTTTGAGAAAGAAAAAATAACCAAATAATGGCCCAGTGCTGGCCAGTGCCAATATAAATAACAGCCTGTTACCAATAGCCGCCTGGTCCCTTTTAAGCGCCCGGGGTCCGACCCCATTTTGCGAAATAAACGCCCGGGCTACTAATTGGTGATTTACGGTATATATTTTTGAATTTTTTTTTTTTTTTTTTAAATGTTTGGACCTCCAACAGTGTACTAGGCGAAATTGCATGTTTAACCCCCATACCAACCCCATCTTTCAAACATGGCAGCCATGTTTGTTTACATTTGAAGAAAACATAAGGGCTCCTTTCTCCTGAATGCCTGAACGGATTTCCAAGCGGATTTTTTTGTTTGAAAGCTGTGAAAAGCATGCACATGCATAGTGCATGATCTGTGCACGAATGTGTGCACCAGCGTGCACACTATTTTTTTAACCCTTTGTTGGCGAACCGGCAATATAAGAGGTCATCCCACTTTAAATATGGCACCGACTGAGTTAAATAGAGCTACAGTACGTCTCTTCATTTGCATTAGGCCTACTATAACATTTTGGGTATGCTAATAAGTTGGGCACAGGCAGAGCTACTGGTAAAAAAAAGAGAGAGAAAAAAAAACGGCGAAAATCGGCGATTTCTATGGCCGTTTTCAAGATGTTTTGGCCATTATCTCTGGAACGCAAGGTTCAATCTGCTCAGTTTAAAGCTTGTTGGATGCGCAACTTTTCCGGCCCGCGGGCCGGAGTTTGAGTATCACTGTATTACAGCATGCACGCCGCATGCACGCACGCTACTGAAGGTCATGCATCATGCCATGCTAAAAATGACATGCACACACATAAGCATATTTATTCATCAACGCCAAGCTTCATTACAGCACAATTCCTTGCTGTCCGGCAGAAACCAGCAAACCACATCTTTCTTTATTCTTTTTTTTTCCATAGATCAGTGCTGTTGAACACCCTTTACATCTGTGTGTTGGCAAATGTTGAACCAATGAAAAATATATGCTTTATTTATTATTTATTTGTGCTACTGCCATCAAAGTAGCTTAAAAGTAGCTCACCTTTGCGATGTTATAGAAAATTATCTATGCATTATTTCCAAACGATATATTTTTTTAAATTCATAATTATAGCTGTAATCAAGCCAAACTGACTGCAGGGGGCTGCCACATGCAATGAATGACGCTGCAATTGTCACTTTGCTCCAACCGTAGCTCAGGCCATAAAAATGCATTTTCTAGATCAGGTCCACATAATACAGCCAGGTAGTGATTTGGGACTCCATTGATGTTTACGTGTAGTGGAAATTTGAGAGCAGCGTTACGGGAGCTGTTTTTTTTTTAACACTGTAAACACCCGCGCGACCCCTCATCAGCTTACAGTGCTCAAACAAAGTAAAGAACGAACGAACGAACGAACCGCCGTTCGTATTGGCAACAGTAACCCGCCAGAATGGGGCGAACGTTAACGTACATAGCGGTAAAAGAGTTAAAAAGAAAAGAAAAAATGATTTTTTTGTTTGTTTTTTTTCTGAAAAATTAGCATTTTGGAGACAAGTGCATTAATTGATTCATACCCAAACACACACACACCAGATCCTTTATCTTTTTGTCAAGTCAAATTGCTTAGAGGAATGCATACGTTTGCATCAAGGACAATCATCCCCTTCAGCTCCTCCAAGGGCAGCAGCACAGGCCGTCAAGCTGTGCATTCCCATGTTCCATTCTTCCCTCCCACAGTATCAGTGGTCAACTACTACCAGGGGCGTCACAAGGGGTAGGAAAGTGGGACTGAGTTACCTGGGCCCAAGGTGGAGGGGCCCTAGTAACTTTAGCTATAGAGCATCGCAGTGAGGTGTCGGAAGCAAGCTCGCCATTCATTCTTACCATAGGGTTTTTCATTATCAGCCACAAAGTCGTAGCAATTCAATGTACACTTACCACTAGGCTGGTGGTTGTAAAATGGTTCTATATGCTCCTGTAGAACCCCCGAGTATGTATGCAATCACTCTAGTTTTAGTAAAAACACGTTTTAATCAAGATTGCACGGAGAAGAACTGCATTTCCCATACTGCTAAACATATACATCCGGTGAAATCGACGTCTGTGATTGGTCTAGCTTCTTCTTCTTTCACATATCTTGCGGTTACCACGGAAGTAGCTACTGCCCCTGTCTTCCCGGCGGATTATTGCACTTCAGCAGAACTCCGTGAGCGATCGTCTTTCTTTTGCAAATATGATGCACTATGTTAAGGATGACGATAAGAGTGTCCACAGAGATGACAATCACTACATTTCAGGCCATATGCTAGCCTGGATAACTAAACTGAGCGTGATTTAAGGGCTATATTTCAGGAAACAACAACAACATTCGCAATGCATTCTGGGAGTGTAGTTTCCGCAATTTTAAAAATAATTATGTTTTTCAGCTTTCTAATTAATCTTTGCATTCAAAAAAAATGTGAATATTGTCATGATTCCTCTCCAGCCGAGGTGGCTTTGTCCAAGGCTTAAAAACGTTTAAATAAATACTTTATGAAATGTCTATGGAAGAAATGAATGCAAAAAACGCTTCCGACACCAGAGTGAGGACGGGGTGGGGCTTCAACTGCGATGCTCTATTGAAAAATAGCAGATATACAAGCTCACAGAGCGGCACCGAGTGCCGCGCTGCGAGCTTGTAAATCTGCTATTTTTGAAAAGTCGTGAAAATGTGCGCAAATCTTTGAATATATGTATTTTTTAAGTGAACATTTGTAACTCAAATTTTGCTTCTGGGGGGGTCCCTGGAACTAAATATTTTGAGATGGGGGGGGGTCCTTCACATGAAAAAGTTTGAGCATCACTGACATGGAAACATAGGTTTCTTGGCACACATTTTCACGATTTTTCAAAAATAGCAGATCTACAAGCTCGCAGCGCGGCACTCGGTGCCGCGCTGTGAGCTTGTATATCTGCTATTTTTCAATAGTTAACATGGGGGGGGGGGCCCGCAGTGAATCCTTGTACCCAGGGCCCAGAATTTGGTGTGACGCCCCTGACTACTACACAGCAGTAAACACAGTATCAGTGGTCAACTACTACGCAGCAGTAAACAGCTGCTGTGCAAACAGCTCAGCGTGTATCTGTAGTTTCATAACCCTTCTCTGGTTTGCTGTGTGCCTGTAGGAAAGGCCAGGGGCGTCCTGACTGGGCCGTGTTCGGCAGGCTGACCCAACACAACGAGACCACCCTGTTCAAGGAGAAGTTCCTGGACTGGAGCGACTCCAGGAAGACGCCCAGTCCCACCAAGAACGGCAACGACCACGTCAATGAACAAAAGGTAACAACCGCCCCAACCCTCAATGGATTTATTTTTACATTTTGTAACTGCAAATGCTTTGCACATGCGTGATACACGCACGTGATAAAAAACACTTGCGATAATCGTATTTATCAGCTCGGCTTTTATTTGCCGAGCTGTATATCCGGTACCATTTAAACCCTCTATAATTGGTAAAACGTACTTATATTACATGTACTTGATATAGTCGTTGCAACGCCGATATACAACGTGAGCTTGTCGATCGGCTATTTCCTGTCAATAGAAATGTTCCGCCCCAGGATAATGGATGTTGGGGATATTTTGATCATCGCGATAATATCGTAAATCGCGATTTCTTTGATCACAATAATCGTGATATGAAATTTTCATATCGTCCCATGCTCACTCCTGTCACCACCTCAGGATCAGTCCAGTTCGGAGCAGCAGCAGCAGCCCTCCACCAGGGCCTACAACGCCGCCCTGATGCTGCCCGTGCGGCAGGCGCCGGTGCGCACGGTGCTGGAGGGGGTGGACGTGGGGCGGGGCTACGGCCTGGTGGAGGGCGAGGAGCGCAGCAGGAGCTACCAGGTCAGCACCACGGCCGTGGAGGCCTGGCACATCCTGGAGTTCGACTACAGCCGCCTGCCGCGCCAGAGCATCGGCCAGTTCCACGAGGGAGACACCTACGTGGTCAAGTGGAAGTACATGGTCAGCACCGCAGGTACGTGAAACGTCTCCCACTGCCTGGTACATACTGTAGAGAGACACCTACGTGAAGTGGAATTACATGGTCAGCACCGCAGGTACAGTGGACACATGGCTGCTATTATAGCCAGTAGTGGAAAAAGTACTTGTATGTTTTACTTGAAGGTGTTATGTGACGTCTCGAAATATTACATTATGCTACAGTAGGTCACGTGGTCTTTCTTCAAACAGTCTGAAAAGGGGGCGGGACGGTATCATCCTCTGCACAGAGTGACTGACTGCGTAGTTAGTAGTGAATGTATCCACCTCTTTCCGCGGGAATTTACTGGAGAAATTTTTGCACCACACTTCCGGTTAACAGCAGACATACAAGCTCACGTCGCGTCGCAGATGCAACCGCTGTGAGCTTGTAGATCACACTCGGCTGCGGCGCCGGAAGCTCCGTCCAACTTCTGCGCAATGCACTATGGGATGTTGGAAAGTTGTGGATACTTCGTCCGTCATACGGTCCCACTCACAATCTGTCGCGTCCACAACGTGTTGAGCCAGCGAAGCACAGTTATTTACTGTCACCACAAGGACAAACACACACACACACACACACACACACACACACACGTTAGTGTTGGGGCAGAGGAGGAGAAGTACTCACTGCTGTCTGCTGAACAACAGTGAGTGAACAACAGCCCCGCGGTTGCTAGACCGATCAGACAGACGTTTTTTTCAGAAAACCGGGCTGGTGCAAAACAGCCTATTTTTGACCTATTTCCGAAAGTCATTTAAAAAATGTAAATATAGTACAGAGTTCCCTACAGATGCCTTTGGAAAAGATGAGGTGGTAAATTTGAAATCCGCTAGGAAATAACTTTTTAAAAAATATTTATTTGACAGGCTGATCTTGAAGGTCTATGACCGAAAGCTTGCTATATCTAAAAAAACGTTTTTGCACTGTTTCGAGTGCTCCCATTAATTGTTCATTTGACAGACTGTTCTTAAGTTAACACAGAAGCACACAGGATGTACTGTACTACTGATCAGATGCTCTGTCTTAGTTTTTGCCTTTTATCTTTACCACACTGTCTGTTTCTGTCTCTCCCTCTTGTCATTTTGTCTTTGTCTCTTTGATCTTGCCAGTGATCATGTGATGATGTGTTTCTCCTCCAGTGGGGAAGAGACATAACCCAGAGCAGATGAGGACAGCGGGAGCCGGCAAGGAGAAGTGCTGTTACTTCTTCTGGCAAGGACGCAACTCCACCGTCAGCGAGAAGGGGACGTCTGCACTGATGACCGTAGAGCTGGATGAGGAGAGGGGAGCACAGGTACACTACTGCGCTGTGTGTGTGTGTGTGTGTGTGTGTGTGTGTGTGTGTGTGTGTGTGTGTGTGTGTGTGTGTGTGTGTGTGTGTGTGTGTGTGTGTGTGTGTGTGTGTGTGTGTGTGTGTGTGTGTGTGTGTGTGTGTGTGTGTGTGTGTGTGTGTGTGTGTGTGTGTGTGTCTGCTCGCTCAATTTACTTACTGTACTGCGACTTACTGTACAATAAGCAAGGTAATACATCAATACAATAAGCAAGGTGATACATCAACATCAATACATCAAATGCATAGAAATATCAATCTAGACAAATAACGTAGATAGACCAAGCACCAAGACAGTAAAAAAAGCTTAAAATAAAAACCTAAAAAATGCTATCTAGCTTTCTTGTAGGGTCATTGGGGCTAGGCGAGTGCTACGGTAAGTGCTATGGGCTTAGATGGAGTCTGAAGAGGTGAGTCTTCAGACCACGGTGGAAGCTAGGGACTAGGGAGTGAGTCTGTTCTAAGTACAGCAGGGAGTTTATTCCACTGTTTGTTAGAACAACGGACTCCCTCGCTAGCTTTCGCCGTGGACTGAAGACTCACCTTTTCAGACTCCACCTAAACCCATAGCACTACTGAAACACTCAATGACCATACAGGAAGCTAGTTAGCATTTGTTTGTTTTTTTGGAGCGGTGAAAGCGCTCCCAATAGACAGGTATGTCCGTGGGTATGTCTGTGGGTGGGTGGGTGGGTGGGTGGCTGGCTGGCCGTGTCCGTAGCCTGGCAATACCTTGAGTGGCCACACACAACACACTAGTTAAAGGAGGGGCGCTGTTTTGTGCAGGCCAGGCACACTCAACACACACACACACACACACACACACACACACACACACACACACACACACAGGGTATAGCTGCTCAGATTCACCGCTCCACTTCGAACCGAGGTTTGATTTTTAGGTTTTTAGAATCCTTTTTTTTCTTTACTGATTATATATTCTTTTTAGATTGATATTCATATGCATTTGTTATATTGTTGTTGATGATCTGACATGTTATCTTGTTTATTATAGTGATGTATTATCTGCTTATTGTAAGTCGCTTTGGATTAAAAGCGTCTGCTAAATGCCTAAACTGTAAACTGTAAACTGTCTAGGACAAGTGGATTTTTGTCCTGTTTTTTTTTTAGTGAGGGTTCTGTCAGCATCGCTGTGTTTGCTGATCTGCGTGAATGGTTGTAGGGGTTGATCAGGCTTTGGAGGTATGGAGGAGCCGTACCATTGGCTGCTTTGAAGGCCAGCATCAGTGTTTTGTATTCAGTGCTGGCCTCAACTGGGAGCCAGTGGAGGGAGCGGAGAAGGGGGATGTTAGGATTTTGGCTGGTTGAAGACCAGTCGTGCCGCGGCACCTCATACATTGAAGGAAGCATGAACTCCGTTTGGGGCTCTCCCCAGGTTGATAGAGGGAGAGCAGTGCCCAGGATTACAGCTTAGCCAATTGGCACTGCGTTAAAAATGTGTTACAAAATCGTGGGATAAAAATGTATAGTGACAGGGGCGTCACAAGGGGTAGGAAAGTGGGACTGAGTTACCAGGGCCCAAGGTGGAGGGGCCCTAGTAACTTTAGCTATTGAAAAATAGCATATATACAAGCTCACAGCACGGCACCGAGTGCTGCGCTGCGAGCTTGTAGATCTGCTATTTTTGAAAAGTCGTGAAAATGTGCGCAAATCTTTGAATATATGTATTTTTTAAGTGAACATTTGTAACTCAAATTTTGCTTCTGGGGGGTCCCTGGAACTAAATATTTTGAGATGGGGGGTCCTTCACAAGTTTGAGCATCACTGACATGGAAACATAGGTTTCTTGGCACACATTTTCACGATTTTTCAAAAATAGCAGATCTACAAGCTCGCAGCGCGGCACTCGGTGCCGTGCTGTGAGCTTGTATATCTGCTATTTTTCAATAGTTAACATTCATGGGGGGGCCCGCAGTGAATCCTTGTACCCAGGGCCCAGAATTTGGTGTGACGCCCCTGTATAGTGATACCAACGCAAGTGTCTATGTGCCTGCACTTTTTTCATGAATCAATTCATACTGGTGTCCAGTGTTGTACCCGAACGCGTTCAAAGAACGATCGTTCATGAACACGCTCATATTTTGGGCGAACGTGAACTGAACGTAATTGTTTTCGCTTGATGAACGATATTGTCGAACGCGGTCATTCTGACGCCCGTGAACGACGTTCGTCGGCGTTCGTCGGCCGTTCATGCGGCGGTCCGCGCCTCCGCGGTCGTCTGTCCTCTGCTCCTCTCGTCTCTCTTTTCATTCACATGTTCCAATAGTAGGCACTGCACGAAGCTCCTCGTGAACGTTCCTCCGTTAATATGCGGTGCTGTCTGCACTCTGCTGCTGCACTGTTAATCTCCTCCTCGTGGCGAAAATAGCTGATCTGCAAGCTCACAACGCGTCGCATCCACGAGACAACGTGAGCTTGTAGATCAGCTACTTTAACCAACGCGGAAACATGCTGTGCACGAGAAACGTCTGCCTTCTAGTGGGGTTCCTTGTACATGTAATTTTTTTTTTTTTCTAGTGGGGTTCCTTGTACATGTAATTTTTCTTTTTATTTCAAATGTGTGTTAAAGTTTCTTTCACTTCCAATTTGTAGATTATGGTCTATAGAACAATTTTGGTTAGAGTGTCAAGACAGTAGATTGAAGAAAAATATATTTTTTGCCCTATTTCCAAAATGACCAAAATCGGAATTGTGTTTTTTGAACAATGTCTTAGTTTTCCCACAACTGCTGTGTAATATATATATATTTGTATTGCTATATCAAGTCAATACTGTGTGGGGAATCAATTGGAGTCAAATATTTGTTTTGAATATTATGATATTTCACACAATGAGACAATAACATGGTTATTACATTCAGCCCTTCACAATAAGGGTGCAGGAAGACTGGGAACTAGGCAGTGGGCACATAAATATTGTGGGCACCTCAATGTTAAGTTGGATGAAATTATTGCTGTGTGTGGTTCTATATGGGCTGAATCAATAATTTTGACAAATAATAGCATGCAGCAACGTCTAAACATTTATATATATATAGACCTTTATATATATATATTTTCCTTTTTTTTTTTTTTTTTTTTTTTGAATAGCCAAAAGTATAAAAAAAATATGGTTAAAAAAAGAACTAAAAAAGAACTATGTAGTTCATTTTGGGGAACCATGAACTTTAGTTCATAATGGGGAATTATGAACTAAAAATGAACTAGTTCATTTTAGAAGTTCTGAACTTGAACTTGAACTAGTTCGTTTTTAAAGTGAACTTTCCCAACACTGCTGGTGTCACACAAACGTTGGTCAAAATTGGACAAACTACAATCTCATGTGTTGTGATGCGATGTGTTGTGAGCTTGTAGATTATAATTGTTTTACCCCCAAGCATAGGTGAAAGTGATTAAGTCTGTACCTGTTCTGTTACTGAATGTAACCACTAGATGGCAATGTCAGTCTTTCATGCACTCATTGATACTTGCTCATTTCCAGTGACTGTACATGAATTATTCCCATACACTTAATGCACATTTGATGTTTGTTATTTCCTATATGGCACAAGAGACTGTGGAACACTGTCACAAACTTTATATTTGATTATATTTTTTTTATATATAATTTTTTCACATTCATATTTTTTATCTTAATGTATAATGCAGAGGGGTCTTCAACGTTTTCAGGCCAAGGACCCCTTAGTTGAAAAAAAAGATGAAGCAGGGACCCCCACAACATGTTAGATTCCCATATAGTTTCATTGTTTGACAGCACAATTATCAGTGTATGTTGGATTCATGGTAAAAAAAAAGAAAAACCATATATATATATATATATATATATATATATATATATATATATATATATATATATATATCACTCAAAGATTTGGAGGACCCCCTGTAGTAAAACTGAGGACCCCCTGTTGCAGACCCTTGGTATAATATTTTGGGCATGGCAATAAACTGAAGTAGAAGTTGACTATAATTGTGTGCTTCTTTCCAGGCACGTGCACACATAGACATCAAAGGGGGCTTGAGCCCCTGCCGTTTTATCCACCTGTAAAAAGTGCCCTCTCCAGGCCATGAAAGCAGTTACTATGGTGAAAGAAATGCAAATGCCCTCTTTCCATGCCATACCTGAAGGCAGCATTCAAGAGAATTAGCCAGTAGCTATGCCCCTCCCGAAAAAGCTTTTGTCCAATGCTAGCTTAGCAACCGGCAGCTTGCCAAGGCTGTTGCCAAGGCAAACTTGGCAAGCAGGAAGTTATTCTAAGCTAGCATTGGACAACAGCTTTTTGGGAGGGGCATTGCTACTGGCTAATTGCCTTGTCCAAACTCTCCTGAACTTGAATGCAGCATCTTATGTTGAAAGAATTGCCCTCCCTGTGTAGAAATCCATGCCGTTATGCCACATCTCCAGTATTGACTTGATTATGCTTCAGTATATAGTTCAGTGTGGTATCAAGCACCGAAAATAGCCGACCTCCAAGCTCAGTGTGACGCGTTGTGAACTTTTAGGTCTGCTATTTTCGATATTTTCACCAAAAGGCCCTTTTAGAAATGTCAGCCCATGCCTCTCTAACATTCTGCTTCTCTCATGAACATGTCACTGACCTCTCTGTCCTCCTCCAGGTGCAGGTCCTCCAGGGCAAGGAGCCTCCATGTTTCCTCCAGTGCTTCAGAGGGGGGATGGTCATCCACTCTGGGAAGAGGGAGGAAGAGGAGGACAGCTCCCAGAGTAAGACCATTAGATTCAAGAACGCATGGATTTTAAGTCATTTAGAGTCTAGACCGGGAACGCGTTATTTATTACGCATTATTACTTGAACCATTATTTTATGCTTTAAATGTTGAAACATAGCAGATGTACAAGCTCACAGCGCAGCACCGAGTACCACGCTGCGAGCTTGTAGATCTGCTGTTTTTGAACAATCGTGAAAACTTATGTAATTCTTTGAATATTTTTTACCCGATTCTATAAGTGAAATATTCTACAGTATTTACATGTCTTGAGTAGCAGCTGTCTGAAGGTGACTTTTCAGATCGATTTTGAAGGAGGCTGGGTATTTCCACTCCTTGGCCTGCGGAATGGCGTGCCACATGTTGGTGGCATAGCTGGAGAACGAATTAGAGCCTTTTATTTTGTTAAATCTGGGTTGAACATGATTAGTGGAGCTACCTCTGGTGTTGTAATAGTGGACATCCTTGACCTTTAGGAAGTATTTTGTCAGGTACATGGGTATCTTGGAGGTGTAGTGTATCTTGTACACCAGGCCCATTGCAAGATGCTGTACTCTGTCAGCTATTGTGAGCCACCCCATGTTTATGTAGTGATAAGCGGTTTTACCACAATTTTAATTTGATCTTGTTCAGTCGTTGTAAATGTGCTTCATCCCTGCAAGGCCCAGCGATGCTTTTTGGCAACATTTTTTAAATATTTAAAAAAGAAATGTTATAATTAGTTTTCCTGTTCTTTTTTCACATTAACATCACCATTACATCCTATTGTTAAGTATTACAATGCCATTGGCCACGATATTTGCATATGAATACCCCCCACAGAGGCTGACATTCACACAACTTCAAGATCTCTGGAGTCCAGAGTCTAGACGAACAACATCTCACTTTTTCACTGAAGCTATTCCTCACAAAAACATAAGTAAAATGCCTGTAATATTTTTTTTTGGTGATCATTAGAATGTCTAGATTAGAACATGTACATAATTATGTTATTATTGTGAAAAAATATCCCCAAAATGCAAATTAGAGCATGATTTATGATTCATGATGCATGGCTATAAAACCTTACAAAAACATTCATTTTTCAAACATTACGTTTTCCTCTGATTAGGACTCCTACAACACCATCTGTTTTTTTTTTTTATTATTTTTATTTGGCAAGTAGAAATTAATTCGGGTCTTGCAGGGATAAATACAAAGTTTGAGTTGAGGTGTGTAGAGAGAGCAGACGTAGAAAATATGGCCCTTATTCTGTGGGATATTGTGTAAGGAAGGAACAAAATCAACAAATGCACAATCTAGCCTGCGAGGACTTGATGAAGTGACGTCTTCTGTTCTTTTATTCCTGCACACAATCTGTTGCACTTCCCAACATAATTCAATTTCAAGCGCAGTTTAACAGCGCGACAATAGCAGAATGTTATTTCCCCGTCTAGATGAAACCCTTTGTTTCATTCTGACACTGAACTGTGTCGTTTGTGCTCTGTCGATGCAGACTGTGCTCATCCCACACATGAGTACAGATCATTTAATCACGTAATGCATTCAGCGATCTGTGATCTGTGCTGTGGTTTCATCTCCTGGTTCTCTGTCCTCGTCCCTGTAGCTCTCTTCAGTACTATGAAATAATTAAGCAGCGGTTCTCAACCTTTTCAGGCCAAAATAATCATATTTTAACTGGGGACCCCCCCACCCTGACGAGCACTAAGAGTTGAGGCTTTACATTTTGTATAACACGGTTCTATTGTGAAAATGGCAGATCTACATGCTCGTAGGTCAGCATGTAGATCGGCTATTTTAACACTTTTTATGCCAATACCGAACTAGTTTGGGATTTCAGAACCCGGCGGGATATATACAGTATAACATGTTATATTATTAATCCTTATTGTACGGTCGGCGGAGTCCGCAGGTGACGCCCGACTCGCGCATCACTTTCCATTGTGCGTTGATGTGCACGCACAGCGAAAGTCCTCCATAGGGTCTCATTCATTGTGCTCCAAAAAGGTTCGGCCAAGCCCCGAAATACCCGTATCTGTCTCTCTTTTTTATGATTGCTGCATCCATAAGTTTTATCAGTTCTCTGTCTTGTTGATTAATTCAGAGACGTATTAATACATTCCATCCCTCTTCCTCCCCTCCCTAGATGACTGGCGGCTGTACTGTGTGCGGGGGGAGGTGGCGGTAGAGGGCCATCTGCTGGAGGTGGCGTGTCACTGCAGCAGCCTGCGCTCTCGGGTGTCCATGCTGCTGCTGAGCGTCAGCCAGGCTCTCATCTACCTGTGGCACGGCTGCAAGTCCCAGGCTCACACACAGGAGGTGGCGCGCACCGCAGCCAATAGGATCAAAGAACAGTGAGTATAGGACACACACAGAGGAGGTGTGTGCCCTATATTGAATTGGTTGTCTGGCTACGTGAGACTAGTTAGTCAGGGAGCCACAGGCCTACAAGCTCAAAGAATAGGGTTTTACCTGTGACGTCATGACATACTTTTTATTTTTATTTTTTCTATTCATTTGGTCATTAAGGTACACAGAATGAGAGGCCTGCTCTGCCGGAAACATTGCGAAAAAAGGTTATGGCCATTTGTATATTCACGATTTCACTATACAGGAAAAAAATCAATCTGCTTTAAGTAGCATGTAAGGGGTCAAACTAGGGGTTCTTCATGATTCTTAATCCATTGCAAGCATTTGTTTTGCATTAAAAACATTCCTTGGGCTAGATTTTGGCCTCTCAAAACTGATTTTTGATGACTCATCACTTTTCACCGTTTTGTGGGGCTGAAATCTAGCCTAAGGAATATTTTTTCATGCAAAACAAATGCTTGCAATGGATTCAGAATCATGAAGAACCCCTAGTTTGACCCCTCACATGCTACTTAAAGCAGATTTATTTTTGTATTATTTTCCTGTATAGTGACGTCGATGGGACTATCTTTTTCGCAATGTTTCCGGCAGAGCAGGCCTCTCATTCTGTGGTACCTTATTGACCAAATTAATAGAAAAAATAAAAAGTATGTTATGACATCACAGGTCCTCTCAAAGTTTGGGTCTGTGGCTCCCCGGCTGAAAACAATCATCCAGCAGAGACAGAAACTGATGATGATGATGAAATGTTTTTTATTAGCATTTATTAACACAGCGGGTGCCCACGAGGTGTCAACGCGACAATTTCTTTGATGTCGCTGGAGGCCCACGACGCGTTGGACGCGTTTACTGTAATTACAGTATAACTTTATATCTCACCGTTAGGTCGGGGCTACGCCTGGATGTAGCCCATTAGCCGCTAGTCGCTTCGAGTCGACGCTGAGAGCATCGCGCGGCCGTTTTTCTCCGTATACTCCAATGCATTTCCCCATCTTTAAAGCCCTTTATCTCCGATGTTTGTTTTATGGCTAAAACTGTGGCCGCGTGCGGCAAAATGTCCAAATTTTGATCGGCAGTGAACAGCTATGATCAACACTGGTCCCTACAGTAAGTTACACAATAACATCCTGTCTGCGCTCATGTGACCAAGTGACGTCATCACGCATGCATTGACGCAACAGGGCCTCGTATTCTTCTATGGAAGTGCTATGGGGGCACTCAGAGGGGATGACTGGCGCCTCCTAGTGGGCAGTCGATGTGTTAAAATTCAGACCCCACCCGTTTCTTTTTTTTTTGGTTTGTTTGTTTATTTCACTTACAAGAAAATGTACAATTGTCACAAAGATTTAGAAAATGTGAAGGCCTAAAAACCCTCCAGGGGCTTGAGAAGTGGCATTCTCTGGGAATATTATACATTCAAGAGATAAAATTACATCAGAAGAATCAGTAGAATATACGTATCCTTTACAAATAAAACATTAACGACATTAACGACAAAAAACTGATCAAGAAAGCAAAAGAAATGAAACTAAATCATATTGAAACCATAAGCCCTGTTGTCTGTGTTCAGCTGTCCACTAGAAACGGGCTTCCACAGCAGCAGCAAGGTGACCATCCGTGAGTTTGACGAAGGAGCCGAGCCCACGGGATTCTGGGAAGCCTTGGGGAGGAGAGACAGGAAGGCCTACGACTGCATGCTGCAAGGTAGGCGGAGCATACCGGTGTACGAGGGCAGGGACGTGCTGGGCCCCTGATTCAGCCCGGGAAAAAGAGTTGTAGAGTCCCTCATTGCGCGCTATAGAGAGAGATCTCTCTCTATAGCGCTGCTGCTACTCAAAGATTTGCCATTTCAGATCATGACAAGTGACAGGAGTTATATTTTGTCGTTGTCGGGTGGAAACCTTGTATGTCCAAAACCGTTTGTTTTGTATTTATCATTTTAAAAATGATTTAAACTAGTGAAAACAGCCGATATACAAGCACACAACGCCTCGCACCGCGAGGCGTTGTGTGCTTGTAGATCTGCTGTTTTCACTACTTTTGTGCGACAGCCTTTTATGATGAAGCAGGGCTTTGCGAAAAAATTTACAAATTTGAAACTTGGAGATACGAGGTTTCTGCCCGACAGTGACGATTTACTTTGTTGGCCACCCAGCCCCCAAAATGGAACGAAGGCAGACATTTTATTTTTCCTAATGGCCGGCCTGGACCGGCCGGGAATTAACCGGCCGTTCGGGAGTTGTCCCGCTTTTCCCAATGGCCAGCACGTCCCTGTACGAGGGTCACAAGTTCCACCACGGAATTGAGCCGAAAGTTCTGTGACAGAAGACCAAAGCACAAAGATTGTAGTATTTCCTTCACTTAATACATTTCAATGACTGAGTAGGCCTGTCACAAATTATTACATAATCGTCTAAATTATTTTGTCATAATCGTTTCCATGTTCAACAAGCTCCCAACGCTTGTTGATCTGCTATATCCACTATCAATGTTCTTTTTTTCAAGTATAAAGTTGCCAACTATGTCAGTCATTGCTTTGTAGGTTATGTGTCATATCTGCCATGTGCAACTTCAAAGCCTTGTAGAAATTGTAATTGTCAAATGTAATTGTCAACGACAAAAACGATTAAATCGTTAATCTCAATTATTTGAGTGACAAATAATTGTCATGTATGCTGTGACTCTTGTCGGTGTGCAGAAAGTAAAAAGGGCTCATTATTGACTGTACGATCTACAAGTGACCGGCTTACTCAGAAACTCTTTTTTGACCGTTGACCCCTCAGACCCCGGGCGGTTCAACTTCACGCCCCGCCTCTTCCTGCTGAGCAGCAGCTCAGGAGAGTTCTGTGCTGTGGAGTTCTTCTACCCCGCCAGAGAGCCAGCGCTGGTCAACTCCCTGCCTTACCTTCAGGAGGACCTGTACACAGCCTCACAGCCAGGTACACACTCTAACCCAGGGGTCTTCAACAGGGGGTCCGCGACCCCTAGGGGGTCCGCGGAGGTACTGCAGGGGGTCCGCGAAATTATTGCTTAAAAAAAAAAAAAAAAATATATATATATATATATATATATATATATATATATATATATATTTTCACATTTATGTTAAAAAATAAATCATGATTCTATCCATTTTGAATAGCTTGAATACATGATTACTATGCAATTGACAGATTGTTGATATTATTGACATTTGTTCTCAGTTAATAAGTAGTATGTTTAGAAATGGTAGTGGTACGGCCCACCCTGCTCGCTGTAACTTGTACATGTTAAAAATAAAAAATATGTCGTAGCCCCGACCCCCCCACCCTACGAGGTGGTAGGGGGTCCCTGCTCCATCTCCCCATCAGTTTGGGGGTCCCCGGCCTGAAAACGTTGAAGACCCCTGCTCTAACCCATTCAGAACGGGTACACATTAGTGTGTATCATTATTTTATTCTTTAACTATTGAAAAATAGCAGATCTACAAGCTCACAGCGCGGCACCGAGTGCCGCGCTGCGAGCTTGTAGATCTGCTATTTTTGAAAAATTGTGAAAATTAGAATTTTGACCCGATTCTATAAGTGTCTTTTGAATCCTTCTACGATTTTGTGAAAAACCCTATGTTTCTATGTCAGCAATCTGGCCAGCCATCGTCAAAGAAAAGGTCCTTTTCACTTAACTGGAGCTCAGTTAGTCTGTTCTTGAGAGACTACTATATGTCAGTGGTGCTCAAACTTTTTCATGTGAAGGACCCCCAAAATGATATGTATTTGGCCACGGACCCGCATCTCAAAATATTTAGTGGGACCACCCAGAAGCAAAATTTGAGTTACAAACGTTTGCTTTAAAAATACATATATATTCAAAGATTTGCACACATTTTCACGACTTTTTCAAAAATAGCTGATCTACACGAGTGCCGCGCTGCGAGCTTGTATATCTGCTATTTTTCAATAGTTAAAGCATTCAATAATTCTAGTAGTGTTGTAGTACACGAGTCGTTGACTCGTCTCGAGTCAGGACTCGAGTCCAAATTTTCATTGACTCGGTCTCGTCTCGGTCTCGCACTTAATTTGACTTGGACTCGACTCGATCTCGGACCATTTGACTCGGGACTCGCCCACCACCGAGTCCACTCGAGTCGAGTCACTTCATAGTTGGGTCGTTTATGGCACTTCCGTGACCGTGGAGAGCAAAGGTCCGTCATCTAGGAGGGTTGTTAAACAAATTTGGCCGGGGTGTATTTTTAAAAAGGGTGGGGAAATGTTTTTAGAGACCAAAATCCAAAATGGCTACAATCAGCTATGACGGAAATGAACTTTTCAATGGTTTGACCTACAGTTATGAATAAAACTAGTTTTCTGTGACTTTTTGGGTTGAGGAATCCATAATTGATGTTAATTTAATGATTTAACCTGTTTTTAATCTTCTGATCCAAGATGGCTGCATGCCGACTATCAGCTCTGAAAGGTCAACTTTTTAACATTGTCAACGAACCTTCATATTGGGCTCTAATGAACGCTCTGCTGAAGCTAAACCTAGTACAACTAAAATAATTAATTAAATAATCTCAGGTCATCTCAAAGGTCAAAAAGGTCACCTTTTGTCTTATACAGTACAGTAGTAGTAGTAGAGCACGTTTTCACAGAGCCAAACTTCTGGAGGTTTTTTCAAATGTTACTGCAATTTTGAAATCAAAATTTCATTTCATGTGAAAATGGCCACTTATTTTGTGTGCCGGACGTTTTGGTGTCCGAAATGTCACGTCAAAATACTTAGTAATTTTTGCTGAAAGTACAGGGAGAATACAAATTTCCCTGCAGTGAAAAAGCATACCATGATTATAGTTTTTTTTTTTTTTTGTCAAGCAGGCGTGTGAAAGGAGCCAATAACAACAGTTTGGGGGTGTTTTCACATGCCCTCATTGGCAGCAGAAATGCTAGTATAGCCGTAAAAGACACCGTTTTCATTAACCCTTAAGTTCTGTTCAGATTCACTTCACCTTGGTTCTGTTCGCGGGTCATTTTGACCCGGGGGATATTTGGTTTGAAAAACAATACTAATATAAATTTTAACTTAAAAATTCATCATCATACATTGACTAGCTGAACACACATGTGAACACACATGAACGTCACTTCGGTTCGGTGTCTGTCTCTCTTTCTCTCTCTCCCCCTGAACCCTACAAACCCAAGTTAAAACACGAGGGTATTGCCATGGCAACACTGTAGGCCCAAATGACGCCCCTGGATTGTATCCTGCTGTTCCATGCAACATTTTTTTAGACTTGATTGACGCTTACCACAGCAGGTCAAATAGCTCACAAGAGGCCATTAGCACTTAGCGAGATACACATAACCCTCCACCACAAGCTGAGAAAATGATGTCGTTTAAATAGCCAACCGCCAGGTCAACAGCCGTGCCACATTGATTGATTGATTGAAGACTTTATTAAAAGTTTGAATAGGAAAAAGTTTCATGTCAGTACAGTTCACTGTTACAAGGTCAACTAAAAGGAGATCCAATAAAGCCTTTCGGCTTGTTTACATAGGAAACCTTTATGTATCTCATATAACATTGAATCACAGACAGACAGAACACAGTACTATGCAGAGGATATCATCAATAGCACAAAAAAAAGCCGTAAAACAGAAAAAATAAAGATTTAAGAATAAAATAAATAAAATATATTTACAGTGGAAAAGGGGTGGTAAGTATAGGCTTTGTCTATTACAAGTTTCGAGTAGCAGCCTCCTGTAAGTGACTTTTCAGACCGATTTTAAAGGAAGTTACGGATTTACACTCCTTTAAGGCTTTCGGTAGGGCGTTCCACATGTTAGTGGTATTGCAGGATTCAACCTGAGTTTGGCCAGATGTCAGAGGAGACATGAAGTCATGTGTGCTCTTCGTCCTGATGATGATTCACTGAATCTTCATCTTGAAAGTACAAACCTTACATTTTGCCAGCTCCATTACAACCTGCTAGAGCATCCCTTACCCCTTGGTTATGGTTGGGAACTTGTGAATTGGGGAAGAAAAAAAAAGAATCCATTGTTCACCTTATGTGACTGATTGATGTCATGTAAAAACATTTACAATTGAATTTTGGTTCATCATCACATTCAGCAATGGAGTAGCCTACTACTACTGATTTATTTAGTGTAACTCCCTCAGACCAAAACCACAGCAACCAAAGGTAATTTGGGGAGACCTATTGTTTTAATTTGAAGACGAGCCTTTGATTTAGCCTACCTACCTACCAAAAAAAATTAAAAATAAAAAAAAAAGTCTCGGCTCGGTCTCGACCCCCATTGGTCTCGGACTCGACTCGGACTCGACCCCCTCCCAGGGGCTCTTGACTCGGACTCGACTCGGACTTGAACCCCATATGACTTGGACTTGACTTGGACTCGCTTTAGGTGGACTCGACTACAACACTAAATTCTAGGCCTAAATAGTGATGTATGCAGTTACATTTCCACCTACAGCAGGCATGTGCACACATACACATCAAAGGGGGCTTGAGCCCCTGTAAGATGTGCCTTCTCCAGACCATGAATGCAGTTTTTACTATGGTGAAAGAAATGCAAATGCCCTCTTTCCATGCCATAACCGAAGGCAGCATTCAAGAGAATTTCCTTGTCCAAACTCTCCTTGAACTTGAATGCAGGATCTTATGTTGAAAGAATTGCCCTCTCTGTGTTGAAATCCACTCTCTACGCCACATCTCCAGTATTGACTTGATTATGCTTATAGTTCAGTGTGGTATCAAGCACCGAAAATAGCGGCCTATTGTGAGCATTGTGAGCTTGGAGTTGAACTAATTTAGTTATTTTCACCAAAAGGCCCTTTTAGAAATGTCAGACCCTGCCTCTAACATTCTCTGCACGTCCCTGACCTACAGGTACAGCCATGAAAGAGTAGCATGGCATTAAACATGAGTGTACATGATGATGGTATTCTACCGCCACCTGGTGGCCAAACACCATGTGGACATGAAGCTTGACAGACTGACATGAGGCGGACGTTTTCATAGTAACTGCAACCTGATGGTCGCAATTCACTGTTTGTCAAATCCCGCCCTATTCTGCTCTGTTACTAAGTACTACAAAATACCCAGGGCAGATTGTTTTTATAGTGGCAGTGAATGGGGGGAGGGGGTATTTTCATTGCCTCGTTATTGCTATTTAAAGTAAAGGAAAAACATCTAGGTGATATTAATAAAAAGGGAAGACAAATGTACAGTAGTTACATTGCAAAACAGGGGGTTTCCCCCGAAAATATATGTTTTAATTTGTTTAATCCCAGTGGGACAGAATCACCATGGCAGATTGTTTTTACATTGGAAATGAATGGGGGAAAAAGATTTTTCATAGCCTCATTATTGCTATTTAAAGTACCAAAAGAGAAACATCTACTTGATGTTAATAAAAAGGGAAGACCAAAGTACAGTAGTTACATTGAAAAACAGGGGTTTGCCCCCAAAAATACTTGTTTTAATTAGTTTAATCCTCTGAAGAAATCGGAGGAGGAGAGATACAGAGAGAGAAAGCGCAGTGCATCTTGGGTAGGAAGTTGTGGAGTTATAGGCTGGCCGTCAACATAAAATGTATTTTAATTGTAATTCTGCACATTTAAAATATATGTACCCAATCGAAACTCTTAGTTACATTGATATTGTTCATGTGAACTAGTCTGTTGAAGCTTATTCATTATGATGATCGAAATCGCTATGGTCGCGCGGGGCCGTACCGCACGCTCGCCGTGCTCCGCAATGCGCACCGTGCTGAAAGACTGAAGCAACATTCTCCCACTGCACAACTCCACCCCCGATAGCAAAAAGTGAATGATTTTTTTCTGGTTGGCCAGTCAGGGAGTCTCAGGGACCAATCAGAAGGCTGACAAACGGTGAATTATGCTGACCAGTCTAGTCATGTGCAGGGACGTGCTGGGCCCCTGATTCAGCATGGGAAAAAGAGTTGGAGAGGCCCTCATTGCGTGCTATAGAGAGAGATCTCTCTCTCTAGCGCTGCTGCTACTCAAAGATTTGTGACAAAGTGACAAGCCAGTGGGCCAATTACATGAGTTATATTTCGTCGTTGTCGGGTGGAAACCTTGTATGTCCAAAACCGTTTGTTTTGTATTTATCATTTTCAAAATGATTTAAACTAGTGAAAACAGCCGATCTACAAGCACACAACGCCTCGCACCGCGAGGCGTTGTGTGCTTGTAGATCTGCTGTTTTCACTACTTTTGTGCAAACAGTTTAATTTTTACTTTTGTGCAAACAGTTTAACTTTTTCCTAATGGCCCGGCCTGGACAGGCCGGGAATGAACCGGCCGTTCGGGAGTTGTCCCGCTTTTCCCAATGGCCAGCACGTCCCTGGTCATGTGCATCATGGGGTTTATCTCTCTCTCTCTCTCTCTCTCTGTGTCCAGCCCTGTTCCTGGTAGACAACCACCATGAGGTGTATCTGTGGTTTATCTCTCTCTCTCTGTGTGTCCAGCCCTGTTCCTGGTAGACAACCACCATGAGGTGTATCTGTGGTTTATCTCTCTCTCTCTCTGTGTGTCCAGCCCTGTTCCTGGTAGACAACCACCATATGAGGTGTATCTGTGGTTTATCTCTCTCTCTCTCTCTGTGTGTCCAGCCCTGTTCCTGGTAGACAACCACCATGAGGTGTATCTGTGGTTTATCTCTCTCTCTCTCTCTGTGTGTCCAGCCCTGTTCCTGGTAGACAACCACCATGAGGTGTATCTGTGGTTTATCTCTCTCTCTCTCTCTGTGTGTCCAGCCCTGTTCCTGGTAGACAACCACCATGAGGTGTATCTGTGGTTTATCTCTCTCTCTCTCTGTGTGTCCAGCCCTGTTCCTGGTAGACAACCACCATGAGGTGTATCTGTGGTTTATCTCTCTCTCTCTCTCTGTGTGTCCAGCCCTGTTCCTGGTAGACAACCACCATATGAGGTGTATCTGTGGTTTATCTCTCTCTCTCTCTCTGTGTGTCCAGCCCTGTTCCTGGTAGACAACCACCATGAGGTGTATCTGTGGTTTATCTCTCTCTCTCTCTCTCTCTCTCTCTCTCTCTCTCTGTGTGTCCAGCCCTGTTCCTGGTAGACAACCACCATGAGGTGTATCTGTGGTTTATCTCTCTCTCTCTCTCTGTGTGTCCAGCCCTGTTCCTGGTAGACAACCACCATGAGGTGTATCTGTGGTTTATCTCTCTCTCTCTCTCTGTGTGTCCAGCCCTGTTCCTGGTAGACAACCACCATGAGGTGTATCTGTGGTTTATCTCTCTCTCTCTCTGTGTGTCCAGCCCTGTTCCTGGTAGACAACCACCATATGAGGTGTATCTGTGGTTTATCTCTCTCTCTCTCTCTGTGTGTCCAGCCCTGTTCCTGGTAGACAACCACCATGAGGTGTATCTGTGGTTTATCTCTCTCTCTCTCTGTGTGTCCAGCCCTGTTCCTGGTAGACAACCACCATGAGGTGTATCTGTGGTTTATCTCTCTCTCTCTCTGTGTGTCCA
The DNA here is from genome assembly GCF_963921795.1 of Nannobrachium achirus. Classification (NCBI taxonomy): domain Eukaryota; kingdom Metazoa; phylum Chordata; class Actinopteri; order Myctophiformes; family Myctophidae; genus Nannobrachium; species Nannobrachium achirus. The sequence continues at coordinate 19,050,331 of NC_137828.1, read as the reverse complement.
GCCCTGTTCCTGGTAGACAACCACCATGAGGTGTATCTGTGGCAGGGCTGGTGGCCCCAGGACAGCGAGAGCACCGGCTCCGCTCGCATCCGCTGGGACGCCGACCGGAAGTGTGCCATGGAGACGGTGCTGCAGTACTGCAGAGGTAGGTACAGTACAGCAGGGGGTCTTCAACGTTTTCAGGCCAAGGACCCCTTAGTTGAGAGAGAGATGAATGAAGCAGGGACCCCCACCACCTCTTCATAGATTCCATATAGTTTAATCGTTTGACAGCACAATCATCAGTGTATTTTGGATGCATGTCAATTTGTGTTTTCACTTGAACCACTTGAACCTTCTATACTCTTTTTTTCCCCCTCTACACCAAACTCTTTGCCAAAAATAGCAGATCTACAAGCTCACAACGGTTGTGAGGTTGTAGATCGGCTATTTTTGGTTCTCAGAATATGGACGCTAGGGTTCAAGTGGTTAATATAAAAAAGGAGAAAAAAAAGTTTCTATCACTCAATGATTTGGGGGACCCCCTGTAGTAACTCTGAGGACCCCCTAGGGGTCCCGGACCCCCTGTTGAAGACCCCTGCAGTACAGTATGCCACCTGGGGGGCACAAGAGACATACTGTACACTGGGTTCCCACTATATTTTGATTTCAGTGGGTGGGGGCATGCGTACAAGTGGCTAAATATGTCTTTTTAGACACAATAAGCCGGCGGTTTCTTTATTACTGTTTACAGTAACACTACTAGCCCCCATAAGTCACATCTGCCCATGAAAGATTGCGGTGCATCTTGGGAATGGGCTTATTGTGTCTAAAAATACATATTTAGCTACTTGCCCCCGTATTTAGCTATAGCCGTACGCATGCCCCACCCACTGAAATCAAAATCGACAAAATGGCTAAAACGATAGAAAGCAGTAAATGAAATCGTTATCCGTGAAATGTTGCAGTGAAACGTTGCAGTCAATTGTTAGAGTGAAACGGTTATAGTGAATTGTTCGGTGAAAGGTTGCAAGGAATCCCTGTGGTACTAGTGGCACATTGCAGTTGTTTGACTTGTGACAATGTGTATAGCAGAATGCACCCAGTCTCAGCCCGGGCATAACAAAACTACTGTATATGCATGTTGTTTTCCTTTATGATGTGTTTATTTAGCAATTTGTCTTTTCTAAAGCACTTTGAATTTCTATTCGAATGTGCTCTACAGTTCAAATTACATTCCCTTGCTCGGGTTCCATTATAAAACCTCCTTGTCTGTCTCCCACAGAGAAGAACGAGAAGAAGCCTCCCAAATCCTATCTCATCCACGCTGGACTCGAACCTCTGACCTTCACCAACATGTTCCCCTGCTGGGAGCACCGAGAGGACATCGCCGAGATCACTGAGAGGGTGGGTTGATGTGCGCTCTTGTAGGTGAACTGTAAGCAGCCTATAGTTGTATTTTAAACCTTAAGAAGGAACCATTAGAGAATCATGGATATGCTCTAAATTCTAAAAGCATGTAAAAATATTCAGCTGGTCTTTAACACTTCCGGTGCCAGGAACGTGATATGAATTATATTACAGTGGTGCGGCGCCACGGCGTGTTAGCTGGTTACCATGGTTACCAGGTAAACGGGCGCCGCTGTGGCCGCTGGTGAGCAAAACAACTTCATATCCCATGATGCAACTCGGCCGCCAACATCAGGAAGCGTGTAATCTCCATAGGCTCCTATTCATTGCTGCTGCAAAGAAACGGCTTTATCTCGGACTCTACTTCCAAAAAAAACGCTTCGATCACAGAGAAACGTTTTTTTTTTTTTTTCTCACAGTGACACTGAGCCGCGATGGTCGGCCACGCTTCGAATTTTTTATTTCTGTGTGAAAGTAAACAACCCGGTCTAGCTTCCGGAGTTTACTGAATTTTCACAACATGGACACGATCGCAGGTTCCGCGACTTCAAAATAAATCACAGTGAATGGTGGCACTCCAAATAATTACCAAAATAATGGCATCCCAAGTTAACCCTTTCCAAGCCACGGGGAGCCCCTTAATATTAAAACCGGAATATACCGGACATCTGAGCAAGGGTGTCTCAGCCGCGCCGTCTTTTACCGTACTTTGTCATTAAAAACGAAATAAATGATTTTTATCCGAAAATCGGCGATCGTCTAACCTTCCCTAGTCACCACGCGTCCAACGATAGCGCATGGCTGCTCTGACATGAAGCAGAGGTGACGTCATGGCCTTTCCTTCTTCATACCTCCTTGGCTGCCGTCCGTTTACTGTTTGGAGGATAACATTAGCATAGCTGGAGTGCTAAGGGCTAAGCTAGCCATAATGGTCACATCGACTGTTCAGTCATTCTTGGATTATATGCTTGGATTATTATGTGCACGGATCGCGTACGCGAAACGCACGGGGAGATCGATGCTCGGCCAAAACTACCACTCTATCCCAACGGAGATCCAGATAATCACGGTGAGCTAATGACCTGGGGGGGGGGGGGGGGGGGGAAGAAAAAACAACGGTGCGGTCCAAGAAGGAGTGGTGGCGGGCTCATGTTTATAAACATAATATTATGTCTCAGATCACAATACAATAATAGAAATTTCACGGCTAATCTACCAACAACCATTCTATTTCGGCTGGCAAACTGTTAATGTCAAATAAATATATAAAAATGATTTACAGTAACACTTGTGTGTGCACGTGTTTCACCAGGAGGCGGAGGTGTGCAACCAGATCATTCTGGTGGAGGATGTCCTGGCCAGGTTGTGTCAGACCACCTACCCACTGGCAGAGCTGCTGGCCCGGCCGCTGCCCGAGGGAGTGGACCCCCTGCGCCTGGAGGTCTATCTAACCGACGAGGACTTTCAGGTGAGAGCCAGCGTTTAGTGACTGATACTACTGATGTAACCTAAAGCCTAGAACCATAGGCGATTTTAAGGGGTGTCTATGGGTGCACTTGCACCCCCTGGCCGCCACGGGGGGGAACAACCTCATAAAGTCATTGCAAGCTACCAAAAGCAACAAATTTCCACGGAGCAAAAAAGGTGGCGAATTTGGTGGTGAACTGCTCCTAAAGCCCTCTCTCTTAAATGTATTTTACACACAAGTTGTTGCAAAAATAAGTAAATAAATCATATAGACATATTCTCATGGTGTCTAGAAAAAGCACAGTTTATATTGTGTTACAAATAGGTAAAACCTGTTAAAACAACAGGATAAACCATACAAAATCCGAAAATGTTTGCATGCGCGCAAGCGAGCGTGCATGAGGAACCCAGTCTTGCACCCCCTGCTAGAAGAGGCTAGAATCGCCTATGCCTAGAACCCTGGAATGCACCTGTGTACAGCAGGGGTTTTCAAAGTGGGTGACGGGGCACCCTGGGGTGCCGCAACGGCAGTCCAGGGGTGCCGCGAGATCATTTGATAATATTTGGACATTTGGATATTTGGATATTTATTTGGACACTTGAAAAAATATTTAGTATCATTTTAAACTTGAAGTACAAAGTTATTTTCAGTCAGTTTTAACCAAAATGGCTATTATCTCAACGTTTTCCTCGCAACATAATCACTAAAATATCGTCACTGTCAGGCAGAAACCTCTGTTGCACAAAACTAGTGAAAACAGCCGATCTACAAGCACACAACGCCTCGCGATGCGAGGCGTTGTGTGCTTGTAGATCTGCTGTTTTCACTAGAGCTCAAATGCAGAATAAATAAGGGTTGAAAACCGTTGTGATATAATAATCATTGTGTGTTGTTCAGGTTTCGTGATGGTACTGTATACATGTCTTTAATGTCTCGTGTGGACACCCTAGCCTTAAATGATCCTCTTTCTCTCTCTCTCTCTCTCTTCTTCATCTCTGACTCCCTCTTGTCTTTGTGGGATCATGGTGACACACGTGTGTGACACATTTCATGATGTTTTCAGTCATCCTCTCTCTCCATCGCCTGTCTCTCTGATGCTTAACCTATATTTCATTCACTCCACCCTCCAGGGTGTAGGGGCTGATGGGAAGGTGAGTCCTCTGACGTGAGCATGGCCAGGCCCGACAACAACAAGCATCCGCACTTATAGTCATTCAAACTTCATCACCCATAATTCTGTCTCTTTTCCAAGTCTTCTGTCTTTCTGTTTCTGCCACAAAACACCTTTAACCACTTTCAACCTGCTGTCCCTATTTTGAGTATGTCATTTTAGGCAAACATTTTCAACAAAAATAAAATTCACAAATGGCAAAAATAGCCAATCTACCAGCTTTGGCTTGTAGATGGGGTATTTGTGCCAAGCAACACCGTCATATGACAAAGTATAAAATAGGGCTTAAAGGAGTAGTTCACCCCCAAAAATGACTTATTTTCGAGACTTGAGATCAATAATATTTTTTTGTTTTAGTCTCATTCCTAAGACAATAATTTCATTGATTCCGGATGGGGACCCAAATGCATTTGGGTCCCCATCTAGAATCAATGGGGGTACATTTACTATAATCAATGTTTTGTCTTAGGAACGCAAAAGAATCTAAAAAAAATATTATCGAACTCAAGTCTCCATGGCGTGAGTAATCAATAGAAAATAAGTCATTTTTGGGGTGAACTACTCCTTTAAGAAGTGCTTATGACATCTCACTTGTTGAATGTTGTTTTTCCAGCATGTCGTTCACTCACAGGCAGACAAAACGAGTCGTGTGGTTTCACTTTTCTGAATGTTGTGAGTGATGAGCACTCTTTTGTCCCAGCTGACGGGACATAATGTTATTGGAAAGCCGTTTGAAGAATGACGTGTGGTTTTCATCTGCATGAGTGTATTCTCGTGGATACTTCTTTTTACATCATTGCATTTCTCACCTGGGATATGACAGGTTTTGGGGAAGCGTTCCCTGAAATTTAGGATTGTGAAATATTAAAAGACAGACTATACTCATCCATAACACCTGTGTTATTGTATATTGTTGCACCGTAATTAACAGTTATTTACTTAATCAATGAATCTATGATATTATCATACGTAGACCATGGTACATTTTGGTAGTAAATATGGTAATCTGAATTAATTAGTTGATAAAAATGGTGATAATCGATTATCCCAGTGGTTCTCAAAGTGGATTCCAGGGACTCTGTGGGTTCCTTTTATGGGGGTCTAAATTGACCCATACAAGTCTGTAACTCTGACAGTGTACAAATGGAACCAAATTAACCCTAACGGGTTCATTTGGTTCCATTTGTACACTGTCAGAGTTAAGGGGAGACCTTGAAATTTGAACTTTGAGAAACACTAGATTATCCTATGAATCTTTTCAGACCATGTATATATTGGTGTCAGTGGTTCTGAATAATCCTGTGTGTTTGTACTCCCACAGAAAGCGTTGGAGGTGACGAGAGAGGAGTATGAAAGTTTGGCCAGCTGGAAGCAGGCGAAGCTGAAGAAAGTCAAAGGATTGTTTTAAACGGTTGAGACAGACTATAGGGCTGACCTGATGGCATCACAGACCACTGATGGATATCATGTCAGACTGGAGAAGCATAGATATACAAAGCTAGATGCGTCATTGGCCGCTGCAGTCCACTGGAGCCACGAGCAACAACTGGAGCGCGGATGTCCCTGATTGCCGGAGACCACGCTGCCAGTCATGTGACCACTGGCCAATCACAACGCGTGTTTTCTGAGACTTATCAATCCATCCTTTTCCTGATGTTGCGCGGCTGTACAGGCTCAGCTGTTCTTACAGGCTGCATACGTAAAGGCCCGCCCACACCTGCCTCTGATTGGCTTAGCAACTTCCGGTTTCTGTGACGCACGTGGAAGTGGGAAACGGCAGGAAACGACCGGTCGCCGAGTCCCGCGATCTCACGCCTCAGAGCCGAAGGAGGCGTCTACCTTTCTATGTCTATGTGGAGAAGGACTTGATCTCCCGCATGTTTCTCTCTGGTTCACCTGTGCAAAGGTGAACCAGAGGCTTCAGGCCACGGTCTGCCTCTACTGAGCAAAACACTGGGGAAAAAAAGACTTAAGAATGGAGGGACGAGAAGGGATTGCAGTGGAGAAGAGGAAAGCGGTGGATAAGCGGAGGCGTGTGAACCTCTCGTGTTGGTTTTTCCATCGTCCTCCTTTTTTGTGTTGGGGTTTTATCTGTGTAGGACTCGGATGTAAATGAATGCTCTTATAAATATGTACATGTGTGTGTGTGTGTGTGTATTGTGAATGCGTGCGTGTGTGCAAGTGTGTTAATAATGTGGCACTTTTTAAATCGACTAGTTAAATGTTTTGTAAATATGTGTATACAGACCTTATAGGACTCCCTAAAAAACGGGTGTTTCACCCGGACGGGGCGTGGTTTTGCAGGACTTTGCAGTGTACCCTTCTGGCGGAGGCATCTCGGCCCTGTGCTCTGAGTGCACGTTGATGAGTTTTAGTTTTAACGTTAGTTTTGTACCACACCAGTCATGCTAACATTACAATCATGTCATAACATGTGCCCCATATCATGTGCCATGAAAATATTGAAATGAAATAAAGAATGTGTTTTTCAACAAATGCATGGGTGTTTTATGTCACTTGAACATTTGGCAGGAGCGCCCTGGCAGAAGTGGGCTTGCTTGAACCTCACCAGGACGGCACGAGCGAGGCGTGAGCAGAGTGGTGCAATGGCCGCGCTGTCTAGTCCGCGCCAGTGGTGGACGAAGTATAAACTCAAGTAAATAATAAGTAAGTACTCACTAGTAAGACGCCTCAGTTACCATATATGGAGATCCATGTACTGTATATGGAGATGCTGTGAGACCCCAAACATGCTCACTCAGTTATTTGTTATTGATTGATTGATTGAAGACTTTATTAGAAGTTTGCATAGGAAAAGGTACAGTTTCATGACGGTACAGTTCACTGGTACAAGGTCTACTAAAAGGAGATCCATGAAAAGACTAAGCTTATTTCCACTGGAAACCATTGAAGTATCTCATATAACATTGAATGACAGACAAATAGAACACAGTACTATGCAGTAGATATGTAAAGAAAAACAAAAAAGAAAACAGTAAGTCTAAACAAACAGTATATACAAAGAAGGGGCAGGGGAGGGTAGGGTTGGGCTAGGTTCATTTTTTTACCAGTTGCGAACGGCTGCTGCCTGTAAGTGGTTTTTCAGGGCAATTTTAAAGGATGCTAGTGATCCACACTCCTTTATGGCCTTCGGTAAGGCTTTCCACATTTTGGTGGTATAGCAGAAAAACGAGTTTGACCCTTTGTTGGTTTTGACTCTGGGTTGGAAGTGATCTGTGGCGCTGCCTCTGGTGTTGTAATTATGGACATCCTTAATGTTTATAAAGTATTTTGACAGGTACTTGGGTATCATAGTGGTGTAGTGTATCTTGTACACCAGGCCCATTGCAAGTTGCTGTACTCTGTCATCTACTCTGAGCCACCCCACTCTTAACTGGTGAGTAGCGGTGAGGTGAGTCTGATAGGGAAGTTTGAGCAGGACCCTAATTAGTTTATTTTGGGCTGTTTGGAGTTTAGTTTTAAGGGCTTGTGGGGCGTCACAATACCATACGTGAACTACGTAGTCAAATAGGGGCTGGATTATTGCACCAGCTATGGTCTTCAGTGTGTTGAAATTGACCATTGGGGCGATCCTCTGTAGGAAGCGAGTTCGTTGGTTGATTTTATTTATTACTTTAGAAGTCATCTTTTCGCTGGAAAGATTAGCTTCAAGGATACATCCTAAGTAAGAGATTTAGTTTTTTCGTGTTATGACCTTGTCACCCACTTTGATTGTGAAGTTATCAACTTTTTTGAGGTTATGATTTGTTCCAAAGAGGATGGACTCAGTTTTTCCCAAGTGAATTGATAATTTATTATCGTTAAGCCATGTGCAGATCTTACTTAGTTCAGAGTTAAGTGTCTTTTCAACCTGCAAGTGGTCCTTGCCCGAGACTAGGAGAGCCGAGTCATCCGCGAACAGGAACAGATTGCAGTCGCAAGCAGATGCCATGTCGTTCACGTATATTAGGAACAACAGAGGCCCCAGTATGCTACCTTGAGGAACACCACAGCTTACTGGGAGGGGGGGGGACAGTCCGACAGGGTACCGTTAATCTCCACCACCTGTTCCCTCCCCACCAGGTAAGATTGCATCCAACTCACTGCTGCGCTGTCAAGACCGATGGCTTTTAGTTTCTCAATCAGAATAGAATGATTTACGGTGTCAAATGCCTTCTGGAGGTCCATCATGACCATGCCGCTATATTTGCCGTCATCCGCTTCGCGTTTGATTATGTGAAAATCCTATCATGTCTGACATCATACATACAATCTCTTGTATGCCCATACATGGAGATCCCGGTCTGAACCAGCCACACAGATATGGGCTGTTTTCCTCCATATATGGGCGTTCCCATATGAAGTCCTGTTAGATATGGATTTAATATTGATGACTTCAGGGATCCTCCATATATGGGCATAGAGTTGTTCCCATGACATCACAACATACAATCCCTTTTATGCCCATACATGGAGATCCCTGTCTGAACCAGCCACACCACTGTGATGTCACCTGTTTATGCCCATATATGGAGATCCCTGCTCTGAATATCTGACATCACTGTGACGTCACAGTGATGTGTCAGGGGAACCACAGTGTCAGGCGTTGTCCCTGCTCTGAGTATCTGACATCACTGTGATGTCACCTGTGATGTCACAGTGATGTGTCTCGGGAACCACAATGTCAGGCGTTACCTGTATACGGACATGCTGTGCCGGTTCTGACAGTAAACTAATAATTATGACACCGGTGTGCCACGCACTAGATTTACGAACGTCAACGCACCAAGTGCACCGAATAAACAAACGACAACATGGCACACCAGTGCGTTGAGTGCGCATTTCCAAACGCACCCATAGTAATACAAACGTTTGCAACAAACACTGCAGCTTGAATCCAGTGCTGCACATGGCAACATAATAGCACAGCCTATAACTAGTAAGATGCCTCAGGGCGACAAGCGCCACAGTGATGTGGACATCAGGGATCTCCAAATATGGTCATAAAAGGAATTTGTTCCCCTGGCATCACAGGATCTCCATATCTCCATATATGGGCATAAAAGGTATTTGTTACCCCTGGCATCACAGGGATCTCTAACAGGTCATCATTAATATTGATTACATCTGGGAACTCCATATATGGGCATAAAAGGGATTCTGTTAGTGTGACATCACAGTGAAGCCAGCGTGTGATGTCAGAGGGAAACGAAACATTCCGTGGGCTATAAATGGCCCCTACAAAACGGTGAAAAGTGGCGATTCATCACTAAACCATCGTTTTGTAGGTCAGTTTTTAGCCCAAGGAATGTTTTTCATGCAAAACAAATGCTTGCAATGGATTCAGCATCACAAACACAAACACAAATCAGTTTTTTTATGAGGTTTCCCCCGGGAGTTAAATTTCTTGGTAACGATTTACTACGCAGATTGGTCAAATATCTTATAAAATCCCCTAATAGAAGTCTGGCATTGAGTTTGGACAACCATACAGCTTGATTCTGATGTTCTGGAGGCCGTTTTGTGATTGTTTCAGGTGTTCAGAGCAGAGGCGAGACAAAGGTGACATGTTGTAGAGGCCTAGCAAGATGGAGCAGTGGGAAATAACTTTCCTTTAAAAGTTCTACAGTGCCTTGCATTGTGTTACCACAATGACTGTATACTTCATCAAAGCACTAATATCCTATTACTTGGGCTTTCTTTATGGTAATGAGTGGCTGTCAAACGCATAGGATCAGAACAATAACCTGTATTGTTTTAATATGTAGCCTTTGTTTTAATCTAGTGGAAGTAGACTTGTACAATTGCAGATGATCCATCAAGTACTTCCCTGATCGTCCGCTAGAGGTCACTATTGTACCAAATATTGTTTTTATCATCCGCCAGAGATGTGACTGCCCCAGCTCACAGGAAGATGAAATGACTCAGTCATGGTTGAGTCATGTTCAATTCCTGTACTTCATGCTGAACAGTGATATTACGCTCACCTTAAACTGTGCCAGCATTTTATGACCAAGATTTACAGTATATGATACAGGCTTCCAACCACAACATGCTGAGCTCATCTCCCCATCTGTAACCTCACCCATTCCTAAGAGTTCAGTGCAAAGTGATGGGTGCTGCTAACGTCACCCCAGCCCTGTTCCTCCAACTGCCTATCCAGAAACTAACAACAATCCCCAGAACCAGCTGAGAACATAAAACAACTCCACCAAACCACCACTATACGGAAGTGCTGCTGCACAAGGCACTAAAACCCTGTTATAAACCTCACTCCAGCTGAGCTCCTCAGTGGAGTAGTCACTCGAGTACTCTGAAAAACCTCTTCCTGAATGTCAGAAAGACTAAGGAAATGATTGTGGACTTGGGGATAAACGGGACACCAGTGGAGAGGGTGCGCACTCAGCTTAATGTACCTCAAAATGTGCACATTAAGAGGACCGGACCTGGAGTACAGAGACTGTAGCAAAGAAGGCCAGACAACTCCTATACAGTATAGAGTATACTGTATCACCTTGACTTGCCTTGGCAGAAAAGGAAGTTCCAAGTCTCAGAGAAGGTCCTAAAATCATTATCTGTGACCACCCAGAGCATCATTATCTTCTATGGCAGTGGTTCTCAACCTTTTCAGACCCCCAAAATAATCATGTTTGAACTGGGGACCCCTCCAACCTTGACGAGCACTAAGAGTTGAGACATTACATTTTGTATAACACGGTTCTATATGGCCAATGTTTATTCTTTTATTTTAGAGGTGAGGTATTTAAAGGGTCTTAAGTGTCCATAAATTGTCACAAGCCTTTAGGCTTTGCTGTTTTATCCCTTTGAAATGTTATGTGTATACTTGTATTTTATCGTGCATTGTATGACATTATGTTTTTCAATAAATACCTCAATCAAATTCCGTTTATATACCTTATACTCTAACTCCACATTCTACAAATCCAGACACCTGCCCCATATTCTGCACATTCCACATTGCAAGTAATGTTTTACCTGCACTACTTTTAGCTTAAATAATATATCCGCTAAAGTCATATTTGTTTTGTTATTTTATTACAGTATTTCCACTAGTATTATCTTTGTATTTCTGTTAATGGCACAGTCTTTCACAGCAACATTTCACTGCTTGCACCTGTAATGAGTCAGTGAGCAACAAATAAAACCCTTGAGTCTCTCGAATCTTGCCTCTGATTGTAGTGTGCAGCTCCCATAGAGTTAATGAATGTCACAGTATGAATATGAAACTCAACATTAGAAAAGAACAACCCATGGGGCAGCCGACAATCAACTGCATAGACACAACGGTAAAATGCTTGCTGTAAGTTCTAATTTACCTACTGGCCTTCTACATAATATCTAATGTATGCAATCACACGGAGTAAGGTGCTGGCTGTGATTGTGCTATACTCTGTTGCCATTACCAATGCCATAGATGAGAGAAATCAATCTGTGCATCACATCATTAGCACTGGTCCTATGAGATTTTACATTCAGCAGTAGAGCCCCACCGAGCAGTCTCCATGGCCTCCATATGCCAGGCGATTGTATGGATTCCGTTAAATGGATTTAAAAGGTCAATTTGTGTGTGTGTGTGTGTGTGTGTGTGTTCGTGCACGCGTAGGTGAACACTACACTCTCCCATCAAACCTATCAGATCTCATGACCCCATTTTCCACACACACACACACACACACACACACACACACACACACACACACACACACACACACACACACACACACACACACACACACACACACACACTGACACACACACACACACACACACACACACACACACACACACACACTACTGAAAGCTCTCAGATGTTCTCGGTATCACCCTGGACTGTGTTGAGAGCGGAACCAGGCCAATTAGAAGGGAGTTACATGCAATCACAGAAGAACAATATACACAGCAGGCTCTGCCCCACACACCGGGGGAGATGCTTGTGTTCATTCAATTCACTCATACACTCCCCGAGAAGCCATGAACCGACAAGACTGTCGTGCACACCGACCACACCCGGAAGGAGGTCTCGTCAACCGACGTGACCCCTCCAATATGTTGCTACATACTGTACATGTACTGTAAGCCCCTCCCAAACAGCAAAATGTGTTCCCGGCCTGAATTAATGAGGACGTTACCATCATTAACAGCCGGGCTCAAACACACAGCTACCTACATAGTACATACCTACCTACCTACCTACAGTACATACCTACCTACTTGCCTACAGTAGGCCTACATACCTACCTACCTAACTACATACCTACGTACCTACCTACAGTACATACCTTCCTACTTACCTACAGTAGGCCTACATACCTACCTACCTACAGTACATACCTACCTACATACCTACCTACATACCTACCTACCTACCTACATACCTACTGATAGTCTATCCAGAGGAACCGTAGGCCTACCTACAATGTAAAGGAAGCTGTTGCTTTCACAAAACGTTTTATTTTCCCACTGCTGTCTTACTTTGTTCCTCTGTTCTCTCTTCTTCTTCCTTCTCCTCGCTACTGTTGCACGCTATAGATGCTGTGATGCTGTGTGGTTCTTCTGGTGTGCAGTATGAGGTTACAGATATGCCTATCCTCTGAACCCTCTGGACTAGCGGCTCTGCGGCTGGTGTTTGTTGTGCGAGTACTCGTGTCCGCCCACTTCTCCACACAAGGGGGGGGGGGGGGGGGGGGGGGAGTGAGACTGAGTTACTAGGGCCCAAGGAGGGGGGGCCTTAATTATTTTATACTTGATCAATAGCAGATATACAAGCTCACAGCGAGGCACCGAGTGCCGCTGCGAGCTTTTACTGTAAATCTGCTATTTTTTGAAAAGTCGTGAAAATGTGTCCAAATCATTGAATATATGTATCTTTTTAAGCGAACATTTTGTAACTAAAATGTTGCTTCTGAAGTTCTGGAACTAAATATTTTGAGATGGGGGTCTGTGGCCAAATACATACTGTATCATTTTGGGGAGCAACGCTGACATAGAAACAGGTTTTAAAGAAGGATTTGAAATATTTGATTTGATTAAAAAAAAAAAAAAAGCAGATCTACAAGCTCACAGCGCGGCACCGCTGCTATTTTTCAATAGTTAAAGCACAAAACGTGTTAAATAATGTGTTCCCAGTCTAAATGGGTTAAATAAACCCCCTCCTCCCCTTAGAACATTCATGGGGGGCCCGCAGTGAATCCTTGTACCGAGGGCCCAGAATTTTGGTGCGACACCCCTGATCTCCATCCCTGTTCTACTTCTCTCTCTCTCTCTCTCTCTCTCTCTCTCTCTCTCTCTCTCTCTCTCTCTCTCCCTCTCTCCCTCTCTCCCCCCCCCCACCCTCTCTCTCTCTGTGTGTCTCAATCTCTATGTTGCAGGCAGACACACAGAGGGAAGGTGTATGTCGACGGTTGCCAGTTGCATGTTACAGTTTGTGAGCCAGGGTTTTGGACTGGGAGCCTGCAGAGACTTCCATCCTGCCGTTTCTTTACATTTAAATCCTGTTATAGCCATCACAGACACAAATGCAAATCACACAGTACAATGCATGTACGGCCTAGAGCGTTTGCACCGAATCGAATTCTCAGGTAAAAAGTGATCAAAGCAATGGCTTCAATGGCATCTATTCAGGTGCAGGTGTAATTTTGTAACAGCTGAGTTGTGACCTGAAATGGGAGAGGATTTCTTTTTTTTTTTAAATTGGGTTGAGAACAAACAAACTTGTGAATGATTTGTTCATGAAATGCCAAATATTTTGTAATTACAAAGATTTTGAGTCAACAGTGTATATTAGCTGTTAATGTACACAGTCTTGTGGAAAGGTGAAGCTATGTTTGTGATTAGTTGTGCAAATCAAAATGAGAATATCAGTCAATAGTTGGTCAACCTTATGGCACAGGTATTTTTGGAGCTTTTTTGGGCTTGGCTGGACATTCTAATAGTCCAACTATAGGTGAAAAGAAGGCTATAGATTAGAAGGTATCTCCCTAATGCTCTTAACCATCTGTCAATACTCAGCCCACTTCCACAGTAACATAGCATAATGTTTATAACGGTGTTAATTCAACACACAGGCTTAGACTCACAGTGTCACAGTTGAGCTTCAGCACCAATAAATCCACAATATTTGCATTTGGCCCCATGCCTACCTAACAGTGCAACCTATTCTCCTCCCCTCTCTCTCCTCAATGCAGAGAATATGACAAGCACCAACAATGGGAGTCGTAATAAGGCTTAGCACATATTCTTCTGTGTTCGTGGATCCATTTTGTTCAGAGTTTCTATTTATGTGTGGATTATCGCTAGCTCTCAGCTATCACAATGGAACTGTGAGGGTTTTGGGCTGTGTCTCCCCTTCCCTGATTTTCTCTCTTCTCTTCTCTTCTCTTCTCTTCTCTTCTCTTCTCTTCCAGTGGCATCGCATCAGTTCAGAAAAAGCTAAGGTATGGCAACATGACTGGTGTCTTGCACGCGCGTGAAGGCGTGCGTGCAAGACACCAGTCATGTTGCCATACTTTAGCAAGCAACAGGCATGATACATTTATTTTAAAATGTCTATGGTTTCTTGGGCTGGATATGGCAGTCTAGAATAGTTGTTCAAGTGCAGCTAAACTTGACATATTATAGTAAACGTGCCACAATTAACAACAATAATGAATTGCACCTGTGCAGCTGACCTGCGGAACCTGGGAATATACTATATTCTGTCAAGATGGGGAGAATACAAGTGTGGAGAATCTAATTATAATACCTTGTTAAATTTTGCATTTGTAGTTATTTTAATGTAATTTAACAACATAGCACAGATAGACAAAGAGACATTCATGGATTTATATTTTAAAGTAACTTGTATTCTCCCCCCCTGGACCCAGGGTACGGCAGCTGCATACCCCTGCCATACCCAATTGACGCCCCTCTTCTCTTCTCTTCTCCTCTCTTCTCTTCTCTTCTCTTCTCTTCAAATCGCTCAGGTCTCTTCTTACCTCACGTTCCCTCACTCCTCTGGTTGGAAAAAGCTCTAAGCTCCCTGGCTTCCTGTCCAGAAACTAAGAAAGCCACTTCAAAGGCCTCCGGTCCTTGATGATTTATGGGAAATGAATTTTGGAAAGGGGACTTTTTTTCTTCTCTCTTTCGCTCTCTCTCTCTTTTCTGCTGCCCTGAGTTCTTAGCGGTGAGCTCTGCTTATTAACCCAGATTTAGTCGGCTATCCTGGAGGAGCCCTTAAAAGTGGTGTGGATTTATAATACGCAGATAGCTCCATGCGCCACTCAGGGCCTGTTTCTCTCTTTCTCTGTGTGTGTCTCTAGTCCAGCTCAGCCCTGGACCTTTGCTTGTTTTAAGACATTATGGGTCTATTCAGCAGGGACACAATATGTCACCTGAAGTCCACAGCCAAGGGACCACACACACGCACGCACGCACGCACGCACGCACGCACGCACGCACGCACGCACGCACGCACGCACGCACGCACGCACGCACACACACACACACACACACACACACACACACACACACACACACACACACACACACACACACACACACACACACACACACACACACACACACACACACACACAGCAGTTGTCTTTATTTGCCATGTGCACCGTAAAATCTGGAGTGTTATGTCTGATTTATACTTGGTTGTGTGCGGTGTTGCGCACCGAAAATAGCAGATATGCAACTAAGCTCACAGTGTGCTCCAGTCTGCTATATTCAATTTAACTTGGGTAAAAATGGACCCTTATAAAAAGGATCCCAAGTCAGATTTCATTGTGAAAAACAAAATACTGTATATAAATAATAGTAAAAAAGAGAGAGAGAGCACTACTAGAGCGATCTACAGCAGTTTAACTGCTTAAAGGACGACCTCACCACTTTTCAACCTATCTTCATATAATAGGTCCTCACTAATGTTCATGATAAAATAGCACAATTCCTTCTACTCAGTCTGGGTCTCATATAACCTGACTGCGCCAGATGGTGGCAGCAGTGCGTATAACGCTCTGCCTTTACCATCTGAGATTGCTCGAGGAGAGTTGATAACACTCGTAAAGTCCCAGGCCGCACGAATCAGCGGCAGCTACGGGCGGGCTCTGAGCGGCTCTGAGCCAATAGAGTCTGATTGCAGACCACGTGGAAACCCAGGAGGCGGATTCTGGGTGTAACGTCATGCAGACAGGCCAATATGAGTGGTTGGAGTTGGCACTCCCAGACTGTGATAGACAGACGGCCCCATCCACCTGCTAAAGAATTTGAAAAAATGGCCCGCCCCTTACATCGGGTCTGCCCGAGCAATCCCAGATGTAAGGCAGAGCGTTACGCAGGCATACGCACTGCTGCCACCATCTGGCGCAGTCTGGTTAGGTCTCATAGGAGTGACATCATCATTTTAAAACAATATTTTTGAAAAGATATTTTTTATTTTTTATTATCGCAAGAACAATGGCTTCCATTATAGCATGGTAACTTTTAAGGAATTGAAAGCCTGCATTTTCTATTAGCTTGGATTCTCCATCGATGATGTCACAAGATGATGGCTTTGACCTGCTCACAGCTCCGAGTAGAAGAAAATTGTGCTATTTTATCATGAACATTAATGAGGGCGAATTATACGAAGATTCGTTGAAAATTGGTGAATTCGTCCTTTAAGAAGTGAACTGAGAAGGACTGTTTGTTTTGTCACAGTCTGCTTGATCCCATCCAGCAGTGTGCCAATTACCCATAGGTGTAAAGTAACTAAGTACATTTACTTAAAGTAGGACTGTCATCTAAAGGGGTACTGTCACTTTAAAAAGTAATCTTAAAATATTAGTTAATATGTTTATGATGTCATTGTGAGTGCGCAATTATAAGCCAATCAAATTAATTGACTGTACTTAGACTACTTACTGTACTGGTCAGCTGTTGTTGGGGGGGGGGGGGGGGCGAGGGGCAGATTACACTGTGACATGAGTTCCAGACTATTTCAGACCGTTTTCGGAGAGACCACGTGACCTACTATTCATACTATTATAATTTCGGGGCGTGTCAGCCTTTAAGTACTGTACTTACTGTAAGTAGACTTGAGTTATTTGTACTTGACTTGAGGTATTTCCAATACTTTTACTTTTTACTTCTAAGTCTCCACTACATCTTGGATCCAAATATTGTACTTTTACTCCAATACATTTATTTGAAAACGTTATTTAAGAGTTACTTTGTGGATTTTGATCATTATTACAAAACATGCATTAACCACTTCAGCCCTATATGCATTACGGCCATTTGAAAATAGCCAATCTACAAGCTTTCAATGTGTCTCGATGCGACGCATTGTGAACTTGTAGATCTGCTATTTTCAAAAGATTTGTACAGGTATACATTTGAAATTTTGAAATGGGACATTCTGCATATTGAGTACTTTAAGTACATTTTGATGCCAATACTTTTGTACTTTTACTCAAGTAAATTTTTACATTTTAGACTTCGACTTGTGATAGAGTATTTCTACATTGCAGTTTTGATACTTTTACTTAAAGGAGCTATAGTCAACTTTTTCTTGAAAAACGGATGCTAAAATAAAAATAATGTTTCGAAAATATTTTATAAAAAAAATAAGCTTCATATATGTGTTTCAATTAAAAAATGACCACAAAAAGCGTAAAATAATGATAAAATAATCATTTTGGCCCTTTGTTTACATTTACAGGGCCCGTACTTTGTTTACATCCTAGTCTGTAGACTAGGATGTACACCTACAATGAAAAAGTTGACTATAGCTCCTTTAAGTAAATGTGATTACCTTTTCCCACCACTGCAATTACCAAACCCATCAAACGCATCTTTCATAGGGGCGGGGCACCCCTATGAAAGATCAAGCACTTCACCATCAGGTGTATGTGTGAGTGTGACTGTCTGTGTGTAAATGAAAAGTTAATTATAGAAGCAAACTAAATATTAAACCAAAGTAGAAATAATAGGAACAATTAGGCCCAATGAACATTCACAAGTCCGTCTACACTGTGTCAAACTAATTGATTGTCCCCAGGCAGACCCCTGATATTTAATGGAGTTTGTGTCCATATTCTCACCTCTCATTAATGTACCACCTCCCACATACCCACTGTGGTGTCTGCCAGAAAGCTCTTCACACTCAACAAGTGAAACCTCGAATTTATAACTGGTTGCCTCTTCAATTACATTTTATAAAATAAATGAAGTGTAGACCTATCAATTGTATCCCTAACCGATGACCAGCAGAAAGCATTATGATGTCTGAGTGTCATTCATTATGGGCACTTTATTTGACCTTTCTTCGCATTATACCTCTGCGCAGTAAGACATTTGACTTACTTGATTTAAAATCCCACTGGGGAGATAATTTGACAACTCTACGTAGCATATACATGCAGATCCAATTCTTTTCTTGCTCAGTATGAGAAACATGCCATGTCCAAGACAAACATTCATCCAGATGTATAATTCCCACCCAGTATTTTTTGTCTCCTTTACCTGCTCTATTATCCCCTCTGTACCGAGCTATCAGTTCTCCCCTTACTCCCAGAATCAACTATACCAGGGGTCTTCAACGTTTTCAGGCCAAGGACCCCTTAGTTGAAAGAGAGATGAAGCAGGGACCCCCACAACCTGTTCATAGATTCCATGTAGTTTCATTGTTTGACAGCACAATCATCAGTGTATTTTGGATTCATGACAATTTGTGTTTAAGATATTTAACTACTTGAACCGTCAATACTTAAAACTTGACCTTTCACTCTGTAATTAGTCTGCTCTTTTTCCCCTCTACACCAAAGCTCTTTGCCGAAAATAGCCGATCTAGAAGCTCACAACACCTCACACTATGAGGCGTTGTGAGCTTGTAGATCTACTATTTTTGGATAAAGTTCTCAGAATATGATCGCTAGTGTTCAGGTGGTTAATATAAAAAGGATTGGAAGATTTGGAGGCCCTCCTGTAGTAACTCTGAGAACCCCCTAGGGGTCCTGGACCCCCCGAACTATACCATCACTTTGGTTTTCTTCATATTTAGCACAAGCTTGTCGAGAATAACACACTCTATAAAAGTCTGTGGAGGTTCAGCTTCAGTGCCTCCTCCATTTCCATGTTTGAGTGCCCCCCAGCACACACTGTTACATGTGCACTTGGTTAAATCAAGCCCTTTGGACTTGTGTCAAGGAGGCTGCCTCCCCCACTGCCACCTGGCATCATTAGATGGTCTGATTCTCTAATCAACACAAACCAAAACGGATCCTCTCCCGTCTTCCAGCGTCTTCATCAGGGACGTGCTGGGCCCCTGATTCAGCCCGGGAAAAAGAGTTGGAGAAGCCCTCATTGTGCGCTATAGAGAGAGATCTCTCTATAGCGCTGCGGCTACTCAAAAATGTGCCATTTCAGATCATGACAAGTGACAAGCCAGTGGGCCAATTACTGTACATGAGTTATATTTCGTCATTGTTGGGTGGAAACCTTGTATGTCCAAAACTGTTTGTTTTGTATTTATCATTTTAAAAATGATTTAAACTAGTGAAAACAGCCGATCTACAAGCACACAACGCCTCGCGGTGGTTGTGTGCTTGTAGATGTGCTGTTTTCACTACTTTTGTGCGACAGCCTTGTAGGATGAAGCAGGGCTTTGCTTTGCGAAAGTAATGTACAAAATTGAAACTTGGAGATACGAGGTTTTCTGCCCGACAGTGACGATATACTTTGTTGGCTGCCCAGCCCCCAAAATGGAACGAAGGCTGTCATTTTATTTTTATTTTTATCCCAATGGCCAGCACGTCCCTGGTCTTCATCCATCCACCCCAGCCGCCACTGGGCCCAGCGGGTCGCCCCAGGGCCCTGGGGTGCTGTGGGGCGCAGTCAGTGTGGGGTGCTGGGTGTTATGTACCGCTACCCAGGTGGGCGACGATGAAAGCAGATCCCCAGGCAACGTGCTGGGGAAGTGAAGATGAGAGGAATTCTGTAGAATTACAATGTGGGGCTGTTATTGACCGGGAAACCCTAAAGCAAGGGTCTTCGACAGGGGGCCCGGGACCCCGGCCTAGAGGGTCCTCAGAGTTACTACAGGGGGTCCTCCAAATCTTTGTGTTATAGAAAGATTTTTTTTTTTTTTTTTTTGCCAGATTCTTAACCAGATTCTGAGAACTATAGCCGATCTACAAGCTCACAGCTTGTAGATCGGCTATTTTCGGCAAAGAGGTTTGGTGTAGGGGGGAGAAGTATTGACAGTTCAAGTGGTTAAATATCTGAAAACACAAATTGACATGAATCCAAAATACACTGATGATTGTGCTGTCAAAGAATGAAACGATATGGAATCTACATAATATGACAACTGGGTTGTGGGCGTCCCTGCTTCATCTCTCCCTCAACTAAGGGGTCTTTGGCCTGAAA
Organism: Nannobrachium achirus; assembly: GCF_963921795.1. NCBI lineage: Eukaryota > Metazoa > Chordata > Actinopteri > Myctophiformes > Myctophidae > Nannobrachium > Nannobrachium achirus. Next base: position 19,029,890 of record NC_137828.1, on the reverse strand, counting down.
AGATTGAAGACCCCTGCCCTAAAGGAAATAAGTGGTGCCCATGGTTCTTTTCTGGGCCTCCAATATTTTGGAGCAAGGATGTTATTTGCTAGCCAGCCTATACTGGAGCCTGGATGTCAGGATTTGGCGAGAGGGAGGGGGTTATTTTGTGTCATTTAGAAAACATCTGCTTGGTCTTTGCTGTTCCCCCTAAACCAGCCTGAGTGCCTGACATCAAAGGCCTTCGACGCGCGTGTTAGCAGGGAATAGAGGCGAGTCAGGTGTACAGTCTGAGATCAAAACACAAACACAAAGCTTAGTAACCAAGAGGAGAGAGTGACTCAGGCTGGGATCACTCCCTCCCTCTGCAGCCCAGTGCTCTCCAAACCCCAAAGCCAGGGAAACAAAAACACCATCCTCCCCTCTCTAGTTGCTGCACTCCAACCGCAGCCTATTTATCTTTGAAAAAACCTTAATTTAGGTTATAATTCCGTTCAAACACCACTGTGACTCAGAACTGGCTTCTATAAGAGAACGAGGGGAGAACTAATAAGTACGGCACGCTTTTAGTGCAGCGTTTGCCACCCCTGATCGCCCTCAGGTGACAAACAGACTTGTTTAGTTTTTATTTTTATCTCACTCCCTTCTGCTAAAAGGCGAGAGAATGATTGGGTGCTGCTGCGATGCCAACAGCTGTGTGCTGTCTGTAGCGTAATTAGCGGCTAATAAAACAGGCTAATAAGGACCTTTGCCACTCCATAATGACATTAAGTGTGGGGGAGGAGAAGGGAACAACACAGCCTGGCTGTGAGAATTCACCCATAATGTGTGACCCCTTGCTGTTAAAGCTACAGTCCTTAAAAGGGTTATTTCACCCTTTTAAGGAAAAGGTTATTTCTTTTTTTGTGAGTTTGGGGTCTTGCTTTTGTCTGGCTTTTGTGTGCTCCCTGCAATATTGAAATTATAATTCATCTTTATCTCTCATATCACAACACACCCTAGACAGTTTTGAAGTTGCTTGTTCCAGTATTTAGATTTTATCAGATATGCCCACTTCTTATATAAACCCATTGTAACGTCAAACGATGTTAGACTCATTTATCAAAACATCTAAATACTGAAACAAACAACTTAAAGATGGGGTGCCATGGGGTGCCATTCTTTCGGCTACACAGGGTGGAGCTCCGCGATACCTCCAGGGGTCCCCGGAGGGCGGAGGTGGTCCGCGATACGAGCCACTCGGCCGTCCCACGCCGAGGCTCCAAAGTCGGATAGGAGTGGAACGGCTGCCCTCCGTGCCCCTGGTTCTCTCTCTCTATATGTCCCCATATCCTCTGTTATATCGCCAGGGCAGGGGTACCTGGAGGTGGTCCGCGGCCGAGACCCCAAACCCAAAGTCGGATGCGAGTGGAGCGGCGAGCCGCTGGTTCTCTCTCTATATATCCCAGCACTATCGAAGACCTTTTTCCCACGCCCCTTCGAAGAACCTTTCCCACTCAAGTAACTCCCATTCGAAGAACCTTTCCCACTCAAGTAACTCCCATTCGAAGAACCTTTCCCACTCAAGTAACTCCCATTCGAAGAACCTTTCCCACTCAAGTAACTCCCATTCGAAGAACCTTTCCCACTCAAGTAACTCCCATTCGAAGAACCTTTCCCACTCAAGTAACTCCCATTCGAAGAACCTTTCCCACTCAAGTAACTCCCATTCGAAGAACCTTTCCCACTCAAGTAACTCCCATTCGAAGAACCTTTCCCACTCAAGTAACTCCCCTTCGAAGAACCTTTCCCACTCAAGTAACTCCCATTCGAAGAACTTTTCCCTCGCCCCTTTGCAAATCTGCACAGCAGCACAGAATCCACCGCCATCTTTGACTCGAGTTACTCCTGTCTCTCTGATTGGCTGCTTGCCACCCTTGTGGTCATGTGATCCAAGATGGCCGCGCTGTGAGCTTGGAGGTCGGCTATTTCCAGTGCTTGATACTGCACTGAACTAAGCATAATCAACTCAATACTGGAGATGTGATGTACAGCATGGATTTCTACACAGAGAGGGCAATCCTTTCAACATAAGACGCTGCATTCAAGTTCAGGAGAGTTTGAATGCTGCCTTCAGGTATATGGCATGGAAAGGGTTAGTTTTACATTTCGTTCACCATAGCAAAAACTGCATTCACGGTCCGGAAAGGGCACTTTTTACAGACGTGTAAAAGGGCAGGGGCTCAAGCCCCCTTTGATGTCTATGATGTGCACGTGCCTGAACAGCAGTGACAACACACAAATTTGTAGTCCTAAACGGCCATGTTGAGGACCAACACAGGTGTTTCTATTTGTCTGATTGGCATAGAACTAATGTTCTATTCCAATCAGAACACCTGTGTTGGTCCTCAACATGGCCGGTGTAGGACTACAAATGCAACCCATGAATTGGCAAAAACAACAACATTTGGGAGGGAAAAGGGGTGAAAAGCACAAAAGAAAGGAATCTGCCTACGAGTGACACCAACATTCGGTTTGATAATTTCATTAACAAGATTTCAAACTTTAGTCGGGTTTCTGAACTGTCCATAGCCCAGTAGCCTCGGTACCAAGGCTTTTATTTTAATAGCCCAGAGAGACAGAACAAGAAGACGTAAACTGTGTCATCATACAAGGAGCATTAGTGAAGAAAGATAAGTTGGTTCTCATTGCATGTTGACACAGATCCCTCTAAAAAAATTGAATATTGTGTTAATTTTCTTCTGTAATAATTCAAAAATTGAAACTTTCATATATTCTAGATACATTGTGCATTCAGATTTTTTTATGGAATACAGCCCATGAAAAAATCCATATCACAAAATTCACGGTTCGGTTCGATATTTTGGTGACACGCTTCGATACTTTTTCGATACAAAAAATAAACAGAAATGTCCTTAATTTATAAATGTATTTTTATAACTATGTATTTTTTTTTTATATATTTTTTTTTACTTTGAACAATATGATACCCATCCTACAGGGTAGTGGTTCTCTTAGTGGGCTGTGCAGACCCCTAGGGGTCCTTGAGGGGATTCCAGGGGGATGTGGATGTGGAATGGTATTGTATTGTATTGTATTGTATTGTATTGTATTGTATTGTATTGTTCGGTACAGGGTCATTCGGTTCCATAGTTTTCGGTTCGGTTAGATTTTCGATATTCGTTTCGATATGTTGCACCCCTAATATATGTATATATACATATACATATATATATATATATATATATATATATATATATATATATTTTTTTTTTTCTTAGAGGGATCTGTATGTTGATTTAAGTGGTTAAGGCCTCCTTGTTTATTAGGTATGGGTTTGCGTCTCTGTCTGAGCTACAGTATAGGCCCGTTTGGAACTTCTCCCTCCGCTAGCTATATTAGCTCTGAGATGAGGTGTCACCATGTAGAGTGCGACACCAGCGAACGGTAGCCAATATTGTTGATTCTTACCTTTTTCCGCACATCGTATCCAAAATGTAAAGGTCATCCCCTTTGCTCTCAGATGTTTTACATTTTAGCGGTAAAGAAAATGTAAGTGACAGGTTTAAACAAGCGTCGATTGGCAAATCGGGTGGCAAAGTTTAAAGTTCTTTAACGTTGTTTAATGCAATCAGACAGGACTTTTCTGTTTGGATGTTTGGGCTGTCAAGGCCAGAAAGTTAGTTATTAGTTATTATAGTTTTTTGCCACTAAATAGGCGTTCCCGCATAACTTCCAGTTATCATGATGTCACGCACATACCCTCTATATTTGATCCTTAAATGATCTTTATTTGTTTGAATAAAGTTATACTGACTGTTTATAAATAAACACATCTCAATTTAAAACTTAAAGCATGGGTCTTCAACAGGGGGACCGGGACCCCTAGGGGGTCCTCAGAGTTACTACAGGGGGTCCTCCAAATCTTTCAGTGATAGAAAGTTTTTTTCTCCTTTTTTATATTAACCACTTGAACTCTAGTGTCCATATTCTGAGAACTTTAGCCAAAAATAGTCGATCTACAAGCTCACAACGCCTCGCGCTGCGAGGCGTTGTGAGCTTGTAGATCGACTATTTTTGGCAAAGAGCTTTGGTGTAGAGGGGAAAAAGAGCAGACTAAGTACAGAGAGAAAGGTCAAGTTTATTAAGTATTGACGGTTCAAGTGGTTAAATATCTGAACACACAAATTGACATGAATCCAAAACACACTGATGATTTTGCTGTTAAACAATGAAACTATATGGAATCTATGAACAGGTTGTGGGGGTCCCTGCTACATCTCTCTCTCAGCTAAGGGGTCCTTGGCCTGAAAACGTTGAAGACCCCTGACTTAACGTATTTTGTACCCGCCGCATACCATATAATCAAACCTAAACCTGATGTTGCTATACCACATTGTCCTCCATGACCTCTTGTCTATTCTGTACATTTTCATGTTTGTATACCTGCTCAGTGCTTCCCTGTATTGTTCTGGTCCGGTGTAGCCTTCCCCTGCACTGTCAGAACCTCTCTCTCTCCCAGGCTGATGGTCGGAATGATTTATCCTCCATTCCTCGGAGCCTGAGCAGATAAATAATACATTTAAAGCCTGTAAACTCCTACCATCCATAAAAATGATTAAAGTGCCTATTTTGGTTAACTCCGTGCCCTCCCGCGACTGGCTTTGATTTGCTTGTGCAAACCAGATGCAGGTGATGTTCCCTGCGCCCTTCCAGGGATGCCGTAAATCAAAAGCAGAATGGGAATGGATTTAAGGAGCTTTGTGACTAACTTGATACCCATTCAGCTTTTTTGGCCTGGATGTGTGTACATACAGTACCTGTGGGGTCTGGACTGTTTATTTATGGACTGCAGAGTGCATACAACACAAGAGATTGCAGAGAGGAACTTCTGCACTGTGTTGTAAGAGTTGAGGCATTACATTTGGTTTAACACAGTTCTATTGTGAAATAGATCGGCTATTTTCACAATTTCTGCTTCTAATATTTGACAATATGGCCAATGTAACTTTTTATTTAGAGGTATTAAAAGTGTTTTATTTATTTTTAGGGTGCATTTTATGCTTTGTCTTACAATAGGTGCAAGGAATGTGTACGTCTGCAGGAGAGCCAGGTGTTGGAGTGCCAGCCCCGATCTGCAGCCGATGGCCTCGCGCGTTGACGAGTGTGCCTTCCCAGTTGGCAAGCCATGGTGGGCGGTATACCGGAATAGGTCACCTGTTAACGCACAGATGTAAAGAGCTAGATGCCTCGTTCGCCTCTGCAGTTAATTGGAGCGATGTGCAAAAGTTCTAGTCCGTACTTCCTGAAAAAACTAAGGGAACGCTGTCAGTCAAAGTGACTACTGGCCAATCACAGCGTGTCTTTTCCGTGACTTATCCAAGGACCACAATTCAATTCAACAGAGCCAGTTCCGATGTTGCGCTGCTCAGCTGTTCTTATTGGCTGCATACGTAAAGACCAGCCCCCACCTGCCTCTGATTGGCTTACCGACTTCCGTATGTGTGACGCACGCGGAAGCAATGAACACGGAAGCGTCGAAGAATCCCTTAGTTGCTCAATGCATACGCCCCCTAGCCGAAGGAGGCGTCTACCTTTCTATGTCTATGTGTTAACGGTTGGGTCTCTGCTGGTCCTTAAAAAGTAGTCTTGAATTCATTTTTTAAAATTGTATAAATGATAGAAAATATGTTTTTGAAGGGTCTTAAATATTGTGTTTGTGTAAAATATATACACACACACACAAATTGTTGTGAGCATATTTTCACAATAGAACCGTGTTATACAAAATGTAATGCCTCAACTCTTAGTGCTTGTCAGGGCGTGGGCGTTCCCCACTCCCCAGTTAAAATATGATTATTTTGGGGGTCGCGGCCTGAAAAGGTTGAGAACCGCTGCACAACAGTATCCTTGACATCCAGGATATATAGTGCTTCGAGCAGATAATGTATTGTATAACAGGTGTAAGGTGAACCCTACTGTAAGCTTGTATTGCAGTGTTGGTATCTGTATTGGATTTGACAATGCAATTCATCGGTTATCAGACATCGGCCAAGAGTTCTTGCATCCATAATTGTGGGCTGACAGTGGCTCTCCCAGAGTTGGGGCCGATGCATATTCCACTTTTGGAGCCGAATTTATTTCAGTTCAGTTCGGGGAGTAACAAAATCTCGGCAGCACCGAACAGCCGAATTAATGAGGGTACACGGAGGGCTCCCAGTTTGATTCCTTGAGCAAGACTCTGAACCCCTATTTGCTCCTGGTAAGCAGGTTGGTGCCTTGCATGCATGGTTTCCTCCGCCATCGGTGTATGAATGTGTGTGTGAATGGGTGATTGTAATGCACAATCTATGTAAAGCTCCTTGGATAAAGGCGCTATATAAATGCACCATTTGCGTCCTAGCCCCTTGGATAAGGGGTCAACTGTTTGTTAAATGGTAAATGGGAGCAATGTGGGGTTCAGAGTCTTGCCCAAGGACCCTTCGACATTAACTCAGGGGGAGCCCGGATTCGAACTGGGAACCCTTCGGGAACCCTTCGTGCTCTAATAACGGTTTCTCTACCCCTGAGCTATGCCCCACCCCTGAGCTATTTGTTCCCCCACTCACTACTACACTACTTTGTTCTGTCTGAGTCTGCACTCTAACCCTGTGCGTTTTACTTTATTGTTTGTTGACTATAGAGTTCATGCATACTCCGATCTGGCACTTGTAAGTGGCTTTGGATAAGCTTCTGCTAAATGCCTAAATTGTAAATTTAAGGACCACTGTCCTACTCTATGTGGCATGCGCTGCCACTTGGCCAGTCACCGGAGCATCCTGTAAGTGGTTTTTCACATTAGAATATCGGATAAGAAAAAAAAAAGTGGTATGGCCTAGAGAGGAGCAGAGATTAATTTCTTCATATTAGAATATGACTAGCGTTTGTGGCGGCCTGGTGGGAGCAACATGGCTGTGTGCTCTTCATAATGATGCTACCCTGGCTGGCTTTTGAATCCGGCTGGGAGAGCCGCGTTGCGTGTCATCGTCCCTCTTTGCTCGACCCTTCCTGTCTCTCTATACCAACATTGTGGCGTTCGGTGAAGCGGAAAGGGCTTAAAACTAATCTTTTGAATATTCTAAACATCATGAGCGCAGGCACAGAGTCTGAGAGTGGAGAGGGATCTGTAATGACCTTCCTTCAGTGTACAGGAAATGTTTTACGTAAGGCTTGCCGAATAATGGATTTGTTCTGCGAGTGGCTCTTCGTACAGTAATTGCAATACGGCCACTGGGTGAACATGCTTCAATGGAGTGCTGAGCACAGGGACGTGCTGGCCATTGGGAAAAGCGGGACAACTCGAACCCGAACGGCTGGTTCATTCCCGGCCTGTCCAGGCCGGCCATTAGGAAAAAAATAAAAATAAAATGTCGGCCTTCGTTCCATTTTGGGGGCTGGGCGGCCAACAAAGTAAATCGTCACTGTCGGGCAGAAACCTCGTATCTCCAATTTTTTCGCAAAGCAAAGCCCTGCTTCATCATACAAGGCCGTTGCACAAAAGTAGTGAAAAAAGCAGATCTACAAGCACACAACGCCTCGCGGTGCGAGGCGTGTGCTTGTAGATCGGCTGTTTTCACTAGTTTAAATCATTGTTTAAATGATAAATACAAAACAAACGGTTTTGGACATACACGGTTTCCACCCGACAACGACGAAATATAACTCATATTGGCCCACTGGCTTGTCACTTTGTCACAAATCTTTGAGTAGCAGTAGCGCTATAGAGAGAGATCTCTCTCTCTATAGCGCGCAATGAGGGCCTCTCCAACCTTCCCGGGCTGAATCAGGGGCCCAGCATGTCCCTGGCTGAGCACAGAGGATCTTTAGTTGAACTGTGGTTGTCTGCTTGCTTACCTCACATTCTTAACACAGACATCCTGTTTGACAGGAAGGTGTCACTCACAAATCATTCCTTCTGCAGGGGAAACCTGGCCAGTTTCAACATACCTCTGCTGCACACAGCAATGTGCCTTTATTTTATCTCGCTGCATGCCAATAAGAAATCACAACATCTTGCATGTTGTCTTTAAAAGAAATTCACTCATTTTATGTACGGTATGTGTGTTATTGCACGCGTCTTCCAGCCGCATAATTAGGTGTTTAGCCCGAGAGTGATCTTTAGGTGATACGTTGTATAAACAAAACAGTGTCATGTTATGAAGAGAATAACACCAGCGGGGATATTATTTCCACAAATATTTCAATCTGTAGCAAAGCTATTTAATGAAAAATGACAGGGAAAGTTCCCACGGGCACGAGAAGCAACAGCGTAACCCTTAACTAACGTAACCGTCACTGACTGCGTCCATTTGTCAAATCCGTCTTGCATTCTTAAGCGCTATATGTGGACGTATACTGTATATGTTTTACATCTATAAGTAAAGGTGGTGTTAGACCAGAGGAATGGAATAACAATAACATTAATTGTGTTTTCTCTGGCAGAAGGCAGCGCAGAGAGCTACGTTTCTTTTTTTTGGGGGGGGGGGGGGGGGAGCAAGGAAAACACGTGTGGTAGTCCTTCTGGCCAGGGTCAGCCTGAGCGCTGAGTCTCGTGCCAGCACACAGGGCTGTCGCACCAAATCGGGGGCCCTGGGCACAAGGATTCACTGCGGGCCCCCCATGAATGTTCTTCAACAGAGGGAGGGGGTTTAACCCATTTAGACTGGGAACACATTATTACGAGTTATCTTGTGCTTTAACTATTGAAAAATTGCAGATATACATGCTCGCTGCGCGGCACCGAGTGCCACACTGCGAGCTTGTAGATCTGCTATTTTTTGAGAAATCGTGAACATTTATATTAATATTTCAAATCCTTCTAAGGTTTTTTGAAAACCTATGTTTCTATGTCCCCCAAAATTATATGTATTTGGCCACAGACCCCCATCTACAAATATTTAGTTCCAGGGAGGGACCGCCCAGAAGCCAAATTTGAGTTACAAATGTTCGCTTAAAAAATTGATATATTCAAAGATTTGCACTCATTTTCACGACTTAAAAAAAAATAGCAGATCTACAAGCTCACAGCGCGGCACCGCACTCGGTGCCGCGCTGTGAGCTTGTATATCTGCTATTTTTCAATGGCTTAAGTCTAAAATAATTAAGGCCCCTCCACTCCACCTTGGGCCCTGGTAACTCAGTCCCACTTTTCCCCCCCTTGTGACACCACTGAGTGTGGTAGTCCTTCTGGCCAGGGTCGGCCTGATGCCGCCGTGGGGAACTGAGCGCTGAGTCTCGTGCCAGCGCGTCCACATCCACAATCCACATGTCATCTGTGTTTAGACACACCTTAGACGCCGTCCAAGGCTTTGCCTGGCAAGGGGTCCACTCCACACTATGAGAGAGAGGGGGAACCAAAAGCTCTGGGTTTGGGTTAAAATTGCCTGCCACTGTGTGTGTGTGTGCGTGCGTGCGTGTGTGCGTGTGTGTGCGTGCGTGCGTGCGTGAGTTTGTCTAGCTATACTTATGGGGACTAAACGCATGTTCACACAGTCACCTGCAGGGGACCTCTGACAGTGTGGGGACAAAATAGCAGGTCCCCACAACGGTTAGGGTTAGGGTTAGGGTTAAGGTTAGGGTTAGGGGTTAGGTTTAGGGATAGAGGTTAGGGTAAGGCCACAGGACTTGCATAAAAATGAATGGAAGTCTATGTAATGTCCCCACAAGTGATGTAAATATTGTGTGTGTGTGTGTGTGCGTGCGTGCGTGCGTGCGTGCGTGTGCGTGTGTGTGTGTGCGTCGTCGTTGTCGGATGAAAACCTTGTATGTCCAAAACCGCTCGTTTTGCATTTATCATTTTAAAAACGATTTACGATTTGTGTGCTTGTAGATCGGCTGTTTTCAATACTTTTGTGCGACAGCCTTGTACGATGAAGCAGGGCTTTACTTTACGAAAAAACATACAAATTTGAAACTTGGAGATACGAGGTTTCCGCCCGACAACGACGATATCCTGTCCAACTGCTTCATCCAGAGGTTCCTAAACAATAGTTAGGGACCCGTTTTTGGGTCATGGGACCATTTTATTCTGACTTTTTTTTATTTTTTATTTTTTATTGGTTTTCCATTATTATACATAAAACTTAAAACATAGAACATAAATAACATAAAGGACAGCTATACGCCTTACTACAGAAAAGAGAAAAAGAAGCCAACATATGGTGTGTTGGTAATGGGGAACGCTGAAGTGACCAGTATGTGTCCGCCAGACCCCTATACAAGTTAAGAACACATTATACATATTCATATCATAAGAAATAGAATGGAATGGGTGCTTCCAAGTTACAATCTCCTTGATCAATACTGCTGGTGTAACAAATAAGAGCTGTCAAAACTCAAAAGTGCAGTCTCAACCAGCATATGAACGTAAGCAAATGGTGCCTTGAGAGAAAATAAATGCCTCTAGAAAAAGATTAGCAAAATAACAAAAATAAGGCACATCGAGGTATTTCTGCAGTCAGTGGCAAATAAGGCAAAAATCTATCACGGTGTTATATTCCAGGCAGCAAACAATTTAGATCGTGTTCTATTTATAGAACTGGAAGATTGTAAGCTGAAACTATTAAATACAACATTGTAGGAAGAACAACATGGATTCCAATGGAACCAAATATTAGGTACAACTATACCATTACTGAAAGAAATAATTATAAATAAATAAAAACACTGAAAGAGAAAAGGTGATTAGAGTCTATACGTGGGGGAAAAGGATAGAATGAGTCGCATCATATAGGGAGTCAGTCCTCTCTGTCGTCACTATGTTGTCTTTCACATGGGCCATCGCAGTCTCTGGATTCTCGAATTCCTTAGTGATCCCATTGAACGTGATGAGAAAACGGCTCGAGTGTGCATAGCCGTAACGGACGTCGCTTCGGTTTTTGAGAAGAAGCCTTACATTATTAAAGGAGGCTGAAATATTGGCGTCGCTCGCTGATAGATGGCAATATTATTTCCCTTGTATTGGTACGGGCCATGCTGTCGTGCTTGACGTAGCACTTCAGCACAATCCTGGTCGTAGTGGAGCTTGGCAATAATCACCCGCGGCCGTCCGTTCTTGCTTGGGGCCAGGCTCCGATGCGAGCGATCAACAGGGAAATCTTTTTGGTCGTTTATAACTTGCTTCAGGAGCTCAGAAACGGCTGCAGGAGACCATGAGCCAGGCGTCTCGCCGACGCCTGTTATCCGAATGTTGGAGCTCCGCATTTCCCGTTCCATAACATTGTATTTCGACCTCAATTCTTCCAGCTCTGATCTGAGGTCCGACACGTCAGATTGAACTGTAGTTACCGTGTCTGACCATGTAGGACAGGCCCTCTTCCACGTCTCCAATAGCAGTCTTCACAGTATCCAGCTCAGAGCGAATGGCTGCCGTGTTGTTGGCAATTTCAGATTTAACCTCATGCAGCTCACTTTTGAGAGAATCAAATTCGACTGTAAACACACTCTGAAGCAGGGACATGGGCCCCTGATTCAGCCCGGGAAAAAGAGTTGGAGAGGCCCTCATTGCGAGAGATCTCTCTCTATAGCGCTGCTGCTACTCAAAGATTTGCCATTTCAGATCATGACAAGTGACAAGCCAGTGAGCCAATTACTGTACATGAATTATATTTCGTCGTTGTCGGGTGGAAACCTTGTATGTCCAAAACCGTTTGTTTTCTATTTATCATTTTAAAAATGATTTAAACTAGTGAAAACAGCCGATCTACAAGCATCTACAAGCATCTACAACGCCTCGCACCGCGAGGCGTTGTGTGCTTGTAGATCTGCTGTTTTCACTACTTTTGTGCAACGGCCTTGTATGATGAAGCAGGGCTTTGCTTTGCGAAAAAATGTATTAATTTGAAACTTGGAGACACAAGGTTTCTGCCCGACAGTGACAATTTACTTTGTTGGCCGCCCAGACCCCAAAATGGAACGAAGGCCGACATTTTATTTTAATTTCTTTCCTAATGGCCGGCCGGGACCGGCCGGGAATGAACCGGCCGTTCGGGAATTGTCCCACTTTTCCCAATGGCCAGCACGTCCCTGCTCTGAAGTTCTGATTTGAGAATAGAGTAAATGTCCGATCTCAGCTCAGATAGAATGTCGGCTTTCAAGGCAGCGGCGTCCATTTTCAGTTCGTCCCCAGGGGCGGGTGAAGGTTCACGGCTCTCATTAGTACTCTGCATCGTGGATGCCTCCGGCTACGACAAGTAGTTATAAATCACGTTAAAGGTTGATTTTCACTGTTAGTGAGAGTACTGTAAATGCACCATAAAATAATACCGTAATTGCTGGACTATAAGCCGCACCTGAATATAAGCCGCACCAGCTAAATTTAGAACAAAAAACAAATGTGTATGTGGCCCTCGTTAAAAACACCAATTACACAATAAAATAAGTATTAACTTGTAAATTCAATAATAAAAATACAAGTAGAAAATAAAGTGCACAGGTGCTTTAACTTAATAATAAAAGCCGACAACGCCACCTTTTGTTGAGGTCTGGTCCTCAGTTTAAAATGTAAAATGTATTAAAAAGGCAGCACAGGTTCGTGGGATAACTTGGGTTAAAAGGCAAAAACTTAAAACAGAGGCAAAGTTATATCAAAAGTTGAACAGCTTTATTATCCTATACATGGGCATCTAAAATAGCCAGGCAACAATAAAAACCACTACGTAAAATGTTATTTAAAAAGGGCCCTTCTAACTAAAATAATAAAACAAAACAAAGATTAAAAACCAGTCCGTGGGCAATGGTGGAAGGGGAGATGAGGGGGGGTATTCGGAAAGACGACGACGGTTCTTCACTGTCTGCTACACGCCACACCAACACAGCTCCGGTACCCTGTGGAGGACAGGGAAAACGCCAGATGAACTGTTCACAGGTACGGGATCCTAGCTCTAAGTTGCACGTTGGGGACCACGAGTGTTGTTGTCTGTTTGGAGACTTACCGGCAGCCAGAGCATAAAGCCCTGGCGCTGCGGTGATTTCGCGTCGACACTCGGGTCAGCGTTTTCCCTCTCCGGTCCTCCACAGGGCACGATGTGGTCGTCTCTGGCCGGCCGTCGTCTCTATATCTCCCTCCGTCCCACTGCTGGTTCTGCGTCTGCGGCATCTGCTCGCTTCGTCCTCTCTGTCTCGTCTCTCGTGTCGCTTCTCTCTGTCTCGTCTCTCATCTCTGGGCAGTGGGCAGCTCCCCCATGGACAAGGCTGGGCACACCCTCCAGGGGTCGTGGCCGTGGCTCTCACAGTAGTCGAAGGCATGGCTCTCGCGGCACTTACAGCCCATCTTCGGTCGACTCACATGGTTGCCACTGGCCCCCAGCTGGTGTGCACCAGCCCCTAGCCAACAGTAGCTGCCCTGCTCCACTCCAACTCCAACACAACCCTCTCCTGCTCTCCCTCTTGTCCTTCTGCTGCTGGCTCTTTATAGTGCTCCTGATCAGGTGGCCACACCCGAAACACAGGTGCAGGTCAATTATAAATCAGTACAGGTTGATTTTGAGTCGGTGAAAAGAAAATGATTAATACATGCAATTTAACACTAATAAAACATCATGCAACTCAAAATTAATTAATAAAAGCAATAGTCACTCAAAAAGCTTAATCTCACAATAACATGCAAAGAAATCATAAAAATAAGACACAAAAGCACACAATAAATCAAGAGCAAACCAAAACATAAAATCCAAAATATCCATTTTTCCACCGGCTCACATTTACATAAGCTGCACCTGACTATAAGCCGCAGGTGTCCTTCTTGCTTCCTGCAAGAGCGCCCCTGGTGGCCGTTAGCTGTATAAATCTATATATAAATCCTTGTTAAAGACCATTGTAAAACTAACTAACTGGCCGTTAGCTGTAAAAATCTTTATATAAGCCGCAGGGTTCAAAACATGGGGAAAAAGCCGCGGCTTATAGTCCGGCAATTACGGGTACTTTAATAGAGGTCTGACGGGAGCTCTTCTCTATTCTGACTTTTTTCTGACTTTTTATGCCTTTATTGATAGTACAGATGGGGAGAGAGAGATGGGGGAAAGGCCGTCGGGATCGGGACTCGAACCTGCGATGCGCTGTCAGGATACATAGAGCCTATAGGTGCCTGGGCTGCAACGCTAGCCAACGGGCCTCATGGAACAATTTCTAACGGTCGCGAGTACGACTTTTTTTTAAACATTTTTTCAAAATATAAAAAAACTAATCTAAAGTATTTCAGAAATGTAAAAAAAAAATAACGTTGTGAGCTTGTAGATCGACTGGTTTTACTATTTTAGAAATGGGGCTAAATTGAGGTCTTATGATGAGTGCCCGGTTAAAGCGGAAGTGAAGCCTCTTCCCCACTTCCGTTTAGTTTTTAACATCGCGCACATTTATCTTAATATGAATACAAATCATCTAAGCATATTTAGCTTGCTGGTTATCAGAAATGTCATTTTAAAATATATTTTCATGAACGGAAATGCCAGCTTCCATTACTCGCCGTTCAGGAGCTGTAGTTCCAGACTCTATAGCAAGGTTCCCCAATTAGTTTTCCCCAAGGGCCGAATTATGTCTACGGTACCAAGCCGAGGGCCACAACATTGCAGGGGGCGACGGTGGCGTTCCCACTACTCCAGCGACAGTTTTCCCACTACTCCAGCGACAGTTTTCTTGTTGCGACCGTAGGTCGCATTTACTACCAAAACCTCCACAGGCTGTCTGTCTGTCAGTGAGTGAGTGAGTGAGTCCGTCACACTTTTGCCCTGCTCATATCTCCACAACCGTTGCCCCCATCCATGCCACATTTTGCACACACACTCCTTGACTGCCAAACTACAACCTCCAAGGACCCCCGGGACCCCCAGATGAAAAAAATGACCAAATGTGCTCACACATCACACGTCACACTTTTTCCCTGCTTATATCTCCGCACCCGTTGACCCGATCCATGCCACATTTTACACACACACTCCTTGCCTGCCAAACTACAACCTCCAAGGACCCCCGGAGCCCCACGGACCCCCAGGTCCCTAGGGGACCCCCAGATGTAAAAAATGACCAAATGTGCAAAAATGCCCAAATGACCACCCCAACGGGGCTGCTCGCGGGGAATTCCCGGGGACCACCGACTCCTGGTGCTCCAGAACGGATGCAAAAGTGGTGGCGCCCCCAGTGGAGGACCCCCTGCCACTGCAGCGCACATAAAATGCCGTAACTCGGGCTAGGAGCGTCCGGGAGAGCCGGGGCCGGTACCTATTCGTCCGCCAAGGCAACGCGGAGACCCCACCCCTCATTTCTCACATGGCCCTATTCTAGCGCCACCTTCAGGCCGATTTTTACAACACATTTTTGGACACTGCTCCTACAGTTTTTGCCCTAAAATCACGAATATCACTACACAGCATGTCTACACTCATGTCATCAACATGGATGAGGAAGATTTGGGAAAAACACATTTTTGCCCTATTTGTGGAGATAAGCCACCTACGGTCGCTTATCTCCCGATTAGGGAGTCTTACTGGTATGTCCAAAACCGTTCGTTTTGAATTCATCATTTAAAAAATGATTTAAACTAGTGAAAATAGCCGATCTACAAGCACACAACGCCTCGCGGTGCGAGGCGTTGTGTGCTTGTAGATCTGCAGTTTTCACTACTTTTGTGCGACGGCCTTGTAAGATTTGCGAAAGAACGTACAAATTTGGAGATACGAGATTTCCACCCGACAACGACGATATACTATAGTGTTGTTGCTGCTCTTATACCACCATTATTACTGGGGTTGGTGTGGGCCAGACAGTAGCCCCCCGCGGGCCGCAAATGGCCCGCGGGCCACCTATTGGGGAACCCTGATATATAGCATACTGAGATTGTGTAATAGTTGTCTGGCTACGCAAGAGTGCTCTGAGGTCGAGTGCAAGGAGTACAAGGTGTGGGCGATGGAAGTTCTCCTGCTGCAGGGGGTCTTACACCAAGAGGCTCCACAGAAGCAGGGAATGGGTTTACCTGTGCGTGTGTGTGAGTGCGTGCGTGCGTGTGTGTGAGTGCGTGCGTGCGTGTGTGTGAGTGTGCGTGATGAGCAAAACCGCGGGCCAAACAAACCACGGACACAGCAGAATCCACCAACTCCCTGCCCATCACTTGCTGCCTGGCAGCGAGGGCTAACTGAATTACCGTGGCAGCAAAAAGCTAATCTCACTTCCTCTGTGGGACACCAGAGTGTCTAACACTGTGTGTGTGTGTGTGTGTGTGTGTGTGTGTGTGTGTGTGTGTGTGTGTGTGTGTGTGTGTGTGTGTGTGTGTGTGTGTGTGTGTGTGTGTGTGTGTGTGTGTGTGTGTGCGCGCGCAGGGGCGTCACAAGGGGTAGGAAAGTGGGACTGAGTTACTAGGGCCCAAGGTGGTGGAGGGGCCTCAATTATTTTTATACTTTAGCTATTGAAAAATAGCAGATATACAAGCTCACAGTGCGGCACCGAGTGCCGCGCTGCGAGCTTGTAGATCTGCTATTTTTGAAAAGTCGTGAAAATGTGTGCAAATCTTTGAATAAATGTATTTTTTTAAGCAAACATTTGCAACTCAAATTTTACTTCTGGGGGGTCCCTGGAACAAAATATTTTGAGATTCGGGTCCGTGGCCAAATACATATCATTTTGGGGGTCCTTCACATGAAAAGGTTTGAGCTCCACTGACATCGAAACATAGGTTTTTCAAAAAACCTTAGAAGGATTTGAAATATTCAAGATTTTCATGATTTAAAAAAAAATAGCAGATCTGCTATTTTTCAATAGTTAAAGCACAGGGGCCCCACAGTGAATCCTTGTACCCGGGGCCCAGCATTTGGTGCGACACCCCTGTGTGTGCGTGCGTGCGTGCGTGTGTGTGTGTGTGTGCGTGAGTGTGCGTGCGTGCGCGTGAGTGTGCGTGCGCTAGCCCAGGGCCCAGCGTGCTTCTTGGAGAGCGTGCCATCCTGACAGTGAGAGAGTATGTTTTTACGAGACGATCGCGGGCTGAGGTCCAAATTCTCCCGCAGCGACCGTGAGGTGAGCTGAGCTGTAATAGAGGTGAGCCGTACTGTACTGTACTGTAATGTGTGTGCGTGCGTGCATGAATGTGCGTTTTACATTCCTCCCCGTATGGGTCCGTATTCATGTTTCTGTTTCGAGTGAAGCGCTCACGCTGTGTGCGATGGACTTAATAGTCCACTATCCTTGCCAGACATGCAGGTGATCAGGGGCGTCGCATCACATTCTGGGCCCTGGGTGCACGGATTCACTGCGGGGCCCCCTCGTGAATGTTCTTCATAGGGGGAGGGGGTTTAACCCATTTAGAACGGGAACGCATTATTACGCATTATTTTGTGCTTTAACTATTGAAAAATAGCAGATCTACAAGCTCACAGCGTGGACAAATCGTGACAATGTGTGCAAGTCTTTGAATATTTCAAATCCTTCTATGGTCTTTTGAAAAACCTATGCTTCTATGGCAGCGGTGCTCAAACCTTTTCATGTGAGGGAGCCCCAAAATGATATGTATTTGACCACGGACCCCCATCGCAAAATATTTAGTTCCAGGGACCCCCCAGAAGCAGAGTTACAAATGTTTGCTTAAAAAAATACATAATATTCAAAGATTTGCACACACGACTTTTCAAAAAATAGCCGCTGTGAGCTTGTATATCTGCTATTTTTCAATAGCTAAAGTATAAAACAATTAAGGCCCCTCAGTTCGTTCAGTTCGTTTTATTTTTCAGCACTTTTGGACAGATCAATACAATTACAAGTCTGATGTCAGTGCATCTGAACATAGCATGGTATCAAAAGATAATAAATGTAGATAGAAAAGTTCAAGGCACAGAGTTCATTTGGTGTCCAAGGTGCCAAAAAAAAGGAGTAGGGAGAAGCATACTGCTTCACTTTGGGCCCTAGTAACTCAATCCCACTCCCCCCCCCCCCCCCCCCCCCCCCCCATTGTGACGCCCGTGGATGCACTCACACTGTGTGATGGACATAATAGTCCACTATCCTTGCCAAACATGCAGGTGAGGACGTTCCCAGCTCACCTTGGAAGCCAGGCTCTATTCTATTCCCACACAGCGGACCGTGGCTGGTTCCCAAACGGCCCCCGTTGTGATTAGAACCGGCTGTCTGGAGCCGGGCGAAGCAGGCTGGAGTCTGGGTTCTCTTCCAAACCCGCGGGAACGACCGTAGCGTGAGCGTGTTCCTTACTGCCAGGTTATTTCTGCCGTCTTTGCTGTAGTTTTATCATCCGTTCAGCGTGTCTTGTGGTTATACGATAAGGGAAAACACTCCACTCTCACAGAAACACACTGCTGAGGGAGATTTGTGCGTGCGTGCGTGTGTGTGTGTGTGTGTGCGTGTGTGTGTGTGTGTGTGTGTGTGTGTGTGTGTGTGTGTGTGTGTGCGCAGAAGTGTGCATGCGTGCTTGTGCATATGTACACGTGTAACAGTGAGCGTGTCTGTGTATATACAGTGTATGTACACAATACATATGAGTGTGTGTGTGTGTGTGTGTGTGTGTGTGTGTGTGTGTGTGTGTGTGTGTGTGTGTGTGTGTGTGTGTGTGTGTGTGTGTGTGTGTGTGTGTGTGTGTGTGTGTGTGTATTTACCTTCATCTGAACCAATGTCTTGGAATGTTTGCCGCTACTGTAAATGTCAGCTGCTCCCTGACTGGACGTGAATGAACAACAGCAAACAGTCTCTGCATTCCAAAGCCATTTGGATGCAAAGAGGCAAAGATCTGGAATGTATTTGTCATCATATTCATCTCTTCATTTGTCAAACAGATTCTGCTCTGCACCAGAGATAGGAGAGCCTAGAAAGGAAGGGGAGGAGAAGAGGATCTTCTCGTCTGTTTGACAAGTAAGGGTGCCTTTGAGGTCAAAACAGCGGTTTGGTTGGTCTCAGAACGTTGTGTAAACAACACAATCCAATAGAAAAATACTAACTTTGAAGCTAAATAAATAACTGCACTCGCCTGAGGACAATCCACCGTGTTAGTTATGAGAGGGCCCATCTAAATGGGTTAAACCCCCTCCCCCTATGAAGAACATTCATGGGGGGCCCGCAGTGAATCCTCGTACCCAGGGCCCAGAATTTGGTGCAACACCCCTGCGTGGGTGGCTGCCTGGGCAGTGACGCTAGTCTTGACCGAAGGAGTGAGGTCAGTCCACAGCTTGGGGCCCCAGCAGTGAGCCACTGTAGTGACAGCGTTTCAACAGGGGCATACTGTGACACATGCACTGTGGTTATAGATTTGACAGCGTTTTAACAGGTCATACTGTGACACACGCACTGTGGTTATAGATTTGGACCTTTGAGTTGGACGACTGAGTGTTTCTGGCACGTTGAGGCACAACACGGGTGCATTAGATGAATAAGAAGGCCAGCATGGTGTGTGCCTGATGACGCCACTGATGGCCTCTAATGGGCAAGCACAAGAGTTCATCTGCTGTGTCCCAGCAAGCACGGTCAGGACCTGGACCAATCAGTGACGTCTTGATTGGGGCCAGATCAAGTCAAACCATGACTAGTGGGATCTGGCCTCGAATATCACCTGATTTCAACCAACCTAAATCCAAAAAACGAACGTCCTGGATTAATCAGAGAGGGTCCGATCGAGTCCATATGACGTCCTGGCAATGACGTCAAGATCATCCCGATATGGACTGTGATTCGGCCTAGTTCTGAACGTCACCGGAGTCACCGGAGAATGTTATCGTAACGTCATCATGACGTCATTTGGCTTGCAGGGAGAATTATGTTCACCTGCGGTGTGCTTTGCATACTGAGTCACTGTGTGTGTGTGTGCGTGCGTGCGTGCGTGCGTGATGGAGTTCTGTCAAAGCACACCTTTTCAGCCTCAGACAGAATATGCAAACGCACAACACATACATTTCTATTTTCACCTCCAAAATTTCCCATCAGCGAGGTGTGATCATCCTTGAGCGAAATTCACTGCAAAGATTTTCAACGCTGTTCTTCTGGCGGTGCCAATCTGCTAAGACAGAGGATCAAAATGGCCTCGAGTCGAGTCTGTCCGGCGGTGTCTCGAACAACAACCTTCTCAATGCTGGAAAGGTTGTTCATTTTGTTTAGAGAGAGTTCATGCTGAAACTTTCTTATCTTGTATATTTATGTTTTGTAGCTTTCCTCTGCCTTGCTTTCCTTTTTCATGGGTTGATAGTGGCCAGCGAGTGCCGTTCAAAGAAGCACATTATGTAGCCTATTTCAAACACACACAGAGAGAGAAAGATTGGAGCAAGACAAATCACCATAGGAAAAGCAGAGAACTAAACCAGAGTCGATAAAAAAAAAAAAAAAAAAAAACATCCCCTTAATCTTACCTTGAAAGTGGCGATAGAGGAGGGAGCCTTCCCGCAGAAAGGAAAACAGACGGATTATTTCCATTTGAAAGAACAAGCCAAATTACACAAACGTGTTTTCAGTCACTTAAAAAAGAAAAAGGCAGCAACAGATGGAGAGGCCACCCTGCCGCTGTGAGCAGATCGTCTGGATGAGGAGGGAACTAACGGAGCTACCACTGTGTGCCCCCCCCCCTGTCTGCTAGTGTTTATCAGCACACACAGGTAGCCTGTGAATCCATTATGCAGAGCATAGATCTTATTCATCCACGCTGAAAGAGCAGCACTGGGCCAGGTGTGTAAGGCAGCCTTTTTTCCCCCTTCCTT